>NC_066621.1:66004894-66604894 GCF_025201925.1 Gopherus flavomarginatus
ACATTACCCATCTAAATGGCCACCACAAACCAAGGTGAAGAAACAGTACATATCAGAACACATTCTTCGATAAATTAACTTTAGGGCAATAATCTTAAATTCTCTTGTAACTGTGCAGCAGTCACAACAAGAGCTCCTCAGTGAATTCATCTTAAGGGGGATTACAAACCTACAGATGACTAGAAACACTTTCTTACACTGAAATATGAGTGCAATTTTATTAATCTCAACATGAAGTACATCATTGAAGAAGATTAATAGTCATTGCCATGTTTCATTTTTTCATGTTTGCTCATTAGACTATTCTACCTACCTTTACTACATTTACTGTAGTAGTATAAACACACATCAGGAAAAATAAGGTTGATAAACTCACACACGCACACCCCGTAACTTGTAGACTGTTTGACAAAACAGTGCAGATTAAAATGTAGAGGACTTTTAAATTTATACAATTTAACTTTATTTTGTGTTTGGTAGTATTTTTCATCCAAACTGCATACCCTCCATGCTTGATGGATCGTGTACACACACAACCACCAATAGTTACAGCTATTAATCAATATATTAGCTGAAAGTTAAATAGTACCAGATTTCTGAAACTGAAGTTTTTCAATCTGCATTTCACATTACTTCTGAAGTTCAGAAAAAATATGCCCAGCCAAGTGTAATCATATCATTGTCCCTGGCAGAAAGACTCATCAACTGAGAACTCTACAAGTGAGGGCAAACTTGTAATTTTTTTAAAAAACTTAAAAAATTTTTCAGAATAAATAAAAACATTTTATAATTTATCAGTATAGTGATAGCATGAAAAAAGAAAATTGTATTTTCATTTTTATTCTCTACACTAACATATTAAGGCCCCAAACCCACAAGCTAATACATGCAGGTGGACCCCTAGGAACATAAGTTTGAAGAATCAGATCCTAAGTTCACAATACATCTAGGGTGTGATTTTCAGAACCACTCAGCATTGGCCTAACTGGTAAAACTCCTATAGACTTTAATGAGAGTGGTATCAAGTCCACACACTAATCACACCTCTAAGTCATCACCTGTTGTTCCTTTAAAGCAGTCTAGTAAAACAAAACAAACACACTTGTCTAAAAATTCTCAAATCCTATTATAACTATGATTTTGCCCCCACAATTTCTTTACTTTGTATATTTGATATAACTTTGTTTTCCCTGTTTGTGTGGGGGGGTCTCTCACAAAAGAAAGATGACAGAAGATGACATCCAAATATAAGAAACCACAGAAGTTGGTGGAGAGGCTCAAGGCAGATGTAGCTCCTTAAACCACTTTTTTTTTTTCTAAATTAACCAGATTTCAAGGTGATGGAGTCTATCTAATTCTAAAATGTTTGCAAATATACAGAATCATATTAATACCACAAAGCACTAGTCATAACTTCTACTCAAATAAATCTATGAAGAAATAATTTACCAACATAACACCATGCCATGGGTGGAAAGCAAAATAGCATTACAATTGAAGTCTCCAACATTTAGCATAGTAAACAAGCATAACTAGTCCAGCAAATTCTTCTACGTGATTAGATAAATCTGATTTACCATATACTCACTGGCATGTTTAATATATGCTGAGATAATACAGTCATCAATATCATATCAATTTTCTCCATTTAAGTCATCTACAAAAAATTTACATATTGCTGTACTCTTTATTTGCAACCTCATCGTGCCACTTCATAATACAGTCCTGACCTATTTTTCAGCTGCTTAATTACTCTGCTGGCTGACACGCTTGTTAAAGTTAAGACAGTTTTTAGTTACAGTGTGTATTTCAAACATAGTTCCTCCTGTAACAATATTAATTTGCCAAAGGTCTCTATAAACGAAACCTCTGGAGACTAGCCAATATTTTTATTTTGCTCTCAAATCAGCTGGTCTGTTTGAACAGACACTGTGTGCAACTGGTGTAATGGTACGTGAAAGTAATATTGAGAGAATACAAAACTATATTTAACTCGAAGTCTTGTTACTAGAGACCTGCAACTTTAACATCTGTTACCCCCACACTAACAACGTACTTGGCCTGCATTTAAAGCTAATGATCAAAGCAAAAACATTTTAAAAATGGTATTTAAAAAACATTTAAGATCTGTTAAGTAAATTCAGAAGTCTTAGCTAAATCAAAATGTTCTAAGAATAACCTGCTGACCATAAGATGGAAGCAGTATACATTAGTTTCTGGCTTTCTCATTTTACAAATTAGATATTTTGCATCTAATAGCAAAAGAACCTCTACAAAAATCTTTTAAAAACACTACCTATAGCATTTCTAGCTCATTTAGGGCTTGATATAAAAGGAGTTATCAATATTTATATTACAAAGTTAACTAATCCATATGCAGTAGCTGATTTTTATGGTACAAGGATGATAAGACACTCAGCACCTAAAACCAAAATGGAGCTGGGATACAGAAATGACTCCATGGGGGGGAAGAGTTATAAAAAGTAACTGTGGAGTCTGCTCAAGTTTTGTTCAAACAAGAAACTGGTTGTTGTTTTTGAATAGTCAAATTATAAATACAAGAAGACATTATTAGCCTACCAGTACTTTAAAATCAAATGATTGATAAACATTCCCCTTTAAAAATAAGTGCCTTTGTGATAGGTCAACATAAAATAAAAAGCATCTGAAACCCTGAGAATTGCTAGTTTTGGCCACTCTCTAATCAAATGTTTAAAGTACAAAGCAGCAGCATATCCTATCTAATTTTTGTCAAGCTCCTATTTCGACTGATTATAACAGCCAAAGAATAGATATTTAAAAACAAAACTGTTCAAGAGCCAACACAACAACAAATAAGCATTTTCGAAACGAGCTCTTCATAATAAACAGATTAAATATACCGTCACCTGGGAACAGCAGCAACATTTCACAGAGTTTGAGAACACCATACAAGGACTAAACTAACACTTATTACTAATCATGGTGGGGGGGAGAAGAAGGGGGAAGAAACCGCAGCAACGTAAGTTCCAAAGGAGCTCCACTGAATTGCCATCAGTCCCACATACCATTTTAAATTATTCTTTTCCCCCTCGGAAATGGAAATAGACATACTCCTTCCCAAACTATATTTGCAAATTACCTCTGGGTCCCAAAGGGAAGCAGTAATCGCTGTAACAAGAGAAGCTCGGCAGCCACGCCTTCCTGCTGGCCTGACAAGTTGCAAAGGGAGGGTATCACATTTCTTCGATCACAACAACAATCACACACAGATCCTCCGGTTAGTTTTACACACGTCAGACAAACCCATCCAAAAGGAAATTGCAGAATGGGGCAAAGCCAGGGAAAAGAATAAAGGAAGGGGAAGCTTTTGGGCGTAAGAGAGAGGGAAGGGATGATAAAAGTGGAACAACGGGAAAACAGAAGGGAGACTCGGTGTAGGACCAAACTGCTTGTTTACCACTAGATTTTTCGAGGGAGCGTCACCTCCCTGGGCAAACTTCAGTGCCCGGGGAGCTGGAAGGGGAACTGCGCAGTGCGTGTGCGAGGTGGGGCACCGCCTGCCCCCGTCCCACGGCCTGGGGAAGAAGCTATAAGGGTAGGGGCAGCTCAGTCCATGGCTCAAAGTTTGTTAGCACCAGCGTCGTCACCCCCCTCCCCACGCCCTGACTCGGCTGCTCCCCGGCAGGAGGCGCCTTCGGGAGCAGCAGGCTCCGAGCTGCTACCACTCCCCAGAGACGGGGCAAGAAGCACGCGCGTCCTCTCTGGTCCAGATTCTCAGCTGCCACAGCCCCACCCCCAGCGGGGCATGCGGGGGGCTCGGCCCCGGCCCCGGCCCCGGCCCCAGGCAGAGAACAGCAGCCGGGTCTCCCCCTCACCTTCACAGGTTGGGCAGCGCGAGTGTCCGAGCTGCCGCCGCCGCCCTGGGCATGTCCGGGAGAGTCACGGGGAGGCGCCTCCCAAGCCGGGCTTAGCTCTTCGCGGCTGCTGCTCCTGCGGCTGCCGCCGGCGCCTCGGACGCTGCCATCTTGTCCTGGCGGCTGAGAGGAAGGAGCCCCAGCTCAGCCTGGTTAGTTCCCCAGGCCTCCGCCTCATCTTCCCGGGGAGGGACCCGGCCCTCCCCCGGCCGCTCCTCTCTCCGCCGGCGGCCTAGGCGCTGGGGCCCATGGTGCACGCGGAGGGGCCCGCGGGACTCGCTGCACGTCAGTCCCGCTTGGACACAGCTGGGCCCTCCCGAGCGGAGACTGGGCGAGCTCTAGGCCTCCGCCGCAGCGGCAGCGCCCCCGCCCGGGCCCTGCCTGCCGCCGCAATCGGAGCTGCTGCCCAGAGCGCCGGCCGTGACCCCCGCTCAGCCCCGCCGGGGGATCAGCCTTCTCGCCTGCTGCCCCAGTTCCCTTCTTCCGCGCCAACCCCTCTGCCAGGCTCCTCGCTGGAGCCAGGGAAGAGGCCCTTGCTCCCGCCCCTAGGAGACGGTTGAATCTTTCCCTTTTCCCCTCTTCGAGAGCCCCTTGTTCCCTCTGCAGCCCCCGGTGAGCCCTTGCCTGGAGGGGAAGCGCAAAATCAAACTCCCAGGTTCAGCCAGGGCCCTCCCCCGACGCAGTAACGCCTACATCTTCTAATCTAGCGCACTTTCTAGCTAGCTGGAGCTATTAAACCCCTTCACGAAGGGGAGTAAACATCACTGGCTCCATTTTACAGATGAGGAAACTGAGGCACGGGAAAATGCAATGACTTTCCTGAACTTGTGCGTCAGGTCAGTGGTGGAGCCAGGATTAGCACACAAGTCTCCTGGTTCCAGTCCTGTGTTCTTTGAAGTAGGTCACACAGGACAGGCTGAAATGCCAGTCTGATATCTACTGTTCATGTCCAGACTGCTGTGGGGTGGAGGAGGACAGATTTGTGCTGCCTGTGAACCCTTTAAGAAGCCCCTGACAAATCTGGGTACCTTCCCCTTTACCACAGTCCTAAATCTGGCACCTTTCCCATTCCCACTCTCTAGCTCACAGAAATAGAGCTGGGGCAAGGAACCCACTGATTTTTGGCTGGGGGGAAGTTTTTTGTTGTAACTTCATTTACATCAAAATGATACATTTGGTTAAAGCAGGAAGCATCAGTAGAATTACTTAATGTCTGGTCCATACGCACAGACTGTGGCAGGACACTTAACAGGAATGGCCCTGCAGAAGGTGGTAAGGACAAGGGATGGATTCTTGCAACTTACAAGCTCAGACAGGAAGAAGATGCAATTAACAGAAGGGTGTTCCTGGTTTGTTTAAACCAGCACTGCTGCTTTATAAGCTTCAAGCGTTCATGTTCTGTCAGAGACTTCTCATAGAAAGCAGCTCTCAGCAGCCAGGAGGGTCCACTGCCAATCACCAACTGCCTTGGAACCTTCTGGCTGCACTATTCCATCCCTTCCTAGTTAAATAGATCCCTGATGGCCAGAGAAAGAGAAGTTACTTACATTGTAGCATCTAGAGTTCTCTGAGATGTGTGGTCGCTGTCTGTATTCCACTGGTGGATTTGGATGTGCGCGTGCTCTAGGCACCTGAGACTGGAAGATTCTTACTAGCAGTGTCTATTAATCTGCACCTACATCCTTCTCGTGTTGCAAACCAAGAGTATGAGGGGCAGCATGGACAGACCCCTTCTCCAATTCCTTCACCACCACGAACCAAGGCAGAGGGGAAGGAGGAGAGGTAGCAGAATATAGATAGAGACCACACACCTCAAACTACTTCAGTTACTATAAGGTAAGGAACTTCTTTTTCTTTTTTTAGTACAGTGTCTATGTTCATTCCACTATGGGTGACTGACGAGCACAAAGGATGTCCGCTGTGGAGGCTTGTACTATAGCATAGTGTCTCATGAAGGTCTGAATGGAACGCCATGTAGTCACTTGGCTTATATCAAGGAGTGATGATGCTTGAAGCAATGCTACTGAAGGTGCTTGTGGTCTGGTAGAATGGATTCTCACCCCCTGTGCAGGAGGAAGATGTGTCAACTAATATCAGAGCAGGATGTAACTTGAAATCCACTTAAAAGTCTCTGACAGGAGATTGTTTGACCTCTCATTCATTCCACTAGGGAAACAAATAGTCCATGTGACTTCCACATAGATTTTGTTGTTTGCTGGTAAAAGACCAATGCACAGCAAGGAATGGAGTCTCTTATCCTCAACACTGGTATGAGACTTTTGGGGGGGGGGTATATTGGAGGTAGTTGTCTTATCTGATTTACGTGAAATTATTTTAGGAGTTAGTTTTTGATGAATAACAGGGCCCCTGTTTCCTGAGCAGTCCCTCATTGCCAGAGTTCCCTATGCAGCTACCTCCTTCTGTTCACTCTCTTTTTCTTCAGCGCCCCTTGTGTCTATACTGCAATTAAAAATCCACAGCTGGCCCGTGCCAGCTGACTCAGACTCATGCTATGGGGCTGTTTAACTGCAGCATACACATTCAGGCTCAGGCTGGAGCCTGGACTCTGGGACCCTGTGAGGAGGAGGGTCTCAGAGATTGGGATCCAGCCCAAATCCACATGACTACACTGCAATTAAACAGCCTCACAAGCCCAAGTCAGCTGGTATGCCCCAGCTGCCAGCGTTTAATTGCACTGTAGACATACCTTTAGAGACTCTCCAGTGTCTTTTTAGAAGTCCTGTTACCCTTCACTTGGGGCTGGTTTAGTGCCCGCAAACCATTTCACACAGTCCCACCAATTAAGTCCATCACTGCAATCCAAAGGTTCATACTGATTATTAGAGGTTATGCCATCCATACTAAGCTCTTCTACGAGCCTACTCTTCACAGGGTCATGTTTCATAGCTATGTCTCCCTGGAATTTAGCCTTCTAGCCTCTAACTTCCTTCTCTTACCAGTGTATTCCCTGTTCTGAGCGAAAAGACAGTCTATATACTGCCTTCCTCCAGAGAGCTCCTCCTGATCTGCTGGAAGACAGGGGAGGCCCTACCCTATCCTATGCTACATGGCTCCTGATCCTGAGCCTTTAAAGGAACAATGCCTTGGTGGTTTTCCCCATCTGACCACTTCCTCTCTTCCACTATCAGGGCATTTCCTGGGATCTTGTTCATTCAAACTCCCTGGAACAAGGTCTTCTGACCCTTCCACTCTTAACAGTATACCCTGTTACAGGGTCCAATTCCTATGAGACCTTCTCCTTATGAAATACTGTATACAATGGGTCACCTATCAGCGGTCTAAGTTTTTCTATGCTTCTGGCAGAAGTGATGGCCATTAAAATTGGTGATTGTCATCAATAAATGAGACAAACACATTCCTAATGGTTCAAACAGTGGTCTAGTTAATGTTAAGAATACCAAGATAAGATCCCAGGTTGGAGTTGGTTTGGTTATTGGCGGTAAGGTTCTAATTACACCTTTGAGAAAACATACCATCACCATGTGGGTGAAGATACTGTGGTTGTTAATTGAAGGGTGTCAGACACTGATTGCTGCCATCTGAACTTGCAGCAAGCTAAGGGAAAGGCCAGCAGACTTGAGGGTGAGGAAATAATCCATGATAGCAAAAATCCCCACTTTCTCTGGGGACATGTAATGATGCTTAGCCCAAACGGAGAATCTCTTCCACTTTGCTATATAGCATTTTCTAGTGGATTCTTTCCTGCCATGGTGAGGATGACTTGTCTTCTGAACATCTCTGTTCTAGGTTTGATGTCCATCCAAATACCAGCTATGAAGTAGAGAGCGTGGGGGATGTTGGACCTTGCCATGTCCTGGGTCAAGGACTCTGGAAAGATTTGGATGCTGACGGATGGACAGATTGACTGGTGAAGAAGGCTGGAAAATGGGAGTCATGAGAGTGATTATTGCTGTATTCTGTGGATCTTCTATAGGACTTGAGAAAAGAGTGGAATGAGTGGAAAGGTATCCATGAGATTAGCAGGGAAATGCCCCTAAAGCCCTGACCCAGAGTCCCTCTGGAGCAGTACCTTTTGCATTTCCTGATCACTTGGGATGCAAAGAGGTCCTAATACAGGGCTCTCCACTAAATTGTGTAACATCCTGTCATGGTCAGTCAATAAATGTCCAGCGAGGCTATCTGCTGAGAACTGTGTTTTCCCAGAAGTGAACTGCTGATAGGGTAGTCTCATGTTGAATCCCCCAGGTTCACAGACTGACTACTTCTATGTAGAGGGGAGTGGATCTTGCCCCTTCCTGCTGTTTGATGTAGAACACTGTAGTCCTGTTATCCAGCATCACTAGAATATGATGGGATCATATAACTGGCAAAAAAGCTTTGCAGGCTTTCTGGACAGCTCTCACTTCTACTAGGTTTATATACATTCTAGCCTCCTGAGAAGTCCATATGCTTTGTGCTGTATCCAGGTGGGCACCGTAAAAAGTAGGAATTCATCTGTGTTCAGCATTTTCTTTAGTGTGGGAGGGAGGGAGGAAGGGGACTTCCCACACACACACACATTCGTTGTTCATCTACCACTTTAGAGAACCCTTCAGTCTGGAGGGGGTCATTACTACTGTGTCCATTCTGTGTTTTCTTGGCACACAATCTGTTTGAAGCCAAGTTTATAGACAACAGAGATGAAACCTTGCAAAAGATGTCACGTGGGTGCGTGGTACTGTGCCCTGGTCTACACTATGAGTTTAGGTCGAATTTAGCAGCATTAGATCAATTTAACCCGGCACCCGTCCACACAACGAAGCCATTGTTGTCGACTTAAAGGGCTCTTAAAATCGATTTCTGTAGTTCTCTCTGACGAGGGGATTAGTGCTGAAATCAACCCTGCTCGGTTGAATTTTGGGTAGTGTGGATGCAATTCGATGGTATTGGCCTCCTGGAGCTATCCCAGAATGCTCCATTGTGACTGCTCTGGACAGCACTCTCAACTCAGATGCACTGGCCAGATAGACAGGAAAAGCCCCACAAACTTTTAAATCTCATTTCCTGTTTGCCCAGCATGGCAAGCTGATCAGCACAGGTGACCATGCAGAGCTCATCAGCACAGGTGACCATGGAGTCCCAGATCGCAAAAGAGCTCCAGCATAGACTGACTAAGAGGTACTGCTTCTGATCGATGTATGGGGAGATGAATCCATGCTATCCGAACTCTGTTCCAAAAGACGAAATGCCAGAATATTTGAAAAAATCTCCAAGGGCATGAAGGACAAAGGTTATAACAGGGACCCACAGCAGTGCCGCATGAAGCCTACCAAAGAACCAGAGAGGCAAACAGCCGCTCCAGGTCAGAATCCCAGACATGCCACTTCTATGATGAGTTGTATGCCATTCTAGGGGGTGCCCCTATAACTACCCAACCCCTGTGCTTCCCTCCTCCCTCACCCCTCCCGGGCTACCTTGGCAGTTATCCCCCCATTTGTGTGACGGATTAATAAAGAATGCAAGAATTTGAAACAACAATGATTTTATTGCCTCTGCACAAAATGGGGAGGGGAAGGTGGTTGGCTTACGGGGAAGTAGAGTGAACCAAGGGGGCGGGTTTTCATCAAGGAGAAACAAACAGAATTTTTACACTGTAGCGTGGCCAATCATGAAACTGGTTTTCAAAGCTTCTTTTATGCGCAACGTGCCCTGCTGTGCTCTTCTAACTGCCCTGGTGTCTGGCTGCATGTAATCAGCGGCCAGTCGATTTGCCTCAACTTCCCACCCCACCATAATTGTCTCCCCCTTACTCTCACAGATATTGTGGCACACACAGCAAGCAGTAAGAACAATGGGAATATTGGTTTCGCTGAGGTCTAACCAAGTCTCTAAACTGTGCCAGTGAGCTTTTAAATGTCCAAAGGCACATTCTACCACCATTATGCACTTGCTCAGCCTATAGTTGAACTGCTCCTTACTACTGTCCAGGCTTCATGAGCCATGGGAGCAAGGGGTAGGCTGGGGTAGGTGCGATCGCGCAGTGCTGCCGACTGGGAGAGCAGCCTGAGGCAGAAGCCTCCAGCCAGTATGATATTCCAGGCAGGACTGAATCTCCATTAGTGAAACTTAAAGAAGAGACGTCTTCCTATTTTTGTCCAGGCGCCCCCGACCAACCTCACTGAAGCTGGCCAGGAGCACCCATGTCTGCCCAGGCACCCCCAACCAATCTAACTGAGGTAGACCAGGAGCACCCACAGGACAATGACAACGGCTAGCAGTTGTATTGCACCGTCTGCCATCCTCAAGGCAAGGCAAGAGGATGCTGCTGTGTAACACTGCAGTACCGCATATGCCAACAGCACCCAGGAGACATATGGTGACAGTGAGCTGAGCGGGCTCCATGCTTCCTGTGGTATGTTGTCTGCATGGGTAACCCAGGAAAAAAGGCGAGAAACAATGTTTTGCTGTTGCTTTCGTGGAGGGAGGGGGTTCCTGATGACTTGTACCCAGAACCACCAGCGACAATGTTTTTGCCCCATCAGGCATTGGGAGCTCAACCCAGAATTCTAATGGGCGGTGGAGACTGCGGGAACTGTGGGATAGCTACGACAGTACAATGCTCTGAAAGTCGATGCTAGCCTTGGTACTGTGGATGCACACCACCAACTTTATGCACTCAGTGGGGACACACACAATCGACTGTATCAAATCGATTTCTAAAACATCAACTTCTATTAAATTGACCTGATTTCGTAGTGTAGACATACCCTATGTGACCCAAGAGGATAAGGCAGAAACAAACTGATGTCTGTGGACTCTTCTTGGTTGATTAAATTGTTCATTGACTGGAATCTGTCTAAGAGAAGATAAGTTTTTTCCCTGATAAGAGTCCAGAGTTGCTCTGATGAATTCTATAGTTTGTGTTGCAGACAAGATAGACTTTTCTAAATTCACACAGATTCCCAGTGATGCCAGAAGACTCAGCAGAGATTAAATTGATGTCAGAACTTTTGACCAGAACTTGCCTATCAAGGGTCAGTTGTCTTTGTAAGGAAAGACTATCGAGCTATTGCAACAGACACGTGCTGCCTCTACTGAGAATACCTTTGTAAATGTTTGGGACTGCTTGTGATATTTCCACCTCAATGCTGATATATATACCCAAGAAACAGGAAGGTTGCTGTTGAGTCTTTTATGCTGACTACACTACTAGCTACAGGTTTCAGGTTCAGGCAGGTACATTGTCAGCTAAGCCATGTCTCTGCTACCCATGCTACCATCCCCACACTACTCGTGCTAGTTCAATGTCAGGCACGTGGAATGCATGCATAAGACACCGTAGAATATACATAGAGACCAGCACTAGAAGAACCTACTGATCCCACTGTTAAAGTAACATCACCAAAACATTCACAAGTGAGAGCAAAGCAACATTTTTCCCAGGGTATGTCTATACTACGGGATTATTCCAATTTTACATAAACCAGTTTTGTAAAACAGATTGTATAAAGTCGAGGGCACGCGGCCACACTAAGCACATTAATTTGGTGGTGTGCGTCCATGTACTGAGGCTAGCGACGATTTCTGGAGCGTTGCACTGTGGGTAGCTATCCCATAGTTCCCGCAGTCTCCCCCGCCCATTGGAATTCTGAGTTGAGTTCCCAATGCATGATGGTGCAAAAACAGTGTCGTGGGTGATTCTGGGTAAATGTCATCACTCAATCCTTCCTCCGTGAAAGCAACGGCAGACAATCATTTCATGCCCTTTTTCCCTGGATTGCCCTGGCAGACGCCATAGCATGGCAACCATGGAGCCTGTTTTGCCTTTTGTCACTGTCACCATATACGTACTGGATGCTGCAGACAGAGGTGGTACTGCAGTTCTACACAGCAGCATTCATTTGCCTTTGCAAGGTAGCAGAGATGGTTACCATCCCTATTGCACTGTCTGCCATTGTAAATTGGCAATGAGATGACGGTTATCAATCATTTTGTACTGTTTGCAATTGGAAAGTGGCGATGACGGTTATCAATCATTTTGTACCGTCTGCTGCTGTCATGGGTGCTCCTGGCTGGCCTCGCTGAGGTTAGCCGGGGGTGGAGGGGGGCATGGACAAAAATGGGAATGACTCCCCAAGTCATTCCCTTCCTTATGTTTTGTCTAAAAATAGTCAGTCCTGCCTAGACTATGGGGCAAGTCTACTAGAGAGCCAGAGAGCACAGCCCCACAGATCCCGCAGAAATGATGAGCTGTATGCCATTCTAGGGGGTGCCCCTGCAACAACCCCACGCGTTGCTTCCCTCCTCCCATACCCCTCCTGGGCTACCGTGTCAGTGTCCCCTCATTCGTGTGATGAAGTAATAAAAAATGCAGGAATAAGAAACACTGACTTTTTAGGGAGATAAAATGAGGGGGAGGCAGCCTTCAGCTGCTATGATAGTCCATGCAGGACATTAAAGGGTGCGGGGGAGAGAAGCACAGAATCTTTTCTTTAGATAGGAAATGCGGGGGGGTAATGGAGCTCAGGCTCCAGTTGCTATGATGAGGACAGTTACCCAGCATTTTTTACCGTCTGCCAGGAATGACAGGAAGTCATTTCCATTTTTACCCAGGCGCCCCCGGCCAACCTCACTGAGGCCAACCAGGAGCACTCACGGGCTGATGATGGTTTTCCACCATTTTGCACCGTCTGCCATCAGGAAAGGAAGGGGAGGAGATGCTGCTGTTCAGCGCCGCAGCACCGCGTCTACCAGCAGCATGCAGTAGACATACGGTGACATTGAAAAATGGCAAGAAATGATTTTTTTCCCTTTTGTTTCATGGGGGGGAGAGGGAGGGGTAAATTGATGAGATATACCCTGAACCACCCCGGACAATGTTTTTGACCCTTCAGGCATTGGGAGCTCAGCCAAGATTGCAAATGCTTTTCGGAGACTGCGGGGACTGTGGGATAGCTGGAGTCCTCAGTCCCCCCTCCCTCCCTCCATGAGCGTCCATGTGATTCTTTGACTTTCCGTTACGCTTGTCACGCAGCACTGTGCTGAATGCCTGCTGTGGCCTCTGTCTGTCATAGCCTAGAGATTTTTTCAAATGCTTTGTCATTTCGTCTTCTGTAACGGAGCTCTGATAGAACAGATTTGTCTCCCCATACAGCGATCAGATCCAGTATCTCCCATACGGTCCATGCTGGAACTCTTTCTGGATTTGGGACTGCATCGCCACCCGTGTTGATCAGAGCTCCACGTTGGGCAAACAGGAAATGAAATTCAAAAGTTCGCGGGGCTTTTCCTGTCTACCTGGCCAGTGCATCCGAGTTCAGATGGCTTTCCAGAGCGGTCACAATGGTGCACTGTGGGATACTGCCCAGAGGCCAATACTGTCAATTTGCGGCCACACTAATCCTAATCCGACATGGCAATACCGATTTCAGTGCTACTCCTCTCGTCGGGGAGGAGTACAGAAATCGGTTTAAAGAACCCTTTATATCGATATAAAGGGCCTCGTTGTGTGGACGGGTGCAGGGTTAAATCAGTTTAACGCTGCTAAATTCGGTTTAAATGCGTAGTGTAGACCAGGCCCCACATGACAACAGCAGCATTTTTTCCTTGCTCTCACAGTTCCTGACACAATCACAGGAATGCATGCAGGAGGGATATTTTATCCCTCATACCACAATTCCTTGAAAATATCAGTGGCTGGCTGCAGGACTAGCCAACTGCTGCAAATTGGATTATTGACTCTGGTGGTAACACTCAGCCCACAAAGGGCAAAGAGGCAGTAAGAAGAGGCCACTGTTCCTCCAAATAACAGCCAACCCCAAGGTAAATCTTGGATTAGAGCAAGTAACTGAGTTTTACATACTTATGTTCCCTTTTTTCATTTAATGTAACCTGCAATCTATACATGTAACCAGTCTATGCAAACATGCATATCCTTTTACTCTTGTCTTCTCCCCACAACACACTCCATTTTATCTGCAACACCCTCATGCCTATTTATTTTTCAGAAAGGTACACCTGTTGTTGAAAATGAAGAACTTGAAAGCTGTAGATAAAAAACACAAGAATGCAAAGCCAAGCTCCCACATATTAACTACATAGGCTTTTGAATCTGCCATTAAGTACTGACACATTTTTACTAATTTACTTACTTTTTGAGCACCTGATTTATTAAAACTTTTTGACCGACTCAGTGTGAATGTGCTAACGCTTGATTGAAGCTGAATTGGCTGAGTGCAGATCTTCTAAAAATTTATAGTATCCTGAGTTCAGGTATCCTGAGTTCACTGTTTTTTTTTAACCTCAGTTTTCCACCATTTTGATGCCACTCATTGTGACATGACCTCCTACATAAACAGATTTGGAGTCAAAATCTGGATTTTAAATACTAGAAGAGAAGGAAGGAACTCAGGATTATAAAGCTCTGGGCTTACCTTTGAATGTTGGGTCAGTGATTTTGGCTAAGTGATGGAAAGTTTCCAAAGCTTCTCTGCATTGTTTTTCAATGTTGTCCTTACGTTGTTCCAGATTTTTGTTAATTAAATCATGCCATATTTCCACTCAAACTACAACAGTGTAATCATGAGTAAGTAATCTGTCAAGTCCCTCTGAAACCTTCTTCAATTGTTTTTTTTTTAAAACATTTATTGTGTAAAGTATATGCAATACTCCTTCAATTGTTTTTGTTTTTAACTTTATCGTGTAAAGGATATGCTGTGTTATGACTAAAGGCCTCCTTGTGTAAAGTGCAAATTTCATCATACTTGGGACAGCTGAACATAAATTCAAGACACAGGCTTCCTGAGAGTTCTCTTGAGTGTTATTGGGAAGCTGAAGCATCAAGCTCAGTGCTCATCTCAAGGTTTATCTGTTTGGGGCTTCCCTAAGAGAAGTAGATTGAGAGACTTGGAGTGATTGTTACAGGGGATTATTAATGTTCAGATTTTAATTAATTGTTATAGTGCTTTACTGTGCGGTTACATGGACTAAAGCATTTTGTGTCTAGGATATGTATTCTCTTGTGATTTCAGAATTGTTACAGGTATTTAGAGTTATGGTAGATGCCTTAGTATATTTGTGAGATTTTCTGAAGTGTTTAGCACTGGCCTAACTGCCTTAAAATATGGAAAGTCTGAATTAAATTATGGAAAGTTAATCTGCAATGGTGTGCACTTTGAATTAAGTTTTATAAGGGCCTAATTCCTGCTGAAATTTGACTTCAAAGGTTGTTGAGTTGGGCCAATGGTAATGACTTTTGAAAATCCCTCCCTTCATTGTGCTGAAATTGAGGTTGCAGACGCATCAGTGTATTGCCTGTATATTACTGTACCATTCAGGAATGGTAAAACAAATAAATAAAAAAGCAGAACATTTTAAACTAAGGTTGCACTTCCAAAGTAAACCACAATCATTCTCAGATAACTACAACCTTAATTCTGCACCACAGAGACAACTAAAATCAGTCATGCTCAAAACTTGCAGAAATAGCATTCCATTACATTGAACAGCCACCAGTAAGTGCAAGTAAAGTGGGCGTAGGGTTGCATTATGAGTTGGGCCCTACTAAACTTACTTCAAAGTGCACTCCATTGCAGATTCATTTTCCATACACGTCCAAAATTCTAGGTGCATACATTCTGTTGCTATGCACATAGGGAAAGCACTGTGCATTCTTAATTAAGAAATTACATAATTTATTTTCTTAAGGTATCTTAGCATTAAAGTTATTTGGAAAATACAAGGCTGCATACATTAGTTTGTCCCATTACTGTAGTGTCTACACTGGAGACATTTGCTAGGAAGGTTGGTAAATAAACAGTATATCAGAAAATAACCTTGAAGATCTCATAGGGTGGTGTTTATCTATTGGAAAGGAAAATGTACTGGGAATTACTAATGTTTCCTTGTTTTCAAAAACAGCATTATGGAAAGACAACACAATTGTAGTCTATAATGTTTTTGTCATAGTTGTCTATCAAGCAACAGCAAGCTTGCAGAAAATGAGGAACTTGAATGAAGTGTTAAGCATTGATGTCAAAGATTTCTTTTGTATTACAAAAGCAATCACTACAAAAATAACTTCCTCAGATGTGTATTTCTTAGACATTTGCCTTTTCAATATCCCTATTCTTTTAATTGTTGAGGACCAGAGTCGTTGAAAATGCCCAGTGGGACAACAACATTTCAAATAGACGATTGGCACCTTGCCAAATGTTACAGCATATTTCACACTGGAATATTGTAGAAATTTTATTTCTATGCATCTGTATCTTGTGTTAATATCACAGCAATGAGTACTGACTTCGCATGTTTTGTGTTTTACTGTGTTTTTAAATTGTTTTTTGTGATTTGAGCACACCTGCATTGGGGCTGTTGAAAATAGCAGGCCACTCACAGTGACCCAGAATTATTTAGAGCTGCTTAAATGCTTTGACTTGGCCAAGTATAAACTGATTATCTAATTTTGTAACTTGCTACTTTAAACTTTTTTATTTAAAGCCTTTTTGTGGTATCTATGTATCTAGATTTTTAGGATCCAGAGCCCATTGAGGTCAGTGAACCCTGCATCAAGCCCTTAATCTATGTCTGTTGCCCAACTGTACACGAGATAACACTTACCTACCTTACACTGGTGTTGTGAAGCTAAACCCATAAATATTTGTGAGGCATTCTGATACTATGGTAATGAGGGCCATAAGGAGCAGATAGAAAGACTTCTGAGGTATTACCATTCCTTTTTATTATTTTTACTCTGCTAAACAACGCAGGAAAAAATGTTTTCGTTAAAGAATAAATGGGGATGACAAAACATTGTCTCTCTCACCAACAGAAGTTGATCTAATAAAAGATATTACCTTACCTATCTTATCTAATATCCTGGGACCAACAGCTACGACACCACAGCATAAAACACTCAAATAACATTTTGAACAAAAATAGTCCATTTCCTACTGTGACCAGAGTCCCAGGGGAGCCAACTGAGGTCACTCAGTTAGGGTGAACTGCAAAGAATGGGGCAGACAATCCCCAAAGCTGGTGGATATTCCAATACTTAGATTTACAAAACCAGCACAAAACTGCTTCTATAATACCTCACTGGTTACCCAAAAGCCGTTCCCTTAAAGTAAGCCAGCCTTAGGCCTCCCCCCAGATACCCAAGTCAAATATTATGAGGATTACTGAAAATCTTATCATATAAGAAAGTTCTACCAATTCCAAAGAATCGGACACATTACCTCCCAGGTTAATGAATATTCCAGATCTTACCCAAATACATGCTTATGCCAATTCTTATTAATTAAACTAAATTTATTAAAAAAGAGAAGAGAGAGAGAGAGTATTGGTTAAAAGATCAGTGTACATACAGACATAAGTACAGTTCTTGAGATTAGATTAATAGTAGAGATGCTGCACTTTGTAGTTGCAAAGAGTTCTTTTAGCAATAGTCCATAGGTTATAGTCCAAAGTTCATATTCAGAGAGATCCAGTCAAGACTGGAGATCTCAGCTTTATAACTTCAGCTTCCCATGCATGAAGCATCAAGCAGATCTGAGATAAAAAAGATCAGGATCCAAGGGTCTTTTATACAGCTCGAGGCCTTCTTTGACAAATCAGAGTCCTTAGACGAACAATAGGCAATTACGGGGATTTTGAAGTAGATGTATTTCCTAAGCTTCACCAGTAATTAGCTACACAAATTATCATAAGGCAGTTTATCCATTAGGCAGTCTATCACAAACTTCAAAGAGACATATAGACAATGACATTATTTCACCTAAGATTAATCTACATGTTAATATTATCTTTTGATTTTTGAATCACTAGCTATAGTGACAAACAGGAACTGTCTGTTTACATGGCTAACATTCAACAAGATATGAGTACACACATGCAATTAGTATCCCCTTTAATTTCTAACAACATAGGTTTGCATTTCAAAGTTCTAGCCTATCTACCATGGAATGGCCCTAATTACCATTCATATACTTTTCTAACATGTCTCCAAAGATTGAATCTGGGTCATTTATCCTGCAGAATACTTAGCTTTTTCAGGGCACATGTCACATTTGTATAAGATTTGTTGCAATTATATAACAGTAGCAACAATGATTTGCATGGTCATATTTTAATTAGATAATGTCACACCTACTGTGTTCACATTACAATAAAGCCATCACAGTTGGCACTAAAGTCTACTTTTCTGGTAGTTAAAGCAAAGAGAATAAGGACAAAGTAATGGAGCTTGAACTACACTATCACCCTGACAGTGGTGCCTCCAGAACAGAACGGAGGCTCACTGGTGGGACAATATGGAAAAGCCTACACTGTTATTTCTTTAGCAGAAAATAGTACGGAAAAGATAGGTCATACCTTTCATGAGCATTCAGCTAACTCAAAACAATTCAAAAATTAATGCAAGAAAAAAATTAGAAAGCACCTCAGATAAGAACAAATTTAAATACTACTACTACTCAGCACTTGTACAGTATTTTGCAACTTCATAGTACTGTACAGACACATAGTCTTACAACACAGCTGTGATGTAGGTAAACAGGAATTATGCCCATTTTGTATGTGGAGAAACAGAGATAGAAAGGAGAAGTAACCCAAGGCAGTGCAATGAGAGAGTCAGGTTTAGAACTCAGGTTCTATAGACCATATTGCCACTTTAAAAAAACAAAAAATACAGCTATTTACCTACTCATATGAAATATGAGACTTTGTTTTACACACTAACTAGTGCTTTGAGCATTGGTCTACTAAACCCAGGGAGGGTTATGAGTTCAATCCTTGAGGGGGCCATTTAGGGATCTGAGGCAAAAATCTGTCTGGGGATTGGGCCTGCTTTGAGCAGGGGTTTGGACTAGATGACCTCCTGAGGTCCCTTCCAACCCTGATATTCTATGAAGTATGGAGTTTGTTGTTTAAAAATAATCAGTAAGAAAATCGACTCTGAGAAATATTACAAAGTTGGATGAAAATATTTTTACCTCAAAAAGCAAGCTAGAAAAGTACATGAGACTTTTTTCTAAGCAGGAGAGAAAACTGAATGATTAAATCAAATGTAAAGAAATTTTAGTATAACATCATTGTTGCTTTTGCAATTATTTTTTATAGAAATAATTGTAATTAATGCTATCTGGAAGTGTCTTCTGCATGTCACACAAAGCATGACTATAAATAGGAGTGCTCTCCAGTAATATTACTGACCCTCTTTTTTTTACTCATTGACTGATCACATTCTTTTTTTAGTTACTGACCCATAGCAAGATCCAGACAAGGAGACAAGTTAACACCACAACTGTTCCAACTGACCTCACTTTCCTAAATGTATTGTTCCTGAATGTGAATGTCATTAAAGTAGCTGGCATAGGCCAGTCAAATTTTTCAGTTAGAGCCTGATCATGTAAAATGTTATTCACGTGAGTAGTTTTTAGTGAGTTGTCCTGACTACTAGTGAGTAGTTTCACTGACTTCAATGAAACTACTCATGTGAGTAACAGTTTTCAAGAGTGGGCTCTTAGGCCTGATCCAAAGTCCACTGAAGTAAAAGGGAATCAGGTCCTTAGGAAGCACTGTCCTTTGCCATGTGGAAATCCTAGTTTGGGCAGATCTTGTAACCTGTTGGTCTGGTAGCAAAACAGTGATGTAAGGCACTTAATCCTCAGTGGGTATGAGTCACTCTTCAGTGCCCCTTGGTAACTGGTTTTACAATATAAGCACATTACAGCATTAGAATAGATACTAGAATAGTGCATATTCCGGGCACATAAATCATGTAAATTTATTTTGGAGGGAAAATGGGGCTAAATTGATACATTGCAAACCAAAATATGTAACATCTCTGTGAACCTATCTCTATGGATACATTTGAGAATGGGGAAATATATACTTTCTTATCTCAGAACATTTTAGGAACAGGAAATGGCATCTGGTCTAACATTCTCTGTTCCTTTTTCTTTTATTCTGACCTTTTTACTTTATCATCAGTCCCCTCATTCTCATGTGTATCTTAGCATTTGGATCTATCTGCACAGCAAAGTTTTCCATGTTGAGGCCCCGTGTTTTTAATATGAAAGGGTGTGATCCATTTTACAACATATTTGGGGTATGCCAAACTGTTATTGCCTTTACTTGTATAGACAAGGAAGCAAATCCAAAACGGGCAGTTGAAGGATTCCCCCATGGTGGTGAATCTCTGGGTGGTATAAAGACAGTCTAACCAGCTCTAAACAATCTGCTCCCGCCCCACCAAACAGCCAGAGTATTCTGTGTTCCAGTGATACAAGGCCTTTGCTCCTGGGACAAGTTAGATTACTTCTGAGGTTAACTTCTGCCAGGGGCTGAACCAATCCCAAACCTCCCATTGGATTGAGAAACCCCCCATGTCCCTTTCCCTCCTAATGTATGCCCTGAGAGTAACTGAGGATCTGGCGCTATAACATGATTACAATAGTTCAATACCATTCCCACACACAAAATACCCCTGCTATAATATGTTAGGGCCCTGACAGTAAATTTTGCTGTGTTGACACAGGCCCTTCTTGTTCAGCAGTTCTGTTTGAGACTACTTACACCAAGTTTTCTAATGTACTTGATGTTCCCAAGATGCTGAACTCCTTACTAGTGGTAGAATATATTACTATATATTACATAACACTATTCTATGTATTGACTTGTTTTTATAATTTTGAAAGGCTATGTAAAAGCTACCTCAAATTCACCCACCTTTTTTCCAATGAGATGTCATTAATGAAATATTAGTTAAAGAAAACTGCTAGGGCTTCCCATTACAATTCTGTAGACTCTCCTTTTGGCAGAAGCAAAAACAGGAAAGATTTAATCACACAAGTTATGAAGCCAGGAGACTGACTTGCAAATGCTTAAAAGAAAAACATTTCTATTTATAGTAACGAGCATATTTTCCTTTAAATTCTTGTTTATTCTGAGTTACAAATGTTTTTAAAATACATTTTTCCAATATGTTACAAGATACCAGACAAGATTCACAGAACGGGTTTGTGTTTATGTTTTGTTAATAATGTTCATGTTCCAAACCAACAAGAGTCTGATTCCATTCCAAGGGGAAACGTGATGTTCAACAGCAGTTTAATGAATTGTTTTGACAGAGTGAAATACACCATGTCCACTCTTAGTAATGAGACATTTGGCAAAAAGTATCACATCACAAGAACAATAGCAGCAGATGTCATGACAGTCCACAAAATTCTTTAACCTCTATGCAATATCCCTTTAAACAATGGAGGGGAAGCTAGGATTACATTTCTTCCTTGGCTAACTGATTTTTTCCCTAATATTTTAGGTTTATAAAGTGTAGAGGGATTTCACTACTTTTGGGGAAGAATTAATTCAAGTAGTATTTTTGAAGTTGCTGATAATTTTTTACATCCTGTTAATAGTAACACGTAACTGCTTAACTCTTTTTTTTTTAACATAGATTTAGATGTACAGAAACATTTTCTGGACTAAACAACTAATTTTTAAAATATATTAGAAGATCATAACACCACCATTTAGTGGTATCTGTGAAAGCAATGTTATATCTATGTAACACGATCTAAATTTTTATGGCAGAGTCAGGAAATATGGTTGGGTGCCTTTCTTTTTTATACTTTGATTTAATTAGTGCTCGCTATCTGGCATTTATAAAGTGTGTGCCACATCGTATGTACAGTATGTGGTGTTTGACTCTAACACAAGATAGCAAAGCAGCAGTGAAAAGTAAAATGGCAAATTTGTATTCATAAGTAACCATTTAGTTTGATGTTACTTGATGCTCAATGCTAAAATAAATGAGAATAGGTTACAATAGGTGAGGAAATGAATGTATTATCTAACATGGATACATTGGATACAACAGTGAAGGCTATGTAAGAGGCTATAGTGGGATTTTATTTAAATTGTATATGCAACAACTTTGATTATCAATCTCAACACTCCACAATAACAATCAAATCATCCTACTGCTGCTGCTTGTGAGAGGGGATGGGAAACAACTGGAAAATTAACGTCAGGAGACAGAAGCACAAGAGCAGTCCCGTAAAATTATCTTCAGTTTATATGTGATATAGAGTTCTAGTTTTGAAAAAAATAAAAAAACAGAAAAATTGGGATTATTGCAAAGATACTATTTAAAGCCACAAATGCTGCCAAATTGACCTTCAAATATTTATGCTTAGACATCAGACCAGTTACAGTTCTCTCCTCAAAAAAGATTGCTTCCATAATAATACAACAATGTAAACTATTACAGAAATAATGTAGCTCTGCTGGACTAAGAGGGGGAAAAAACGTGGACTGCCACTCAGTAATTGAAAACTAATTTTGTCTTTTACCAACTTAAATAACAAACATGCACTTTCAGATTTACAGATTTCTCTCTAAACTAGATTCTAAATCAGTAACAAAAATACACATCCAAGAGTCAAAGGCCTGGAACATTAAGCTGCTTTGGCATTCAGTACAATTTCACAAATGTTAAACACTGTATGTAGTACACTAGGTCCTTCACAACAATATGTATACCATTTCTCATAAAATAGCATTTTACACGTCTGGATATTTCTTCAAAATGCCCCTGTTGTCTGGAAAAGGTTATGTATGATATCAAGAGAGAAGAGATCAAAAGAAGACATGATATATTAACAGCCATGTATGTGAAATACATTGGAATGTCTTAAGTAACTCAAAGGAGTAGTTTCAGAGAACAGCTTCAAATCCCTGGGTCTTCCCTGCACACGCATTTGGACAGGAGAGAAAACATTATTAACACAGTAGTTGTGGACTTTCCAATCTATTGCTTCTTATACATTTAAAGTAACGTATCACCTGCTTGAAGATTTTAAACTATTATTTAATTTGTTTTAGAGCATTACAAACATTTGGTATACGTGTACATAAGGTTTTAGTATTGACTTTATTAGTTTATTTTATATGTTAAATTAATATATTAAAAATTGATGCAACACATTTTTTTAAAAGGCAGGGTCATGTAAGGAGGCTTAACTGAATTTAGTTAGTAAGTGGAAACATCACTTGGAGAGTGGCCTCAGTGGGAGATTTGCATCTGAAAGTACTGAAGGTTTCCCCATACTACAGATGTACCACATTGATACAATGGGTCAGTTTTCAGCAGTTTCCATGGCAACAGCTGTGAGCAATGCACACATAATACTACATACAGCAGAGAATTGTCAATGTGCCCAATATGTGACACAGGAAATCTTTTTTCTTATTTGCCATTTCTTCTCTTCTCTTTACACTTTTCATACAATCCCTCTAGACATCCTGTTTCCTGATAGGTTTTTAATGATGCAACAAGGATTACTGTTATCTTTAACAACATTATTATCCATTAACTATAGATTTGAGAACAAGCCAGTGGATTAACAGTCATGTGGTTTGAGCCAAGTTCAGGTATAACTTGTATCTTGATTTTAATAAGGCTTTTCACATAGTCCCACATAACATTCCCATAAGCAAACTAGGGAAATGTGGGCTAGATGAAATAACTATAAGGTGGGTGAAAAACTGGTTCAGAGACCCTACTCAGGTAGTTATCAATGATTTTCAGTTAAACTGGGAGAACCTCACAAAGGTCTGTTCTAGGAAAATATTAAATATTTTCATTAATGACTTGGATAATGGAGTGGAGAGCATGCTTATAAAATCTGCAGATGACATCAAATTGGGCAGAATTGTAAACACTTCAGAGGACAGGATTAGAATTCAGAGCAACCCTTGACAATTGGAGAATTGGTCTGAAATCAACATGATGAAATTCAATAAAGACAAGTGCAAAGTACTACACTTAGGAAGAAAAAATCAAATGTTTAACTACAAAATGGTGAATAACTGGCTAAATTAAAAGGATCTGAAGGTTTTAGTGGATCACAAATTGAATGGGAGTCAACAAGATGATGCACTTGCAAAAAAAAAAGACTAATATCATTCCAGGGTGTATTAACAGGTGTGTTGTATGTAAGACCTAGGAGGCAATTGTCCTGCTCTACTTGTTACTGGTGCGGCCTCAGATGGAGTACTTTGTCCATTTCTGGGGGTCACACTTCAAGAAAGAAGTGGACAAATTAGAGAGAATCCAGAGGAGAGCAACAAAAATGACAAAAGGTTTAGAAAACCTGACCTTTGAGGAAAGGTTAAAAAAACTGGACGTTTCCTCCAACAAAAAGATGGTGGGGAGGGGACTGACAAGTCTTAAAATATGTTAAGGGTTGTTACAAAGAGGACAATGATCAATTTTTCTCCATGTCCACTGAAGGTAGGACAAGTGGTAATCAACTTAATCTGCAGCAAGAGAGATTTAGGTTAGATATTGGAAAAACTTCCTAACTAAACTGGAATAGGCTTCCACGGGAGATTCTGGAATTTTTGTCACTTGAGGTTTTTAAGAACAGGTTAGACAAACACCTTTTAGGGAGGGTCTAAATATACTTGGGCCTACATCACCATAGGGGGCTGAACTAGATGACCTCTCAAGGTGCATTCCAGCCCTACATTTCTATGATCCTATGATAACTCAAGTCTCTTACTTTCTGAGATGAGACAGTAACATTATCTGTCTACAAAAGGGGGTTAATAGATAGCTGTTCACAATATAAATAACCTGGCAATATTAACTATATGTTTATTATTATTTATTTGTATAAGCATAGCACCTAGGAATCCCAGTCATAGACAAGGACTCTATGGTGCTAGGTGTTGTACAAAAAGATGGTCCCTGCCTCCAAAGAGCTTACAATTTAAGTATAAGACAAGAGATGGATACAGGAAGACAGATGGGGGAGTACAAGGAATGAATCAATGAGACAATGCTGGTCAGCATAATAGGTAATTCTGGTATCAGCGCACCAGCACCCTGTCTCACAAGTCCTTAAGACCAGAAGGTAGTTTGCTCCAGGGTTTGTATGCTCCAGGGTTATTTAGTATTTTATGGATCTCTAATTTTTTTCCTTCCCTGAATGATGAAATAAAAACACTGAGAACCTTAGAGAAATGTGCAACACTGCAGAAAACACTGGAGGTAAAAACTTGCACTGACATCAATGGGAGTTTTGCCATTGATTTCAATGGAGTCAGGATTTCACCCGTTGCCTCCTTTTTCTCTATAAACAGACTTTCCATTCTGACACTGATCATAGGTAAATGCTTGAAAAATATACCCTGAGAACTAAACTCACTAACCAAAGTATAAAATGATGGCCCCTAACAGCTACCCTTCACCTACAAGTAGGCTGTTACTAATGCTAACAGTTCCATACACATTCAGATGGTTGGCAGAAGCACTAAGTTGGCAGCCAGTAGGCAGTAATTCTGCAGACCTACAAAAGAAATAATTTAAACATACACGATTTCTGAAATTGCAACTACAAATACCTGATTGGGATCCCAGCTGCCTTTAATAGGGTAGACTCAATGTTTCCCCTTTAGCGGACACAAAAAACATGAAACTCTCTCCAAATTTGCATTATGACAGCTACTGACTTGTGCGTTTAGAAAGAGTATAAAAGATTTTTCTTTTAAAATACAAAAATCTTTGCTAATAATTATTCTTACCAATCTTATCAAATGTTATTCTGAGTATTTAATTGCATTTCTTCAATACTCACAGAGAGAATTCATCTACTGTATTAGAAACTAAAAACTACTTCACAGCAGGGCATGTGTTTTTTCATCCATCTTTTATGAAATAGTTGTATCTATTACATACTGTGGGAAAGGTTGATTTATCTGCTAATTAATAGGTTTTTAAATTAGAATAGCATATTGCTGAGGGGATGATGTTGAAAAGCTCTAGTTAATGTTTAGCAGTAGCTACTTTAACACCTTCCTACTTCAGTTGCAACCTCAAAATACTATGTTTTAATTCAAATATAGTGGGGAAATGCATATTTAATGCTTGCAAATGTGTACTTTTTAGTTATGTTCCTGGTACTTTAAAAATAATTTTATCAGTGTCAGGGTAGTTGTTTGCAGACATATTTGTATTGTTAATGAATGAATATTACTACTCCCCTGTTGCCTCATATTTAAGCTGTTACCTAGATATAAGTACTTGTCTCCTTGTTTTAAAAATGTTTTCAGCATAAGATCCTGATCTAGCAAAGAGATCCACAGAGTGGAATTTCTTAACTTTTGAGTGCTTGCTTTTGCAATCTTAGTAATGTTCTTTTACTGTAGATTTTCAGTGTGTAGTTATAATAATATAATTATAGTATCGACACTCACTGAATGATTCCAGAATTGAAATTATTAGCTTCCATTATGGGGCTATTTTTGACACTCTTCCCTCTGACTTTCTGAAAAAGCTAACTTTCCATAATATTTCTTTTGTAGTTTCTTCCCTGGTAGAATTTTTTTTTTTTAATTTCAGGTTAATTGGATAAACCATTTTGGGATTATGGGGTTTCATAAAGGGATGTGTTTTCCCTTTTTGAACATTTTTCTACCTTTTTTGTTTAACTCAACGCAAAATTGATTTAGCTTAACAAAGTTAACCTTGTTTTGCACACTAATCCTCAATGGTGCACAGAGGACAGATCGGAGTGTAAAAACTTACAGTTATTAGAAACAATCTGTGTAGGGATTATAATATATATAAAAATTTTGAAGTTCCCCACAAAAAAAATTTGAAAATCTTTGTTTTGGAAATTTGGAACATTTCCAGCCAGCTGTACTTATAACTTCTCTGAGAAAGTTGGAAAGTGTTACAAACTTTGTTGTACCTAATCTATGCTTTCATTTAAAAAAAAAAGTGTGCCACAGAGGCCAAGGAATGAGGCAGTGCTGCATTCCATTCAGAACAAGGGAAGCTGAAGGGCACACAGACCCAGTATGGTAACCAGGGCTGTCCTTACCCATATGCAAAGTATGCAGCTGCATAGGGCACCAGGGAATTTGGGACACCACATTTTCTGGTGCCCTGCACAGCTGCATAGTGCTCCAGACCCTCTCCACCTCTTCCCCATGGCCCCCACCCCTGATCTGCCCCAGCCCTTCGCCTCTTCCCCCCACCCCTACTCCATCCCAGCCCGTAGGGCACCAAAATGGCTAGGGACGGCCCTGTGTGGGACCCAACCACAGCAGCCTAGCAAGTGTTCAACTCCAGCTCAGGGAACTCTACCAAGGCTGAGACACATACTGGAAAAAGGTGGGAGGCAGTTTGTTGACCAGTCATTGGTATTTTTACTGCAATGACAGCTAGACATGGATTGCCCTCCTTTAGGAACTCTGGCCCAGATCCTTTGGCTCCTAACTTCCATTAAAATCAATGGAAGTAGAAAGCCTAAATACCTTTGAGGCTCTAGGCTTCTCTTCCCTGCATTCCTTAGTGGGCCTGACCCTTTAAATTTTGCAGAGCTAAGCAGCTGCAATCTTAATGTGGCTATTTTGCAAACGGTTGCTTTACCTCTCACTGTTTCTGCTCATATGTATTTTTACCTTAAGTTATGTTTTCCTCCATCTTCTCGAGTACAATGTAAGTAAAATCCATGTATTTGTTTCTGAATATTGTGACATCATAGCAGAATTTTCGGAAGCCTTCTCAATCCATTGCTAACTTCCCACACTCAGCAGCTGACCTCCTAGTGATCTGTCACAAACCATGTATCCCTCTCTGTGCTGGTCATTCCCTTCTATGATAATCCACCACCATTCCTTCCATGATAACTTCTGAGTTTATTCTCGTGTACACCTGAAGTGATCATATTCTCAAGTAAGGAAGAGGAATTTAAGACAGAAAAGGGCTTTCTTGAATCAGACTTAAAAATTTTAAAAGTATATGCTGTATGTTAGCTAAACAAAATCCAGAACAGATTAATTGGATTTATCACTTTGCAGTGGATAAATCACAAAACTAATTTTACTAAAATTCAGTAGTAATATTCATCTCTGACATACTGCTCTTCATCCATATATCTCAAAGCAGTTACAAGGGAAGGTAAATTTCTGATTCGCGTTTCACATGGGGAATCTGAGGACCAGAGTAATAAAATGATTTGCCAGAAGTCACACAGCAAGTCAGAGGGTTACTCAGAATAGAACACAACTTTCCTACTTCCCTGCCTGATGCCCTCTATACTGTCTCAGTTGAATGGAAAATAGGGGAAAATGAACAAAGGTTACCAAAAATACAATACATACTCTATAAAAGTATACTGTGGAAGTGATCTTATTTCCATGGATGGTGATTTACCCATCTTTGTTACCAGATAGGTATCCAAATCCTCACACCATGAGAAGACTATATATTCTTGTACTGTTACTTTGTATTCATGCCCAAAATGCAATACTTCTTTTATCTTAAATTATGCATACAAAAATCCCCTTGATGAAAAAGAGCTAATAGTGAGTGCAAGTAATATGTTAGATATATTATTGTTCTTTGCTTTAAGAGGACGTACATTTAATCTATTGTGCTTCATTATGATGCAGAAAAAGCAATGATGCAGAACTGAAACCAGAGTAATCAACTCTGACAGGAAAAAGACATTAATAGGAGCAAGCAATGAAAAAATAAACTGGAGATCTAAGTAATGGCTGATCAACCTAAGAGGATTTACTTAATTAATCCTGTGTTGCAGAGCTATCCAGTTTGCATCTCAGTCTACTCCATGTGTAATTATTTGTTACTTACTGTTAGCTTTCTAGAAAGAAGTAAAACACCTTGCAACAAGGAAAACTACATTACCTATTTCTGAACTGCTTTATTGTTCTACTGTACAGGTAGTCCCCAATACTGCTACTGTACAGTCAAAATATTTCCAGAATTTCAGTAATTTTGCAATTATTCTTAATCATACTCCAAATTAAAAGTGAAGAAAAATAATAATTTTGAGAGTAATTTTTTATACTATTACCTGTTTTCTTTAAAGAAATTGTGAAAGAAAACAATAGTTAATATCAAAAGGCTAGATTGTCTGGGACAGATACAGTTGCAAAATCTAACCCTTATAAAAGAAATTTAAACTGTGGTCAGGTTTTTCTTGGTTGTTTTGTTTTTTCCTTTACATTGTTACATCATTTGCTGAAGACAATCTCACAAAAAGTATTTTGTAAGAGAAAGAAAAAAGCAAATGGTTAATGTTTAAAGAACATTTTTTTTATAAATTTTAAATATCTTACAAAGAAGTTTCAGAATGTGGCAGATGTGTGCCATGTATACTTTTACAATCTAAGTAAAGCAACCATATGAAGAGATTTTAAGAAATAGATTAAGTGTTTTATAACCTTGCCTACACTAGCCAGCTGAAGGCTTTAAATAATTTAATCCCTACAGCAACTGCCAGTCCCAACTGGAATACTGAAACAAGGCCTGAATTCAGTTTGAAACCCAACAGGTGCAGTCTAATAGTGCTTCCTTAATTCAGCTACTGATCTGAGTTTATGCTCATGGAGGATACTATATTCTTAAATTCACCAGGGCATTAATTAAATTAGTCTAAGTGTCTCATGTTTTATCCCATCTTCCACCATCAAATTTACCTCAAAGATTACTCTATTTTCTCCCCCCTCCCTCCTAGAAATTCTTGGTTTTCATGCCAGATGCACTACAAATAGCTTTTAAAAGCTTTTTAATGTTAATATAGTCTTATAATTCTATGCTTTATGATGAATTGGGGCTATATCTGTACAATTAATGAATTCTGGTTGGTACTGTGAAAAACTGCTGTGTCGTGAATGCCTATATGTATGTGGATCCACTATTGCTGACAGGTCCTGTACAGTACACAAAGAGAGAGACACTGGAGTGGTGTTTAGGACTAATAAACAATGGGTGAGCTCCATCCTTAGAAAACCAGCTTTAGGTTAAATCCTCTGAAGGGGTGGAAAAGGCAGGAATGGTGGAAAGTTATCTAAAAGACAGAACAAAGGAAGCTGAGACAGGGGAGTTGGGGGAGGATGTTAGATAGTAAGTAAACATGTGCTCTCAGGGCATCCTGCAAGTGGGCCCTTATCTCAGTTTCCCTCAATTCCTGGCATGAACTCAGAACAGCCTTCAGAGTACATGAACAGCCCTTTCTAGAGAAGCCCTTTTTTACCAACACTACCACTACCATAAACCAGAATCCCCCCTAGGGTGACCAGATAGCAAGTGTGAAAAATCAGGACAGGGGATGGGGGGTAATAGGCATCTATATAAGAAAAAGCCTCAAATATCGGGACTGTCCCTATAAAATCAGGACATCTAGTCACCCTAATCCCCCCCACCCCCAGTACAATCCAAACAGAACATTCATCCCCACATCCAACATCTCTCACCAAACCCCATCTTCGGTACAGTTCTGGCATCTCTCTCACCATGGCTCATCTCAGCTGAGGTATCTCTCACCACGGCTCACCCCAGCTCCTATACCTGGGATCTTTCACCACCCTGTTTCCTTCCCAGTTATGGTGCCAGGCAGCTCTTGCCTGGAGACATCTGCCAGCTCAGCCTTCCATCATTCCCAGCCTTCAACCCTCTCTAGTCCTCCATCTTTAGGTCTCTAGCTCAGATAGCCAGCAGGCATCTCCCTCTTCAGCTCTCAGCCTTCAGCCCTCTCCAGCCCAACTGTGGTGTTCTAGATTGGGCTGCCACTCGGCTGGACAGCACTTGGTGCTGGGCACACAGTCCTTTTGCAACCTCCCATTGCCGGGTGGATTGTTACAAGTCATGTGACTATTTCCGGATACAAGTTCCCACCAAACTTCAGAAAGAGCGCCAACTGGATGATAAAGAAAGGAGACTAAGACTAACATGGAGGGCAAACAACAACTCAGGCAAAACAAAATGGTGAAACCAGCCAAAATAGTGAAATTGGCCCTACTGAGAGAGAGGAAATCCTCTGGATGCAGTGGGCCTGCCATCTTACTGGGAAAGAAAATAGCTTGATGCATGACTGAAGTGTGTTGTTCCCCCTGCAAGAGTCTAACATCAATTTCCAACTGGGAGAACCACCATCCTTTCGCAAGGTGCCTGTTGCTGAGTCATTGGTCCATCTACCTTGGGGGAAATTTTATTTTACCTGAAACTATTTTATATCTAGTTCCCCACTGAGTTCCCTCCCTGCTGAGCAGCAGCAGGAGCTCTGTGCCATTGAATGAGCCTGCTATCCAGTCAGATGAGATGTACAACGTAGAATTACATCATGGGTAGTGTGTGAACCAATGGCTGGGGGAGGCTAGCCCCAGCCTTGCCCCTTCTGTCTAAGGCCTCATCCCGTCTACCTCCGCAGCCCCAGAGCCCTCCTCACTGCTGCTACTGGCCCCAAGCCCCACTCCAGGCTAGCCCCCCCAGCCCCAGAGTGTAGGAAAGTGGGTGGCATGGGGCCCCAGCCCCCCCAAATCCCCAGCCCCAGAGCACCAGGAGAGCAGACAGGTGGTGCTGCTGCAGCCCCTTCAGCCCTGGCCAGAGCACAGGGGGACTGGAAGTTGGCACCACACACACGTAGAGTGGTGGTAAGCAGGAGTGAGGGGGCCTGGGCATGGCAGAGTGTGGGTGGGGCCATGCCTGGCTGTTTGGGAAGGCACAACCTCCCACAGCCTATGGGACCCACCACCCATGAATTTCATTATTTCCATGAGTCAAGTGGCAGACAAAACTGGGCAAAATCTGTGCTTAAGAATAACTTAATGGAGGGCTGCATGGCCCAGAGGATATATGAAAGTGTAACACTTCTGCCAGGCCAAGTTGATAGCACCAAGGACTGGGTTCAGTATAGGGGTCCCCTCCCAACAACATCACGGAAAACCAGCTCAAGCCCCCACCCAGTGACCTGGGAAAATCTTACACACACCCCTAGGTGCCTCAAAGAGGCAATACTTCCCCTCTCGCAAGGACAGAGTCTCGGTGTAGCAGAAAATTTTAAATAACATGTGGTAGATGACATCAGCATTAAATTGGGAAAACACCACAACTAGAATTCATAGACCAAACCATGAGCAAAGACCCACCCCAGCAAATTGGGCTGTGTCCTTTTCCTTTGGTTCTTGAGTCCAGCAACCCAAAAATCAACCAGAGTCCCAAAAGTCCAACAACCCAAAAGTGTCTGTCCCTGATCAGTGCAGCCCCAGAGTTCAAAAGTTTATCTGCAGAGATTTACCCCTCCAGCTTGGGTGGAAATGGGGGGAGGGAGCACGGGTTGTTAAGGGAACCTTATATGGTCCAAGGCCAACTGCCCCACCTCGCCATGGGGTTCTGCTGCAGCCTTCACCACATGGTGCTCTGCTCTGCCCCACCAGCTGCTCTGCCAGCCACTTAGTAATATATCTTCAACCCCCCCACTAGTTAGCACAGCACTCATTGATCACAGCTCTTAGTAATTTCAGCTCATAGTAGAGGAGCCTGAGTGCACCATAGGCCCAAAGTGAATTTAGCTTAGCAGCCTGTACCTAGATTCCTAACACAATATAAAATTAACTCTCATATTCAACAATGGAGTAAAGCAGCAGTGCAATTGGTGTTTCAGCCCCTCAAAAGGGAACCCACACCACCAATTATAAATGCCTATTCCTAACTTTTTTCAATTCATGGGGTTTTGGAACCCATGTCCCTTGTCTAGTGAGTGCTTCTTAGTTGATGGTGCGTCCCTCTGTCATAAAACAGTTCCACTGGCCTTGATTCACATAATCGGACTAACAACACTTTATTCTTCCTGCTCCAATAACAGAGAAACTGGGGATCCCACAGCAGCCAAAGTGACCATTTGGGCGGCTGTGGGCTCATGTTAGGTGGGGTAGGGGTGCCTATGCAAACAAGATCAGCCCCTGAAGTTCTTTTGCACAACTCACCACAATTCACCACCAGATGTCAGGGTAGAGCTCATCCTGACTCCGCTTTAAAAGGGATACCAAATCTTCCCTTTCAGGTCACCAAGTCAGCTCTGACCCCGGCTGGTAGCTACCAAAAGTCATGCTTGCAAGATTTATTGTATGAAATTAGTTGGTGGTCTCAGTCCAGTTCCCAGTGAATAGGTTCATATCTGTCTGAGCAGCAAGGCCAAAAAGTAAATGGAGGCTTGTGATGAAGTGGGGATTTTCCCTTGTTATGTTGTATGTGAGTCTTACTGTTGAGCCTATGTGAGTTTTACTGTTTTGCATGAATACAATGTGTGCCTCAGTTTTCCTGTGTGCTGCACCAAAATCTCAGTGATGGGAATAGGAGTATGTGACTTTGGCTGAGACCTCTGGGGCAGGGAAAGCTGCTCCAGCTGCCTGCACATATGCTATGACCTGTGCCCTTCGTAACCTGAGACCCAGGAGGGGGATGCAACCAGGTGATGACCAGGTGGCTCTTTGACCCAGGAAGCGAGACAAAGAGAAGGAGGAGGAGCAGCGAGGGTGTCTGCGGTCGGGTTGCTGGAAGCTGGCAATCTGCTTGGGGGGACTGGAAGGGGGAGAGTCCAGGCTGTCTGGCCCAGGACTCCCCAAGATGGACTTAGCTGAAAGTCACTGATTTCTGTGCTAACAAGTTCTGTTCTCCGCTGTGTTTCTGTAGACTAATAAACATTCCATTTTACGGCCAGCCACTGTTTAGTTACACTGCACAGCAACACCGCAAATTCCCAGTCCCACAGTTGCCCCAAGAAATGTGCATCTCGTACTGTCCAGCATCCTCTTGCACAACACAAGCTCATATAAGGTCCATCATTTTATTAATAGAAAATATGGACAAATCCTGTTATACCAAATGGAGTTTCCCAGACTCTTCAGTCCAAGCACACTGGTGTTGATAAAACAATAAAACAAGTTTATTAAGTACAGAAGCATAGATTTTAAGTGATTACAAGTAATGAGGCATAAAAGTCAGAATTGGTTACAAGGAAATAAAACGTAAAATGCAACTAACACCTGACTTAACAAGTTAAGTGAATTCAAAGAAAAGTCTCCCTCACCACATGTTCCTCAGGAAGGCCTGAGTCAGTTAAAACACAGCCTTTTGATATTAAACCCCCTTGTCTGTCGACTGTTTATAGTTCATGGAGGAACTGTGGAAATCTTCCCCATGATCCAAAGTGATACATAAACCATATATAACCTTAATGCAGTATGCCTCCCCTACAGAGCCTGCATGTGGATGCAGAAGCCCTCCCTCAGTGCAGAAGACCTCCAATCAACATAGGGTGTGTCTTCACTGAAATGCTACAGCAGTACAGCTGCACCATTGCAGCATTTTAAGTGTAGACAAGCCCTAGGGTTGCCAATTTTCTAATGGCACAAAACTGAACACCTCTGTCCCACCCCCTGCCCCTTCCCGAGGCCCTGCCCCTGCCCCACCCCTTCTCCAAGGCCCTGCCCCGATCACTCCATCTCCTCTCCCCCCTCACTCACTTTCAGAGGGCTGGAGTGCAGGCAGAGGCGGCTCCAGGCACCAGCATAGCAAGCAGGTGCCTGGGGCAGCCAATGAAGAGAGGGGTGGCACGTGCGGCCATTCAGCGGCAATTTGTCGGCGGGGTGTCACTCCCTCTTGGATCGAAGGATCTGCCAGTGAATTGTCGCCGTAGAAGAAGTGGCGGTAGAGCTGCTGCCGATCGTGAATGCTTTTTTTTTTTCCTGCTTGGGGCAGCAAAAATGCTAGAGCCAGCCCTGGGTGTGGGATAAGGTGAGGGCTCTGGGTGGGGGTGCAGGCTATTGGATGGGACTGGGGATGAGAGGTTTGGGGTTCAGAAGGGGGCTCAGGGATGGGGCAGAGGGTTAGAATGCAGGGGGTCATGAGGGTTCCAGCTGGGGGTGCAGGCTCTGGGGTGGGGCTCGGGATGAGTGGTTTGGGGTGGAGAAGAGAGCTCCAGGCTGGGGCCAAAGAGTTTGGCGTGCAGGGGGGGGTACAGACATGGAAGGGGGCTCAGGATTGGGCCAGGGGGTTGGGTGTGTGTGAGGGAGGTGAGGGCTCCAGCTGGGGGTGTGGAGCTGCATCCACATGTGGAGCTGCGGCTGGGGGGTGGTTGGGGTACAGGAGGGGCTCCCGGCTGGAGCTGAGGGGCTCGGGGTGCAGGAAGGAGTGCGGAGTGTGGGGTCTGGGTGGCACTTACCAAAAGTGGCTCCCAGGAAGCGGCCGGCAGGTCCCTGTGGCCCCTAGGTGTACAGAGGGCCAGGGTGGCTCCGTGCTCTGCCTGCGCACATAGGCACTGCCCCCACAGCTCTCATTGGCCGTGGTTTGGAAAGAGTGATGGCCGGAAAGGTATTGTGATCAAGGAAACTATTTCCTGTTTGATCCTACTGCATGCAGTGAACCAGGCTTTTGGCATATTCTTTGTAGGTGAAGAGGATTGCAGCACAGACATACCTGACATTTTTATTCTAACAGAAATGAACCACAAGACCTGAACACTTGCTAAATTCAAAAAAGGGTAAAACTATGGAGCTCAGCAATCTCTTTGGGGAAAAAAACTTAGACAGAGAGATCTATTGTGTATGTTCCTGAGAAAAACTGAGACAGCTCCAGCAGATCAATGAACTATACAACTTAAGGGAAAGTTACACCCTGGCACAGTAGCAGGTGTGCATCCACTGTGTACCAAGGCATACTGGACTGGCACTAAACTGCAAAATCTAGCCTGAAGGGCTAAGTAGCAAGTAGGAATGAAGCAGGAACCTGGTGTCCTAGCATAGGTGCTCACTCTGTGGATGCCCCAGGGCTAGAGCACCCACGGGAAAAATTGGTGGGTGTTCTGCACCCACCGGCAGCTTCCTGCCTGACCCCAGCTCACCTCTGCCTCCACTCCACTCTGCCTCCTCCCCTGAGCGTGCCACTATTTCCCCCTAGCTCCCAGCACTTGCACTGCAAAAGAGCTATTTCATGTGGCAAGTGCTGAGAGGGAGGGGGAATGGGAATGCAGCACGCTCGGGGAAGAGGCAGGGCTGGGGCAGGGATTTGAGGAGGGGTCCAATAGGGGCAGGGTGGGGGCAGAACTGGGGCAGGGACTATGGGGAAGGGGTTGGAATGGGGGCAAGGCAGGGGCAGGGAAAGGGAAAGTGTGGAGTCAGGTCCCTGTGTTGTCTTGTGGAGTCATAAGAAGGAAGCACAATCTGGACTCTTAGAAGTAAGGCTCTGTTAGAGCCAAAACAGTTATGTAGGAGAGCTATGTACTCCTAGCTGTGTATCTCATCAAGCTGCTGCTAGACTGCTTCCAACCAGTTCTTATTAGCATGTGCTCTGCTCTTAAAGGCACGGTATATACTTCAAAAAGCAGTGGCCCAGGAACTGGGAGGTGGTTGATTACAACAGGGAAACCACACGTGGTATAGTGACCACCTTTTCAAAAGGCAAAAGTGGGACATATTCAGGAGCCCTGGCCCTGCCCCCTGCTCCTCCTCTCCCTTCCCCTCTAAGGCCCTGCATGTTGGCCAGGCTGGAAGGCAGAGTCAGGCCCTGGTAAGAACCACCCAGTGGGCTTGGGCCACTGTGGGGAGTCCTGGAGGGTGTCATGGAGTCACTGGGCGATGCTCTGGAACTACTCCATATGAAGCCAGTCAGGACTCGGGGGGAGCATGCCTCCTCTCTGTGAGCATTCTGTCTCCAGGGCAAGAGCTTACACAGATTCAGCCTTCCTGGGTCTGACCTTGGAGCATTCAGCATCCCCTTCCACACTGTGTGCTTCCCACAGTGAGTCCACGCAGGCGGGGCTCCTGGGGAAGCCAGGGGGCCCTGCACCCAACTCCACAGTCAGATGTGACTCTCAGCCAGCCAGTAAAACAGAAGGTTTATTAGACAACAGGAACATGATCTAAAACAGAGCTTGTAGGTACAGAGACCAGGACCCCTCAGTCAGGTCCATCTTGGGGGGCAGGGAGGCCAGAGCCCCATCTGGGCCTCCTTCCATTTCCCCAGCCAGCTCTAAACTGAAACTCTCCAGCCCCTCCTCTGGCCTTTGTCTCTATCCCAGGCCAGGAGGCCACCTGATCTCTTTGTTCTCCAACACCTTCAGTTGGCACTTGCAGGGCACAGGCCATCAGTTGCCAGGAGACAGGGCATTGGCCGTTCTCTATACAGACAGCCTCAGACTGGCCCTCTAGGGCTCTGCAACAATCACGCACCCTTATCCCCCCACCTAGATAATTAAGAAATGCATAGGGGAAACTGAGGCACCCACACAGTATACAGAGAAAACATTAAGAACAGTCCCACTTTGCCAGAGAGGCTCCAAGGCTCCCCACAGCAGCTTGGACTATCTGGGCAGCTCTTACTACTGCCTGGCTCTGGTTGGCTTCCAGCCTGGCCAGGGGGCAGGGCCTCAGCAGGGAGAGGAGAAGCAGGGGGTGGGATCTCATGGTGATGAGGGGGGCTAAGGCTCACCTCAGCCTCCCCAACTAGGAAGAGGCTGGTGTTGCCCCTGAGTCTCAAGTAGGCACAGAGTGGCACTTCAGGGAATCCAGGACAGTGCTATCCTGGAGTCAGTCAGCCCAGGACTGGGACTTGAACTCTGCATTTCTGGACGGTTCCACTCTAACATGGGGGAATATCTGGTTTTTGATTTGGAGAAATGCTGTTTATTTGATGTGATTGGTGCAGGGGCGTTTGGTATTTACATAGGGGAATGCAGAAGAGAGGTATTATTGTCACAGGGGATTTCTGGCTTTTCAATGCTTACTGCAACTTGCTTGGTGTCCTGCAGGCCATGGAGCAATGAATTAACTGCAGAGGAAGCACTCTTTCTGTTTAGTAAAAAGGGGTGTTACTTTGCAAACTGTGCCTTGCATCACCCTGATGATCATGCAGCCAAAACCTTGAGCTTCCCAGGAAGCATAACCTTGTGTAAGGGGACTATTCCCCCTTATTAACATTTAGTGGAGGTGTTTTGATTGCTAGCTCTCAGCACTAAAACGGGAGGGGTCGATGGGAAATCAGGACCCTGAGATTGACAGTCCCCAGGAACAATGGGGAGAGGCCAATGCTCCAGGTCAGCCTGATTGACAGGGTGGGCAGGCTAATCAGGGAGTCAGGAGGCCAGGGTGGGTTCTGTCCTCCATGTGACTTAAAATTGCCTGGGTCAGACAGAGTGGGGCTGAGCTAAGGAGAAAGCAAGGTTGAAGCTGAGCTCAGAAGCAGAAGTCTGCCAGTTCCAGAGGGTCCAGAAAAGTGGTCACAGAGCCAGAGACACAGCCCAGGGAGAGCGGATCCTGTGCTGAGAGCAGAGCTGCAGCCACAGAACCAGAGACACAGCCTAGGGAGAGCAGATCCTGTGCTGGAAGCAGAGCTGCAGCCACAGAGCTGGGTGCAGTGGGCAACTGGGGCCAGCCAAGGGGGGACCTTGGGCAAAGCGCCCAGCACAGGGTCCTTGCAGGCCAGACTGGGAGGGGGATCTTAAGCTGACAGGGGGTGATGTTGGGAAGAAGGGTCCCACCACCCAAAGCTCAGAGGTGTGTGGCCACCACCAGAGCAAGTGTCTAACCCGCAGCATACCTGCAGCACAGACAGGGCCTAAGAAGACGATCTGGGACTTATAAGGAACGAACTGCAAAGTGCCTTGATGTCCAGAGACACTATATGTAATGTCCCTTGCCACAGAGTAGGGTGATGTGTTTTCCTTTCACCTTCCCCATTTTTCCTTATTCTTTTCTTTAAATTAATTGTTAAGTAAACAACTTGTATTTGCTTTAATTGTATTTAATTTAATTGTATGGAATAATCATTGTGTCAGGGAGGTGCCAGTGCAGAGAGAGTACCCTGGTGTGGGAACACCCTCACCCCGGTCCTAGGTAACCACAGCAGGGTTGGGGGTCAAGCCCCCCCCCCCCCCCAAAATCCTGGGCCCAGCCTTGTTGGGGTTACAAGGATGCTGCAGGACAAGAGAGTGGAAGGGGAGTACTCAAGGGCAGAAAGGCCTCTGGGTAAATGCACTTGGGCTGGAGCCTTTGTGGGCTTCTGCCCTTGAGGGAAATTCCCAGACTCCAGCCTGTCTCTTTCCAAGCAGGCTCAAAGATTGACTCAAGGCACTTTCTGATAAACAGCTGGATTCCTTGGTGGCTGAGGCAGCATTTTCAGGAACACCAAACTTAAAACTGACTTTCACTTTCTCTTTTTGACTCTCAGCTGGACTCTCTCATTTTCTAAACTCTCCCCTAATCCAGAGGTGGGCAAACTATGGCCTGTGGGACCATCCTGCCTAGCCCCATAGCTCCCAGCCAGGGAGATTGGCCCCCAGCCTCTCCCCTGCTACTCCTCACCCCCACAGCCATGCGGGCAGCACTCTGGCCTGCTCTTGCTGGGCCTGCTCACCTCCCAGGCTTTCCAATAAGCCAGTCCAGCCACTCTGAGTGGCATGGTAAGGGGGCGGGGAGCAGGGGGGTTGGATAAGGGGCAAGAGGTCCTGGGGGCAGTCAGGGAGCAGGGAGCAGTTGAATGGGGTGGAGGTTTGGGGGGGGGCGATCAGGGGATGGGGAACGGGGGGATTGGATAGGCGTGGGAGTCCCAGGGGGCCTGTCGGGGGTGGGGGTGTGGATAGGGGTTGGGGCAGTCAGGGAACAGGGAGCGCAGGGGGCGGTTCGATAGGGGGCGGGGTCCTGGGGGGGCAGTCCTGGGATAGGGGTGGTCAGGGGACAAGGAGCAGGGGAGTTGGATGGGTTGAGAGTACTGAGGGGGGCAGTCAGGGGGCAGGAAGTGGGAGGGGGTGGGTGCCAGACTATTTGGGGAGGCACATCCTTCCCTATCTAGCCCTCCATACCATTTCACAACCCTGATATGGCCCTCGGGCCAAAAAGTTTGCACACCCCTGCTCTAATCCCTGTGTCAGGATTCGGGTCTCTGGGTTCTAAATTCAGTATTGCCAACCTCAAGAGATCAAAAATCATGAGTCGGACCTCCCAAAATCATGACATTTTTAAACAAGATTATAATGTGTTTTAGGTGAGTATCCTGATTTTTGAACTCCCCCAGCCCACACCCAGGGTGTTTGCATGTGACAATTTGTGTTGCCCACTCTCCCATGTACTAGATAAGGTGATTTTGGCCCCCGCTGCAGGAGCTCTCACCCTACATCTGGCCAGAAAATAATCCTATCCCCAGTCTCCCATCAGTTCTGTCCCCATCCAACCCCCATCAATTCAGCCCCCTCCTCAGTTCAGTCCCCTCAGCCCCCATCATCACAACCCGATCAGTTTAGCCCCCCATTCCAGCAACTCCCCTTGCCCTCAATTCACTCTCGCAGCACTCACTCCACCTGCTCAGAACCCCCCATCATGCAGCCCCCTAACTCATCAGCCCCCACCCTCTTCACTTCAGCCCTCCTGCAGCTCCTAGGCCATAGTTCAGCCCTCCAGCCTCACCTCTGTTCCTTCGCGTTCTTCATTCTCCCCAGGCCTAGAGGGAGATGCAGTGAGGTCCCCTCTCCCACTTCCCAGGCTAGCATGGGAGCAGCCACCCAGGGCTGACAGTGGGAGCCTTTGGTGCCCCGCACCTGGGGCTTGACAACAGGAGCCTGGCCCTACCATACTCGAGGCTTGATAGCTGGAACCTGGCTCTGCTGCCCTGCACCCCAGGCAGCTGAGAGCAGGAGCATCGACCAGGGCTGGCTGACAGCCGGAGCCTCTCCTTGCAGTAGCAGGTGCTCCAGCTGTCAGCCTTCCCTTTTAGGAGGGGATCCTGCGCTCAGCCCCTGGGCAGCTGACAGCAGAAGTGTGGACTGGGGCTGACTGACAGTGGGAGCCCTGGCAGACCGGAGCTGGATGACAGCAGGATCCCCCTAGCGATTTTTATGTAAAGTTAATAATGAATCAATCATGTTCTGGGGCTAGAACTCTCAAATGTCAGGATAAAAAAAAACAAAAAACAGATCCTGACATTTGAGAGCTGTATCGCGCGATCATGTGTCAGGCATACTTTTACTTAGAAATCGCATCACTCACAAGGAATTTGCAAGAGTTGGTATGTCTGTAAATTCCCCTTTCAGCCTTTTGAGCTCTAACTTATAACATCACCCTCCTGATTACACTAAACTAGTGCACACCTCCACTGGAACTGGAGAGCAATCTGAGCCCTATTTCCTTTAATGGGCGAGCTACCCTGTTATAAAGCTATACAGGAATAGAATTCCCAGACAAGCAGAGAAAGCATTAGGCAGGAGAGAGAGGTGTCCCAGCATATAGCAACCTAATGGGGGGCGGGGGGATGTCCTGCCTGCCTTTTTTATCCCAAATTGCTCTAAGAATTCTAGACAACTCAAGAAACTCAGACTCCGACTCAAAAAGTGCCCTGCAGTGGTAAGGAACCTGAGGCAGGGATATACAAAAGTACATTAATGTGTTAGACTCTGCAAAGTTTGTTATATGCTTCACAATTGCTGTGGGTCCCTGAGGGAGTTAAACTATAAACGAGAGGCTTCACTTCTTTTTGAGGTGGAGTTCTCAGAGGGGTGTCTAAGTAACTGTGATATTTTGGAGGTTAGTGATGCTCTTGGGAGGGTGTAATATAGGTGGATTGAGATGCTCCATTTCCAAGTAACAGTAATAGACTAAGATTATGTCTACATTATCACTTATTTTAGTATAGTTTATGTCACTCGGGGGTGTGAATAAGCCATCTTCCTGAGCGACATAAGTTACACCAACCTGTGCACCAGTGTGAACAACACTGTGTCATTGGGGGAGCTTTTCCCGCCAGCATAGCTACGGCCGATTATTGGTGGTGGATTAAATAAGTTAGCCGGTCGGGGGAGAGACAAACAGCTGAAGACATTTAGAAGTGACTAAAGATGCAAAGGCTCTCATGTGTGAGGGAAGTCTCATGACTACAAAAGAAAGAATAAACAGAATCCTGATCAGTTGGCATAGTCTTGACTCCAGAAACAGTCTTCAATAGCACCTTGGCTCTTCAGAGAGCATAAACTAAAAATACTTCTGAAACCTGGTGGAAAAAGATTATTTACTGTGTAGAAAGGAAAAGAATCTTTAAAAATTGAGCTACTGTGTTCTGTTGACTATGTGAAACAAGTTTTGTCTTCCCAGTCTGTTTCTCACTTTATAGTTAAATATCTTGAGTCTTACATGTTTGTCATTGTTTTTCATGATTCATGTTAATGCTCATTTAATCTAGTTTTATCTTTTGCAAAGCATTTGTTGATCTCATTTGGAGAGTATTTTATAGGTGCAATATGAACGAACTACTGAAGCACAGATTGTAACCTAGAGAGGATCCAAGGTTGGTGGTACAACTTTACCAACCAGGTAATAAGAACCTGAAATTAAAATTCAGATTAAAAAATTCCTTCTGCATGATCATGGATTTTGAAAGTAGGAAAATAAGAACTGTCATGCAACAAGAAAATAGCAGGGAATATAGGAGGCCTGCTCTGAGAGAGGCCAGTAAATGATAAACACATTGTATCAACAATTAGATAACTTGGAAAGCTTTATTGCAGAAATCCAGGGAGCTCAAAAAATGTATAGTAAGTGGGCATATCATCTAGGGCCCAATCATAAAAACACCAACAAGAATAATCCTTACATGAGTATTCCTGTTTAAGTGTGATGTGAGTAAGGAATTGTGGCATCAGGATTGTGTGATAGACATTCTGGGCTTGATTATCATCAGGGTGGATTTTACTTAAAACAAATTGATTTAAATCATGATTTACATCACTGGTCAGGAAGACTCAATTTAATCATGGCTTTCTACATAAAAGTGCATTCTTGTTGGCTGTGATAACCTTAATATACATTCTTCACAACTCAGAGATAAGTGTAGGTTTCATTTTTAGAAGATACACACTATACATTTTTAAAGTGATTTCTTTTAAAAACTTTTCAGATTAGGTTGACAGCTATATCAGAAAACGAATGATTGTTTGGTTATTTAATTTACCAAAGATAATTTGAAGCAGATATTTATGAAGTCCTTGGGAGTTGAACTATCTCCAATTCAACAGATTAATTATTAATATTTGGGGGATTTTCTTGCCATGTTGTATTAGGAGGAGAACATCACCAGACAGACATTTAAATTGTTTTATTTAACTAAAACAACAACGTTATGTATTCTGGATTTTTTTCTTCAACAGCAAACATATATTTTAACAAAACAAATGTATGAATTTTTGAATTTAATTAAACATTCAAGTCTTTTTAAAATCAGGTTTGTTTTTGTTAAAATTGGTTTTAACTAAAATAGTTAAATGAAATATTTGTATAAAAAACCAAAAATTAAATCGGCTGTGTCAGTCAGGTCAACATGAGAAACTTAAAATGTTGGCTTCTGCAGCTAACTCAGTCATCTTCACCTTCATTTTCCTGTTTGTTCATAATCTGGAAAAGAAAAACAAGCTTTCCTGTTCTTTCAGGTCCTAAACGATTTCTCAATTTGGAATGAATTAGTCCAAAGGAAGAAAATATTCTTTCTACACTGGCAGAAGAAACTACTGCTGTTATAAGTGAGATTATCACTTCAACAGTATCTGAATCCAAGTGCTTAAGTGACTTCCACCAGTGAACTGGTGGGACTTCCTTTAAAACATCATCAGCAAACTTATATTTCTTGAATGGTTCACCCTTAGCTCTGAAGTTTATTATAGTTGGTGTTATGGACGGATGATTGCTGGATGTCCATGTTATAGCCAACTCCGCTTCTTCAGCAGTTAAGGTTTGATCCTGGTACTGAGTATTGAGAATACTTGCAAGAAAATGAGCTGGAGATAGTGCATGTCTCATCTGCTTTTTTAATGCTTGTAATTTAACTCTCTCTTCTTAAGATCTCACTCAGTTCCTTCCAAATTTCAACAGTGTCAGCAATAAAACAGCTATTTCCCTGCATTTTGTTCAAGGCTAGAGAAATAGGCTTCAGGGTACTCAGCATGTGTTCAACATTTCTCTTAAGCCCAATGTTGAGAATTTAGGCTGTGACAGTGCCATCTATTTTTTCAAGATTTTGTTCACAAACTGTCATTCGATTAGGCCAGTTCTTGATATAGTGCTCAAAACAGTCCACCAATGAGTTCCATCGCACGTCTTGTGGGAGAGTTAGCTTGGTTCCTCCCACTTTTTTCAGAGCAGCTGCTGCAAAGTGGTTGTTACGGAAGTATTTTGCAATTTCAACAACATTAGCCTTTATTTCTGGAACACGGAAGTCTTTGGCTATGAGGTGCATCAAATGAGCACTCCAACCGTATGTTGTTAGCTTGGGACTCTCTTCACTCTCTTCTAAATTTCTTCTCATCTTGGATACATTTGCAGCATGGTCTGTGACCAAGCTGCATACTAGACATTTGAATTTTTTTTCACGTTTTGTTATAGCTTTTACTGCTACTTCTTGTAAGTATTCTGCTGTGAGTGCATTTCCTGATGTATCAATTATTTCTGTAAGGAAGACATTCCCTTCTTCCGTCGTCACACAAGCACATACAACAGGATCATTGTGGACATTGCTCCATCCATCAAGACTCGGGTTAACAATTTCACCCTCTAGACCTTTTGCACAGTGCTCAATTTCTCTTTCATATACTTTATCTAGCAATTTGCCTGCGACATCTGCTCTGTTGGGTGGACTGTATCCTGGTCTTAATGACTGAACCATGTTAATGAAGTGTGGGTTCTCAATCATACGGAAAGGAGAGTTTGTTGCATAAACAAACCAGGCAATCTTTTAATCAATTACCTTTTTGCAATCTCCTGGTTCTTATCACAAACTTATCTATGGTTGTTTCTGGATGATGGAGATTTTTTTTTCTTTTTGCTACAGGTGATATACTGTGGCTGTGTGACATACATGATGTGACTGAAACACTATCATTGGCAGATAACTCTGAAACTATAGAAAATGGTGGTGATCTTGAAAGTGGATAGTCTTCAGAATCCTGTATGCAGTTATTTAATTATTGTTAGCATACTGCTCATTTAGTATTACTCATTGCATTCACTGATACTCAGTACAATTTTAATGGTGAAATTGTAAAAGGAAGACCTGCCTATTTCAGCTATTTATTTTTAGAACAACTGCATCTAAAATGATAGTACCATAGAGTAACAACTATATTTTTTGCTCAAACATGAGAATTCAAGAATAGTCCAGAAGGAAGACAGGCAGTCCTCAAGAAAGACGTATGAAATAAAAAAGTTTACCAACCTGAAGATCCTGCATGTTCAGACATGTTCTTTTCATCATCTTCAATGCAGCTTCCTCCTGAGAAGGAACATTTCTCATGATGTTGTTTCATTTGGGAAACCAGGCCTTGCATTTCTTTGTTGCACTGTTTGCATTTTGCATGCATTCCTATCTTACCTCCAGTTTAGAGGAATGTCATTAAAATATTCCAAAACTGGGTGTCTTTTACGGCCTGCTGCCATTATGGGTTTTCCCTTCTAGTGACAGAATGGTATGGTAGATCTCAAATCAGTGAAGGCTACACTCAGAAAGACCTCAAGTCTTCTGGAATATGCTGCTCAAACAGTTTCACTTCTGTTTCTACTACCTGTCCCTCCCTTTTCACATTTATCTTCAGACTTCTCCTCGTTCCGATCTATTCTGCCCCCAATAATCTTCTATTCATTGAACTTTTTGAAACTTTGCACTTTTAAAGAAAGGTAAGGGATTGACTCTGTGTATACAAATTTGCAGAGGGACAGTAGAATTGAGGTCTGTTATTTCTCACCTATATATTATTTATTTATTTTAAAACATTTTTTCCTCTTAACAAGACTGTTATCTCTGGAGACATAAATCCACAGCCTGAGAACTGCAAAACTAAGCATCTCTGATGGTATCTTCTAGACTGAGCATTGAGTCCCAGTGCGTAGATAGAAAGATTAACCTAAATAATCTATACAGAAGCCCCTGGAGCCCCATAAAATTGGGTCCTTAATCCATGAACTATTGGAATTCATTTACAAAACTTTTCTTAAACATTACATGAATATATTGTCTCCTACCATAGAATTAGAATTTATAATCCCTATTTCATGATGTGATATCTTTGAGCTATAATGTATCTTGATTGAAACTATCTTTAGATAGGTTTTTTCCTCAAAAAGCATTTTATCAAAAAAATCTTATTTTTTTTTAAACATTGAATTTTATCCACCCTGATTATCATTTACACAGAAGTCCCTTTACACTGCAGCAGTGAGCAGGTGCACAGCTCCTTTCCTGAGTCCCTGGGTGTATGAAAGTTGCACTATCAATAGTGCCCATACCAAAAAAATCATAACAATGATTTTAAATAAATTAAATTAATCAGTTGTGGGTTCCTTTTACTTGGCTTCTGGGTTTTGAGCCTATAGAGCAGGGGTGAGCAAACTACAGGCTGCGGGCCAGATCCAGCCCGTGAGCCATTTTAAATTGTCCCACAAGCTCCTGCTGGGGAGCAGGGTCTGGGGCTGTCCCCGCTTCAGCTGGGGTGCAAAGTTGGGGGCCATACCACACAGCTCCTGGAAGCTGCAGCATGGCCCCGCTCTGGCTCCTATGCACTCCAATGGCCCCCTCTGGTGCTCCAATGGGAGCTGCAGGGGCGGTGCTTGCAGATGGGGCAGCGTGCAGAGCTGCCTGTCTGTGCCTCAGCATAGAAGCTGGAGAAGGGACATGCCGCTGCTTCTGGGAGCTGCTTGAGGTAAGTGCCACTCAGAGCCTGCACCCTAAAGCGCTTTACAATAGTTAGCTAATGGTACAAACAACATTTGCAAAAATCATTAAGTGGTCTGCTGAGACCCTCAGCAATTTTCAAGTGGTCTGCAAAAAAGAAAGTTTGAGAACCACTGGTCTAGATAATATTTAGTTCTGCCATGAGTGCAGGGGACTGGACTAGATGACCTCTTAAGGTCCCTTCCAGCCCTACAATTCTAGGATTCTATGTCCCCACCTCTTTTGTGGCGATGTTTGTCCTTTGGGGTCAATGGAGGGAGAAGCTCCTGCTCTTCCCCAAGAGCAGAACTGTGGCTGTCTGGCCCTACTGTGGAGCACACAATTGGTGGGGCATGCTCTCTTTGTCCTCTTCCCCTTGTACTTTCACACAAGTGCCGGGCACAAACTAGCCTTAAATTGGGGAGCAAGGTACTAACTCACTTTTATGTATCCATTAAACTCTATTTGATTTTGCAATTAATTTGAATGAAAGATAGCACTGATGCAAGTGAGAAAATAACACCACTTGCTGGAGCCAGGCATGATGTGAACAGACACCATGCAGCTTCCCCTCAAAGCTCTGCCAATGTACAGCATTACTGATTAGTCTAAAGTCCTGGGAACTTCCTGAACAGAGGCCCCCCGAACAGTGGTGATTCAGCGGTTTAGGTAGACGTCCAAACCTCCTGCCATCCATGCTACTCTGCTGTACTGCAGAATTATTATTAATGCTGTAATCTTCTTTTTACTCTATCAGGTCTGTTTGAAGAGCACAGCCATTGCCTTATCTAATCTGTGATCAGTTTTAATTAACAGAAAGGACCTTGCCCTTCCAACTCCTCAGCTGAACCACAATTATTTATGTGTTGTTTTTGTTTGAGAGGGTTTTGTATGTTTATCGTCTATTCATTCATTAGCCTTCATTATTGTAAAAGGATATACGGATTCATGTTGCACATCATGCAGTGAAAACAGTCAGCTCAATTTAAACTGATCTCCAGTTGAAGGCCCATCAGGTAGAATGCTTTACACACTCTATTGTATTGTCTTTCTTGTAATGTTTTAATGGTTTATGGCCCAACCTGCAGGGTCCTGAGTGTCCTCAACTCCCACTGAAGTCAGTGGGAAATGAAGCTGCTCAGCCTTGCATAGAACCAACTCTAGAATATTTTAATCTACTTATGTTTTTTTTTAAATATTCATTATGTTTTTGCTGTAATTTTTATATATCTCAGAATGATTAACAGATCATTTGAAGTAACAGTGCTTGTACTTCTGTTACGGGTTATAAAAGCTACGTCAATGTATTTTAAATACTGTAAATACAATATGAAATGGCAATAAAAATTACATCACAGTCAATTCCCTGCCCATTTTTTGGACTACAAGAGCTCATTTGGGAGCAGATGATTCCTCCCCAGGGTTTCCAGGTTTTGTGACAGGTAGTTTTGCACAACCCAATGAGGTGTGCCTAATCTGCATATAATAAGGATACTTGTAAGGCATCTTTTTACCAAGTATTTCAAAGCATTTTACAAATATAAATCTATGTGTTTTAAGTATTTATAGTAGGGCTGTCGATTAATCACAGTTAACTCATGAGATAAACTCAAAAAATTGACTGCAATTAAAAAAATGAATTCTGATTTAATCGCACTGTTAAACAATAGAATACCAACTGAAATTTATTAAATATTTTGGATATTTTTCTACATTTTCCAATATACTGATTTCTATTACAACACAGAATAGAAAGTGTACAGTGCTCAATTTATAATATTTTTATTACAAATATTTGCACTTTAAAAATGATAAAATAGTATTTTTTAATTTACCTCATACAAGTACCATAGTGCAATCTCTTTATCATGTAAGTGGAATTTACAAATGTAGATTTTTTTTGTTATATAACTTCACTCAAAAACAAAACAATGTAAAACATTAGAGATTACAAGTCCACTCAGTCCTACTTTTTGTTCAGCCAATTGCTAAGACAAACAAGTTTATTTACATTTATGGGAAATACTGCTGATTGCTTCTTATATACAATGTCACCTGAAAGTGAAAACAGTCATTCACATGGCACATTCATATACCCCTTCATGCTTCAGCCACCATTCCAGAGAACATGCTTTCATGCTGATGATGCATTAATTAAATTTGTGACTGAACTCCTTGGGGGAGAATTATATGTCTCCTGTTCTGTTTTACCTGCGTTCAGCCATATATTTCATGTTCTAGCAGTCTCAGATGATGATCCAGCACATGTTCATTTTAAGAACATTTTCACAGCAGATTTGACAAAACGCAAAGAAGGTACCAATATGAGCATTCTAAGGATAGATACAGCATTCAACCCAAGGTTTAAGAATCTGAAGTGCCTTCCAAAAGCTGAGAGGGACGAGGTGTGGAGAATGCTTTCATATGTCTTAAAAGAGCAACACTTCAATGGGGAAACTACAGTACCCAAACCACTGAAAAAAGAAAATAAACCTTCTGCAGGTGGCATCTGACTCAGAGGATGAAAATGAAGATGTGTCAGTCCGCTCTGCTTTGGATCGTTATCTAGAAGAACCCGTCATCAGCATGGATGCATATATTCTGGAATGGTGGTTGAAGCCATATGAATCTTTAGTGCATCTGTCCCATAAAATCTTGCGATGCCAGCTACAACAGTGCCATGTGAATGCCTGTTCTCACTTTCAGGTGACATTGTAAACAAGACATGGGCAGCATTATCTCCTGCCCCTGCAAATTGTAAGCAAACTTGTTTGTCTGCGCGATTGGCTGAAGTAGGACTGAATGGACTCGTAGGTTCTAAAGTTTTACATTGTTTTATTTTTGGATGCAGTTATTTTTTGCATATAATTCTACATTTGTAAGTTCAACTTTCATTATAAAGAGATTGCACTACAGTACTTGTATTAGGTGAATTGAAATAGACTATTTTTGTTTTTTTACAATGCAAATATTTGTAATCAAAAATAATATAAAGTGAGCACTGTACAGTTTGTATTCTGTGTTGTAATTGAAATCAATATATTTGAAAATGTAGAAAACATCCAAAAATATTTAAATAAATGGTATTCTATTATTGTTTAACGGTGCGATTAATCGCACTATTAATTGCAATTTTTTTAATCGCATGATTAATCGCAATTAATTTTTTTAATCACTTGACAGCCCTAATTTATAGAGAACCTGTAGATGATAGTGTCCGATACTAGCTCACTGAGGTCAATAAGAACTTTACCATTGACTTCAGGGGTTTCAGGATCAAGGAACCCTGTGAAGAAACAGAGGTATTATTATGCACATTTTACAGACATGGGGACTAAGGTTAAGTGATATTTTAGTATATTTAGGTTCTTATACTACATTCATCACCATAGGATCCGGGTGCCTTCCAGTAGTGCATTAAGTGATGTGACTAACATCTGTCACATGTGGTTTATTCTCCCATCCTATTCCCAGGAGGAGAATTTTGTGTGCAGTCGAGTATTTATTTTGGTAGGTTTGGGGGTTTGTTTTGTTTGGGTTTTTTTTTGGAGGGGGGGGTTGGTTAATGCACAGGCTGCTGTGTGTTCAGAGAAGGCAAAGTTGAAGAAGCGCACCTTGCACCTATTGCGGGAAGTGGTGAGGTTTGTGATGGGATGGCCTTGACTCCTCTGGGAGTTTGTTCCAAAGTCTTGAACTATCCCCCAAGTGGCTAAAGTCACATAACAAGTTGGTGGGACACAGAATCTCAGGCCTGGTTTAACTAAAGGTATGACTTTTGAACTGATTTAGTTTAAACTAGTGCAACTTTTTTGTGCAGATCAGGCCTGGGAATCTAGACTCTTGCTCCCCACTCTAAACATTAGAACATCTTCCTTGAGAAATAAACATTACTAGTTGTTTGAGTTAAAATGAAAAAAATACAGAGAAGGGCAACAAAAATTATTAGGGGTATGGATCAACTTCTATTTGAAGAGAGATTAAAAAGACTCGGACAGTTCAGTTTAGCAAAGCTACAGCTAAGGGGGGTGTTGTTAGAGATTTATAAAACCATGCATGGTGTGGAGAAAGTGAATAAGCAAGTGTTATTTATCCCTTCACATAACACAAGAACCGGGGGTCACCCTATGAAATTAATAGGCAGCAAAGTTAAAACAAACATCAGGAAGTACACCTCGACCTCAATATAACACTGTCCTTGGAAGCCAAAAATTTTTACTGCATTATAGGTGAAACCATGTTATACTGAACTTGCTTTGATCAACTGGACTGCGCAGCACTGCCTCCCCAGAGCACTGCTTTCCCGTGTTATATCCAAATTCGTGTTATATTGGGTGGCATTATATTGAGGTAGCAGTATACTTCTTCACACAACACCTAGCCAACATGTTGAACTTTTTGCCAGGGGGTGTTATGAAGGCCAAAAGTATAACTGGGTTCAAAAAAGAAACAGATAAGTTCATTGAAGACAGGTCCATCAATGGCTGTTAGCTGTGATGGTCAAGAATGGAACCCCATGCTTTGGGTGTCCCTAAACCTGACTGCCAGAAGCTGGAATTAGGGACAGGGCATGGATCGCTTAATAAATTACCCTGTTCTGTTCATTCCCTCTCAAGCATCTGGCACCAGCCCTTGCAGAAGAAAAGATACTGGGTTAGATGGGCCATTGGTCTGACCCAGTATGGCCATTCTTATATTTCAACAATTGGTGCTTGTGATTAGTCCTTCAAACTCCACACAGGAGTTTTTCTTGTGGTCACAAGTTCATCATAGCTTTAGCTTAGAACAAGCACCAAATCTTATTGGGATTCAGTAGGCCAAAGACCTTCAAACTCTTTCCTAAGGGTGGGGGCCACCCTTAGACCAGAGGATCTGCCCATTTGCTGGATCAGAAAGAAGACTCTGAGTTAATTTAAACTCAAGCTATTTAACAAAAGTCCTTTCTTTTTCTGTTGGTTCGTTGAAAATCTAGTTCAAACCAGTATACGTGAACCTTTCCAGGCGGTGGTAGCTCTCTGGAAGTGTTACAACCTCAGTGAATTTGCCTAACCACTCCACCACTGTTCTTAGTTTCTGGAGATCTGTGGTCCCCCTTCCCCATGGAATTACATATAATCCCACAATAGTTCATAAATACTGCATTTATATTTTTAATAAAATTAACTCCTAAAGTACCTATGCTTAATTCAGAAAGGATATTGTCTTATCTGTCACAAACAGGAACTTGATACTTATTTTTCAGGCCCTAGCCTCCACCGTTTCATGTGTGTTGATACACTAAAACAGGGGTAGGCAACCTATGGCACGGGTGCCGAAGGCGGCACACGAGCTGATTTTCAGTGGCACTCACACTCCCTGGGTCCTGGCCAGCGGCCCAGGGGGCTCTGCATTTTAATTTAATTTTAAATGAAGCTTCTTAAACATTTTAAAAAGCTTATTTACTTTACATACAACAATAGTTTAGTTATATATTATAGACTTATAGAAAGAGCCCTTCTAAAAACATTAAAATGTATTACTGGCATGTTAAACCTTAAATTAGAGTGAATAAATGAAGACTCGGCACACCACTTCTGAAAGTTGCTGACCCCTGCACTAAAATCTGCATATACAGGTACTTGGGTCTTGCAACTGTTTGTTCAAAAAATACTGGATAGAGAAGGAAGTCATTTTGATGCCCCATGTAAAATCTGTCCCTCTTTATACACAGCCTACACAAAGGGGATTTGAGGATTATGTTCTGAGCTTTTGGGAACATATATACACATCATAGCACATTGTGAGGTGTTTTCTTTTCTTGATGCACTGACCTCTTATTTAATTTAAACATGCAATTATATACACATCTACAGGAGAGGATTAGATTCCTGCAAGAAGTTTGGAGGCTCAACAGGTCCTATGCAGATCAAGAACTTTGTGTCTCCCAAAGCAGACACCTCCCCCTGCCAAACTATGGTTAGCACCCCTCTGCCCACACCTCTGTTTTCCTCTTTACTCTTGATTTTGCTCCAAAGTGAAGACCGGGCAGCCTGTAGTCACTCAGTAGTAACTTCTATGCACTGGGTTAACACATGCACCTCTGCTTCTAACTCATGGCTGTACCTGGATCCTCTACAGTCACATGGCCCACATACAATTTTTTTTCTGGCATAGAGCTCCTGTGCCTTTTACTACAGAATCTCATTACAGCCACTGGAGAAAACCATGTTCTTTGGGCCAAATGCTGATTTTTGCCTACAGCCTAAGCAAACAGGCTAAGTACATGGGAACTACACAGATGGTGATGGTGATGGTGTCGCTGGTGTAAATATGTGAGCAGAATGTACTTAAGGTTGGCAGGTTGCCTATGGGTGAGGACTGGCCTGCCTCCCAAGGCTTGTGAAAGTGAGAGATCGTTGTCCAGGATGGGTTGTAGATCCCTGATGATGCATTGGAGAGGTTTTAGTTGAGGACTGTAGGTGATGACCAGTGGTGTTCTGCTGGTTTCTTTCTTGGGCTTGTCTTGCAGCAGGAGGCTTCTGGGTACACGTCTAGCTCTGTTGATTTGTTTCCTCTTTTCCTCGTGGGGATATTGTAATTTTGAGAATGTTTGGTGAAGATCTTGTAGGTGTTGGTCTCTGTCTAAGGGGTTGGAGCAAATGTGGCTATACCTCAGCGCTTGGCTGTAGACAGTGGATTGTCAGTCCTCGCCCACAGACAACCCGCCAACCTTAAGCATATTCTCACCAGCAACCACACACCGCACCATAGTAACTCTAACTCAGGAACCAATCCATGCAACGAACTTCGATGCCAACTCTGCCCACATATTTACACCAGAGACACCATCACAGGACCTAACCAGATCAGCCACAACATCACCGGTTCATTCACTTGCACGTCCACCAATGTAATATATGCCATCATGTGCCAGCAATGCCCCTCTTCTATGCACATTGTCCAAACTGGACAATCCCTACCTAAAAGGAGAACACTTCAGCCTCCCTGGACACACAATAGCAGATTCAAAGGTAGCCATCCTGCAGCAAAAAAAACTTCAGGACCAGACTCCAAAGAGAAACTGCTGAACTTCAGTTCATTTACAGATTTGACACCAGCAGCTCAGGATTAAACAAAGATTCCCTGATTGAACTAACCTCATTATCTCTAGACTGATTCTTGCCTGCATATTTATACCCGCCTCTGGAAATTTCCATCACATGCATCTGACAAAGTGGGTATTCACCCACAAAAGCTTATACTCCAATACTTCTGTTAGTCTATAAAGTGCCACAGGACTCTTTGTCGCTTTTTACAGATCCAGACAAACACGGCTACCCCTCTGATGTATATTAGTGGCTGCCTATAATTGGGATGAACTGACCGCTTAAGAGTAGTCATGGCTAGCAGGTAGCATGGCCCCTTTAAGATTTTGGGAGGTCTGAAATACAAAGACCAAGCAGATATTCCTGGGTCTACTTCGTCTCTCCCAGTAATTAGTGTTTGGGAAGAATCCCATCACCGTTTCTCTAAGGGTATGTCTACATCTACAATTTTGCAGCGCTGGTTGTTACAGCTGTATTAGTACAGCTGTATAGGGCCAGCGCTGCAGAGTGGCCACACTTACAGCAACCAGCGCTGCAAGTGGTGTTAGATGTGGCCACACTGCAGCGCTGTTGGGCGGCTTCAAGGGGGGTTCGGGGAACGCGAGAGCAAACCGGGGAAGGAGACCAGCTTCCCCGCGGTTTGCTCTCGCGTTCCCCGAACCCCCCTGCAAACCGCAGGGAAGGATACCTGCTTGCACGGGGGTTCGGGGAACGCGAGAGCAAACCGGGGAAGGAGACCAGCTTCCCCGCGGTTTGCTCTCGCGTTCCCCGAACCCCCCTGCAAACCGCAGGGAAGGAGACCTGCTTGCTCGGGGGTTCGGGGAACGCGAGAGCAAACCGGGGAAGGAGACCTGCTTGATTACCATAGAGGCTTCCTCAGGTATGCTGGGATACCTGCTTATTCCACGGAGGTCAAGAAAAGCGCTGGTAAGTGTCTACACTTGATTACCAGCGCTGGATCACCAGCGCTGGATCCTCTACACCCGAGACAAAACGGGAGTACGGCCAGCGCTGCAAACAGGGAGTTGCAGCGCTGGTGATGCCCTGCAGATGTGTACACCTCCTAAGTTGCAGCACTGTAACCCCCTCACCAGCGCTGCAACTTTGTGATGTAGACAAGCCCTAAGGGCCATGAACCAGGAGCCTTGAAGAGTGGGTTGGATAGGGCTGGAATGAGCTTTAGGAGGGTGTCACAGGACTGGCCCTGTAAGGGATTCAGGTGCCCAGCCTGGCAGGGAGGTCTGGGACAGGCTGCAGAGCTCACCAGGCAGCAGAGAAGCCTGAGGCCTTACAGTAGAAGAAGCTGCTGCTGCTGGAACACAGAGATGTGAGGGGATTTTTTAAGTTTTATTTGGGCTATGAGGCAAGAGCCTTTAAACACTTGCATAAGTCTTTATTAAAGGGAGAGATACTGCTGTAGAGTGTTTGATTTCTCCTTCATTGGGCTGTTTATGTGGTCTCATTGTTACCTAACTAAGTGAGGGCACCCAAGGCAGGACACAGAGTCACACTCTACTGCCAGGGGGCACTCAGGAGGTGAGAGTGCCCCTTCTACAGATAGGGAGCAGCATATATGCTGTCTCCTCCCTCCAACAAGGCAGCCACCAGGAGCAGTAGAGGGAGAAGGGGTCCCAGATGAAGCTGGTTAAAACCCTGCAGGTGCCTTAAACCACAAGCTCAGCTCCGGGAGGATGGCTGGGGGAACTGCCATCTGACAGAAAACATTAATTGCAACCTTTTATTGGACCAATTTCTGTTGGTGAAAGAGACAAGCTTTCAAGCCACACAGAGCTCTTCTTCGGGTTGAGGAAAGATACTAAAAGTCTCAGAACTAAATGTAAGGTGAACAGATTGTATAGCATAAGTAGTTAGCACATATTCTAAAGGACCATTCAAGGCAGATACTTGATACCCAAACATGTGACACACAAAGACAAATATGCTTTGCCCCACCTCGAGCTTTATTTTCTTTTTTTAATGACTGGATATTAATCACTGCTCAAACTATTCTAAGGCTTGTTTACACTGGCAATTGAACGACAAAACTTTTGTCTTTCAGAGGTGTTAAAAAAAAAATCATGAAAGGCAAAAGTTTTGCCGCAACAAGCGCCAGTGTGAACAGTGCGTCCTGCTGACAACACAAATGCCACTCATTGGGGGTGGAAGTTTTTTGTTGGCAGGAGAGCCGACAAACAGCGGATACACTGCACAACTTTTAGTGGCACGGCTGTAGCAACACACCCATGTGGCTAAAAGCTGTGTAATGTAGACATAGCCTCAATATTAGGAGCTGTTCCCTCTCTGAGTGCCATTCAACCTTTAACATCTGCTTCCTCCCTCCCACATCCCCATGCTTGCTACTTTTATCTCTACCTTGAGTGCAAACAGCTTTAGAACTATCCTTCTGAAATAAGGCATAGTTTGAATACTTAAAAAGTGACCCGTCATTGCAGGATGAGTGTCCTGGAGGGGAGTCATAGAAAGCCACATTCGATGTGACATAGGAATGTGAGAGGGTAGAGTTCTGGAATCTAGATATAAAACCTCCAGAAATTACAGAGATTCCATTTTTCCTGTTGGACTATTGCCAGGAATGAGCTGAGTCTCATGACCACATGCTTTCCAGAACTAAAGAGTTTTTGCTGGCGTTGTGTTAGTCTGCCATCTAGTGAATAACACTGAAAGAAAAATTTGGTTATCACTTGGTGGTGGTAAAGATATGTTTTAATTACACACAAAAATGACTATGTTAAAAGAATGTTATTTAAGTTGCAAAGTCTAGCACTCAGAAGTTTGCAAATGCCAGAACTAAGGTTGTCTGTGCAACCTTAATTATGTACCTTTGTGAGTATACATAGTTCCTATTACATGTTCACATACTATTCCCTTATTTCATTCGGTGCACAGGTAAGACAGTGTTGATCAATATTTCTTTTTGCTTTCATCATGTGATGCCTTATTTACTGCACATCATCCAAAGCTTTCACTGAATACGTATTAATTTCCTCATGACCTTTTCTAGTAAGTTCATAATGCCTCACAAATGTTAATTAATTTATCTTTACAACCCCACTAGGAGCTAGGGTAGCTGAATCACAGAGAGATTAAAGCCAACATTATCCAAAGTATCCACACATTTTGGGTGCCCAGTTTGAGACATGCAGAGCCTGGTTTTTCAGAGGTGCTGAGCTGTATCTCCGGCTTCAGTGGTGAGTGCTCAGCTCCTCTGAAAAGGAGGCCCTACGTGTTTCAGGTTGAACCTAGAAAATGTGGGGCACACAATTAGGCCACAATCTTGCAAACATATATGTCTATGCTTAACTTTAAGCATGTGACCATTCCCACTGAGGCAAATGAGACTACTCACTGGCTTAAAGGTAAGAACAAACATAAGTGTTCACAGGATTGTGCCTTAAATTACTAATACAAAAGAGGATTGCTCTCTGCCCTCAAATTAGCTGAAAAACATTATATAATTCTCTTTTGTATAGACTCCATTTCACTCCTAAAGATTTCAGTTGAGAGCCAGAATATATAATTGTTGGCTTTAAGTGGATGTCATGCTGTTCCTGATGTTTAGAAGTCCGTCTTCAGTTAAAAAGTGAACCCTGAAAATAAAGTGCTAATAGAAAGACCTGCAGCCATAGATTCCGGCTCATTAAGTTTCCAAAAAGGTTTACAAGAACAATGTAAATAAATAATTATTAAATAATAAAAGTTGACTAATATTTGTATAAGAAAGGAAGAAATAAGTGATTGAGTGGAGAAGAGTAGTCAAGTAAAAAAGGAACAGGAATTAGGGAGAGAGAAATAAATCTAAATATGGGTGAATTGTATACATTTCTGGAAAGCTGACTCAAATATTTCTAAGGATGTTCATTTTTTTTTCAGTATTGTGCTAAAACACACAACCAGGGTGAAATCCTGGCCCCACTGAAGTCAGTGACAAAAATCAATAAATTCCTTAGTTTATATTATTGTGCTAAACTACATTTAATTTACACATTTCATCCCTTCCTGCACTCTGTCCACTAAGCCATCTCTGACTACTTCTAATATTCCGAATCTCTAAGCATCTTCCACATGCTTTTGTGTACTAGTGTTAAAACAAGAGAAGTTCCTGTCTACTCTGCAAAATGGAACCATCCTTTATTCACATAGTATCTGGGTCCTCTGACAGAAGTATTTCATAGATTCATAGGTTTTAAAGCCACAAGGTACCATTATGATCATCTAGTCTAATTTTCTCCGTAACATAAGCCATAGAACTTCACTCATTTGTAATGCTGCCAAGACCAATGATAATCACTAACACCTTGAATTGCACTTGGTAGTGAACAAGCTATGATCACAAAGACTTGAGCACACTTTAGATGCCTGCAATTGCCCATTCTGCTCAGAAGGCATCCTGCATCAGAGGAAGCTGCTGGCTGATCTTTTAAGCTATCCCTAGGTACATGAGGATACCTGCCATACTCAAGACTGATGATGACAAAGGAGTGCATGAATCAGAAAGAATCATAGAAATGTAGGAGTGGAAAGGACCTCAACAGGTCATCTAGTCCAGTCCCCTGCACTGATGCAAGACTAAGTATTATCTTAGATTATCCCTGACAGGTGTTTGTCTAACTAACCTGTTCTTCGAAAGCTCCAATGATGGAGATTCCATAAACTCTCCAAGTCAGTGGTTCTCAAACTTATTTGATCATGCCCCCTTCTTGGTGTCTGAGGTAGTTTACATCCTCCTGGACCTTGGCCAGCAGTCGCCACTCTCTGGCCACCCAGCTCTGAAGGCAGAGCAGAGTGGCAGCTGCTGGCCAGGCACCCAGCTCTAAAGGCAGTGCCACCGCGAGAAGCAACACAGAAGTAAGAGTGGCATGGCATGGTATTGCCACCCTTACTTCTGAGCTGCTGCTGGTGGTGGTACTTCTTTCACAGCTGGGCAGCCACCCAGCAGCCATCACTCTCTAGCTGCCCAGCTCTGAATGTGCATAGTAAACTTTTTTTCCTTAAAGCTTCTCAGGCTCCCCAGAATACATTCTGCACTCCCCAGTTTGAGAACATCTGCTCTAGGTAATTTGTTCCAGTGCACTCCTTACAGCTAGGAAGTTTTTACTAATGTCTAACTTAAATCTTCCTTGCTGCAATTTAAATCAGAAATAACTATAGTCTTCTGGCCATTATAGATGATAAAAGGGACCCTCACTGTATCTGAGAGTCTGGGAGCAGCAACAAAGCCAATAGTACAGCTCAGCTGAATTATTTTGGCAAAAGGTGGCTATATCAAAGGTGTCCATGATTCTTGAAATACAGTTAGGTTCTCTGCATTTATAGTGTAGTGTGGCGTGTCAGATGAATTCAATTTTTTAATTATGGTCTGTGGAGATGAGGTATGCATTTTGGACTACATTCTCCCTTCAAACCACAGAACACCTATTGAAATCAATAGGAAGATCGTACAAAGTTCAAGGGTAGAATATAGCCTTTATGTAGTAATGAGCCACCCACACTAGATATCTGTTGACCTGATGGTGGGGCCCACCACCACTTTTCCCTAGGTAGACTCCTTCCCCCCACAACCTCCGACCAATGCTTCCTTGTCTTCAGGCAAGCAACAGTCCATCCTACCCAGTAAAAGACTCTGTTTGGTATACTCTGCACTACCCCACTACCCCAGAAGAACTATGATGGAATGGGAAGAGTAAAGGCTTCCCACAGAGCCCTCTGATGAGGTGAAGAGCTCTGGGTTTCAGACATATCCCATAAGAATTGAACAGGACAGTTCACACCTCTTAGAGACTTTGTTTCAGGCCTGCTCTATGCTTAAAATTTAAGTTGACCTAGCTACGTCACTCAAGGATGTGAAAAATTCACACTTCTGAGCTACATAATTAAGCCAGTCTAAGCCTTAGTGTAGACAGCATTAGGTCGATAGAAGAATTCTTCCATTAACCTATTTCCACCTCTCAGGGCTTTGCTACATTTGCAAGATAGAAAGCATTAAAGCAGCCCCGGGCGCCCTAACTCCTGAAGTGTCCACATTGGCAAGGCAGTAGAGCACCTGGACTCTGCAGCTGGAGCGCTCCTGGTAATCCACTTCCATGAGAAGCATAAAGCTTGCTATGCACCGGCTGAAACACCCACGTATCAGTGTAGACTAGGTGTTGCATTACTGTGCTGAGATTGGCCTCCAGAAACATCTCATAATCCCCTGAAGTCAAGTGGCCACTCTTCTCATTGTTTTGAAATTGGCTGCAGGCATGTGGATATCCCCTTTCAAAGCTCCGTTTCTGACTGCTTATCTGCTCCAGGACAAAGCAAACCATTAGTGTGGAATGCTGCTGTTGTGAGTGTGTGTGAGAGAGAGAGGCAGGGGGAGGAGGAGTCTGCTGCTGTCTGAACTTACAAGACAGCACGCTGACACGCAGGGCCGGTGCAAGGATATTTTGCGCCCTAGGCGAAAATTCCATCTTGCGCCCCCCCCCCCCAAATGCCAGCTCAGAGGGGCTGGGCTCAGAGCTGGGGGTCAGGGCTATTGGGGGGATGGGGTCGGGGGTTTCCAGCTCAGAGGGACTAGGCTTAGAGCTGAGGGTCAGGGCTGTGGGGTGGATGGGGTGAAGGGGTTTCCAGCTCAGAGGGACTGGGCTCGGAGCTGGGGGTCAGGGCTGTGGGGGGGATGGGGTCGAGGGGGTTTCCAGCTCAGAGGGACTGGGCTCGAAGCTGGGGGTCAGGGCTGTGGGGGGGATGGGGTCAGGGGGGTGCCTGGGGGCACTGGGGCAGCTCAGCTCTGCAGGCTGCTGTTCTCTCCAGCTGTCCAGGCACAAGGGGAGCAGGAGCAGGGACCAGCTAAGGACCAAGGGGGCAGGAGCACAGGCACCTGAGGCTGACCCATGGGGAGGCACTTGCTTACCTTGCCCAGTGCATGAGCGCTAGGGTCCTCTTTCTTCCTCCGCTCCACCAGACCACTGCTGAGGCTCTTTTCTTCTCCATGCCCCTCGCTGGGGCTGACGTGGAGGCTGAGCCAGAGGGCAGCCACGGCTTTCCTCCAGAAGCGAAGCCCTGGTGTTGCGCCCCTGTCGCAGGGCCCCTGCCACGTGCCCTAAGCAGAGCTGCGCAGCTCTGCCCAGCCGCCAGTGCCCCCGCCGGGCAACGTGAAAAATTGCATAGGCTGGAGCCCCTGCTCTGGGAGGGAGAGGGATTCTGAGCCTCTGCCTGCAGCTCAGGGATTCCCCTGGGTCAGCGCAGCCACCGTCAGCTCAAACCTCTGTGCTGCCGCGGCAGCGCGCTGACCCCAGGGGTGCCCTGGGCTGCCGGGCTGCCGCAGTGGCTCCCTGACCCGGGGGGCGCCCTGGGCTGCTGGGCTGCCAGTGGCTCCCTGACCCCGAGGGCGCCCCAGGCTGCTGCGGCTGCGTCCTGACCCCAGGGGTGCCCTGGGCTGCCGGGCTGCCACGCAGCGGCTCCCTGACCTGGGGGGCGCCCTGGGCAGCCGGGCTGCCACCCTGACCCGGGGGGCGCCCTGGGCTGCTGGGCTCCCAGTGGCTCCCTGACCCCGGGGGCGCCCTGGGCTGCCGGGCTGCCAGTGGCTCCCTGACCCCGGGGGCGCCCTGGGCTGCTGGGCTGCCAGTGGCTCCCTGACCCCGGGGGCGCCCTGGGCAGCCGGGCTGCCACCCTGACCCTGGGGGCGCCCTGGGCTGCTGCGCCTGCGTCCTGACCCCGGGGTCGCTCTGGGCTGCTGGGCTGCCGCGCGGCAGTGCACTGATCCCGGGGGCGCCCTGGGCTGCCGGGCTGCCGCAGCGGTGCACTGATCCCGGGGGCGCCCTGGGCTGCTGGGCTGTCGCGGCGGCGCGCTGATCCCGGGGGCGTCCTGGGTTGCCGCGGCTGCGTCCTGACCCCGGGGGCGCTCTGGGCTGCCGCGGCGGCGCACTGATCCCGGGGGCGTCCCGGGCTGCCGCGGCAGTGGGCTGATCCTGGGGGCGCCCTGGGTTGCCGGGCTGCCACGGCGGCTCCCTGACGGGGGGCGCCCTGGGCTGCCGGGCTGCAGCGGCTGCGCGCTGACCCCGGGGGCGCCCTGGGCTGCCCGCTGCAGGCAGCTGCTGCCGCGGGCAGCTCAGACTGCCTCTCCAGCAGCAGTGGCTGCAACCATTTAAAAATTTTTTTGAGGGCGCCGCTTTTTGGCGCCCTCAAATCTTGGCGCCCTAGGCAACCGCCTAGTTCGCCTAAATGGTTGCACCGGCCCTGCTGACACGCTGTCAGCCCCCCCAAAACACACTGTCTCTCCCTCCACTTACACACAATACATTCCCTGTCACACTCCACCTCGCCCCATTTGAAAAGCACGTTGCAGCCACCTGATAGCTACCACAATGCACTGCTCTTTGTGGTGTTGCAAGAGCTGCTAATGTGGCCATGCCAGTGCGCTTACAGCTGACAGTGTAAACACATGGCAGTGTTTTCCCTGCTGCAGACTCCGAAGGCTGGTTTAACTCCCACCGCTCTACATCTGCAAGTGTAGCCAAGCCCAGAGAGGTGGATTTGCTGATGATGAAAGAACCTCTTCCATCGCTGTAGGGCTACACTACAGTGCTACAGCAGTGCAGCAGCAACTATGCTTCTGTATCACCATTTCTAGTGAGGAACTAGCCTCAGGATGTCTCTAGACTCAGGAAGACATAGAGTTTGGCTACACTTGCAGGTGTGCAGCGCTGAGAGTTAAAGCTGTCTTCGTACAGCTGTGTAGGGAAAGTGTTGCAGTGTGGCCACACTGACAGCTACCAGCGCTGCAATGTGGCCACCTTTGCAGCGGAGTTGGGAGTGGTGCATTATGGGCAGAGCACCTCTTCCCATTCTGGCGCCGTGGGTTGTGGGAAGGGGGCGTAGGGGGCGCGTCATTCTGCTTCCTGTCCCAACGCCCCGTGATGCATCGCTTCACATCCCAGCAATCCCTGTTTTTCCATCCACGTTTGGTGCCATCTTGACTCTCTCAACGGTTTCTGTTGAGCACGATTTCTGTGGGAAATGGAGCCTGAACTGCTAAGGAGTATGCTGACGAGTCTCGCCAGCACATCACGTTTGGCAGTTGAGCTATTAATTAAGATCCAAAGTGATGAGGAGTCCAACAATGATAGCGAGTCGCCTGATGTGTATGACACAAAATTGCTTGTGGCATTCACGGAAATGCTCAGCACCGTGAAACGCCGCTTTTGGGCTCGGGAAACAAGCACTGAGTGGTGGGATCACATTGTCATGGAAGTCTGGGATGACGAGCAGTGGCTGCAGAACTTTCGGATGAGAAAAGCCACTTTCATGAGACTGTGTGCTGGGCTCGCCCCCACCCTGCGGTGCAAGGACACAAGATTGAGAGCTGCCCTGCCAGTGGAGAAGTGGGTGGCTATTGCAATCTGGAAGCTGGCAACTCCAGACAGCTACCGATCGGTCGGGAACCAGTTTGGAGTGGGAAAGTCGACCATTGGAATCGTGTTGATGCAAGTTTGCAGGGCCATTAATCGCATTCTGCTAAGAAGAACCGTGACTCTGGGGAACGTGCAGGACATTGTGGATGGCTTTGCACAAATGGGTTTCCCTAACTGTGGAGGGGCAATAGATGGGATGCATATTCCTATCCTGGCACACCCCACCTAGCATCAGAGTATGTTAATTGGAAGGGGTATTTCTCCATGGTTCTCCAGGCGCTTGTGGATCACTGTGGGCATTTCATTGACATTAACACAGGCTGGCCCAGAAAGATGCATGATGCACGCATCTTTCGGAACACTGGCCTCTTCAGGAAGCTGCAGGCTGGGACTTTTTTCTCAGACCAGAAGATCACATTAGGGGACATCGAAATGCCCATTGTGATCCTTGGAGACCCCGCTTACCTGTTAATGCCATGGCTCATGAAACCATATACAGGGAACCTTGACAGGAGCAAGGACCGGTTCAGCTACAGGCTAAGCCGGTGCCGAATGACTGTGGAGTGTGCTTTTGGCTGTTTAAAGGGGCACTGGCGATCTCTGTATGGGAAGCTAGACTTGGGGGAAAGCAGCATCCCCGTGGTTATAGCCGCGTGCTGTACCCTCCATAATATTTGTGAAGGGAAGGGTGAAAGATTCAGTCAGGCATGGACCTCCGAGTTTCAACGTCTGGAGGCTGAATTTGCACAGCCAGAGAGCAGGGCTACTAGAGAGGCCCAGCACAGGGCTGCAAGGATTAGGGATGCCTTGAGGGAGGAATTTGAGGCTGAAAACCAACAGTAATGTTTGGTGCCTTGCACGGGAGTGAAGTGCAGTGGTTACAATGTTAGTAGGAATCTGTGTTTCCTAAGCTGATTTGCAGTGCCTGTTTCTTTCCTGGGCTAAGGTATCTTTGACTTTCTGCAATAATAAAGACTGTTTTCAAAGCCAAGAATTCATTTATTGAAAAGAAAATAACTTTCTTGACAGACACACAATTTTTGGGGAACCTAAAAGGGCAGAGGGGTGGGGTGAGGAACTGTAAAGTCACAGATTTGAATATGTCCTGTCTGGAGTGCTGTGCAATGACTGCTGCACTTCAGATTGGCTATACTGCATGGTGATGGGGGTTGAGTGCAGAGGGTAAGAGTTGTAGTTCTCAGGGCTGGTTGGTGAACGTACAGGTGTTGGAGGCAGCTGGTGGTGGTAAGAACCTGGATGCTGGGGGGAAGGGGGTTTTGAGCTGACATTGGGGCACAAGGGAAAGAGCTTTGGGACGGGGGGGGGCGGGCGCGGTAGTGCTCTGCCTGCATGGCTACGAGCGCCTGGATAGAGTCCACTTGGCGCGCCAGGATGCCTATCAGCTGCTTTGTGCTTTTCTTCCTGTCCTCTGCGTTTTTCTGGCGGATCCTGCTTTCCCTTTCCCTCCAGTCCTGCACTTTTTGACTCTCTGTGACGGAGTGCTGCATAACTGCTTGCAGCATGTCATCTTTGCTTTTTTGCGGCTTCTTCTGGAGGTTTTGTAGTCTTTGAGATGTTGATAACATGGGCAGCCGAGATCTCAAGGTTACTTCTGTAAAGGCAAAAAAGGCAACACTTAACAAAGGCAGCATTGTTTATACCAGACAGTCATTCCCACACAGTTAAGGAGTGTAACAGTCTTCACAATAGCATAATTTTCCCATCCCAAAGAGAGTGCAGATAACCCATGAGAGCCCCAAAATGGTGAGTAAGGGGGACTGATTGCTTCAGGGCTCTACTGTCTTCGGGGTTTCTGTGCATTGGGGAAAGCAGACAGCTGCAGGGGGCATCTACACTGAACACTCTCCCAACATTTTCCACAGGAATTGATCCTGGAAGATATCTTGCTGCTGCGGGTCACCTGGGAAGCACGGGAGGGTCTTCTACAGCAGTGCGGATTCCGCCCTGGCCCCTATGCAGCTTGTCTGTATGCAGCAATGTTCCCACCACCCCTCGCGGCACAGTGGCGCAGACGCGTTAGCCTAACTGGGACAAGGACCACAGTGGCTCTCCCAATAAACTTGCGCAAGCGCATTGCCCATGCTCTGGCTGAAACTTTTGAAGAGATTACCGAGGCTGATTACCGCAACATGACAGACCACATCAATGGCCTATTCCACATCTAGGTATGCATGCATGCAGCCCTAACCCCCCCTCCCCTCCCGAAACATTTCCATCCTGAAAATAAAAGCTGCTTACCGGGAACCTGCTCCTCTGTTTGTCCTCCACCAAGTACTGGCTGCTGTGACTGGCTACCTTCCTCCTGGCTTGAGAAGAGCTCTTGGCTGCATCCCTCCAGGGACTCCGGGGTGTCTCCCTCCGCCCCAGTACTCTCACTCTTGGTTACCTCCTCACCCCGCTCCTCCTCCACCTCCTCTCCTCCCCCCACTCTGAAGTGTCCATTGTGGTCCTCGGAGTGGTGGTGGGGTCACCCCCAAGTATTGCGTCCAGCTCTTTGTAAAAACGGCAGGTCGTGGGGGCAGAGCCGGAGCAGCGGTTTCCCTAGCGGGCTTTGCAATAGGCACTCCGCAGCTCCTTCACTTTAACCCTGCACTGCAGCACGTCCCGGTCATGGCCCCTTTCCAGCATGGCCCTTGATACCTGCCCAAAGGTGTCGTAATTCCTATGGCTGGAGCGCAGCTGGGACTGCACAGCTTCCTCCCCCCAAACACTGACGAGGTCCAGCAACTCGCCATTGCTCCATGCTGGGACTCATTTGCCACGTGGAGCTATGGTCACCTGGAAAGATTCACTGATTGCACTCCACACATGGCTGAGCAAACAGGAAGGGGATTTTTAAAATTCCTGGGGCATTTAAAGGGTGGGTCACCTGAGGCCAGGGCAGTAGAGTTCAAACTAATGAGCAGAGTGGCTGAACAGGCATTCTGGGATACCTCCGAATACCTCTGGAGGCCAATAACAGCACTTTTGGTGGCCACACTGGTGGAGCAGCACTGCATCAGCAGCGCTATAGTCGTTATTCCCCAGGCCGAGGTGGAATACAACCAGCGCTGTAGCCAGGGAGATACAGCGCTGTATGTGCCTTGCAAGTGTGGACAGTGAGTGAATTGCAGCGCTGTAAAGCCACTACCAGGGTTGCAACTCTCCAGTGTAGCCAAGCCCACAGTTATCCACTACACTCAGTTCACATTTAGTAGGTTTTCTTCAAAATTTATGTTTTTAAAACACTATAGCCTAGATTCTGACAATTGGAATATGTCATGAGGGCCACATAGATGAAGTGGGCTGAATGTTTGACAGCAAGAAACTTCTGAATGGCTTGAGATTCAGTTATTTGAACAATTACCTCTTATCCTATACTCTGAGGTGGCAGTTAAATATCAGCTGGGCAACCAATGATTGGGCTACCTCTGAGAGCAGCTGCCTTTGAAATTTGGTCCACTGTGGTCTGCCAGGGTTTGAAATTCACAACCTTCAGGGTGTAATGTAAAGTCCATTTATCTTGTTTAGCATTTGATTGACTGATTCTACTTTAGTTGTTTCTTCAAGCAGCATATAATTTGTATCTTTAATTTTTGTAATTGAAGCACCTAAGGTGCCACAGTAACAGCTGCTATAAATATTGGTACCATACATAAACTCCTTTGTGTTCAACCATTGATGCATAACTCCTGCCATAGTCAGTTATTGAGCAGTGGAGTCCACAGTGAATTACTCAAATAATTCACACCTAGTTGTGTATTTGCCCTTCAGCTTCATGCCTATTACTGAACAAAGCATGAATCACTACAGTGTAGTTCAAATTAGAAATTGTCTTGTTGCTTTAACTATGTGAGCCTTTCAAAAAATTAAGAGAAGCTCTGTGTAACAAGCAAGCTCAGATCTATAAACTGTTTTTCATGTTATTTCCAAACACAATCTATAATTTAAACAACACAGCCTTTGCAAATGCATTTGGGCTGACTCTTGTTAGGTAACAGACTTCACCTCCCACACATAAAATAAAATTCCTTTACAATCACACTTCCATGAAAGCCAATAAACGTAATTGAAAAATAATTCAAAGCTTCAACCAGAACTTGCAACAACCAAAACATCTACAGGCATTTTTCTAAAGGAATTTTATTTCTGTAACTTAGCCCTGGTCTACACTACGAGTTTAGGTCGCATTTTGCAGCATTAGATCAACTTAACTCTGCACCCATCCATACGACGAAGCCATTTTTGTCAACTTAACAGAGTGCTCCATTGTGACCGCTCTGGACAGCACCCTCAACTCAGATGCACTGGCCAGGTAGACAGGAAAAGCTCTGTGAACTTTTGAATTTCATTTCCTGTTTGGCCAGTGTGGCGAGTTGATCAACACAGGTGACCATGCAGAGCTCATCAGCTCATGTTTCAGAGTAGCAGCCGTGTTAGTCTGTATCCTCAAAAAGAACAGGAGTACTTGTGGCATCTTAGAGACTAACAAATTTATTTCAGCATGAGCTTTCGTGAGCTACAGCTCACATCTTCGGATGCATAGAATGGAACACACAGACAGGAGATATTTATACATACAGAGAACATGAAAAGGTGGAAGTATGCATACCAACTGGAAGAGTCTAATCAATTGAGATGAGCTATCATCAGCAGGAGAAAAAAAACTTTTGAAGTGATAATTAAGTTGACCCATAGAAGGTGTGAGGAGAACTTAACATAGGGAAATAGATTCAATTAGTGTAATGACCCAACCATTCCCAGTCTCTGTTTAGGCCTGAGTTAATTGTATCTAATTTGCATATTAACTCGAGTTCAGCAGTCTCTCTTTGGAGTCTGTTTTTGAAGTTTTTTTGTTGCAAAATTGCCACCTTCAAGTCTGTCACTGAGTGGTTAGAGAAGTTGAAGTGTTCTCCCACTGATTTTTGAATGTTATGATTCCTGATGTCAGATTTGTGTCCATTTATTCTTTTGTGTAGTGACTGTCCGGTTTGGCTAATGTACATGGCAGAGGGGCATTGCTGGCACATGATGGCATATATCACATTGGTAGATGTGCAGGTGAACAAACCCCTGATGGCGTGGCTGATATGATTAGGTCCTGTGATGGTGTCACTTGAATAGATATGTGGACAGAGCTGGCATCGGGCTTTGTTGCAAGGATAGGTTCCTGAGTTAGTGTTTATGTTGTATAGTGTGCGGTTGCTGGTGAGTATTTGCTTCAGGTTGGGAGGCTGTCTATAAGCAAGGACTGGCCTGTCTCCCAAGATCTGTGAGAGTGAGGGATCATCTTTAAGGATAGGTTGTAGATCTTTGATGATGCGCTGGAGAGGTTTTAGTTGGGGGCTGTAGGTGATGGCTAGTGGCGTTCTGTTATTTTCTTTGCTGGGCCTGTCCTGTAGTAGGTGGCTTCTGGGTACTCTTCTGGCTCTGTCAATCTGTTTTTTCACTTCAGCAGGTGGGTATTGTAGTTTTAAGAATACTTGATAGAGATCCTGTAGGTGTTTATCTCTATCTGAGGGATTGGAGCAAATACGGTTGTATCTTAGAGCTTGGCTGTAGACAATGGATCGTGTGGTGTGTCCTGGATGGAAGCTGGAGGCATGTAGGTAAGTATAGCGGTCAATGGGTTTCTGGTATAGGGTGGTGTTAATGTGACCATCGCTTATTAGCACAGTAGTGTCTAGGAAATGGACCGCTTGTGTGGATTGGTCTAGGCTGAAGTTGATGGTGGGATGGAAATTGTTAAAATCATGGTGGAATTCCTCGAGGGCTTCTTTTCCATGAGTCCAGATGATGAAGATGTCATCAATGTAGCGCAAGTAGAGTAGGGGCGTTAGGGAACGAGAGCTAAGGAAGCGTTCTAAGTCAGCCACAAAGATGTTGGCATACTGTGGGGCCATGCGGGTACCCATAGCAGGGCCACTGACTTGAAGGTATATATTGTCCCCAAATGTGAAATAGTTGTGGGTGAGGACAAAGTCACAAAGTTCAGCCACTAGGTTAGCCGTGATATTATCGGGGATACTATTCCTGATGGCTTGTAGTCTATCTTTGTGTGGAATGTTGGTGTAGAGGGCTTCCACATCCATAGTGGCCAGGATGGTGTTTTCTGGAAGATCACTGATGGATTGTAGTTTCCTCAGGAAGTCAGTGGTGTCTCGAAGATAGCTGGGAGTGCTGGTAGCATAGGGCCTGAGGAGAGAGTCCACATAGCCAGACAATCCTGCTGTTAAGGTGCCAATGCTTGAGATGATGGGGCGTCCAGGATTTCCAGGTTTATGGATCTTGAGTAGCAAATAGAATACACCTGGTCGGGGTTCTAGACGTGTGTCTGTACAGATCTGTTCCTGTGCTTTCTCAGGGAGTTTTTTGAGCAGATGGTGTAGTTTCTTTTGGTAATCATCAGTGGGATCAGAGGGTAATGGCCTGTAGAATGTGGAGTTAGAGAACTGCCTAGCAGCCTCTTGTTCATATTCCGACCTATTCATGATGATGACAGCACCTCCTTTGTCAGCCTTTTTGATTATGATGGCAGAGTTGTTCTTGAGGCTGTTGATGGCATTGTGTTCAGCATGGCTTAGGTTATGGGGCAAGTGATACTGCTTTTCCACAATTTCAGCCCATGCACGTTGACAGAAGCAATCAGCTCATGGAGTCCCAGAATCACAAAAGAGCTCCAGCATGGACCAAACGGGAGGTACTGGATCTGATCGCTGTATGGGGAGACGAATCCATGCTATTAGAACTCTGTTCTAAAAGACGAAATGCCAAAACATTTGAAAAAATCTCCAAGGTCATGAAAGACAGAGGCTATAACAGGGACCTGCAGCAGTGCCGCGTTAAACTTAAGGAGCTGAGGCAAGACTACCAAAAAACCAGAGAGGCAAACAGCCACTCCGGGTCAGAGCCCCAGACATGCTGCTTCTATGATGAGCTGCATGCCATTCTAGAGGGTGCCCGTACAACTACCCCAGCCCTGTGCATGGCCCCCTCAATGGATTCTCACGCAACAGGGATGAAGATTTTGGGGACAGACCAGAGTTCCTGAAAATGTGAGCATCATGTACCTTTCCCGGCCATCCCACATTGATGATGGTGAAACATCCCTTGTAATCCATCAGTCACAGTGATTGCAGCACCATTGAAAAGTACCCCTTTCAGTTTATGTACTGGCTGTCTTGGTGGTCTGGTCCCAAGATAGGGATATGGGTTCCGTCTATCGCCCCACCACAGTTAGGAAATCCCATTGCAGCAAAGCCATGCATTATTACCTGAACATTTCCCAGAGTCACTACCCTTGATAGCAGCAGCTCAGTGATCACGTTGGCTACTTGGATCACAGCAGCCCCAACAGTAAATTGCCCATTCCAAATTTATTCCCGACTGACTGGTAGCTGTCTGGCATTGCAAAGTTCCAGAGGGCTATTGCCACTCGCTTGTGAACTGTGAGGGCCGCTCTCATCTTGGTATTCTTGTGCTTCAGGGCAGGGGAAAGCAAGTCACAAAGTTCCATGAAAGTGCCCTTACACATGCAAAAGTTTCACAGCCACTGGGAATAATCCCAGACCTGCAACACTATGCGGTTCCCGGGCCCAGAATCGGCGTTCCATGACATGAGCCTGCCCCATTGCCACCAGGATGGCCAAATTGCCGAGGCCCATGCTTTGAGACAAGTCTGTGTCCATGTCCTCATCACTCTCATCACCGTGCTTCCGTCACCTCCTTGCCTGCTTTTGCAGCTTCTGGTGCTGCATACACTACAGGATAATGCACGTGGTGTTTACAGTGCTCATAACTGCCGCAGCGATCTAAGTGGGTTCCATGCTTGCCATGGTATGGCATCTGCGCAGAAAAAAGGCGCGAAATGATTCTCAGCCGTTGCTCTCACTCAGAGAGGGGTGACTGACAACATGGCTTACAGGGTTGGCTTACTGTACTGTTCCCACAGTCTCCGCCAACCATTGGAATTCTGGGCTGCACTCCCAATCCCAGCACCCAGGAGACGTACGGTGACAGTGAGCTGAGTGGGCTCCATGCTTGCCGTGGTATGTCGTCTGCACGGGTAACTCAGGAAAAAAGATGAGAAACGATTTTTTGTCATTGCTTTCGTGGGGGGAGGGGGCTGATGACATGTACCCAGAACCACCCACGACAATGTTTTTTGCCCCATCAGGCATTGGGAGCTCAACCCAGAATTCCAATGGGCAGCGGAGACTGCGGGAACTGTGGGATAGCTACCCACAGTGCAATGCTCCAAAGTTGACGCTAGCCTCGGTACTGTGAATGCACTCCACCGACTTAATGGTCTTAAGTGAGGATACACACAATCGACTATATCAAATCGATTTCTAAATAATTGACTTATATTAAATTGACCTAATTTAGTAGTGTAGACATACCCTTATTAGGTGCTTCTTTTAATTCTCTAATGTTGGGCTGTAAAAGAAATAAGACGATGGGTCATGCCCACAATTAGTGTAAATTGTCCTGGTTCCATTGAACTTTACTGATTTTAATGGAGTGACAGTTTACACCACTAAAGGATCTGCTCTTTTATTTCATACAGGCCTACTTTGTGCCTGGATTGTAATAAGAAGGTAATTCTGTTTTTAAAAGATGGAGTATTATTTATTACCAATAGCAGTCAGTGAACAAAGAAGAAGGGCCCTGAAGAGTTTACAGTCCAAAGACAGGAAAACAAGCAGACAGCAGATAGAGAAAAGGAGAACAACAAATAAAGAGTTATTAGGGCCTTCAAGCTATTAAAAAAATTAATCATAATTAATCCTTCGATTAAAAAAATTAATCATGAGATTAATCACACTGTGGATAGAATTCCATTTAAATATTTTTGGAAGTTTTCTACATTTTAAAATATATTGATTTCAATTACAACACAGAATACAAAGTGTACAGTGCTTACTTTTTATTTATTTTTGATTACAAGTATTTGCCCTGTAAAAAACACAAAAGAAATAGTATTTTTCAATTCACCTAATACAAGTTCTGTAGTGCAATCTCTTAATCATGAAAATCGAACTTACAAATGTATAATTATGTACAAAAAAAACCACATTCAAAAATAAAACAATGTAAAATTTTACAGCCTGCAAATCCACTCAGTCCTACTTCTTGTCCAGCCAATCGCTCAGACAAACAAGTTTGTTTACACTTGCAGGGGATAATGCTGCCTGCTTCTTTTGTACAATGTCACCTTAAAGTGACGTTGTAAAAATTAACACCATTGTAGCTGGTGTTGAAAGATATTTATGTGCTGGATGTGCTAAAGATTCATATGTCCTTTCATGCTTCAACCACAATTCCAGAGGACGTTTCCATACTGATGATGGATTCTGCTTTATAACAGTCCAAAACAGAATGGACCGATGCACGTTCATTTTCATTATCTGAGTCAGATGCCACCAGCAGAAAGTTGATTTTATTTTTTGGTGGTTCGGGTTCAGTAGTTTCCCCATTGGAGTGTTGCTTGTTTAAGACTTTTGAAAGTATGCTCCATACCTCCTCCTTCTTAGATTTTGGAAGGCACTTCAGATTCTTAAACCTTGGTTGGAATACTATAGTTATTTTTAGAAATCTCACATTGGTACCTTCTTTGTGTTTTGTCAAATCTCCCATGAAAGTGTTCTTAAAACAAACAGCATGTGCTGAGTCATCATCCGAGATTGCTATAACATGAAATATATGGCAGAATGTGGGTAAACAGAGCAGGGGATATAAAATTCTCCCCTAAGAAGTTCAGTCACAAATGTAATTAACTTATTTTTTTTAAACGAGTGTCACCAGCATGGAAGCATGTCCTCTGGAATGGTGGCGTGAAGCATGCAGGAGCATACAAATGTTTACCACATAAATACCTTGCAAATTTCAATTTGTATTCTATTGTTTAACAGTATGATTAAAACAGTCATAGGCTGTTCTACCTTGAGTTGGCTAGGATGCTATATACATCGTTTATCCTCAGTCAAGTACCCAGTGGGCACCTCTTCCTCAGACTTCCATGCAGGGCCGGCTCCAGGCACCAGCTTAACAAGCAGGTGCTTGGGGCAGCCACTTCGGAGAGCGGTGGCACGTTCAGGTATTCGGCGGCAATTCAGAGGAGGGTCCCTCTCTCCGGCTTAGAGCGAAGGACCTCCCGCTGAAGGTTCTTAGGCAGTGGTACTGTGATAATGCAAATAAATAATAAATAGTGGATTTGTTCTCAAAGTAGACAGGTTGGTTAATCTACATTTCTTCCTGTTGTGGAGAAGTTTCTGATTATTGTGCAGATAAAATTGAGCAGATTTAGGGTGAGCTGTCTGGTTCTGTGGCTGCAAAGCAGTATAAACGCTGTCTTCTCTGGATGAGTTTGGGCTAATACTCACTAAGTTACTAGAGGTGCTGGGAGCTCTTCATCGTATAACCTGTTCTTTTAAGAGGAGTCCCTTTTGGCTGACGTGGGCCTGCTAGGTGGAAAAACTGATCCACTGCTGGTGGACATTGTTGATGCTTTCCTTATGGAGGGCAGGAGCCAGCTTACCTTAAGTAAGCTGTTGTGCAGAAGAACCCACGAGTCTAACAAGCTAGTTAATTATTGCACAATATCTAAGCTTCTAGAACACCTATACATCCGAGGTCTTCAAACAGAAACTGCACTTCTGGTAGATCTCCTCCTAGTGAGGACGACTGGGTTTCCATACTGATAGATTTAATGCTATCAGTTGTTTTTGATATTATTGACTGTGAGGAGTTACTGATTCACCTGCAGATTGTGGCAGAAATTGACAGGGCTGCTCTTGGTGGCCACATTCCTTTTTCGCTGAGCATTTACAGAAAGTGATGTTGGGCAATTGCTTTCATTCTTAAGAGTGTTGTCATGTGTAAGCTCCAGAGGCTTCCATCTTGTCTCCCCTCTTACTGACAATGAATACAAGTATGTTGAGAGGATTAAAGAGGAGACACAGGTTGATGACATCTAGCTTTGTATCTCACCAGATCCTGCCACTGCAGTTAGACGCCTGGAACCGTGACCGGGGCCTGGATGAGATGCAAGTGACTGAAGCTCACTCAATATAAAATGTAGGTGATGTCGGTGCATTGGGGAATTCAATTAGTCGACAGTGGGTAGGATGACCAGACAGCAAATGTAAAAAATTGAGACAGGGGTGGGGGGTAATAGGAGCCTATATAAGAAAAAGACCCAAAAATCTGGACTGTCCCTATAAAATCAGGACATCTGGTCACCCTAACAGTGGGAGAGGTGGGAGATGACTGATGGTGTTTCTACCACTTGTCAGAGGTCCTCAGCCAGAGGTGCTGCTGGCTCTCCAGCTAGTGTGAAACAATCAGAGGGCAGCAGGGCCTCAAAGAGGCTTTCTCTCATCTCCCTCTGGTTAGGGAGCTAGAGCCACTTCTTGTAGGTGTGGCCCTGGTTCTCTGACCCGCACCACAGTCACGCCATTAGTTTGGCACAACGCGCTTTGAAGGGGCTGCCCTTCACCAGCAGTTAGCGCGGGGAAGCTGAGGCTGACATCACAATGCACGGGGGCACCACTACCAGGTCGGGAGAGTGCCAGCTGCTCCCTTCAGCCCGCCCAAGGCAGCTTCCTTTTGCTCGTTCCATAGACCAGACCCACCTACCGTACACACATCAATCACTTCCGCCTCGCTGCGGCGTGCTGAGGTCAGAGGGTGCGCGTGACATGCTGTTCTCTCCGTCTCCTCCTTTTCCGCTAGTCTCCGCCCAGCGTGGCGCTCCTACAGTTTCGTCGCTCTCTGCAGTCCTCGCGCGTACACTCTGCTCCCTCGGGCTCCCAGCAGCCCCCGCGCGGTGCCGCTCCTCCCCCCCGCCCCTCGTGAAAGCCGATCGGGGGCGGCCGGGCGGCCATTTTGTTCTCTGGACCCTGGGTCGCTGGAATTGGCGGCGGCGGCCGTGTGGCTGGCGGGACCCTGGGAGCCGCCGCAGCGCTGGCCGCTTTTTAAAGGGTTTTAATCTGTGTTAGGGGGCCGCTGCGTGGCCCTGTTTTAACCCGCCATGTCCGCAGAGGGAGCCGCTGGCGACCAGGTGAGCGAGAGCTCCGAGGCCGCTCCCCTAGGGACAGCGGCCTGGGGTGGGCAGCGCGGTACGGGGCGGCGGCGAAGGGGGTACCCGCGCCCGCGTAGGCCTTGGATGAGCGGCTTGGCTGAGCCTTCTTTCGGGGTGGGGGCAGTCGAGCCGCAGGGCTCCGCTGGGCGTGTGCACGGGAGCAGCGGGGAGGTGGGTGGGAGGCGCGGAGCACAGGCTAGGAACACAGGCTCCCCCCCCCCCCCCCTTTAGACTTAGGGCTCCCTCGGCCAACTGCAGAGCCTTACCATAGGATGGTGGCACAATCAAAAAATGGGCCCGTTCTCGCCTTCCCCCAACACACATTGCACGAAATCTCAGACTTCCATATTTAACCAGCTACAGCATGCGCCACGGTGGGTGCTGGCTTTTTAGATTAGTTAAACCGAAGACATTTTTAAAAATTCGCTTTCCCTGTCCATGTTGGCAAGCACGTTTTCTTTCGAGTCAACTTGGACAATAGGAAGTGTAATCGGTTTCAGTTTCTGGATGCCTTTCACTACTAGTACTATCTCGGTTTCAGACTTCAGAGGATAGTTGAAACCCAATTAAGCTGTTTATATACAAATATTTTATTCGCCTTTGTAAAATAAATTTAAGCTTTGAGCTTATACTAAGAGATTGTGTCCCTTTAAACAAACTCTTCTGAAATTTAGAAAAATCACTAGAGTAATGTACTTTAAAATGTTTTTAATCAACACATTTAACAATGAAAATATTAAAACGTACTTGTTCAACAGAGGTGGTTGTTTTCCCCCGGAACAGATTTGTAATGGAGGGAATCTCTTCCCAGTTACTTTTTCTGTGGCAAATACCTCATTTTAATTACTTTTACATCAACTTCATTGTGTGTTTAATATGTTGTTGTGGGAAAATAACTTTCCATTAACTTGTTTTTGTTTATTTTATAGGCAGATACAATCTGGTGTTGTACATCACCCCCCTTAGAACTGGTGTTACTATGAAATGCTTTCTTTCTTTCTGTCTTTCTTTCTTTCTACTTTTGGATATTGAAGAGTCTGCTCTGCCACTCAGAGCTATATTTTAAGTCCATTCTCACTTTGTGGGAAAACCCAAAGTTTCTGAAGCAGGGAGGAATGATGGAAACAAGCTCAGAGGAGATGGAGACCACATATATACAGTGCTTACACAAGTTGATGGTTCTGCTCTTCCCTTCTTAGTGAACTTATTTTTTAATGGAGGTGTGAGTTAAGAGAAGTTTCCCTGTAAGCACTGTCACCCCCACTTCTTGCCCTAGGCTTTAGTAGTGGGGGAAGTGAGTGTCTAGGTTCTAGGGAGACACTTCAAAGGAACACCGGTTCTTGGGGGGGGAAATGGGAATCTCATTATTTTAACATAAAGCTCTCAAATCTTGTCTGCCTGAAAAGTAAAAGAAATTAAAACAAGCTAAATGAAAATATATAGCAAAACTCAACTAATAAATATTCAAAATTCAGTGCTTTTCCCATTGAAACCAATATGGAATATTTCTTAATCACAGTTACTCTGTTTACTTCTTGGCAGCCGTCTTCCTTGTAAAGTTCACTGCAACAGGAATTCTGATGCTCCTATACTTATCTAATTTTGATGTAAAATTGTGGTAATCAAAAAAGCTAACAATGCTGGGAATCATTAAGAAAGGAGCAAAGAGTTTCTTTGGCACCTTATAGACTAACAAACAAATTGGAGCATGAGTTTTCATGGATGAATACCCACTTCGTCGGATGCATGCCACAGTTTCTTACTGATCCCATGATCCTTTAACTATATCCATGCTGGTGAACTCCCACCCAGTTTACTTCAGTGGGGCTCTGTGCAGACACAGGGTTTTGACCATGTGGGTCTAATCTGAGGATCAGGACACAGCTGCTTCAAGGTACTGGGTAAAATTTCCAGTAATCCAAGTGACTGAGATGTCTACACCTAAAGTATTTGTAACAGAATGAAGTTTAGAAATGCTTAAGGATAGCACACTAACTGGGTACTACTATTTTGAGTTGCTAAAAATATGTGACTGGGCAGTTGGTAAAGAATTTTACCAGGATGCAAGTGTAATTGATTTCAATTTTGTTCCCTAGATCAATGTAAAATGTCTGAGATTTCCATTTCAATGATAACAGAATACACTTGAATATTAAAAGGTTTTCAAGGTAAAAATGAAACCACAGAGAATAACATGATTAAATAAATCCTCCAACTCACTCCCCTCCTCCATTACACTGAAACTACTTTTACCAAGGTATTTCACAACCTCTTTCTGGCCAGATCTCAAGGTCTCTTTTTTTCATTCACATTCTCCTTGACCTCTTTGGTTCTGCTGATACAGTTACATGTCCTTTTTGAACTCCCATGGCTTCAGCAATACTGTCCTTGCCTTGTTTTCCCAGGTCTTTTATTTCTACCGTGGCTGTTAGGATGCTACCCCCTATCTTGCTCCTGGATTTCCCACTGCTAACTTAAACTTAGTAGACTCAATATCCTCTGCTGCACCCAGTCACCACTGAGCGCAACAAAGGACGTGTGACAGCCCTGTAATCAGAGAGTTATCTAGGTCCCAGGTTGCCTCCCTCCAGGATGCCACTTCAAGATAGTTTAGAGCAGTTTAAGTACTGCTTTAAGCTATGCCCTAGCTTTAGATGCCTCTGAAGGCCAATACCAGCTAGGGATTTCTAGAGTGCATGCAGGTCTGCCTCTGCTTGTTCCCCTATACAGATGGCTGCGCAGGAGATGGTACAGCTGACCACACAGCTGGAATCCCCATCTATCCGCCCAAGTCCATATACAACTGGGAGGGTCCGTAATGGGTTCAAGGACTACCAGAGAACTCCTTACTTTTCCCCCACAAAGCTCATCCTAATCTGTCCATTCTTTTGTTAACCTCTGGGTCACTCAGGCTACTCAGCTTGAGGTCATCTCTGAATTCTTCGTACAAGTTGCCCCACACATCCAGCCTCTTGTCTCAATCTTGTTGCTTTTTTCTCCACATCCCTCAGATCTGAACCTTTCTCTTTATCCAGACATTAGAAACTCTCATCGAGATACTCAATGTCTCCTGTTTTGATTACTGCAACTCTAATCTGCATGACGTATTATCTTCCTCCATTTCATACGAAATACAGTGTATCCAAGGTCATATTTGCCTGAAAACTTGATCATTTACCCATATTGTTCTCTCCTTGATCTTTGCATTAACTCCCCATTTCCCCCTCACTCTTTGTGACCTTCAAACCACAGCATATCTGCCTTTCTGTGCTTGTCATCTTTTGCTTCTATTCTTGCCTCTTATCTGCTTTATCAATAGTGCTAGCCTCGGAACATCCATTTGTCCATTTTTTCCCACAAATATCTCTTCCTTTCACACTGCTTTTACATAAGCAACACTAATCTAATTGCTAATCTAATCTGTAAAGCCACTACCCAAGGGTGGATTATTTTGATAATGATTTAAATCACCAAGCTGGAAACATTGATTTAAATATTTGATTTTAGTCTTTTTATATTTGTACTTTTCAGTTCTTTTCCTAAAGAGAGGTTGATTCTCATTGGTTGGTAACCATCAAAACATGTTTTGCAACAAACTATGGCCTTTACATATACTTGGTGCTTTATACCTCAGGTTAGCATATACTGTGTCTGTACACATTTAAGCAGTTATGTTGCATAAATATATTTATTCTGTTGCTTAATTCGTTTCCTTTTTTTGTTTTTAGAAAATAGTGACTAACACATTGATTTTTATTTTTTTATTTTGCCTGTGGTGTTTCAGACTATTTGGATGGAAATTGGAATTCAATTTAAAAATGCACAAAAAAAGCATTTTAAAATTTTTTAGTTAAATAAAACGTCCTTAAGTGCTAGAGATGCGTAAGAAGAAAGTGTATCAAAATGTGTTGCATTTAAAACTAATTACTTAAACAGGAAGTATCATTAGTAATTAGTTGAGTTGATTGTTTCTGGTTACCAAGATTTCAGAAGTAGTAGATCACGTCCTCTTTAGTCATAGATATGAAGAGGAAAAGAAGTTTTTCTGTTTTTAATTCTCACTCTTTCTTTATTTTTAACTGAACTAGATGAAGAAAATATGCCCCTTTCATCATCGTAAGAGGCAGCTACTGTCAAAAACTGATTTAGCACTTCAACAAAATCTGGTTCCAGGTGCTTAGCCACGCACTCCCTCTTGTTCAGTGGTCTGACTTCACTTAAAACTTTGGCAGCAAATATGTATGGGTTGAATATTTATTGAATTTAAATGATTTTAGTAGGTTATTGTAAGTTTAGGCCTTAGGATAGAACATAAGAGTTCTGAGTCAGACCAAAGGTCCTTCTAGCTCAGTATCCTGTCTTCTGACAGTGGCCAATGCCAGGTGCCCCAGAGGGAATGAACAGAAGAGGTAATCAACAAGTGATCCATCCCTTGTCGCCCATTCCCAGCTTCTGGCAAACAGAGGCTAGAGACATTATCCCTGCCCATCCTGGCTAATAGCCATTGATGGACCTAGCCTCCATAAACTTATTTAGTTTTTTTTTTTTTAAACGCTGTTATAGTGTTGGCATTCACAATATCCTCTGGCAAGGAGTTCCACAGGTTGACTGTGTTGTGTGGAAAAAATACTTCCTTGAGTTTGTTTTGAGTGTGCTGCCTATCCATTTCATTTGGTGACTCCTAGTTTGTGTGTTATGAAAAGGAGTAAATACTTCCTCATTTACTCTCTCCACACCAGTCATGATTTTATAGACCTCTATCAGATCCCTCCTTAGTTGCCTCTTTCCAAAGATGAAAAGTCCGAATCTTATTAATCTCTCCTCATATGGAAGGTGTTCTATACCCCTAATAATTTTCCAATTCCAGTATATCTTTTTTGAGATGCGTTGACCACATCTGCATGCAGTATTCAAGATATGGGCATACAATGTGTTTATATAGACAATATATATTTTGTCTTATTATCTATCCCTTAATGATTCACAACATTCTGTTCGCTTTTTTGACTACTGCTGCACATTGAGTAGATGTTTTCAGAAAACTATCCACAATGACTCCAAAACCTCTTGAATGGCAATAGCTAATTTAGACACCATCATTTTATATGTATAGTTGAGATTATGGTGTTCAATGTGTATCACTTTGCATTTATCAACATTGAATTTCATCTGCCATTTTGTTGCCCTGTCGTCCAGTTTTGTGAGATCCTTTAGTAGTTCTTCGCAGTCTGCTTGGGACTTAACTATTTTGAGAAGTTTTGTATCATCTGCAAATTTTGCCACCTCACTGTTTTACCTCTTTTTCCAGTTATGAATATATTGAATAGGACTGGTCTCGTACAGACTCCTGGGGGACATCACTATTTACCTCTCTCCATTCTGAAAACTGACCATTTATTCCTACCTGTTGTTTCCTATCTTTTAACCAGTTATCAGTCCATGAGAGGACCTTCCCTCTTATCCCGTGACAGCTTACTTTGCTTTAGAGCCTTTGGTGAGGGACCTTGTCAAAGGGTTTCTGAAAATCTAAATACGTTATATCCACTGTATCCCCCTTGTCCGCATGCTTGCTGATCCCCCCCCGCTCCCAAGTATTCTAGTAGATTGGTGAGGCATGATTTCCCTTTACAAAAAACATGTTGACTTTCCCCCAACAAATTACGTTCTTCTATGTGTCTGACAATTTTGTTCTTTATTATAGTTTCAACCAGTTTGCCTGGTGCAGTTCAGACCCTGTTTACGTGTGACCTGTTTACACACGAATCCGCTTAACACACAGTAGCACCATGCCTCTCAATGCTACCTATTTAACATGCGAGACTCGTTAACACGCGGTACAGGAACTTGCTGTGTAGTGCTACAGATTTGCTCACTAACTCACTGACAGAAATTGACAGCAAGTGCTGAGCAGAAATGTGTTGTACGTCTTTACTGATATTGATAAAGATGTATGACGCACACTTAGTCATTGTCATGCTAGAGATATATAATATATACAGTAGTACTGTAGTTATATAGTAATATATATACTACTTTAGAAAATTTTAACTATAGGCCTAATATAATGGCAGAAGGCAAGCATCAGCGTTCCTACACTGTGTAGAAGAAAATCTAGCTGCAATAGATCGAGTAAATAGTGGAGAAACCCAGACCAAATTTTCAAAAGATATTAGAAGTGCCAAATCTACTTTACGAGGATGGTTAAAAAACAAATCTAAACTGAATGTCTTTGTACAAAATATTGATTCTGCTGTGGGGCTTAAGTGAAAATGTGTGCGCTATTCAGCAAAACACACAATAGACAAAGCCATGCGCACATGTTTTGCTCAGGAAAGGCTGAAAGGAATGCTGCTAAGTGGGCCAATTCTTCAAGCCCAAGTGATGAAATTTAGAAATTAAACAAAGGATGAATCATTCCAAGCCAGCTAGGGTTTTATAAGTCGTTTTAAAAAGGGTCATGGCATAGCGCAGGTATCAATTTCTGGAGAAAGCCGATGGATGAATTGGCCGCGAATGCTTTTCCCTCTGAGTTAAAATCTATTTTACATAATGAAGACTACCACGAAGAACAACTTTTTAATTACGGTGAAACTGCTATCTGATAAGTTTTTAGCCTTTAATTACAAGACACAGAAAACAGCTGGATTTAAAAAGAGAAAAGATCGTGTGACTCTTGTTTGTAGTAATAAGAGAGGCAGGCATACGTTTACTTCTCTTCTTGTTAGCCACTTGCTTTGATTACCTCAGTAGAGCCAAACTGCCAGTAATATACGCTAACAGCAGAAATGCTTGGATGACGAGACACATTTTCGACAACTGGTTCCACGACAGCTTTGTTCCAGCTGTTCGTAAGCATCTGCGATAAAAGAAACTCAAAGCCAAAGCACTTTTGCTACTTGACAATTGTCCAGCCCATCCTCCAGCTGAATCACTGGTATTGAGCGATGGAAAAATTCGAATGCTGTACCTACCATTCAGCACAACATCAAAAATTCAACCTTTTAGACCAGGGCATTATTCAGAATTTTAAAAACAGTTATCGGCAGGAGCCGATTTCAGCGATCGAGTCATGCACATTTCCGAATTCCTGAAACAGTTAAACATGAAGGAAATTATTTATTTAGTTAAAAAAGCTTGGGATGGAGTAAAACAAAAGTCCATTGAAAACTGCTGGATGAAGTCTCTCGTTGATGCCTGTTCTGTCAAAGACAGCTCAGACTCAGAAAACTCAGCAATGGCGCTAATTCAGAGCCAGACTTTGAAGGATTTTTGGAAAAAGACGTCCTACAAACAAGCAGGGCGATGAGGATAAAGGCTTCTCTTTCAAATGATAAAAGATTTTAGTTTGGATACGTTGCTGGAAATCATTACCAGGGGGCTTGAGATGAATGAAGACTGCCCGAATTTAGAATTTCTGTCTGATGAAGAAATATTAACGGGCTGCGACGCTACATCAGACTGGCAAAGTGATGGCGAGAATTCTAATAACGCAGGCTTAAATGACAATGATGACGACGATGAGGGTGTCATTGAAAAGGTCAAAATTTCACTCGCAGAAGCCCCTACTGCTGTAGAAACTGTTGTAAGTTTTATGGAAGAGCAAAAATATGGAAAATATTGAAATCATTAATCTGCAGTGAATGGCAGACTTCATAAAAAGGGAAAAATGCAAGTATAAAAGAGCAGAAAATAACAGCGTTTTTTTCTAAGTGAATCATGGACACTTTTTTCAGCATGGCCCTCTTAACCTGTGGTCTGTTAACACGCGGTCATGACATCTTGACTCCTGACATATGTGCGTAAATGGGTATGTACTGTACTTAAGTCAGGCTTACCGGCCTGTAATTGTCGGAATCACTTCTAGCGCCCCTTTTTAAAATTGGTGTCACATTAGCTATTCTCCAGTCATTTGGTACAGAAGCTGATTGAAATGATAGGTTACAAACTACAGTTAGCAGTTATGCAGTTTCACATCTGAGTTCCTTCAGAACTCTTGGGTGAATACCATCTGGTCCTGATGACTTATTACTGTTGAGTTTATCAGTGTGTTCCAAAATCTCCTCTAACAACACCTCAATCTGGGACAGTTCCTTAGATTTGTCACCTAAAAACAATGGTTCAGGTTTCGGAATCTCTCTCAGATCCTCAGCCATGAAGACCAATGCAGATAATTTATTTAGTTTCTCTTCGATGGCCTTATCATCCTTGAATGCTCCTTTAGCATCTTGATCATCCAGTGGCCCCACTGGTTGTTTAGCAGGCTTCCTGCTTCTGATGTACTTAACATTTTTTTTGCTGTTACTTTGAGTCTTTATCTAGTTTGTTCTTAAAATTCTTTTTTGGCCTTCCTAATTATTTTGACGCTTCACTTGCCAGAGTTTATGCTCCTTTCTGTTTTCCTCTTTAAGATTTAATTTCAACTTTTTAAAGGATGCCTTTTTGAGTCTCAATGCTTCTTCTACTTTGTTTAGCCACGGTGGCACTTTTTTTTTGTTCTCTTACTATGTTTTTTAATTTGGAATCAACATTTAAGTTGAGCCACTATTATGGTTTCTTTAAAAAGTTTCCATGCATCTTGCAGATATTTTCACTTTTTGGCACTGTACGTTTTAATTTCTCTTAACTAACTTCCTCATTTTTGTTGTCAATTTCAAATACATTTCTTTTTTTAAAAATAAACCTATTTAACTTAAATAAATGATTTTTATCTACCCTGTTCTGCTTTCACTTCATTCATTTGCCTCGAGACCCTCTTCTGCTAAAAAAAAAATAAATTAAAAAAATAAATTAATGGAGTTATCCTATCTCCTAGAACTGGAAGGGACCTTGAACGGTCATTGAGTCCAGCCCCCTGCCTCCAGTAGCAGGACCAATTACTGTTTTTTGCCCCAGATCCCTAGGTGGCCCCCTCAAGGATTGAACTCGCAATCCTGGGTTTAGCAGGCCAATGCTCAAACCACTGAGCTTATCCCTCCCCCCTGTGACACCTAAAAGCAATTGGCTTACTAATGATGGCTAAATTCATGGGCAGTTGGGTATATCTGATATTATGGAAGTTTTTTTTTTTTTTTTTTAAATTTAAACATTACCAAGTTGTACAGTAGTTAGCCTACATAACTGATTCCTATTGTGTGATTCTTACTACTGTTACACTCCTCCTACCTCCTTCATCCTTTTGTTTCACAGTTTTAATTGTTTTTGTGAACTCTTTGGGGAGAGATTTTCTTCCTGTGTATTTGTACAGCCTAGCCCATTGGAGCCCAAAGAGGAAGAATTGCCTTAGAGTTAAGAAACTGATTGACTTGAGGATCTGGGTTCTGTTCCTAGCTCAGCCACAAACTAACTATGTGAGCCTGGGCAAGTAATTTGTTCTCTTCATGGTTACTTCCCCATTTTGAGAATGAATGTGAGATGCTCTGATACAATGGCATTGAGAACCGTAGAAAAGCTTAAGAAATCATGACTCTGACCTTTCAGCTCCACTGAACAGCAGAGAGGTTTTTCTGCCTTTTTTTGTTGAAGAATTAGATCCCTTTCAAATATACAGTCAGGGTTATATATTAGCTGATTTATTTTGGATACAAAAGTCAGTGGACAGCCCTAGTAAATGCACTACAGCAGGGATTAATCTACTTCTTTATATGGTCTCTTCCATTTCCAGATTCTATATGCAGTGTTAAATAAAATCTTATTTTGCATAAGTGCAATTTTAAAAATGTGTGGTAGCAGTTAAATTACAGAAAGCTGTCTAGTCTTGAGTGATATAGCATGGGAAGTGAAATTTCAACTTTGCAGTGTTAAAAGTGATCAGAAGGCAGAGCAGGTAGAAGTGTAGAGGTATTTGGAAGGTAAACACCAGAGGGGAAAATATTTAGGATGGCACAAAGGGCGTGTTAACACTTTATATATAAAGTGGGGATCTTGGTTACAGTATGACTAAAACTGTGGATTATTGAAGTTTTTGACCTGGTTATGCAGACAGTTATTTCCAGTCCCCATGTAACTGTTTGTAATCAATTCCCTGGTTTGGTTGCATTTATCAATAAGCCCTTGGCGTACTGGGAAGAAATTAAGGAGAAAAAGTGGTCCAAAAGCTGAGATCTGTGGAATAGCCTCAAAAGCGGGGTGTGGGGGATGAGGTGTAAGCCTCATTTGCTTCTTTACAATTAAGTTTCTTCAAGCTTTCAAAAAATGTGGACTCCAACCTCTAACTGTACAAGTATGTTTGGAGTAGATGGTCAGCTTAACTGCATTGCTCATGTGTGCGTATTTTTCACATCCCTGAGCGACATAGCTGGGCTGACAACTTTTTGAGTGTAGACTACATAGACTTTTAAGGTCAGAAGGGACCATTATGATCATGTAGTCTGACCTCCTGCACAACTCAGGCCACAGAATCTCACCTACCCAGTCCTGTAACAAACTCCTAACCTATGTCTGAGTTACTGAAGTCCTTAAATCATGATTTGAAGACCTCAAGGTGCAGAGAATCCTCTAGCAAGTGACCTGTGCCCCACGCTGCAGAGGAAGGCGAAAAACCTCCAGGGCCTCTGCCAGTCTTCCCTGAAGGAAAATTCCTTCCTGACTCCAAATATGGCAATTAGTTAAACCCTGAGCATGTGGGCAAGACTCACCAGCCAGCACCCAGGAAAGAATTCTCTGTAGTAACTCAGATCCCACCTCATCTCACATCCCATCACAGACCATTGGGCATATTTACCTGCTAATAATCAAAGATCAATTAGTTGCCAAAATTAGGCTATCCCATCATACCATCCCCTCCATAAACTTATCAAGCTTAGTCTTAAAGCCAGACCTAACCTTATTCACAGTAGTTACTTAAGTGGTTTTTAAAAAAGCTGATGTCCATGTGAAACCAGTTTAAGCATATTTAAACCACATGAACAGGAGGAGGTTTTAAACTGCCTGCCAAACAGCTTTGAGTAAATGCAAATTGATCTTAAATGTTGAATGAATTGTTTGAGTTTTGATATTGTTAGGCACTTTGAAGTTTGCTATGTCATTGAATCAGGAAGTTGAGTCAAACTGTTGAGTGTGCTCTTGATGGCAATGGAGAAATGGATATGAATGAATTTTTCCTTGAAATTACTTGCCAAAGTAAAGTTTAGCCCTGAAATATGTCTTGTTTTGCCCCATGTGAACCAGAGTCAGAGGAGCACTTGACCCCTGTTTTGGGGTGAACTCAATTTTGAATTAACGTTAGATCATCTTCTGAAAGGGTCCTCATGAACTTCAGATTGAGTCATCTGAAAACTAAAATTAGTTTTAGGTACAACTGTTTCTATCAGTGTGTTTGACTTTGTGGGATTTTCCTATTTTTTTTCTTTTAAAAATTCACCTTCACACAAATAAAAGGAGAAACTGATTAATTTAAGCTCTTACTGCAAGCAGTTAAGTTTATGGTTAACTTTTCACACTGCAGTAATTCCATTGCTTATGTGGAATTACTTTTGTGTAAAGTTAAATATGTGTAACTGATTGTAACATAGGGGCTTCATTGACTATGCAGGAGAAAATGACTGTACACAAGTGCTGCCAAACACACGAAGTTAAACTAAAAATATTTTTCAGGGATCTAGTGATCTTTACATTGAAGTTTCTTTAATCACCTTTACCTAATGATATAAAAATACAATGGATCTATGACCATTTGGACCTCTTTACTTGCACCGAAACTGGTATAATGAAGAGGAACAAATCAATTAATAGACTTAAGTTTTGCAGAATTAGTGTATGGGCTTTAATTTGCCTCTAACCTTACTCACTGAAATGGGCTGCTCTTACCCAAGAATGCCTTTCCCAGGAACTGCTTACTCAGCTTGCCTGTCAGGGTAGGTGGTGGTGGTGTCTTACTTCAGATTTTTAGATCAAACAGCATCAAACTGAGCTCTGGCAGAATCCATGCACTGGTAATGGGGAAGTCTTCTCTGCTTGAGGGAAGGATTCTTTTTGCACCACTAGTGCTTCCAGTTTCCACTCTGCCACAGTATCAGATAGGAAGTAGATTTCAATTTAAGAGCACTCGTTCAGTAAAAATATATTTACAAATGTTACAAAGCTGAGAATTAGTTTCAGTTCTGAATAGGGAATAGAAGAATTTTTACCTTTAAAATATAACTTAATTTAAAAATTGTAAAATGGGTCTTACATATTTGCAGTTAGTAGAGACCAATTACCAATTTGCCTCCTTTGTTGCCTTTTATAGCTAAATAGGGAGCTAGTGTAGCAGTTACTCCTCTGAGTGAATGTTTGCCATTTTGAGAGGTGAAATTGACATAATTTTTTTTTATAGGGTTAAAATATCAGGCGAACAATGAAGCGTGTCATTTTTCTTCTTGCCTCCAAATTTCACAGTGAATCCCGCACCATGCTGTTTGAGTTACATAAGTCATTGGGTCATTGTTAGGATGCACTACTGTGATACAGCCCATCCTCTAACCTAAAAAGCGCCCTATTTCTCTACAGACAGGTTTAGAGAGACTAAATCCTCATAAAATAGCACGCTGTTTTTGTGCTTGTATAGCATAGTCAGACTAACAAATTTTACTTGTTTTAAGTTAACAGTAGTGTCATCTAAACAAACAGTAGTTGCCAGGAGCAAAATTGTATTCCCATCATGTTGTTTCATAACTTCACTAAGGCAAAAAACAGGTGTCTGTGAACTAAGCTTTGAGATTTGTGACTTCATTGTAAATTCCAAATAAACAAACTTTGTATATATTTTCCCAAAATGAGTCCATTTGGAAGTGCTATAAAACTGAACTTTTAAATTTAAAGCAAAAAGCAAGCTAATTACGTGGTGACCTTTCATAGAAACTTTGCGATTCCCATTAAATATGCAGCACTGTAAGTCAGAACTTTGAAAGGGTAGGGATGTGACAAATTAGATTTATAAAACGCCTGCTGTTTTCCATCACCTGTAGTCAAATAATTTGTAAAAACTATCTACTAAAATGGGTATTGTTTCATGACATTAACTATTTTAGGTACATTTTCATTCTGTTTTGGGCTCTCGTTTTTGTATCCCAGAATTAATTGCTGTGAATTTGGGGGAGGGAGGGCTTAATGTTGGGGAAGACTCACATTAAAGATATGTATGTAAAGCTGGTAGTGCTACCTACCACGGACTTCTCTCTTCTCTACTGTCCATTCTTCTCCTCCCGCCGACCCCTTCCTGGTGTCAGTATGTCTTCCCTGACATTTTCTTTGTTTATTTTTGGTACTCCATAAGTATGTCATAGAGTTTAATGAAAATCAAATTTTGCTCATTTAGTTAAAGAATTTCAGACATTATATATTGTTAGTATGTAAGTGGCATTTTGAAACTTGGTAGCACTGAATGAATAGAAACATTTTAAAATGTTGAAGCGATCAGGTGGTCCTGGGAACCTTAGTATATGTATGAAATGCACAGTAAAGAAAAAATAATGAAAATGAAAATGAAAAAGCTAAGGTTCCTGCACTGGCATTAACTCATCCTGGTTGCATATATAAATTGTTTTGTTTTTGGATTTCTAATTGAAACACATTTTTGGTGGATTTTGTATTTCATTGAGGTTTTTAAGATCTCATGCAAACTATCCTAACAGTAGTTCTTGTTCCTTTCCAGGCCTGAGAATGTGGTCTTCTAAGGGAGTCCATTATTTCACTGGATTTATATTCTTGGAATAATGAGACTTCAGTGGGGTAATGCACTCTTAAGGGGGTATGATTTCTAAAGCACACTAACGTGTTGTCAAGTATTAGAGGGGTAGCTGTGTTAGTCTGGATCTGTAAAAAGCGACAGAGTCCTGCAGCATCTTATAGACTAACAGAAACATTGGAGCATAAGCTTGTGCATGACTCTGACGAAGTGGGTATTCACCCATGAAAATTTATGCTCCAATACTTTTGTTAGTCTATAACAGAGGTAGGCAACCTATGGCATGGGTGCCGAAGGTGGCACACGAGCTGATTTACAGTGGCACTGAGACTGCCTGGGTCCTGGCCACCGGTCTAGGGGGCTCTGCATTTTAATTTAATTTTAAATGAAGCTTCTTAAACATTTTAAAAACCTTATTTACCTTACATACAACAGTAGTTTAGTTATATATTGTAGACTTATAGAAAGAGACCTTCTAAAAATGTTAAAATGTATTACCGGCATGCAAAACCTTAAATTAGGGTGAATAAATGAAGATTCGGCACACTGCTTCTGAAAGGTTGCCGATCCCTGGTCTATAAGGTGCCACAGGACTCTTTGTCACTAACATGTTGTGCATTAATTGGTTCACTCAGACCCTGCTGGTGTGCTGTTTGAAATGATTCTAATGTTAAAATGCACTAAAAAACCTTTGGTGCACACCAGCGAGGTCTACGCAGACCAATCAGTGTGGTAGAATGTAGTGTGCTTTAGTAATCACACTCCCATAGAAAACATTTCCCATGATGTAGACAAGCTCTGTGACAGGGATGGATATTGGCTGGCTTACACTCAAACAACATTTAGGGCTTGGCTACACTCACACTTTACAGCGCTGCAACTGAGGTTGCACCCCCCTGAGCGCTGCAAGATACAGCGCTGTAAAGCGTCAGTGTAATCAGGGCAGCAGCGCACGCTACACCCGTAAGGGATGTGGTTTACATGCAGCGCTGGAAGAGCTCTCTCCCAGCGCTGCCGCTCTGACTACACTCTTTGAAATTCCAAATGTAGCCATACCCTTAGTTTTCAATGTATTGTCAGTATTTGTTATACTTCTTAGCTGCTTTGTCATCTTCTGCTTTAGTAAGTGTGAATGATGGTATGAAGTGCTGATAACTGCTGTTTTTCCATAACCAAGTGTTATGTCTGCTGCCTGTCTTCCTTTCACTGTAATCCTAGGTTGTGCAGGTCTGTTTTTTTTTTAAACCATCTAATGCCAAGTAAACTTCAGAATGGAAATCCCCATTTGTTCTTTAAAGTTTTTCTAGCGCTAGTGTCCCTAGTATGGTGTACTTGAGGCTGTAAAATATGTAGTTAGACTTAAATTTTGAAAAGAAATAACACAACAGAATACCAAGTTTTTTAATTATAGTTATGATTGAAAAACAGTTTATCATAACCCCTTTTTTTCACAGACATAACTTTCTGAAACATCCACTGCTTAGGCTGAAAGTTTCCATATTTTGTTTCTGACTGAAATTGAACTGTTTTTGGAAAATGTGAGCAAATCACTTCGTCTAATTTGAGTTACTGAAGAGTGGTGCTGGTGAGAACCTTACCTACTGTTAAAAAGAAATAACTTCTGAACACACTTGTTTGAACAAAGCAGTCTCAAAATCAGCTGAATTTGTAGTTTAACATAACAATGGTCCTCACAGAAGTTGTTTTGTTTACTGGCTTTGACTTAAAATAGGTATGACAATTTGAAAGTTTGTTACTGAACTTGCAAAGAGGGAAAATTGCAGGATGTGCAATATGACCATGTATTTTTTGCAAGGTTAACTTAATTAACTGTATTTTTTGGTACTTAAATTGTATTGTAAAAACTTGTAAAACTTCAAATTCATGTTCTTTTGCATTTTAAAAACAATGATAAATCAGTTAAATAGAATTACAAATACAGAACGCTTGTTAGCAAGCTTACATGTAAGATGTTTCTTATGGACTTAGGCTATGTCTACATTGCCACTTTTGTCACTCAGGAGTGTGAAGAAACACCCCTCTGAATGACAAAAATTTTAACAACGAAAAGCGGAGCTGTGCTCCCAGCGGCAAAGCTACTGCCCCTCTTTGGAGGTGGTACCTCTTAGTGATAGAGTGGCTACACGGCACACCTTACAATGGCACGGCTGCGGCAGCATAGCTGTGTTGTTGTAAGGTGCGCAGTGTAGACATAGCCTTACACTATCATATTATTTGTTTAACTTATTTCTTCTAGTTTGGGCAATGAGCCACCACATTTTGAATGTTTTGTGTTGGGAAATACATTTTAATGTTTCTGTAGGAAAACTTGCTTTACATTAAAATCATTTTACTTCAGTTGTTTGTGTGTAACAGCTAAGATCAGAAATTCCAAGATGTGAAATGCTTTATTTTCAAAAGACATTAAACTTATACTATAGGTAGTATTGAACTCCTCTGACTCTGTTTATAGGCACTTACGCTTCTACTTGGTTTTTTTCCTAGGCTGCTGAATATGTTCCAGAAAAAGTGAAGAAGGCTGAAAAGAAATTAGAAGAGAATCCATATGACCTTGACGCTTGGAGCATTCTCATTCGAGAGGCACAGGTTTAGTGACATAGGATTACATTTCCTTATCTATGGGTCCGCTCACACTATTTGGTTCTGGAAGTCAATATAAACATTTACATAAATCATAATATTGTAAATGCTGTTTGTTGGTTTTCAATTTTTTAGAATCAGCCTATAGACAAAGCACGGAAGACCTATGAACGCCTTGTTGCCCAGTTCCCCAGTTCTGGCAGATTCTGGAAACTGTACATTGAAGCAGAGGTTAATATTTTAACATTCTTTCTTATATAACAATAGGAATTTACGTTTACATTCTATGATAAACAAAACTGAAGTTAGGCACATAAACAAATCCAGGTAAAGGAGGATTTTAAACATATCTTGCCTTTATTTTGTAAAATAGGTGCAAAAGAGTAATTAAAATGAATTCTCAAGTATTTGGGTCTTTTTATGAGCTGATGATTGTTGCATTATGGAATTGCAACAACATTAAAACAGTTTCAATGGTATTGGAGTGCTTTAGCCTTTTATTTACTTGTCGTGTCAATTTATTGCCTCCTGTGTCATTTATTTAGAGCTCATTTTTTGCTCATATGTACAAACTAATTTGAAATACTTTATACGAATGTTTGAATCTTTAATATTTTTGCTTCCTAGGATATTTTGAGTGTTTTTGAAAGTCTTTTCCAGGGAGGGTGTGGGAAGAAGATTATTTCTGATGTGAAGTGTCTTGAAAATGCATAGTTTACGCATAAGTATTGACTAAACCAACAAAAGTCCAACTAACTTACATAACTATTTTTATATGTATAAATAGTAGTTGTTTTTTGTTCCAGTTGGCTATGCCCAAAGACCAATTTAAACAGTCTTTATTTTATGCCATGCCATGAAATTATTTGTATGGGTATTTTGATTATATATTTTTTTAACTTTTTGTATGTAATTGATAGGTTATCCTGGTACACATGCTTTTCACTGGCATTCTTAGGCTATAAATTTTGATAAATGTAGACAAGTCTTTTATTAGTTAAACTCCTCAAATGCAGGGGATTTCTGTTCCTCAGATGATAAATGACCTAGTTTAACCTCAAAATAAATAAATACCTGCAGATTGGTGAGTAGGAATCTGAGTGTCAAACCACATTGCTTAATCCTTACTATATCATATAAGTTGTGTCCAAATTAGTTCTGACACTAGATAAGTTTTAAAAATAATGCAAAGAACTAGGGAGTCCATTGTAACTGAAAATCTTGCATACTGTACTTGAATTACTGCTTATACTTAAGTGTAAAATATGCAACATAAATTCAAATATTCACTCTGCTTACATATCCCATAATTGGCATTGTTTCGTTTCCCATCATATGTAGAAGTTAGTGCGGTATCAGCTGATAGGACGTGTGTGTGTGTGTACTCTAATACATTCATGTGTGGGTCTCTCCTATCCAATCTTAAGGTTAGATCTTGCAACTAAGTCTATCCTCTGCCTCCTGCAACCATACAGATCTGAGTTGCAGGATCAAGACCCTAGTCTTTGGACTTCATCGTCAAAACTCTCTCTGGGATCATTAGTGCTTATTTAGAACTGTTATCATTCACTGGAGATGCCCCCAACTTAAAAGGTGCATGAGAGCTGACCTGCGCTGCATTTTGGGTCACCAGGAGCCATTCTTGTATTTAAGCAAGAATTCTCAAGCCACTTCTGTATTGGATCTTTTGAAGAAGGCCTGACAGAAGTACTCTTCTTTGTCATTTATTTTATGCCATATCTTTTAACCAATGAACAAGTTAGTAGTGTGTATATATAAGCACAAATACTACTGAAGCATAAACAGTTTAGGATACAGCTACCCCTCATGTGATATTTCAGTAACATCATAACTTGGGAGGGAATGAGTCTACATTGAGTTAACAGTAGGCATGAATATAGTGGGTTTAATTATTCTTGACCTGTAGGGATAAATGGAGGATGGAATTAAATCTTTTAAAAAGATGAAGAAAAACAAATGTGGTTCAGTATTTTGACAGAGGTGTCTTGAGCATGTTACATTTTAAGCTTCATTTCTCTTAAATCAAAGTTAATTTTTTAAACCAAAATTTTTATCTTAAATTTGAACTTATTCCCTTCTAGTAACTTTCTCTGTAGTAACAGTGTAAGAAGTTAATTTGCTTCTGCTTTTTTTCCCTTCTGACTTCACTGACAAGAATGAACACACAAATTGGATTACTTGGCAATACTGCCTAAATGTGGCTTTAAAATGCATCATGTATGCTTTGAACAGACAGCTTCAAAGTAACTGCAGAATTATACATGTTTATAACAATGTAGTTGAACCTAAATTAATACTGATACAAACTCATTTTAAAGGTGACCTGAGATAGGGACTAGACGAATTGGTTTGTGGATTCTTTTATTGTTGCTTTATATTGTACAAAGAAAACCCTTTCTGCTTGTTTTACTTCAGACATATCAGAAATATCAAGTTTAGTCTTCTTACCTTGGTCGAGGCTTTTCTTGGATGGTCCAGAAATGTGAATAGGGAATTTCACAGCACTTAACAGGAGTGGGTGGACATGTTGAAACTTCATCAAGACGAGTTCTTAGTGAGCTTCATTCCCGTGGTATTTTAAATCCTACACCTACTAGTTGTTCAGTCATCCATAGTCTACACTTTTTTTGGAAGACCAGACCTCAATTTCTAATGTGAAAACAGATTTTTTTTCCTCTCAGAGAAAAACACACGTTTTCATGGTTATCTTTTATACATCACAGAGAAGCAAAGAGGGTAACAAATCATTATTTCTCTTGCTTTCTCACCTTTAGCGGTAGTGAAAGTCTTTTTCTTAAGTGTTTGACAGAATGGCATAGGAAGAAACTTAGGAACCAAATATTTAAGTGTTGTGTATTGCATAGGGAAATAAGTTAGGGTGAAGATAATACCCTCTGGGATCTGTTAGCGTTAATGTGGAATAGCTGCATTCAGCTATTTTCTTTATGAAAATTCAGGTGTCTTAAATATTAAGAATTTTTTTATCTCCCTTTAGCAGATTTCAGGAATTGACCTTTTTTGAGTCACTTTTTAGACCTTTGAGTAGAAAGCAATTCAAATTAGTCTCAGCATTGATATTTTAGCCTGTGATATAGACAAATCCTTTTCTCGCATACTTCATTTTTCTCTCAATTTTTGGAGAAAGCTATAAACCCTGCTAAAATATTTACCTTTATTAACTTCAGAATTACATATTTTTGCAGTGCTGTCTCGTCTTTTTGCTGTTCGAGTGTGTTCCCTGGTGGACTATAGTAGCATATTTTATAAAGCAGTTTTCATCACTTACCTGTGATAACATTTATTGCCAGCAAATTTGAAAATAAGTATGTGCTGCAGTAAATTGGATACTTTACAATGCCATTTCTTGGTATGCTGAACGATGCTGTGGTACACTCAAGGTTTTTTATGAAAACTACAGACTTTGTAGTGTGTGAATGAATCTGAATGTAGATTTGGACTGAATCTGAGTTGAGTACACTCCCTCTCTGACTCCCTTCACTGATGGGAGACAAAACTACTACACAAAAATATAAACCTGTAGCAGTGAAAACAGCCTGCTTTCCACCTTGGTTCCTATTTCTACAATGACTTCAAGAAACAGTTGGGGGAGGGACCTGAGGGGAGGGGCAGTTATTAGCAATAGAAGAAATAACTCCTTTTCCAAAACACTTTATCATGCTGTGGTGTTGAACCACTTACAATCTGTGACCATATGGTTTTGTTTAGTGGTTTTATGTAGGCTATCCTCTACAACCTGTTTTGTAGCAAGTTGAGAAACAAGTCACTAGCTAATATATACTGCATCTTTTTTTAAAATTATTTATATGGCACATTAATAGTCACTGTAGTGTTGTGTAATTTTATTTTTTTCCCGTTGCCTAACATTAAAATAGTTGGCTATTCCCTTGATGCCTTTTTTCAGCAAAAAGGCCACTCTCACCAACCTGCTTGCATAAATCCACAAAAATGCCTCTGTTTACAGTTTTAATGGAACACGTTACAAGTCTCAAACATCAACATATGCTGTACTTGCTAAATTAATAGTTCAGTGATCTGGATTCCATTTCTGCCCAGCTGACTTGGTGTGCCATCTTGGGTAAGTTATTTAAACTCTTTCCTGCCAGTAAGATGGGGATAGTACTTACCTACCTCACAGGGTTGTTGTGAGGCTTATTTATAGAACAACGAGGTGCTATGGAAGTACAAAATATGTATATTCTGATGAAGTACACTATGTGGGCCCATGAAACCAGATGCATAATGTATATCCATGATCTGATTTTGATCGAGACTGCTAGATGACCCACTTATTTTTAGATATTTATTTTTAGAATTAGTTTAATCTTTTTGATGCACTTGACAAATTTACATGGTTGGCAGTATCATAAATGTTTGAACAGTTCAGCCATGGACACTTGTATGAAACTTGTAGTTAACTTTTTAATTTCAGGAATTTCCCTGCATTCCTAGTTTCCTGTGGAAAAATGAATCCGCAGAAAATCCTTTTAATCAATTTGTTACAAATAATCTATACTTACAGTATTCTTGAGCAGTAGTATTACTCTTATTCCAATCTTGACAGTTGAAATGGCGTCTTTGAAAACTTTTAGGATCCCATGCTATAGACCTTGGATGCGCTGGGCAAGCTTATACCATGCTATCTTCATTCTTTCATGGGCTTATTTCAGTATCTCCTGGTTCATTCTTTCTGCTGTTGGGAGAGTTGAAAAAGTTTGCTGTAACAAGATATTTAAAAATCACAACCACAATACAGTTCTGACAAACACGTAAAAAAAACCAGAAACTAATAAATGCAAAGCTAGTCCATGTGCCTGTAAGGTATTTGAGCTGTTCATGTGTATTTTCACTGTAATAAATTTCTCAAGTTTTGAATTGTGTGTAATTGCTTGCACTTAAGGAAAAAAAGCTTTAAATAGAGTAGAAATATTTGTAATTTTAATATGAACATAGTTTATTTTAAATATAGTTTAATAGCAAGAGATGTGGTACAATAATTCTTTTTATGGGACAATGGGAGAAGGAAGAAGGCTTTAACTATATAACCAAAGGCTAGGATTGATGGCTTTTGCATTTCAACATAAACATACACATGAGTATCTTTAACTCATGTAATTCAAATTGGTGTGAACACTAGCCAGAATGTATCATGTCAATATATTTGTACATTAAAAAATGTAACTTTAATAAAATCATTTAGAAAAATGATTGGTTTTGTTTAAAATGTTTTTTCTGCTTGACAGCATTTTCTTTCTTCTAATACTTTGATTTGGGCCTGGAGAGGGAAACTGTGAATGAATACATTCAAAATTAGTGTTCTGTTTGGAAAATTGAACTCATTTCTGTCAGGATGAAACTGATGTGACCTAAAGTCAAAGTAGACTTCTCCACTGCTGGTAGTCCTTTATTGGCAACACCTTAACTGAATTAGAAATAACTACTGTTTGCTAAATTTATGTAAACATTCTTATAGTAATTGAAAAATATACCCATATAAAAGTTGCTGCTCCAGTTACATAAACATTTTTCTTGGTCAACTTTTGTTGCTGAGAGAGTATGTTGTACAGAGTTTCTGCACATCCTAAACATTGGAAACTTCTGTCCAAACTTTTAATCTTTACAACTGTACTACTTATGATCTTTTCTTATTCTTATGGACTTGTTCCTTTCTTGTTAATAAATGTTGTTCTATGTCTGTGTGATTATTGTAGACTTGTACTAGAATCAAATGCAGTTTGTCCGTCTCCTGTCCCTTCTGCCCAATATGTAAATATAAGGGTGTGCAAAGTGAACAGAACATGTTTTTAGTTGTGTGGTATCAGAAATACTTTTCCGCACAACCACAACTGATAGTTTGACTTAAAATAGATGTACAGTATTGAAGTGGAAGACTGTATTTATCTGCCTTCCGTATATATCAATTAATACATAACTGTTCATTAATTTTAATCATGAAAAAGGGGATAGACAATATTTCTAATATTAATGATGAAAGGACAAGATATGATCAAAGAATCACTGTGGATTTCTTTTGTAGTATGTTGTCATTTTCGCATGAAGAAATGGGTTGTTCGCTATTCTGCCTTAACAGTATTCTTTCTACTTGGTGTGGCAATGGAAACGTTCACTTCATGAGGGTTGGCTAGCTGAACATTGTTCCTAAAGGTATCTACATTCTAAATCAATTAGAGAGCACCAAACGTACTACAGTAGAAACCTTTGGCCTCCATTAGCTTCATCCTTTTATTCTGATTTTAATAGGAAAAACACAAGCATTTAGCTTTCCTAACTGGGTACAATTTTCAAAAGCTTCTAAGACCCACTTATAGAATTTGTGTAGACAGTGAAAACTTTAGCTGTTATACTACTACTTTTTTTTTTGGTACACCAATGTGCTAATACTACCTCTGACTTTTCTTTCCTATAGTTAGGTATAAGTTAGCCTCTTTCTGCTCCCATTGGCAACAGACTTTCAGTATAGTGTAGAGCTATCTCTGGCCTGCAGTGTTTATGGGTGGGTCACTTGAACCTGGACCAAAGGGGCTACTGTAGCCAATTTCTTCTTACCTTATCTTTGCCCTCATTTTTGTACCTCACTCCAGTTATCAGCTGGTCAAATATCTAGTCATACTCCTTGAACTACTTAAAAAACTTACTGTATGTCATTACTATTTCTTTGCACACCTGTTGTGCTAAAAGTATGTAGGTAATAGCCCCATTGCATACTAGAATAGTGAATGTTTTCTTATATCTCAGATCCTTTTGCAGACTGTAAATTACCTGTTGAAGGGAACACAGTGGCTTCTCTGTGCCAGTAACTTACGACCAGTCATGTGAATTTACTGTATTCAGTTGTGGCATTCATTGTAGGATATGAATACATGTTTGTTTAAAATTGGACATTAGAATCTTTTCCCTAGCTACAGTAGGCTTTGCCAATTTTTGTGTCACATGATGTCCCATGTCCAGTGACAGCCAGCTTGTAAAAAGTTTGCAGTGAAGTATCAGGTAGTTGATTAAAAATAATTTTATTGTACTATTATGAGATACAAATGTAATTTGTCAGAATTTTTATATATATATATATATATATATATATATATATATAATATTTTATAGGCAACTCCTACATGAGAAGAAGTAGCAATGTATGTGTGCAGTGAACATGTGTGCATGTTTATATAGAAAAGGCAAGCAAACATCTTTATGTATCAACATAGTTTGTGTTTATGTAAGAGCTGATTATATTTTATAAATTTCTTGCAAAATACAGTGATCTCAATCTATTCATAAATATTTACATTATGGTAATTGGATTGGGGCCTTATAGTACCTTTGTCTCTGATCAAACTAGCTAATTTTTATAAGTATGAACACACTTTGAGTGCAGTACGGCTGCTTCTGCCATCAGAAATTTGGTCAAGTGTGTTGTCAGCAAACTTTTATCCTGGAGCATGTGCAAGCCATCTGCATTAGGCTGACAGTTTTATTATGAATAATCCAAAACTGATCCTCTGAGTAAATTACACATCTTCTTAAGTGTTCAGTGTCGTGACTTGTTGAAGAGCTGAATTTTTTTGTTTCCCGTTTGACGTAGATTCCAAGTAGCTTAAATAAGCAGTATCCGTTCGCACAGTTAGCTTCCTGATTCGGTGCAATTCAGTCTCTCATCAGTTCCCTCATATCTCCTCTTAGTTCATGAGATGAAAAACAGGGAAATTTTAATGTGGGAATCTAGCTTATTACAGGAACACATTTTGCTTCACTTAAAGAAAATTCCATTCATTGGGGTGGGGAGTAACTTCAGTTACAAAATGCTGTTAAATAAGGTTCTCACGTAAACCCTTAATTGAACAAAATATGTAGTAAAAGACAGTCTGAGACTTTGGCACCAGTTTATCTGTTGTAATATATAGATATATATGGAAAGTAATTTAAGATACATTACTTTAGTGTGAAGGATTAATTTGTTAGGTTTAAGTGAAAGGCTTCATGTTGCTAACTGGTTTTGTAGTTCCTCTGTTGCTTGGTTACTCACACTTTTATGTTTTGGACAACTTTACTCATATCTCTTCTCGAAGTACAGTATTTCAAACTCGTAAAGTTCTGTCACATTCTTCTCTTACTGTAGAAAATCAACAGTTCTGTAAAATGAGACTGGCTCATTAATGGTTCCTAAAAATAGTTAGAGGATGTGTATAAGAATGTAATCCTGCCAGTACATAAATGTGTGCTTATCTTTATGCAGATAAGTAATCTCATTGAGCTCAATAGGAATACTTACGTGCATAAAGTTAAGCATGTGCTTAAGTATTTGTAGGATTGAGCCCTTGCTTGAAAGGGACACTTTCAGTGACTCTTAAAATAAAACTTTAATACTCTTTGGTTTGGAGGAAACTAACTTTTCTCTGTTTTACCAAAGGCAAGGCACAAACACAGCTTCCTTTCTGTTTCTCCCATCTCCTTGCACATCTTCCCCTTATCTTCCTCCCAAACCAACAGACTTGTTATGTATAAGCATTACATGGGTAGTAATCTGTCACAGTCAGTGGGGTGCAGGGAATGTTTATCCTCAGTTGGGAGAGTTAAGCTTCTCCTATACGGTTGACTGAATCTAGAGCAGCAGTGAAAACCAGGTGATTTACTTTCTTCTACAGTAGGAACATGGTAATAGAAGTTTTTGAGAGAACTAAATTTAAAGATGATTTGGAAAAAGTAGGATTATGCCTTACTTTGATTTTATTTTTCAAAAACAAAATTTTCTTAATTTTTTAATAGAAAAATTAGATCTTACCTACTCTATCCATTTTGGAATGCACAATGGGTGCCCGGAGAGCATATGTTGGTCAGAGAAATTGTGCAAGTGCAATCTGCAAGAGGATGTGGCTTTTATTCAGGCATCTAAACTTTTATTTTGTAAACATCTATTTAACTCAAACTGCTTTTAGAATAGTTCTTTGTTGTTAAAGATTCAGCATCCCTGTCCTTTCAGTTAAGGGCTGAGAACTATTTAAAACAGTTGAGCAGAAACACAGTGAAGAATTTACATATCTAATACTCCTAAGGTGTAAACAGTCCTCCCCATATTTCCTGAGTAAAGTTGGGGATGAGGATTAAGGCTGTCTTTATACATAAAGAAGCCAATAGGAGTTGAACTATTTTTTCCACTTTTTGTACTACCCACAATGTAGTTCAATTTCTGGTTATTAAGGGGTGTGTGTGTGTGTGTGTGTGTGTGTGTGTGTGTGTGCGCGCGCGCATATGCTGTGGGTATGTATGTTCAAAAAAAAATAAAAACCTTCCATTGGCCCCTATCCTGCAAAAAGAAGAGCTACCTCTGTGGAGTCTTAAGGAATCTTTTTGGATTTCTGTGTAGGTAAATCCATTTACTGGATATGGAGACATAGTGTGGTTCATATATGGATTTAAATGGACAAAATAAAAGTTTAATCCTGATTATTCTGATAACTCATCTAGATTTTTTTTGTTACCCTTACTTGGATCTTACAAATGATTTGAAACAGAAGTGTGAAAACATACCATGATTTCAGTCCTCAACCTTTTGTATAGGTTTTTACTTTCAACCAAACCTGTAACCTTAAATAGTTCAACAGATTAGTTCCAATTGTGTATGTTTTTGGAGTGGTGGCTAGACCAAACATATCTAATCATGATCTCTCTGGGGTAAAGCTTGTATATGAACTATGCCATCTAGGTGGTTTTACATGTAATAAGCTTATAAAAAAGTTCAGTGACACATTTTACATTCCATTTTCTTTTATAGACCCCAGTGGTTAAAATTAATAATCTAATAACATTATATACAACTCAAGCGCATGTAGGGAAACAGCTGAATAAAAAGCAAGAAATGACTGAACTAGATTGTCCTACTTTGTCATCCAGTCTTGACTGCATTCTTGTGAAATATTAATTTTCATATTTTACCTGGTCACGGGCAGAGTTTGAAAAACATCACAAGCAACCTATGAAAAACTTTTGTTGATTTGGAGGGATAGGCCCTAGTGTACCTGAAGAGCAGCACCCTCATGTTGCCTATTCCCTACCATTAGCTGCTGAGAAAGGGGAAGGTGCTAGGATTCCTAACCAGGGTATGGTCCTTGGACTGAACCACAGGTTTGTGAGTTGAGAGCCAGTGTCGGCACCTGAGATGCTTGCCATATATTAGGATTTTGGGGGGCTTAGAAATATCAGGACTAATTTCATTTTCATTTAAAAAATAGTTCCTTGCCATTTCCTTTAGAAGAGATCTTCAAATCTAACATATAGCTGGCACTGAAAGTTTATTTGCTGATTTTTTTTCTTCTGTTTTCCACTCCTGTAAAGATCATGGGTTATTCAGTGTTTCCCTTTCACCATCTCTAGCCTGGCCTTCAGTTACAGGTTTGTCAGACCCACAGGTCAATTCAAGGTTTTTGTAGGGAATAGAAGGGTTATTGTCTAGTGGCTACTACTGTTGCTACAGCTATTGCAAGTTACCTCCTTGCTGGGTGCCTCTATTGGATCTGCATCTTCTGCTGACCAGACAATGTAATCCTTGGCTGCAAGAACGTGTAAGTAAATAGCATGAAGAAACCTGATATAGAAAACAAAATATGGAACTAAGACCACAGAACTCCTGTGTTGTGATCCTGGCTCTGAGTTTGGTTTCCTTTGCAGCCTCTATCAAGTTACTTAACCTTTCCATCTTAGCTTCTGTCTGTAAAATGGGGCTACATTATAGAGATGTAACAGAATAGTTAATGCTAGTAAATTAGTATAAAGTACTAAAATTAACTTGAATGGACACACAACGTTTAGTAAGGGGGTGACTTGTCCAGTTCCTTGTAAAAGTCTTGTAAACATTTGCAGCTGTGCATAGGCACCTGGGATTCACTTCTGCAGAGAAGATTATTTTGGTGGCCCTCACTAAAATACAGATGGCTGTTTGATTTAGGCAAACATACAAAAACTTCTTCCTACTAATTTTTTCACTAAAATAGCATAGAAGCTAGCCAGATTGTAGAAGGAAGATATTAGTAATTTTAAAATTAGAGGTTTAAAGTTGCATTTTTGTATGAGCATAGTATGCAACTTTTCATGTGTTCTAGTCACTATACAGCATAAATGTGCTTCTTAGAATTATAGATAAGGAAAAACTGTTTTCCCATTTCTGTATCTGTGCATTCGTAAAAAAGTGATGCCTGCAGGTTTAAAATCTTGTGCAAACACCTATTACAAGATATTTTGTGAAAAAGCAGAATTGGAGAAATTTGTAAGAAGCATCTTGGTAAGCATGAATGCAACTGATATAACTCTGGAGTTCCTGTTTCTCCCAGATTGATTTGATAAGTGGAGATTTTGCAGTTAAACAGGATTGGAAGGCAGCATCTCTTACCAGTTCTTCTTTTGGGCAAAGAGTATCCTTGATATTTCATATGTCTGTAACCCTGTGTTCTCTGAGCACCAACGAAAAGGTCATCTAGCAGTAGAGGCTGCATTTCTTAACTTGATTTTTTTTTCCTCTGAATTTTCCTGTATATTTTTTAGTTAATAATGCAATGCCAAGGCTGGAAATTGAAATGCAATAACTCTTTGCCCCCAACCCCAAGAATCAAGTTCTTACACCAGTGTTAACACAGTTCTATTTAACATACTGCTCATTTATATCTATGCAACTTCATAGATGCTGGTGAGATTGTAGTGGTATTAGTGAGGGTAGAAGTAGGTCTACTACGTATATAGGAAGATGCATATTTAGCGGTATAAACAGCAGTCTAATAATGTGCAATGTGGCCCATTAACTGCTTCATAGCGCATTTTGAAATTTTAGAGTTTTGGAATTAAATTTGCCTTTACAATCTGAAGTAAGTTCTACTGTACTGTCACCAGGATCTTTCATACTGTCTGAAAGAAGCATCTTTAATTCTGAAATGATAAATTGGCAGTTCTCTTTAATATGGTATGGGGATCTTGGGATATAAGTCGTCCAGTGGTTTCATTGACTCTTCTGAAGAAACCAGGTAATGTCTTTTTGTTCTGTTTGTACAGTTCCTAGCACAATGGGGTTCTGGTCCATGACTAGAGCTCTTAAGTGCTAGGGTAATTAAAATAAATGGATTTCTATCCAATTGAAAGTGCTGATTTTTTTATTTTTTTATTTGCTGATTTTTTTTTTTCTGTTTTCCACTCCTGTAAAGATCATGGGTTATTCAGTGTTTCCCTTTCACCATCTCTAGCCTGGCCTTCAGTTATGGCCTTCAGCTATCCAATTGAAAGTGCTGTGCATTCCTTGTAGCTTGTTAATATGCTTTAAAACAGCGCTACCATGAATGAATATGTATAGCGACAATTACTGTATTGATGCATTATATAAGTGGGAGTTCCGCATACAGCTTTCCTGCTCCTGGATGTATGTTGATTGCTTTTCTTGAATTTTGCATAGGTGGTTCCGCAATATCATTGTTTGAAAATGGGCAGAATACTTTCACAAGTATGTATACTTTGAGAATATTGACAGTGTTACATATTCAAAAAGGAAAACGAGTTCATAACAGTTTAGATTGAGACATGGTCTTAGACCAGGACCGGGAATTTCAGAGTTCTAACATCACTTAGAATCTCTCTCTTCCCATTTATAAAATAGGGCTAAAAATATTTATCAGGGTATTAGGACCATTATTGGGAGACTGCTTTAAAGAACAAACATTAATATTATAGTCAAAACCAGAAAAGTTCATATGATCTGGCCTTTAACTGATGGTAATCTAGAGTCAAGTGTTCAATTATTTAGGCATCTGTAGGTACAAATTAGTGCCTAGTGGGATTTTGAAAAGTGCCTAAGCAGGTTAGATGCTTAACTCCCATGTTAGGCACCTAAGTAGGTTAGGGGCTTTTGAAAAATCTCAATGAGTACCTACCTGGATCTTTAAATGCCTAAATACCTTTGAAAATTAATCCTTAGTCTTGCTGAACATTGGACAATGTCAGAACTATTTTTAAGAAGGAAAAAAACTAATCATATGCTGAAAGGGGCAATCTCATATTTCTTTGAGTCTGCTTCAGAATTCAGCCTGATAGTATTAAATCTGGAGTATGTAAATAGAATGATGGAGTGGGTAGACTGAAAGGAACTGAAAGTATTCCTGAATGTCTACAAGAAGAGCAGTTATCAATGGAAAACAATCATTACATTAATATAGGAATACAACTAAACAGAATGTGCTACTTACATTAGAATGTAAAACTTCATTAATTTTTTCTGACATAAAATGTCTTTGAATCTGAACACAGAATTTGACCGTAGAAGGCCATAAATTAGAATTAATGTTATGGCAATATGCCACTTTTTTTTCAAGTCTGATATAGCTCACTTGCTGATTAAAGATGAAACAGTCTTTACAATTCTAAACGTAGTGCATACAATTTTTATTCCGCACAAATATTTTTGCTGTAGCATTGGGAGATCCAGGTAAGTGAATCTTCCATAACAACCCAGTCCCTCTGCTCTTTCTTTCCTGTGCTGAGAAAAGCACAGAAGACTACGGTGCATGTAAGAGAGATCTCATTGTTTGAAAATAGCTTTTTGATTAATAACATCTGGTCATGTATTACATACTAATGCAGTGTTTTTACTGATGATCTTTGATTTCTACACTTGAAAACAATAGTGTTTCATGTGTGTTTGGAGAAATTTTAGACTTTCCCACTTAGAAATGAATTTGTCTTCATTTGCTCTTATGTAGATAAGTTGAGTCATCTCTTCCTGTTGATGGGTATTGCTCTGATCAATTAAACAGTGGTCATTTAATCTACCAATTGCTCTTCTCTTATACAGTTAATGGTTGAGTAGAAGTTCAGTCTACCTGCTGGTGTTCACTGTTAGGTCTGTGACTGCTGTAGAGCTTTGCTGTAATGTTTGTCAATGCCTGCGATGGTGCTTAATGCTGCTTAAAGCTTGGAGACGACATTTCTCTCAAAGGGCAGGCTAAGTTCTGAGAGAGGGGAGATTAATTTGCTCTATCCGTTCAGCTAGTCTGCCTTTGCTGTTGACTTGGATTTTATGAGTTTGAATACTTTGGGCACTGATAGACCAGACTCATGTTCTAGCTGCAGTTCGATCCTTTTTGTTTCATCAAAATGTTTGTCGTGCCCTGATAGATGTATCACATCTTCTGGCAAAGTGAGGTATTGAGCTAATGCAATAACCTCTGGAGATTGAAGGGCTAGGATGTCCTGTGATCAGTTCATTGATATAACACCTGCTGTGATAAACCTACCATCTGTCTTACCTTAGGAACCGGAACCTACTAAATGGGACACTAGGGATGACTACACCACAGTGTTACATAGAGGAGCCTGAGCCTCTGACACACCCTACATCTGTAGGCAAATAGCACCCTTGACCCTCAGATTGAGGAGCTTAAATGCTCATTTTAGATCCTGTGCATTAGATGCCAGCAGAATTTCAATATTGAGATGATTTAGAACCTTGTGATGTTCCTTTACATGGATAGTAGTGTCAGTCCACCTAGTCTTCAACTGCCTGCTAAAAATCTATATAATACAATTGCAGTCTCCAGAATAGGTGGTGTAAAGTGCTTTGCACATCAGGAGGTGCTGATGACTTCTGCCATCCTACTCAGTTTGCCTGTGGCTTTTGTAACAGTTTGCACAGTTCAGGGGGCCTGGAGCACAATTACAAAGCACTGCAGTGTTATAGCTGGGAAGATATCTGTGTCTTTGAATCTAGGTGCTCATGAGTGCTACAAATCCCACGTGGGCAAATAGTTTAAGCTTCAGAAGGTGGTTCGCCCATTTGTGCCTCAAAGAATAAATATGTGGACTTCCAAAACAATCATAAATTTAGTTTTAGAAATGTCCAGCAGTAAGTAGGTATTGGTATTATATGATGTGACAGTGGGAAAAATATCCAGTAGACACACATGGCATTAAATTTATCTTTCCAACCAAGCGGTACAGCAATAGTAGCTGGAGGACCTTGTGTGACACCATTACTCCCTTTGTAGATAATGTGGAGGACTGTCTCAAGAACATGGAGGAAGGCATGGTACAATTTGTTTCCTTCAGTAAATAATCTTATTTTCCTCTTCTGAGAAAAAAGACAGCGGACAGCGAGAGGCTTTAGGCTATCACCAATACAACAAGTATCCCCAGTGTACTGATTTTGGCAGGGACTGAGTCTTTGTATTTGGAAAACATCTACCACCGTTCAGGTGCTATGTGATCTCAGCAATATGCCTTTAACTTCAAAGCAGCAAAATGGTTTTTTTTTCTCTTAAATTTCTGGATCAAATAATTAACCTGCTTCTGTCTGCCCTGTGTGATCTCACTGTCAGAGGAAGATATGAGCTTGCTTCCTTCTGACTCACCTAATTGCATATACATAGGTCGTCAGGATTGTCAAGCAGAGGCACAATACTCATTTTTGGAAAAACAAATCCCCACAAATTGAGTCCACAGCTTCACTCCTGCAGGAATGCATCAAAGAGGCATTCTAGTAAATATAATTTTAAAATAAAACCCTACATCAAACTCCTATGACTGTATGTCTCTGATAACTGAACTGTACTGCCAATTCAGTTTTGCCTTTTGGATTGGTGGTGTGTTCAGCAGTTAGAGCAGGATACTGACTGAAAATGGGAATTTGTGTTTTCCAATTTCAAGATAATATGTTAAGAATAGCATTTCTTGAAGGAATCTGATGATTTGTCCATGTCACCAATGGGTGCTGGAATCCCTGGAGCTCTTTAATATAATTAACTGACTCAGTTTCTCTCCCACTGAGACTATTGGAATATATGAGACCATATGAACATGTCTTATCTCACTGCCTTCTCTCCATTCCCCACAAGTCAAAGAAATTGTAAACCTCGTAAGAAGAATTTGCCAAATTAAACAAGTTTCAATAAAGAACAAGCTAGACATATTGGGACTAATAGCCACAGCTGGTCATTGTACCCATAGCTCATCTCCATGAGGCAATCTCAATAGACTGAGGTTTACGTGGGTCACAGACCACGCATGTATTCAGTGCCCTCTTCGTGAAACATTTGGTAGACCTCTAGGAGCACCTTGCAATATGGAGAATACTTCCAAATTTATGGCATTTAAATTCTTGTAACGATGGATTGATCATCTGCGAGATACGGAAAAGAAGGGATGTTTCACATTCATGGAACTTAGTTTCTGCAGACCCCCATACCTCTACATAAGTTACTGGAAATGAAGATGGTGCTGTGTACTCTTCAGACTTTCAGAGACCTAGATTATTTAGGTGCTGTGATATTACAACTTAATAAAAGATGGTTCTGGTTTAAACAAAAATCATACCACCATGTTCCAGGTTAATCATCAGGAAGAGACATGTCCCCTGTATTGGGAAGCTGTTGTAGATATGAAACTGGGCTTTATCCATATAACTCCTGGAGTCCATTTACCTAGCATGGAAAGGAAATGCATTAACCAACTGGCTGAGCTTGTGTGTAATGAAGCCTTCATAGGGAGACCACAGTAGTGGTGCTTATCTTTCCTGGGGCAGAATTCCAAGACTAAACTCTGCTTTTTGCATCTTTTCTGAACTACTACTGGTTTTATGTGTACACAGTGTTCACTGTCCTCTGTGGTAGGAGTAGTAATCTTTTCTTTCCTGTGATAGAAACTTCATGGATGTCTATTCCTCCACTTTTCTCACAGTAAACATCCTCACTAACCTCTGAAAAACAATGGTTTTGTGATCCTGATTGCCGCCTTAGTAGCCAAGGCAGATCTGATCTCACTGCTATTGCACATAACCATTCCCATAAAAGGATCTTGTCACACGTGATTGCTCATATACAGGACACCTGTCTACAGCTCAACCTGTAATCTCTCCCCTGTCAGTTTTATTTCTGAAAAGAGAGATCTTGACAGGGTCTTGGTGTGTCTAAACAGGTGTCTGTGTTCTTCCTTGCTGGGAAAGACCTTGTCCCGTGTGAAGAGTGCCAGTGTGAATCTCATTACTTGTTCTGAATAAACTGTTCAGTTACATACTTCACTTGGTCCATAGAGCTATTGTGACTAAACTTTGTTTCTTATGAGTTGCTGAAGGTAAAAATTTCTTCTGTCGTTAAGTTCATGAGGTTTTTGTTGCATTTCAAATTCATTATTAGGTATAGTGACAGATATTTTCTAGTAACACCTCAGACCCTTACAAAGTTCCCACCGTTACGCAAGATTAGCAGTCTTTTATTAAGCTCTTCTTTTGAGAGGCTTGATAATTGTGAGCTAAAGTTCCTGTACTTGGAAGATTTTTATTCCCATGGCTTCAGCTCAGAGAGGGAGAGATGTCCAAGTTTGTTACATACTTCGGCTCTTTCAGAAAGAATATTATGGGGCAACTCAGAGCCTACAAGAAGTGGGTATTTAATTGGGCTTTTTATCTGTTGTCCCCATTTCTGGGTTCTCCAATTTTCTGAGAATTTTAAATAGTATCCTTGTCAATGAGCATATGCTCCTTTATCATTGTGTAAGGATAAAAGTATACATCAAGCACAAAAGTACTAAATAATTGATACACACTCCTACCAAAGGTGACAGAATTATACCTACACAGTCAAACATCCTGCCAAAATGTTTCCCACAGCCTGTGCCCATTCCAGGAATATTTTTAATAGCTCAGTGTTTGGGCTTGTCTATGTGAGAAAGTTGTACCTGGTTAAGGTGTGAATTAAAACCAGTTTAAACCGGTACAAACCACTGAGAGGACACTTGTCAGTTAAACTGAAATACCTGTTTTAGACTTGAGCTAAACAGATATGAGACATTTAAGCTGACGTAAGTGTCCACTCAGGCATTTGTGCCAATTTTAATTGGTTTAAATTCACACCATAACTTAAACATGTACAACTTTCTCATGTGGATATGACTTTAGAGGGTGTTTTGGGTCTTACCTTGAGAAGACTAAAACTCAGGGTCTAATTCTTTAGTATTATGTACATGGCCACACAATTCATGACAGTGATGTGAATTGCAGTGCACACAAGCATGCTGCGCTGTAACTGCCCTCTGTGGAGCCTGCGAGTATGCACTAAAATGTATCTAGTTTGCATTAACTGTTTATACCCCCGTCATCTGAACTGTGGAGCTGTGTAGGCCTGTCTGTTGTTTCTGTTGAAACTGATTCAGTAGAATTTATTTGGAATCTGTGCTTTCTTATCACTGTTTAAACTTATTACTATTCAGTTATCGTGATTTTTTTCAAATATCGTAACAAATATGGATTTCCTTCACTGTTATAATAAAGCTTTTGCCACCTTGATTGAGTGTAGATGTGCTGTGTTTTTGGTCTTCAGTTCTGTATTCTGTAGGTTTAGAATAGAGAGTAACTTTGAAGTCTACTATCCCTTAAAAGATTTCAGTGTCAAGCTAGAAAACAGCCTCAGTGGAAATGTCATTCAAGAAGCTTTCTTTAATAAAGCTCTAAGGCATGATTTATAAGAGAACAGCCCGTATATTTATTGTTTCTCATTTGTTACACATAATACCTAAACACATAAATACCGACGTAAATCAGCAACTGAGAAAATTAGATTTGGATGTGAAAACAACTTCAAAAATTTCATAAGTTATATGATCATGAAGCATGGGTTCTTTTTAATTTAATAGTTTTATAATCCAGAAACAGCAATAAAATATGTAGTACAAAAGATAATTAACCCAAGTACTTCAGCTTATTCTTGTTTCCCTTTCCTCTTTTTTGATGGGAGGAAAAAAACTTAGGAAGTAATTTTAGGGAAAATGTTCTCTTTAGTATGTTTTCTGTACAAAAAATTGTAAAAGATCACAACTTTCATGAAGAATGCTTACCAATATGTGCAGTCCTACTTGAGAAGTGACTTCTTGTCATGTACGGATGGCTAATTACAGTTATGACGTATAGTAAATACAGTGGATAGAAAACTGGTTGCATTACAGTTGCACTTAACTTATCCCACCACTTTCAATAGAATAGACCAAAATGTAAACGCTAAATAAATCTGCTTGCCATGCATCTTGGAAAACCATTCCAACCCAAACTTGTTGAAAACTTAGGAATTTTCTCTCTCCTTCCTCTTAAACTGGTCAGTTTCAATATATATTAGATAAATGGAACACATCATAGACAAGTAATCCACTGAATATAGACTTTATGCCAGTAGGCTTATAGTTTCCCAGGTGTTTCTCCACTAAAACATTAGGTTAATGTTGGTTCTGAAACAAGGGTGTATAACTTGGCAATGTTGGTAAACTATTATTGTGGGATGCCAATTTCTCCTGCAACTTCTATCCACCCTTTCTCATTTATATATAACATAGAATGAGAATGGTGCCTTTGGCCTGTGTCCCGGGACAAGTAACCTGCTTAAGAGTGAAACGTCCTAGTACAGGACTGATGTTTCATTAAAAAACAAAAGCAGGGACTGCTTCCTGGATCCAGATCAGCTTTTATTGTGCTACCAACTTGTATTCGCGTTAAGTGCATTAATCCGAATATTGATTATGTATTCCCACACAGTAAAGTCTGCTTAAATACTAGTTTTAATACAATTGTAATTGAATTGATGATTTTGAAGACTTTTTATTGTAAATATTGTAGATACTTTGGGATCAAGATGTCATCATTAATTGAATCTTTAAGTAGTTTAGGCCCAACATTTAGGCTCTTGGGCACTGAGAATGGATAGCTGCAAAAACTATCTATTAAAATTATGTATTTAAATTAAACATTTCTACTTTTTTTTATTTAAAAAACCTCCTTTTTTACAATAGCTCTTTTGGATAATATGTTTTAAAAATTAATCTAATGTAAATAAAATCTTGGGAAATAGGAAACAACTGTATTGTGATCTGGTTCTCCAACCTTTTATGCATGAGAGGAGCTATTTTACTGACACAAGTAGCCTTATTAAAGCCAATGGGACCCTTTACCTGAGTAAACTTGTACATGTTTCCAGGATTGGAAGGTTACAGAAATATTTATATGCCCTTTTTTAAAGTACAGTAAGGTTTGTCAAAACATAAGTGGTGTTGACAACTTTTTAAAGTACTGATTATGTAATTTTTCCATATATTAAATGGACTGTGGATGTTTTGTAAAGATAAAAGCTGCATTTCCTTTCTTTAATACTTCAATTTTCTTATACAAATAAGTACATACATCAGTGATTGAATTATTTTTTAATTTTATGAAACATCTGTTTGTTAGGTTTTGTGTTTACAAAAATAAAAATAATCCCTCAACTGAAATTTTGGACTAACTACTCTTACAGTGCCCCTTCATTTTCCTTTTTCATGTCTTTGTCAAATTGAGCCTAATAAACCATTACTTGCTCTTCCTAATGGTGTTAAGTATTGTTGTGCTCAAGTTATTAGTTTTAAAGTAACGCATGGGTTCTATTCTCCAGCTATAAAATGACATGTAAAATAATTAGTGGTATGACAAGTGCTACTATGTTGTCAAACCATGCAAACACATTTTCTAACTTGAAAAGCAGAGAACAACCTTTATTTTAAAAAATTAGATAACGTTTACCATAATAGCTGTCTTTTGACCATATCTTTCTACGTTTTCTTCTGCTTAATTGATTCTAACATGATTTGTTCTAATTCCCAACCTGGGCTGCCTTTTAAGGTTCAGTTTAACCTCCCTACACATCAGGTGGAGGTAGAAAATAAACAGCTGTAAACATCTTGTTTTCCTTTCTTTTGCTTCCTGCTTTCAGTGGAGGAAGCAGTCCTGGAGTTCAGGACTTGAATATCCTGTAATTGAATTGTGAAGGTTTTTTCATATTTTAAATCTACCCTGAGTAGCTGCACTTCTTACAATTGCAGTGTAAATACTATTCCAGTAAATTCCAGGACAGAACTTCCGAAAGTCATGAATTCAGCCTTATGAGGCGCTTAATCCAAAGTCCAGTGAAGTAATGGAAAGACTTCTGTTGTCTTTCATAGCTTTGGATCAAGCCCTGAGTATCCAACCTGCAGTACATTGGGCGACTGATTATTGAGAAGACACTCTGCAGCAAAATTCAGAAATGGTGACAATTCATCTGAAACCATTCTCTCCATTGGATGCTAATTTTGTATTCCATAATTAAGTGTTCTGCTATGTTTCTGAAAACCTAAGTTCTACACCTGCCGTCTTTCTTATGTAATTTTCAAATTCTTGATATTAAACATGACTTTCCAATAACGAATATTGGGGAATCTTTCTGGTTAGTGTGGTGGAAATCACTGGAGAAGTTCCTGGTTTTCTGATTGGCCCTGGATGGGAGTTAGCTTTAGGACTCCAGAGAATATATGTGCAGGAAAAAAAATCACTTCATATCAGCTGGGGCCTTTTCTGTATTTATATTGCCCCATCACTATAGTATCTGAAAATGTCACAATCATCAACTTGTTCTCTCAGTACTGTGTGAGGTGGATTACTGCCCCTAGTTCATAAATGGCTGACAGACAAAGAGATTAAGTGATTGCTCAGGGTTCCACAGGAAACCCACGGCTGAGTTGGGAACCGAAGCCAGATCTGCGTCCCAGTACTTGAACCACAAGGCCGTCCTTATAATATAGTTCAGTATTCTTGAGTTCTGCTTTAGTCACTGTCCTTTCCATGGAGTGCAGTACTTCTTTTGTCATGCACGAAATTGAGTGCAACATTACATAGTGTGTAATGAGATAAGTGGAGAGCTCTTTCAATTGGTCTTGGAATTCCAGATTCAGAGTCGTCTTTTCCTTTGATCTGACATCTAGCTTGTTGCTTCAAGTATTAGTGTAGTTTACCAATTTTTGACCTTTTTAGTTGAGATCCGTCACAATGTTAGGAGCTGTTGTTTGTCTTGTCTTTGGACTATTCCTGCAATAAATTAGTGAGGTGGTAGAGTTATTTGCTGTACAATCCCATCCTCCAAATGTCTCCTAAGCATTCCTTTCTTTTTGCACCATTCTTGTTTCACATTGGTTTTATATGCAGTAAATTAATCTTTATGAAATGAACCCTGGCATGTTAGCAAAAGACAACAGTCAGAGTCCAATCAAGCACTTGCATACTGTGTGAAGCCAGGGAGGCTTCTTTGTTTCCTCAATAGGGTGAAAAATTGTCTGTCAGAACTACGTCTTGGGTTGTGGTGGTTTCCTCAGTCTGATCTGCTTGTGGCCCTTTCCGGTTAAGCCATTGCTCACTGTGGTGGCTTTTCTTTTCGTAGTGAGAAGAGAGCCCTGTTGCAGTATGTTAGCATGTGAGGGGATGAATGCGCAGTCTTCGGATAAAATTGACACACTGTCTCTTTGAGATATGACAGGACTTCATAGTTCCGTCCTACCATTCATGTGTATGAACCATTCTCCTTCCTGATTAGCTAAAATCAGCCAGGACATGTTAAGCCCATTCTTGATGGAAGTAATTAGTGCTTTTCTAGGCTGTTTCCTGCTCTTAAATGTGTTTTAGATTCAAATATCACTTTAAAAGAAGATCTTAATTTGGTCAGATGCCAGCTGGTCTCTGACCTTGCCTTTTCATATAATCTTCCTGGTGATTCTTTAAATAAACACAGAACAATCATTCAACTGTCTTCAAAATTCTGCAACATTTGGTAACCTCATTCAACAAATATTTGTCTAGTACTTAATTAGATTTGTAAAATACCATGCAATCCATATTTCTCAAGGCACATACTTTGCTTATTTGGGCTTTTCTATTGATAGTATCATTTGAAAGGGATACTATATGGGACTGTATGTAGTCACAGAAGGAAATTAGAGTGGAAAGGGCATAAGACTAAGAAAACTAAACATGAGTGTGATTTACTTACATGTAATATAATGGAAATTTACTGGAAAGGACTTGGGTAGGTCATCTTGTCCTGTCCCTTGCTCTGAGGCAAGACTGGGTACCATCTAGACCATTCCTGACAGGTGGTTGCATTAACTATTCTTAAAAACCTCCAGTAATTCTACATCTCCCTAGGTAATTTTGTTCCAGAGCTTAACTACCCTAACAGCAAGTTTTTCCTAACGTCTAACATAAATCTCCTTTTCTGCAGTTTAAGACCATTACTTCTTGTCCTGTCCTTAATGTTTAAGGAGAATGGTTTATCACCCTCCTCTCTAACATACATGACAACTGTTATCATTTGCCCCCTCAATCTTCTCTTCTCCAGACCAAATAATTTTGTTTTTTTTTTTCAAATTTTCCTCCTAGGTCATATTTCCTAGACTTTCAATTTATGGACTTTCTCCAGTTTGTCCACATCTTTCCCGAAGTACGATGCCCAAAACTGGATACAGTACTCCAGTTGAGGCCTTGTCAGTGCCGAGTAGAGTGGAAGAATTGCTTTTTGTGTCTTCCTTACAACATTCCAGCTTAATACAGCCCAGCATGAGGGGTTCTTTTTTTTCCCCCCTACAGTATTACATTGTTGACTCTTACTCATTTTTTGATCCTGTATAACTCCCAAATTCTTTTCTGCAGTACTCCTTCCTAGGCAGGCATTTCCCAACTGATGATTCCTTCCTAAGTGTAATACTTTGCATTTCTCCTCATTGAATTTTATCCTGCTTATTTCTGACTATTTCTCCAATTTGTCAAGAAAACATAAATACTAATTCTGTCCTCCAGAGCACTTGCAATCCTTCACAGCTTGGTATCATTCACAAATTTTGTAAGTGTGCTCTATCATCCAGATAACTTAAGAAGATCTTGACTAGAACCAGACCAAGGACAGATTCCTGTGGGATCCCACTCCATATGCCTTTCCAGCTTGATTGTAAATCATTGATAACTACTCTAAGAATGCTATTTCAACCAGTTGTACATCCACCTTGTAGTAGGTTTGTATAGGCTAAACTTTAATTTGTGTTCTTGATATACTGTATGGGTACTAGTATTTGGATCTGAAAAGATGCACTCCAGTAACACTGTTAATTAAAAAACAGAGCGATCAGCTTAATCTTAACTGGTGAAGAATTGGTATTAGAAACAAACCATTATTCCCCCGTGTATTTTTTAATTCAAAAAGATTTTTCAGTGTTCAGTCAAGTCAAGAAAAATATATGCAAAACCACCATAAAATACCATGATGTGAAACAAATCTATATAATGACACTGAATTAGATAATTAGCACTTGGTTATTCACCTTTCTTCCAGATATTGCTGCATAAGGAGTGTACACTTCATAGTAAGTTGCACTAAGTTACCTGTTACACTAATCTGGCCCCTGCATTACTTAGGCCCAATGAAATCAGTACAGTGTATCCATCTTATTTTTTAATTTCCTTGCTTTTGTGCCACAACCTTAAAATTAACTTCAAATAACATTTAGTGGTAAAAGATCTTCAGTTCATGCCATTGCACCTTGGCATGTTGAGGGAATGATTTTACATTCCATATGTGCTATATTGATATAGATACACTACCACTGAAATTAAAATGTAACGTCAATCACATCCTTCTATTGATAACTGAGCCACTACAGCACGGGTAGGCAACCTATGGCATGTGTGCCAAAGGCGGCACACGAGCTGATTTTCAGTGGCTCTCACACTGCCCGGGTCCTGGCCACCGGTCCGGGGGGCTCTGCATTTTAATTTAATTTTAAATTAAACTTCTTAAACATTTTTAAAACCTTATGTAATTTACATACAATGTAGTTTAATTATATATTATGAACTTATAGAAAGAGACCTTCTAAAAATGTTAAAATGTATTACTGGCACATGAAACCTTAAATTAGAATGAATAAATGAAGACTAGCACACCACATCCAAAAGGTTGCTGACCCCTGCACTACAGTGTTAGTTCTGGTTGTAAAGGGATTGCGAATGTGTGTGAGAGAGATGATATGCCTCCTAACAGCAGCAAAGAATACCAGTAGATCTGTTTGTTGATTGAATTATGCTTAATATCTATGAATACTTTCATAGACTTGTAACAACTCCCATGTGTGTTTAATACTTTTTCACTGTCGTAATAGATTACAAAGCCTGAGAAATATGGAGTGTGAAATGGGAACTACAGTGAATAGAACTAAGAAAAGTGAGCAGAGAAATGGGGAAAAAATAAAATAACTCTTGCAAAGGCTACAGTGAGTGTGTAATGTTTATATTCTTTGCTGTTGACCTGGAGGTGACACATGGGTAAGCAATATAAGCTGTTTAGAAAGCTGAAATAGAAGTTGAGGCTGGATGTATAACATTATCATCTGGGATGTTGAAGATTTTTCTGCCATTTTATGCAGGAGATGCTTGCAGCTGAAATTAAGGAAGATTTCAAAGACGGGAGGACTGAATCTGAGTAGAGGGAAGTGGAAGGTAGAAGAAAATATTGTGTGTTCATAAAATGGATTGTTCCATCTGAAAACATCCAGAGAGAGTGTATTATCTTGCATTATATTTGACAATGGACAAATAGAGCAAGCCAGTGTCCAAGTTGAAATGTGTGGTAACTGCACTGATCTAAGAAAGTCTTGAAGAAAGTTGTGGCTCAGTGAGTGAAAGATCACCATGATCAGGGTATTTGTATGGAAAAAGGAGGGATTGGATAACATAAAATAGGAATAAGGAGAACAAAGCAGTATATTGCTTCAACAGTTTGGAAGAATGGTTGCAGAGTGTCGCTCACATTAATATTGACACAAGCAGTAAGCAGGACAGTAGTGTCATGCAGAAGTTCAGTGACTTGGGGAGCAAAACAGAGATGATTAGGTTAACCACACTGAAGAGTGGGCAAGGCCTAGAGAACTAGAGGCAGACAGACTGTTGGATTAAAGGCTGTTGCTCAGAAAGAAGTTTGGTTTAATGAAATAGAAATTCCTTGTATTGAGAGAAGGAGCTGTTACAAATAGAAGTTCTTCACTGTGTGCATGGGGAATCAGCCTCCTAAACTGGACAGGCTTTCGAAGACTTCTTTTAAAATGTGGAAAGTGAAGTAGTAGGTACAGCTCACATCATGAGGAATGTAGCAAAAAAAGGGCAGAGAAGACACATTTTCCTTAAAAAGACTATATGAACAGACTAAATGTAAAGAAATGGACAAAGGATAACAGAGAAGATAATCTTCAAAGGAAAGAAAAGTAACTGGACTAATGCAAGAAGCATGGTGGACAGATAATCACCTACGAATATTAGTTATTAAAAAAAAGATTTGGTTCTGCTGACAAAGATGGCTGAGAATAAAGACAAATGTAGAGTAGGTGTGACAAGGAAGTTGATATGAAAAGAATTCTGATGGGGCTTGTTGCCTCTAAGCATGGTCAATGCAAAGAAAGATATAACATAATTAATTAGGGCAAATAGTACTTAAGACTGAACTAATGAGTTTGTTTTCTTCAAGAAAGGGCTAACAACTTCTGGATTTCTAGATACCAGTTTTACCCATATAGTAAAAAAACTTGATTGCAATAAACTATGAGGAACTATTAAGAGAAGTGAAAGAGGATGACAGACTCCAACTCTATTTTATATTTGACTATTTTATTTTGGGGTAAGAGGACAACTAATGTTTTGTTTAAAAAAGAAGTAACTTTAAAAGGGTGAGAAAATGGAAAGGTGTTTGTCATTTTTCTAACAAAATCTTGTTTGTGAGCCTGCATCTGCCATTCTTACTCATGTCAAGCAGTATCTAACACCGCAAGGGACTATTTTGTATTTAGGTACTGGTGAGGGAAGTAGGGATGTGCACTGGCCTACGAGTGTGGGCTGCCTTTTAAATTGGTATATGATACTTACCTGAGATCAGAAATACATTTCTCTTCAAAATATGTACTCAGAGGTGAGAGGAGGAAGAAAGGAACTGGCCATGCTGGTGAAATAAAAAGAACAAGCAACAACTCATGTTGATAATTGGAGGAGGAAGTAGATATATAGGATTCTTCAAAAAAGGAGTGACTGAGGAATCCAATATGGACTAGAGAGGGAGAAGAATGAACTTAACAAACTGACTTGTCTATTTTCATTATCCAAGTTGAAAGAAAAAAATAAATAAAGCCAACATAAATAGTGGGTAGGAGGAGAGAGTTTTCAAAGAGAAATAACTTTTTAAGGGTGAGTTAATTAGTAATAGCAACCCAGTGCCATTTCCTGTTGGTTATTTTGTTTTCTAAAGTCCACAATAGAAAATCACTTCATTTTTGTTGTTTTTGTTTGTTTGTTAAATTAGTTTTTCTCCATAAAGACTTAACTTGTAGCTGTAGACTGAGGTCATTAAATGTATGATAGCTTTTAAGACAATCACTATAAAGAGTGGGCCTCTTTCTGTAAAGTGCTGAGCACCCTTAATTTTTGTTCAACTTTCATAGAAATTGAAGGCATTCAGCAGCTTGCAGTTTTAAGCACCAAATTACAAATATGTTGTCTGAAGTCTATAGTAGAATGCTACGGTGGTGACCAAGATTACACCATGGCGTGAATTGTTAAATTCTTCCAAGAAAACTCAAAAATGAATCCGTCCTTAAGGCTTTCCTGCACTTTAAAATTAATTTGGATTAAGGTAGACTGTGAATTTAAAGAGCAGTAACTGTTCCTGAATAACTCCCGAATAATATTCCTGAATAGCAGTTGTAGACATTCTTACTTTGGAATGTTTATTTCTGTTTAAATAATCCACATTCAAAGTGGATTAAGATAAATGGGAACAATGCACTCTTGCTCCTGAAGAGCTATTCAGGAATAACCCAATGTGCAGAAAAGCCCTTAGCATTCAAAAGCATATTCTTAGCTGCTAGGGGATGGACATTTCTGTTTCAGTGAAGGTGGTTATGCTCCTTTTTCTTTTCTCCTTGAGGGGATGTAATTAAGAAGGTTAGCTAGCAGCCTATGTTTCACCTAAAGCTTGATAATTAGGATATACCCAGATCCTGAGTGTTGGTGTTTCTCTGTCATATTTGAATGCAGACTTGATTTATATACTTCTGGAGTTTGCATTTTAATGTGACCTTGAATTCATTCCTCCCATCTTACACTGGAGATTTTGTTAAAATAGCATATTGGATCAAATCAGTAGATTCTGTGAGCAGAAAGAGAAACTTGTCATCTGCAAATTGGTTTTTGTTTATTAAAATCTTACATAGGCCTTTCTTAGAAGGATTTAACTTAGCTTCCAGTGGAGCATAATATACTTACTTCAGAGTTTCCAACTAAGACTTCTGATGATTAGAATTGGTTGGTGGGAACACCAATGTGAAAGCCTTTCTCTCTTTAGTCTGCTGCTTTGGCTTTAAGGAAAAAGATGTGTAACGTTTATTAATATGGATTGTGGAAACAAGATCTCTGACAGAAAGGACTACTACATGCTGCCCTCCAGTTTGATTGCCCCCTTAGGAGGAGGGGAGTGCTGAGGCTGTAGAGGGCTGCAAGTTTCCAAGAATCCATGAGAAAAGCAGAAGACATCCTTGCATGTATCAGTTCATTCCTGGAAAGGCCCTGCCCCATCTATATTGCTATTCTTTTCCCACCTTCCCTGGGTAGGTTGGCTCCCTAAAGAGGAATGCTGTCATTCATGTAAATCTCTCCTTCCTCATCGAGGGGTGCTTTCTGCCATTCTAAGAAGCAGTAACTAATGAGCAAATTTCCACTGAATTCTTTGTTCTCCAAAGACAAATAGATTTCCCTTTGTCACCAGGCAGGCTCAAGTTGGGGTTCTGAGTGCCATTTTCTCTTTTTCATAACACAAAACAGAAGGTAACACAAAGTGCATATTTTGGAAGTAAAAAGTTCCTAATTTCACTAAATACTCTTCAAATCCTTTATTGCAATATTTGTGTGTATAGTCATTGGGTAAATTGACTATAGACATATAATCCTTTTATAGTTCATTTGAAACAACGTTCTCCATTCTTTGGAGAATGTTCAAAGAAAATGTGTTCATATTTCATTTCTCTTATAAATAGCCTTTACTGTGAACTTGTGACTATTCACATTAGATTGAGAAAAATCTTCTGAATGTGGCAAAGCAAGGTCTTCCATTCATTTCAAACACCTCCATCTTACACTTTCTTCAGGAAAATAAACTATGAAACTTAAAGGATAATTATGAGAAGAGTGACCTATATAATGGCAGTTTTTTACTCTCAACAGCTCAGTTTTCTATGTAGATGCAGAGTCACAGCCGCTGCTGTCTTGCATGACAAAAAACAGATTGTTCTTTTACCACTGCAGAGCCAATACAGCTAAAGAGCAAGGGGACTGATGGTGTGTTGTTCTGGTAATAGCTGAAAAGAACACAGCTTGGCTTTCAGGTGCTGATGGGATACTACAGTGATAGATGCTTTAGAACTAAGTACATGAAATAGTAGAAATAACCCTAAATCGAGCTTCTTGCATTAACACAAGAAACACCTTTTTACATGTAAGATGAACTAATTTGATCTGGAATCAGAGAGGGACAAGAACTTTTAAACCCAACAAAGCCATTTTAGAGTCACTTTCAGAGCAAGACTTCACTTCAGAACAAAACAATGGAAATAAGGGAAAATTTACACTAACATGATGAGACTTGTAAGGAAATCTTTTATTGTAATTTTAAGGAAAATATATTTCTTTGATCCATGTAAAAGGGGGTTTTCTTCCTGTCTATCTTTACTCTTTCCTTTATCTGTCTCCCCCCCCCCCACACCACCTCTCATTTCTTAAGTTTTAGCTCTTAATTATTCTTCAGTTTGTCTTATTGTGAAATTTCGGGTAATGGGGGGACAAAACTACGGCTAATATTTTGCAGTCATTTAGAGTTTGACTTGCATGTAGAACTGCTGCAGAATTTGAATCTGTCGTTTGTCTTCCATGAGTATATTACACAAGTCCTAGTAAAGGAGCACTGCATGTCTTTGGCTTCTAAGGCTGTAGTTTTTGTCCTGGTATTATATAGAAATTAAGGAACTTGCATTTAAATCATTTAGTCCCTGAAAAATCTGACACATTTGGAATCTATAAAACCCCAAATGCAACAAATTGGTTGAGATGGTAAACATTCAAAAATTGAGAAATATTTATTACAGCCATCAAATCATCCCTCTTGTATATAGATATTTTTGATACTGTATGAGACATTTATGTTCTGTTGCCACTGTAGAGCCTTTCATCTCTACATCACTTATTTGAACAGTCCCCAACTTGGTAACAACAAAGTTGTTAATGGGTGGTGGCTGTCTGGCTCATGTGAAATGAGTTTGGTCATCTCAGGTGCTTACCCAATGAGATACCAGAATTAGTAGTAAGTGGCATATTGGCAGTCTGAGCAGACAGGACAAAGACTGACTGTGCATAAAGAACAAACTAACCTGTTTTTACAAATGGTCCCCCAGGGTCAAGGATGAAACTTACTAGTGGTCAGTGTAGGGAAGCTTGGCAGTTCAGAAATGCTGGATTGGCTCTAGAGAACTGATGTTCTCATAGGAAATGGCTGTACCTGTTTGTGGGTAAAATGAGAACATCAGTTCTCTAAACACACCCAGCATTTTTACAAACATAACATTGAAGAAAGCTGAATACTAGTTCATCTGCTATTACTACTACTATTTGTACTGTATAGGACCTAGACATCCCAGTTAGGAAATGGGACCCCATTGTGCTAGGTCAGTGGTTCTCAAACATTAGGAACCCAACAACCCTTATTTTGATTTAAAGTTTTTCAGGGACCCCCTGCTCAGCCCCAGACCCTGCCCCCACTCTGCCCCTTCCCCCAAAGCCCCACACCGCCCCACCTCTTTCCACCCCTGGTCCAACTCTGTCCCTCCTCTTTCCTCCCTTGAGCATGTCCCATTCCCACTTCTCCCACTCCCTCCTAGTGCCTACTGCATGCTGCTGAACAGCTGTTCCCCAGCCTGCAGGAAGCACTGGGTGAGAGGGGGAGGAGTTGAGTTGATGAGCGGGGCTGGCAGACACTCTGGAGTACCTTGGCAGATCTCCAGGGGTCCACAGACCCCAGTTTGAGAAACATGCTGGGCAATATACAGTTAGGCAGTAAAAAGACAATACCTGACCCAAAGAGCTTAGGTTTTTTTTCAGTGAAAAATGCACAAGTAGATGAGACAGAAAAGTGTGTTGAATGTGTGGATGAATTCAGTGTAGCCAGATTATTTTCTTTTGGGAATGATAACTTTAAATCTCCTGAGTGGTAGCTGTGTTAGTCTGTATCAGCAAGAACGAGGAGTACTTGTGGAACCTTAGAGACTAACAAATTTATTTGGGCATAAGTTTTCGTGGGCTAAAACTTTTCTTTTTTAAATCTTCTGATTTTTTGTGTATTTAAATTCTCTCTCCTATAAATTACATGAATGTTGAGTTTTAACATGGAACTCGAATTGTTTTTGAATAAAGAAAAATTGAGACCTGCAGTTACTGCTCATTCAAATAAATACATAGTTTAAATATTCTTGTGTGTACCTATAGAATCACATACTGAAATGTGCTGGTATGCGGTATATTCAAAAAAAAAAAAGGAAGGTATTTTATATGCAGTATGTTTTGCAGTAACTTCATTGTGCAGGAACTACATTTCTTCAGACATGTAAGACATTTGTCACTGTGAACTTAGTCAATAGCAAATTTGACTTCAGGGTAGTATTGCTGCTGTAGCACTATACAATATTTAAATTAGCCATTAGGAAACCAGCTAGTCCCTATAGCTTTCAAGATTCTCCTCTCGCCCCTGTTCGTTGAGGTTACTCTTTTGGAGTGATGGGATGCTTTGTGGCCACTGGAAGACAAGGTCTGTTTGGGACTACTGCCATCCCCCCTTTTCCATATCCACTCTGCCATTTCATCCCATAAAGCATCATGGAGCAGGATACACCCAAGCAGTGGCACAGGCTGAGGTGTGGGGGAAGAGGGCAAAATTTTTTGGCATGGATTCCAGAATAACCACTTGCAGGAAGATGAACTAGAAAGGGGGGTTGGGAGAATTAGACTTTCTGCTTGGGAAATTTGGGGCTAATTGTACAGCAATCATGCAGAAACGGGGGCTAGAGAAATAGGAGAGGTCTCATATTGGAGAGGCAGGGAGGAGGAGGAGTCATGAGTAGGGTAGAGGTGAAGGGGTTGAGGAAGTTTCTTCCTCTAGGGGTCAGATGCTGTATTAGGCTTTGTGTACATGAAGCACCTTTTAGCACCACAGCTGTGCTGCTACAGCCATGCCGCTAAAAGGTGCACAGTGTAGCCACAGTTTGTTGACAGGAGAGAGCTCTTCCACTGAGAAAAAACTTCCACCCCCAATGAGCAGCGATAGCTTTGTTGGCAGGAGAGCGCCCCTGCTGACAAAGGGCTGTTCGCGCTGGCGCTTTTCGTCAGCAAAACTCTTGTCGTTTGGGGGTGTGGTTTTTTTTCACACCCCTGAATGACAAAAGTTTTTCGTCATTCAGTTTCCAGTGTAGATAAACCTTACTGTCCTATTGTGTGAAAATGGAACACTGAAAACCTGTCTTAAAAACAACCAAAATCCTTCATGCTTCTGTTTAGAATTGTTGACTGTTGATAAATCTTGAGATTTAATTCTATAGGTAACATAGTGTAAGAACTTATCCTGTGCATACTATAAATAACCCCTTTAGAAGCCAATTAAAATCCATGCACTACAGCTTCATAATATATGGGCTAAATTTTGCCATTAATTTTGTAGTAGGAATTGCGCAAACACATATTAGGGCAAATTTTGTTCCTGTCACTGTAAAATGATTACTATGAGCTTCTTGTTCTTATAGTATAATACAGTAGTCCCCAACCTTTTCGTCTGGCAGGCGCCAGGCGAAGGACCGTGGCAGCGGATGCTCGACCGCCGGCCATGCCGCAGGCACATTCACCGTGTTGGGGACCTCTGGTATAATACATTTATTTTGTAACAATTGAACTGGACAATAAGAATTACTTATGATTGGATATATGAAATACAGAGCTGAAATCAATCTTCCATTATAATGGATGGTCTGATCACAGAACTGAGAGCCAGGAACTCCTCTTTCTATTACTTATTACAGAAGCACTCAGGTGCACCAGTCAGACTGGGGTTCTGTAGTTCTGAGAACTGTAGAAATACAAAGTGACATTCCCTGTCCTGAAGAGCTTATGACCTGGACTAAGACAAGACACAACAATTGAAGGTAACAGAGGTCGAGAGGTCAAAGATAAAAATTATGTACACACATGGTAACAAAGCCAGGATTAGCTTAATTTGCAGGGTTTGTTGTCTTTTAAGGATAAAAATAAAGGAACTATTATATCAGGAATTCCTAAAATTCCAGTCCTGACTTTATCCATGTCTATTCCTGTGTCCATGGTCAAATCACTTAACTTCTTTACCTCTATTTCCCTTTCAGTAAAATAGAGGTAATTTGTAGTTCACAAAAGTGATGAGATTTAATTTTGTGAATATTTGTAAAGTGTTAAATATTAATATCCAAATATAATCCTACTTTAATAGTTTCATATCACCCATTTCATCACAGCTGCAGTAGAGGAACAGATCTCAGTTTTTTAAATTTAATTTCAACATAACCTGAGTATTACCTTGATAAAATAGGATTGCAGGTATCAAAAATGAAATAGTCTACAGTGTTAGCTACATCCAAGAACACTTATTTTTTTAAATGTTAAGGATTAAAGTTAGAGGTGAGTTTAAATTGCAGTTTATCTTCTTCCCTGCCTCCCTCCAAACAAGTATGTTGCATCAAATTAGTCTCCTATTAGAATCAGACCCCTTCTTATCCATCACTTTGTATTTTGGTCCATTGAAGAATCTGAGAATTCAAAGAAGTCACTTGTCCTGAGGAGTAAGAAAACAGACAGGTATTAAGGAAAGCATGAAACAGGATATAAGGAGGTGGAAGTGAAAGTAGACCATTCTTCTTACTTCAATTCTTTAGGCTCTTCAGCATGTAAATTACACACCAACTCAGAGTCCTTTTTATGGTAGTGGATGTAAGTGGAGCTCAGAGAATTTGCCTACACATCACCTCCTAAATCTATCTCTGAGAATTATAAATAAATATTAGGTGTCCAGCACATTGATCCTTGTTCAGCAAGATGGTGGCTAGATGCAACTGTCTCAGAAATAGTTGTCACTAGCTTTATTTTTATTTTTTTTAAAGATTTCATATTTTAGCCTGGAGAGAAAAATAGACCCAGAACACACTAATAATTAATACATCCAAACGGCCTGCTTTTGATCTCTCAGCTTTGTAAATCAGAAGTAACTCTGATGAAATTCAGTATAGTTACACTACTGTGAGGTTAGAATCTGGTACTAAAAGTCTAGTTGATTGTTATTATTATTTCATATTCCTACTGAGGAAAAATTGTAATTTTTTTGTATACTGTGAAAATACTTTTTCTTCTGAATGAATTTTATCACACTTTTACTCATATTTGTCATTCTCAGTAGCACCCAGATTTAAAAATAAATAAATCTTGCAATACAAATAAATATTGGAGCTGTTGGATTCCTATGCTGTAAACTTGTAAACCACTGCTGCTTGAAGCAAAATGGGCTGCCTCTATCTTAAAAAATAATTATAGAAGTAGAAAGCATTTTAAAGAAATTGTTTGAGATTTGTATTGTCTGGTCCGAAATGTGACAAACTTGTCTTAACTTTTATGTTATATGTTTTTAGACTTCATGAGCATGTTAATTTTTTCACACAGTAAATTAGACCTGGATTCTGTCCTGCACCCAGTCTCTAAGTACAGCCTGCGGGAAGCGATCAGAGAGCTGGTTTTGACTCCCTGATCTTGAGGTTGGTTTTATGTAGGGTGACCAGATGTCCTGATTTTATAGGGGCAGTCCAATTTTTGGGTCTTCTTCTTATGTAGGCTCCTATTAACCCCCCCTCCCGTCCCGATTTTTCACACGTGCTGTCTGGTAACCCTAGTTTTATGCCATCCCTAACCTGACAACGATTAGAGCAGCCTCAGTCCTGCTCTAAACTTTGCCTGCTTGGGGTAGCTAGAGTGAGGCTATGTCCTGTCCCCCAGTCTTGACCTGGCCCTGAAGCCAAGAACTGTAAGTGGGATGTGGGTGTGGAAAAGGCTAAGGAGAGAATTCAGTTGCAGCATCTCAAATACTTATTAAAAACAGAGTAAAGTGTTTTTTTGACAGATACAATATCTGGTAACTTTTCCATATATTCAACATACGTCTGAAATACACAGGAGTAGCTTTCTTCTAAAATTGTCAGCTCTGCTGATATATTCACATTGCACTAGACTCTGAATGTTAATCATAGGGGCAGTCTTCCTGTGACCAGCTGTAACTTATGTGGAGAGCTCCCTTGGTCCTTCATACAGCAGTAACACATGCATAACAGAATACATTTGCACAATCTAACTTTGTATTGCTTTTATCTTTTAAAAAATATTTTAAGGCATAGTGCCCCATAACCTGTTGCTGTAGCATTAATTGTTACTGAGATTGGCCCAAGCGCGCACATCCCTCCGCCCCCCTTCATACTGAATGTAGGAGTCTAGGGGGCTGCAGGTTGGGGCTCTTGCCTTGATCATAGCAGGTACATATGCAGACTGTCCCCATTGTTCCTTCAACCATGCCTAGTTATTCTGGTTGACAATATGTTTCAGTCTCAGATGACCTGCAAAACAGTGTTTCCACGGCTCTCCACAGGTGGCAGAATCCAGCTGACCAGCATCTGTCTTGAACTCCCCTTGCTGCCTATATTGTTTTGGGCATGCAGAAAATCGGGCTAGTCCTACACTAGTGTTTATTTCTGATTGGTCAGTGACCAAAGGGTGGACTAGGTTAAGAGTTATTTATTTTTTTAAATATACATTTCAATTTTTAGATCCCTTGTGGGTTTTAGAGAAAAAATGCTTTGTGCCCCCTGTTGTGTGGGGAACAGGGGCAAAAGTTCATTTTTAGAGCTGAGCATATGAATTGTGTCTTATTTCTGCTGATCTTAATGAAGATTCTACATTAATTAGTAGAAGTAAATAGAACCAAGGCCCATGGGCTTCTCCTACATTAGAAACGAGTCAAAAATCACTATTAGCCCAATGGAAGAGGACAAGGGACGTGAGCCTGTAAGACCTCCTTGGAGATGCTGAGAGCTCTCGCCTCCAATTGTCTTTAATGGGAGTTGGGGGCACTCTTCACTTCCTAGACATGCTCAGCACTTCGCAAGATTAGACCCAAATCATAAAGATGTCCTTTTCAGGCTTCCAAGACCTTACAAACAATGGAGAATTTTAAAGCTAATGACAGTTATGCCCCTTCATCCGCAATTAAAAAAATAGGATGGAATCAAACCCTTCATGAAAGTTTGCATCCCATGAGAGACTTTTGTTAAAATAATTGTAAGGTGTCATGATAAGCATTTTTAAGAGAAGTTATGCAAACATCATAATGTTCCAATTGTATTAAGCAGCAGTGAGAAGTGGAAGTAAATAAGTACTCCATACCTGGAGGTATGCAAAGCTGATGCCTCATATCACAGAGGTTATAGGTGTCCCGTGGCAGCAGGGACACTCTACTTTTAAATTTTCTTTTGTTAAATATTAAATTGCCTGTAAGAGCAGGAAATGCCGCCTTCTGAGGCCAGCTCCTTTTTTTATTACATAGTTATTGGGTACATCGTAATGCACAATCCTCTATAGAAGTGTAGAAAGGGAGATGTACTGTATATGTTGTGCACTGTGTGTGTGAAAACATACTCTTGTGGAATGATAGGGTCTAATTTTCCACTAATGGGTACTTTGTGGAGTCATTTATGTCTGTGCAAAGTGATTGTAAATACTCCTGTTCTAATGGTTACACTCACTGCACAGGTGTAAATGACTGCATAGGGTTCAAGGCAGTGCAGAATCAGGTTCACAGTCTTTACTTTCTTAGATTTCCTCTGTAATATTTCTTTCATAATTTGAATTCTCAGAGTTTAAATTACTCTTTGTTCCTGAATTTATTTCCAAATATTCAGGCATGAAGGGGCTGGGAATCAGGTCGCTGGAGAATGTGGGAAGCCATCAAAGGAACAGGAATATTGCGAGACAGTATCTGTCTTAGGGTCCCTATACCAACATAGAGTAGGAAGTATTTTAGTCCAACTTCTGCCCCTTGTCCCACTTGTAAAAGAAATTATTCTCTGCAAATGAGTGAGAAAAGAAAGGAAAAGTTACCTTCTGGGTAAGGTTTGTCCCTGAAGTGCTACTGGCCACTAAATACGAATAAAAATGTGAACAGAACTTTTCCAAGTCAAGGGAGAATAAATGGAAACTAGGGTTCTGCTCAAAGGAAGATTCAGCAGGAGAGAGTGATTCAGATGAATTGCAAGAGGCTGCAAGGGTAACTGGAACCGTTGATGCAGCGGTTAAAAGTTTAGAACCCAAAATAATATTTCCTTCAATACTTGATCCAAAATCACTGTTTCCCTGTCTGTGGAAGCTAAATGAATGGGAGCTAGTAGAGTGTATAAATAGGAATGTTTGTTTGAGGCTTTCTGCAAGCTCTTTTAAAACCTATCTTCCTAGTGTTTTAGAATAATAAGAAAGTACATTAAAACAGATTTTGCTCACTGTGTCCTCATGGATTCCTACCTCCTCATGGAGAATGAGAAAAAGCCAAGAGCTTTTATCCTGTGGCTCCATAGCTAAAGGATAAAAATGTTGAAAGCACTGAAAAAACAAGAGCAATAGGATTTACAGTGCAAACTTCCTTTTTTTTTGTTTGTTTTTAAATATCCCATTACTTTTCTCTCCAGTTACAGAATAAAAGAATGCAAATAGGATCTTCACAAATTTTCCATTGAAGTATGAACCCCTTCCATAATGTTTAATGTCTATAACTAAACAAGAGCCATGAAAAATATATTACAAATCAAATGAGAAAGGTCTAAAATATGCACTGCTACATGAGACAGCGTTAATTAAATGAGGATATAATGATATATACTTTTCATAAACCTAGATGGGCAGTGGCCTTAATGTCAAAGAGAACCAAATTGCTGGCTCTGACTAAGCCTGAAATTCAGGAGCAGAGTACTTTACTCTTATAGCTATTCAAGCTAAATAATTTCCATTCCTTTTGGTTTACGGCTTTTGTTTTGTTTTTTGACTGCAAGCATATTTTTTTCTAGCACAGATGGAACTTACATTTGCAGACTTTTTCTCCCTTCTACTTTAAGGAGTGACTGCTAATAGCTTAGCATATTTATGCAAATTTAATCCATATGTACCGGTGTGGTTAGGTCTTCTAGTCTGTGGACCTGAACATAGCTCAACCTGCCCTGTAAAATGCAGCCTTAAAATCAATTTTAACTACCACATAGTGGCAGGTTTCAGAGTGGTAGCCATGTTAGTCTGTATCAGCAAAAACAATGAGGAGTCCTTGTGGCATTAGAGTCTAATAAAGTTTATGCCCAAATAAATTTGTTAGTCTCCAAGGTGCCACGAGGACTCCTTGTTGTTTTATCTACTACATGCTCATCTGTGTCATGAGAGGCAACAAATTTACTTAAAGCTGTCAATAAAGCTATATTTGCTATCCTTTATTTGTGCAACACTGTGAGCCTTCTACTTGGGTATGTGTTTCACTATCTGTTAGGCAGTTACTGGATGAAATAAAGTGTTATGAGAGCAGTATTAAGAGTGAAATGTAAGGTCATGAGATCCATGATCAACAGATATCTTGTAGAAAGGACATTCCAGAGCTGTGGGGCAGATACTGAGGAAGGCAGGTCTCCTGCGCTTGCAAATCTCAATTTCAGTAGAGTCAGCTCCAGCATCCCTGCTGCTGGTAGGGTCAGGTCAAGGAAGGAGAGGCAGTCCTATGATAGATGGGTTTCTGCACACTGAAATTCTGAAAAATCAAGACCTTAAGTTGGATCCATTATTGAGCAGGGAGCAGGTGCCATGTTGAGACTGCAAAGGCTCCTGGGAAAATCAAGAGTAAGATATAGGGTTTATTGATCTTCTTAATATCTCATGTTTATTTATAGCCTTTAAAAGTTAGGAAAGCAGTTCACACTTTAAGGTAAAATTGATAAAGAAATATTACTGTTGAAATGTATGTGTTAATATTGAAGCAACCAATTTGTTTTGTGTGTCTTTGACAAGGTGTGCATGATTCACAGGAAGTTTGCTGAAGTTGGTAACGCTCAATTAAAATAGTTTGTTTTGTTCATGGGATATGGGCAAGCTTTTGGAGGTGGCTTTAGTAAAATGTTTACTTGGGTGTCAATAGATCAGCCCCATGTGTTTCTAGTAAATGTTTAAATATGCATGGAAATATATTGGGCCCTATAGGATGAACTGGAAGTGGCTAATGTCCCTTCTCCTTTCTTTCATGGGGAAGGTTCCTTCATACTTTAATCCTAGAAAGATGACACTGTTACTTATTATTTATTGTATGTGTTCTCCTCAGTTTAACTACAGAGTTCATCTGCATGTCTAATCAGACTTAGGTCCAGGGCTAAGGGCAGGCTTACGTAAGATGATATAATACTGTTTGTCAGTTACTGTTCATTAGCAGTCAGCTTTGTGGAATTGTGATTCTGTCCCTTGGATTTTATAGTACTGCTGCCCTTTTTTACCAGATTCATAAATAAGTCAAAGATGCTTGTTAATGTATTTAGTGCTCCATTCTGCGTGTGGAGATGTTTGTATAAATTAAAGGAAAAGGGCTCTCTCGTCCCTCTCCTAGTTCTGTGTTTCTCCTGGGATTTGTGAGCTTTGTCTTTGAATGTCAGAAAAATGGCAGAAACTTGGCTGATTGGCTTGGAAAACCATCCGTGATTCAGAAAAAAGCTAGCAGCCACCTTTTGTATAAATTTTCTGGTAAGCCAGGGGAAAGGGTAGTATAATAATCAGTTCTGGAAGTGGTAAAAATATAAGGCCCTCAGTGTCCTGAGAAGACAAAGTACCCATCCAGCTAGATACTTAAGGACTAAACTGAACATTTAAAAAATGCATTCAGTGTGTTCCTGCAAATAAAGCTGGAAGGCAGAAATGACAACTATTTAAACAAAACCAAAATCACAGATTCATGCATTATCCCAATTAGTTTGATAAGACTATAAAGCTAACCAGAGGCTGCAGTTCTTGGGATGGTTTCTGTAATAGGAAGGAATCTTAGCATCAAACTGAACTTTTATATGAAGATATTGAGATGACTTACAGGCATAACTTAGTTTGTTCATTAGCCTTATGAACTTCCAACCACAGAACTATGTGGGAACAAATGGGCTAAAAATTAGATGAGACCTTTTTCTTTTGATTTTATATTTGTAGTAATTTTGGACTAATTGTGTACAGCATAAATATAGGGTTGTAATAAACTTGAGAGGATCTGTTTGTCACAGACTGTAATGCTGCAGTTCAGTTAAGCTATAAGCAGGTCTCTGAGACTTTAACTGTGTATTTATTCCAGGGCTGTCAGTTATTTATAATACATACATCAACTTTTTCAAAATCCCACTAGAGGTTACAGATGGTCTCCATGTTACTAGTGAAAAGCAACAGGTGTTTCTCTGACTTCTTGGTAGAATTTTTTTCTCTCTCTTTTTTTGGGGCAGGGAACATGGTCTTCATATGTTTGGACAGTACCTAGGACAGTAGGGCCTTGATCCTGATTGGGGCTTTTGGGAACTGCACTTTACTCTGTTGTGGTTTACTTCATAAATTTTGTCCAGGACTATTTGTTTCCTGGCCAGTGGAATAGATGGACTAAGGTGACACCAAAGGCTGGTCATTAGCAGCCTCACATAGAGATCACTATTACTGCTGTGCTCTGTGAAAATATAAACATTTATGGGTAGAAAGCCGAGGTCTACTGGTTTGGGCTTACATTTTTGGCAGTTTATAGTCATTTCCGCATAGTGTAAGACTGGTTCCATAACTGATAGGAAAGTAGGATTTTGTTCTGAACTATAGAGCAAATTCCTTATTTCACATAAAAGTAGTTGGCAAATGTAGACGTTTTCCTGTTTGTGAACATTCACAAACTGATCCTTAATTTTTCTAATATATTTATTATTTGTAAATATTAGCTGAATAATGTAACCAACCAAACAAGTTTGAGCCTTTTGGTTGTTTGAAAACTATTTACTATGACTAAGCTTCCTGACTTTCTGTGACCTCCGAGACTTCTGCAGTGGACAGTACAGCTGGCTCAGGGGCTGCCTGCAGGAGTTTGGGTGTGTGGGAAGGGGCTCAGGGCAGGGTGTTGGGGTGCGGGGCAGCACTTACTTTTAGGGGAGTGGTTCCCAGTTCCCACTGGCATGTCCCTGCAGCTCCCAGGCAGACCAGCCAGGGGGCTCTGTGCACTGTCCGTGCCCGCAAGCACCGCCCCTACCCCCAGCTCCCATTGACTACAGTTGTCAGCCAATGAGAGCTGCAGAGCTGGCACTTGTGGTGGGAGCAGCACGTGGAGCCCCCTAGGAGCTGCAGGGACATGCTGATTGGAGCTGGGTGGGGAGCCTGCCTGCCCTGCCAGCCCTCCCCCAGCACCAGCAGAGGTCCTGGGCCATGCTGCACCCCCACTCCCAGTGCCATTGGGGGTCCTGGGCTGCACGCTGCCATCAACCTCCCCTTACCAGCACCAGCAGGGGTCCCAGGCCATGCACTGCCATCTGCCTCTCCACCCCAGCACCAGTGGGGGACCTGGGCCTTCTCCTCCAGCACCCGTGGGGACCCCAGACCTCCCACAGAGAAACACTGGCCCAAGTTTTAGTTAGGGGTATATAGTAAAAGTCATGGACGGGTCACAGGCTGTGAAATTTTGTTTACTGCCTGTAACCTGTCCATGATTTTTACTAAAAATACCCATTACTAAAAAGTAGCCTTCACTCTGACTACTCAGAAATCAGGTTCAGTTAGTGAATGATTGGTCACATAAATCCTTGGATATTTCTGCTTTCTAATTCAATGACTGAAACTTTTAACAGGAAAATAACACTCTTCTGGTATGGAGTTGGAATGAATAATCGCTCTTGCTGAAATTTGTAGAATTTGCAAACATACTTGCAAATGATAAATAATATGACACCGCAAATTAGAGAGAGAGATGAATTTACTGGATTTACTCAAGAATACTTTGTTATTCAGCCAACTCTTGTTTGAACATTTCAAGAGGTTTATTTTAACACATACACTTTTCAGCATAATGTACTAATGTTTGCCAGCAATATGTTACGGAACATATTCATACATAACATTCAAATGTTATAGTGGATTGATAAAAGAAATGACCCATTTAGCTCAATATTCAAACTAAGGTGGTTAAGGTGAGGTGCCCATAACCTGATCTGGATGATTAGATGGGCACAGAGGTAACTAGTATCTGTTTTGTGCACTTAAGTCCACAATTTAGCACCTTAAAGTAAGTGTCCAACTTAGAAAATTTGACTTCCAATACAGAATACAAGTAAGGATGCTCATTAAGGCCAAAATTCTGATCCTGTTGGAAGTCAATGAAGTAAACCTCCATTTGACTGCAATTATTTTGTGTTGAAATATTGGGAGGCAATGTGGCCTAGTGGCTAGAGCAGTGGAGTAGAATTCACTATTACTCTAAACAAAGACAAATTAACCATTTCACCACTGCAAATATAAAATTTACTTTTACCTTTAAAAATAGGATTTTTCCGACTTACTTATTCTTTTCTGCTTCCCTGCAGATTAAAGCAAAAAATTACGACAAAGTAGAAAAGGTGAGTCCAATAATAAATTCTATACTTTATGTAATTTTTAAGATTTTGTTTTTTAAACAAAAAAAATTCCAAGGACCTTACATATGAAACATATATTTATAAGGAGACCAGGTATCATCTCATTAGGCTGGGGTAGTAGATTGGAAAGAACTGCAGCTTGCATTGAATATTTTATCTGAGTCATTCTTCTTTTATCCAGTTTATCCAAGGATACCTTAGAAGTATGATCACGAAAGTGGGTTTTATTGCTGTCCACACACCGTAAACAGTGGGGTCACCAGAACAATTGTCCTGCATTTTATACTCTCCATGTCTGACTACCGAACATGAAGATAATCTTACCAAATCAGTTGGTAATTTAGGTTATTCTTTCCAATAAATTTCAGCTCAGAATAACAGAGAAAGTTTTAATTGAGGCGCTCTGAGAGATAATATAAAAACCTAATTTCTGTTCTTGAATTCCTGATCACATTTTCTCCACATGCTAACAGTTGTTTCAGAGATGCCTTATGAAAGTGCTACACATCGATTTATGGAAGTGTTACCTTTCATATGTACGTGAAACCAAGGGAAAGCTACCCAGTTACAAGTAAGTAAAAATGGTTTGTTCCAAATTCTTTAGTTTTGATGGTGATTCTCTTTTCCTTTACAAGGCATTGAACAGGGGTTTTGTGTTGGCAAACCTCTCTGAGACTGGAGAGCTGATCATAATGGATCTATAAGATATCGCCTGTTCTCTGTTCCAAAAACATTTTCTCCCTCGATTCTTTCTGGTAGGCAGTTGCCATGCTCATGCTCATATAAAATAGCAGATAAAGTTGCTTCCTTGAGACAACCAGAGAAGTAAATTGTCCTGTCCATTTTCCTGTTAATGAGGGATTGTTCCCTATCATACATTCTTTTGCCTGGTCTAATCTAATTTTAAATTTCCTGGTCAATGGGGGCAAATAATAAAAGCCTTCTGTAGACCAGGATTGATGGTCAAGTAAAACAGCTCAAGTGTTAGCTTTAATCAAGATACAATATTCAAGGTGGGAACAATTGAAGAACTCTAGTTTTGACAAGGCCTGGGAAGACTATTCTAATATATCATGGTGTCAGGAAGAAATTTTGGATATTAATCTTAAACTTTTCTTTCCTTAATTTCATCACATTTCTCCTAATACTCCTGTGTACTGCACTAAATAATTCCTCTTCATCCTAAGGCCTGGCCTACATTTACAAGTTAGGTCGATGTAGCGGTAACATTTAGAGGTGTGAAAAATTCACACCCCCAAGCACCAAAATTAAGCTGACTTAACCCCTGATGTAGATGTGACTAGGTTACTGCAGAATACTTTTGTCCCAGCTACTGCTGCTTGGAGAGGTGGATTAGTGATACCAATGGAAAAACTGTTGCTGCAGGAAGCGTCTACACAGTGGCACTAAAGCAGCATAGCTGCAGTGCCATAGCTGCGCTGCTGTAGTGCTTGTAGTGCAGACATAGCCTTAATGTTTACACTTTAAATAGCTGTAGGTTGTTGTCATGTTCTCTCCACAGTCATCACTTAACCTAGCTATACATACTCATTACTAGTGCTGTTAAAAATGGTAAATAAATTTCATGAAGAAAATCAGAATTTTTATTTTAAAAATATCAATAATAAAAGAGAAATCACTTTTTTCTTGGTATTTGTTCATCCCCTTCCTTTGTCTTGTAATTCCCTAACCCTTTTTTCAGTAGCAAAATGTGTGGGGAAGGGGGTGAAAAGGGAGGTGGGAAGATGGAAAAAGGGAGAGTGAAAACAAAATTACAATTTTTGGTGGGGAGGGGAGGGGAGGCAAGGGGTTGATGGCTGAACGATTTAAAAAAAAATGTCCATGGAATCTTTTGATTATTAAAAATAAGCCATTTTTATGGAGGGAGGGGAAGAAGGGCATTTCAAAGTAAAACCAGGTCCACTCAGTTTTTTTTAATTGCAAACCACTCCTTTTAGCCCTTAACTGCTTTTTGTTGCTTTTCGCAGGGATTCCTAATCTCTTTCAGGTATTCCCACTAAGTAAATCAGTCAGCAAGGAATATTTATAGAGCAATTGGCCATACCTTCTCTGTTGCTGGTGCACATGGCATATGTGAGCTCTAGTCATCTAAGAAGAGAGGCCCAGGCACACGAGAGCATTATGTACTGCCATCAGTGCACTCAGCCAGACAGTTTTCCTTTTAACTTCCTTGCTTGTGCTAATTGTCTGAATACAGAATGCCAGGAATTTAAGGAAACCAAACGCCTATTTTACGGCACTAGCCTTTTTTTCTTAAATATATATTTAGAATTTGTTGCTAAAAGATTTTTTAAATTAATACTATTTATTAAAATGGATAAAACCTAGTCCCAGCTCTGAATGTTTTCAATATTGTGGCATTTTTCAGAGAAAAAATGGCTCAGGCATATGACTTTGCTCTGGATAAAATCGGCATGGAAATCATGTCATACCAGGTATGTTTTGTTATCTGTCTAATTATTTCTGATTAGTGTACTAAGTGCTTGTTGATTTGATTTTTTTCTGTTCTTTTTTTTTACATAGATCTGGGTGGATTACATCAATTTTTTGAAAGGCGTGTAAGTACTTAAGTATTTTTTAAAAGTTAATTCATGTAATTTTAATGTTAGTGTTTTAATTACTGACATGTTAGTGTCTCACTTCACTATTTAGAGAGGCAGTTGGATCTTATGCAGAAAACCAGAGGATAACAGCTGTTCGTAGGGTTTACCAGCGAGGTTGCGTGAACCCAATGATCAACATTGAACAACTCTGGAGAGATTATAACAAATATGAAGAGGTAACTGAGAAAATAAAATTATTTGTGATTTCAGGTTTGTTTAGAAAATCCTGTCTTAAAAATTACTAAAAGTTGGTCCCAGAATTGTGTCCACCCGAATACATGTGTGCAAACAGATAAAAAGGTAGTGCAATGCATGTTTTGCATGTATAATGGTGAGTTCTTTGTGCATCCATGCAAGAATTTTACAGGCACAACGTAGGTACCTGTGCGTGATAATTGGTTTTTTTATATTTCTTCACTTACAGACTATTTGTTCTGGATAAACATAATTTTTTTTCCCCTTTTCATATAGTGTCATGTGTTTCCTGTCTGCTGTATTGGAGAATTTTAGTCTCAATTTTATTTTTTTTTTATAATATTGATATCCATTGTGAAAGGTCAAGAAAAACGTGAGCCTTTTGAACATCTAAGTGTGCTGATGTTTAGGGTGTTATTTGATCTGTACTCAGTAGGTGCCATATCCCCTCAGAGTTCCCTTATGGCTTGAATTCAGTAGGAGTTTATGGTGTTCAACAAATTGCAGAAGACAGTAAAATTTGCAGGATCTAGTCCAGTTTATGTCCTTAATTAATAATCTGGTGTATAAGGCATTTTAAGTAGCAAATACAGAGGGAGTTTCATTTCATTTAAATGAACAGCATGATGAGTTTAAAGAATATGATTATCTTTCTCAGAAATTTAAAATTAATATATCTCTTTAAGGGTCAAGATTATAACTTGTCTTATGTGCCCACCTAGGGGAATAAATGTGCACAAAGCCTACTCACCTACTTGAGTACCCAGATTGCCAGTCTGTATTAGAGGGGCAGAGCAGATTCTGTGGAGCTGTTACTCTTAACCCCTCATAGATGAGCAGGGAGGGGATGGGAGTAGCCAGGGCCTTGACTCTGACCTCTGTGATGTGCTGGCCATCAGAGCTGAGCTTCACTTGGTAAAGGACAAGGGGCAAAGAGGGAAGGAATTGTGATTGACTGTGGACTGATCATTATTTAGGGCAAGACAAAATTTCAGTCTCGTGTCCCATAATGTGTATGTAAAGTTTATTCTTATGGTTTAGAAGTCTAAATGTGAATCCTTCATGCACAGTCAAACATCGCTTAGGGCATATGTGTTAGAAGTGAAAAATCACAAATATTTTGTGATATAAATGACTAAAACATTTTACTCCCAAAACTGAATTGCCAAACACAGATTGTATTTGTTCCCTAACTTGGCCACTTACCATACATTTATTGGAAGATATTTGTTGTTTTCTGATGTCCGTACCTTTTAAAAGACTTCTGTTGAACATTCTTAAATAGTTTTACATCCCCTTCCAGGGCCCTTCCTCTCTCCGAAATAAAAATCAGTAGTTTGTATTTTTTTGTAAAATAGTGTATTTTCAATTGCTGTTCATTTTTTTTCCCCAGGGAATCAATATTCACTTAGCTAAAAAAATGATTGAAGATCGGAGTAGAGATTATATGAATGCTAGACGTGTGGCCAAGGTACAGACTCCTGTTCATTTAATTTTTACATTGTTTAATTCCATAAAAGCCAGAAAGCATTAAGCCTAGTTAAGCTACTTGTTTAGTAGGCTGATAGAATTGATATTTTAATAGGACAAAAATGCTAAGCATACCTGTAAGCAGTCACTTTCATTATGTCTATTTCTCTCTACAACTTCAAATATTATCTACCTCTTCTTCAGGAATATGAGACTGTAATGAAAGGTCTGGATCGCAATGCTCCCTCCGTCCCCCCACAGAATACTCCCCAAGAGGCTCAGCAGGTCGACATGTGGAAGAAATATATCCAGTGGGAAAAAAGTAATCCACTGCGCACAGAAGACCAAACTCTCATAACAAAAAGAGGTAACATGATTAGATATCAGAATCAGTCATAGATACTCTGCAGCATGTTTAGAATTATTGCTGAGAATCAGCTGAAGAAATGAAGTGATCTTAACATTGACAATGATCCTGCTATGCCCAAAGTTGGTCAAATCATGTTTTTTCTTCATTAATCCCCATTCCGGCTCTACATACAAACACTGCAACACTTATGTCAGTACTTCAACCTGACTTAACTCTCTTCAAAGGCCAGGCTGCAAATGACCTACAGCAGGCCTGGAAAATCTGCAAATATAGGCTATTTCAGACCGTGATGGGAGGTGTCAGGCCCATATGCAGAAGACTTTTCCAGTCACCCCCTCTCTGTTATACTGAGGGGATCTTGCATGGGTATCTCCACTGACTACAACTGGGGTAGTGTCCTGAAGAGAGGCAGGCTGGCCACAAGCCCCATTGGGTATTAGTAGAATCTACTGTATTATCTGATACTTCTGTGTTTGATACGATGGTTAATTAAGTTACATATGTAAATTATTAATATACAGTCATACAAATTCTTTTGCTAGGCATATTTATCACTTTGACTTTTTTTCCCTAGTTATGTTTGCTTATGAGCAGTGCCTGTTGGTCCTCGGGCATCATCCAGATATCTGGTACGAGGCTGCACAGTATCTTGAGCAATCCAGTAAGCTGCTAGCTGAGAAAGGGGTAAGGGAATGGATATGGCCAAAGGGGAAAACACACTTTTAGCATTTTGAACTGTGTGTAAATTTTGGAATTCTGAATAGTATTCCATAATATTAAAAATTAATTTTAGTTAAGAGACTTTTGAGTTTTATGAAATGCAATTATAATGTTGACATTAAATATTTTAAGTAGTTTAAATCTTAGACTTTTATGGTTAGTACATATAGTAGCATTGTAAATGCTGACCGTTCAAATGCTTATGTACATGAGCATGCGAATACTCCATTTGAATTCAGTGAGACTGCTCGCATAAATAAAATCATGTACACAAGTGCCTGCCGGATCAGATCTTAATTTTGTCTACGGTGTCATCAGTATTAAATAATTTTGTTACAATATTTGTTTATGATAGGACATGAACAATGCTAAACTGTTCAGTGATGAGGCTGCTAATATTTATGAAAGAGCGATCAGCACTTTACTAAAGAAGAACATGCTTCTGTACTTTGCATATGCAGACTATGAAGAGGTGAGCATAAAGATTTCAGTACTGACTCTAACTCCAGTGGGACAAGATGTCTTTTCTCCAAAATCTCATCTGCTTGAAAAGTACTATATCAGGGGTTGGCAACCTTTCAGAAGTGGTGTGCTGAGTCTTCATTTGTTCACTCTGATTTAAGGTTTCGCGTGCCAGTAATACATGTTAACGTTTTTAGAAGGTCTCTTTCTATAAGTCTATAATATATAACTAAACTAGTGTTGTATGTAAAGTAAATAAGGTTTTTAGAATGCTTAAGAAGCTTCATTTAAAATTAAGTTAAAATGCAGAGCCCCCCTAGAGCAGTGGCCAGAACCTGGGCAGTGGGAATGCCACTGAAAATCAGCTTGCTTGCCACCTTCGGCGCGTGTGCCATAGGTTGCTTACCCCTGTACTACATAAACATAATATTAATTCTGCCAAACTTCTCAGCCTACATTGATACTTTCTAGGCTAAAGTAATATAATGGAAAAATATTTCTATATTATTAATTCCAAAAATATGTTCGAAATATTCAGATTTCTACTTAATTCTTTAATTTTTTTTTCTTTTGTTCCAAACAAGTAGGTAGAGGCAGAAAGCGGCAGAGAGAGACTTCCAGGAACTTCAGTGTGTCTAGTATTATGAAGCATGTTAGTGATTTTTTTAAATTTATTTTATTTCCTCAGAGTCGAATGAAGTATGAGAAGGTGCACAGCATATATAACCGGCTCTTGGCTATTGAAGATATTGATCCCACATTGGTAAGATGATTCTATACTATTCAGTTTTTCCACATTTCCAGTAATATTGATCTCAGTACACCCAAAGAATGGGTAGCGTTCTCATCAGTTAATAGCTCGAGTGGATGACTAGTGGACTAAGCATTAGGTTGAGAATATGTAGACTCTTGGAAACCACAGTTTCAAATTCCATCAGGGTCAGTGACTCTGCCCTTTAGTCTTCCAAGGTAGATAAATTAGGTACCATGCACTTTAATTTCTGTGTCCTTAAAAACCTACAGCAAGCCATATCCATTCAAATGGACGTTAAAGATCCCATGACATGCTTCGTAAGAGTAGGCATTTGCTGTTTGACCAAAATATCACTTCCTCTTCCCTAAATTGTGTGCTTTTTACCCATTGATTGCTACTCTTTGCCCCAGTGGATGATGCAATGCAATGGTGCTTTATGTTTAAAGTTTATGAAGCACTTTGGGATGAAGTACACTGCATAAATACCAGTGATTAGTACTACGCTGCCACCTTTTCTGCCTCAAGAATTTTAATATTGAATATCCTTGTAATTTTACTCAGGCCTAATGTCAAAAATAAATAGGTAGGTTAAAGCTGTGGCACAGTATATATTCAATGATGCTGCCTCTTAGTTGCTACCTTATCTGAACGTGTTGTTTCTATTATGAATTATTATATTTTGTGGCTGGAGTGGATTCTAGATATGACCAAAGGATCTCTTTCATATCTGAATACTTTTATATTTTGGATATCATCTTGTGTGCTGAACAAATCATCATGTGTATTTTAGGTATATATACAATATATGAAATTTGCAAGACGGGCAGAAGGGATCAAATCTGGAAGAATGATATTTAAGAAAGCGAGAGAGGATGCCCGGACCCGCCATCATGTCTATGTTACGGCAGCTTTGATGGAGTATTACTGTAGTAAGGTAAACTCAGACATATTCTTTGGGATTAAAGAAGTGTTAATAGTTGTGCTGCTTTTTGAAGTTAATAATGCTATTTTAACATTTGCAGGACAAGTCAGTGGCCTTCAAGATTTTTGAGTTGGGGCTGAAGAAATATGGAGACATTCCAGAATATGTACTGGCATACATTGACTATCTGTCTCACCTTAATGGTAAGCTTTGGGAACTAGGAGGGCTACTAATGAAACATTAACCTTCACTCTCAGAGTTTGGCTTCAGTCCAAGTTTGCAGACTGGTTTGAATTCTTTCCTACAGGGCAATAATCTACTTCACAAAACCTGTGTGATTGATTTGAAAAAAGTGCCATTTTCTGCTCAGTGAAGATCCAGAAGTGAATTGACACTGAGATCCCATATTGTCTCATCGCTATACAGAGTGGGCTTTCCAAGTCATTAAGTACTTTCCACTGTGGCAGTTTCATTCCATCTGTAGTTGACAGTGGAAAATGTGTTAGGAAAATCTAACTCCTTGGGCACAAAGATTCACAGGGGGTTAAAAAGTCTGTCTGCAGAAGTACTCAACGGCAGTGATGGATTGATCCTTTCCTGTAGTGACTGCAGAATTCTGGTCCAGTTTTCTGACCTTCACAAGTACAAATAAAACTCATTCTCCAACAGTGGATGGGAAAAGCAAAATTCAAAGTAGTATTGTGAATTAACTGACAACTTTGAGTTAGCGTTTCCTGGACAGGGGGCTATGGCTGTCAAAGGCCATTGATAAGAGGGGCATACAAAGCCAGACATGTGCAAGGGGAAAGGGAGGTATGCAGTGTCAGTGTGCCCATTGTATGGCTAGCAGCAGGGCTCTGCCACTGCAGGACTCGTTAATGTGGGAGTTAATGGAACAGAGAAGAAACTGGAGCTGTCTGAAGCAAAGCTATGGAGTTGCAGTGGAGGCTGTGTGTGTAGCTGCTGTGGTGTTTCACAGATTCAGAGAAGAGGCGGGAGAGTGGCTTGTCCTAACTCCCTAGTTTCCTTCCCTGCCCAGCCATGCTCTCTAAAGATTCATCAGATCCCCAAACTGCTGAGCTCACATGGAGGGGCTTCCACAGCTGTGGGTGATGTTGCTTTTCCATCCACGCATACTGGCCCATTTGGGCCTATGCTTGCACCACTTCCCTTTCTCTGCACTGGTATTTAAATGATACAGTGTAACCCTTAGTTATTAACTAATAGCTCAATTGGCACACTTATTTTCTCTATTTAAGAGAGATTTTGAAGAGGGGGCAGACTTGAATCAAGGAGATGTTTGTACAAAAATCCAGTTCCCCCTAACATCCCTCTGAGAAAATGGATATTTGTGTAAATTCTCATAAGAGCAGATGTAGAATGGGAAAATAGCAAAGACTTTGTGACATCACATACTAGCAAACAGTCCACCTGCTCACTTAAGAGATTTTTCTGAACAAAGGTAATATTAGTGCTAAAGAGCTTCACACTAAATATTTTTGAAAATAGCACCCCCTGTTGTTGTTGTTGTTGTAGTAACTATCTGGCTGGCATAAGGAGATTTGGGGGAAATCAGATGAATAGATAAGAATTTACTATGTACCATTACACGCAGTGTCAGCTGGAACTTCACCAGCAGGACGGGATAGCAGGTGTCATGGTTACTGGGCTATCTGCACCCCTGACCCCTCTCTAAGTGCACCCCTTCAGATGTCAGGCCTTGAGTCTTTACCTCTTTTGCGGTGGAATCCCACTCTTGGACCAGGGTCTGGGCTACTGTGCCCTGGAATCCAGCAAGACCAAGTGGGTTTAGTATCTGCAGTTTTTTTCCTTCAGGAGTTTGTGGTCAGTGGTGCAAACACTGATCAGACAGCCTTTTTCAAAGCAAAGTATCGTTTGATTTTAACAGTAGAAATTAAGCATAGCATAAGAGAAAAAGGATTTTAAAACAGTATGTCTATATGCATCTCTTTCTTATCTAGAGCCATACCATCCCTACAGAGACTCTAGCCAGACCCAAACCTCTTGATCTGGGTGTCAGTCTGTTTCCCCTTAACTGTGTTTTCCCCCATTTGATGGGGTGTCCTTTTAAAACTAGTTTAGATTTTTGTTCTCCTGAGTTCAGACTTGGACCCTGCTGCCCACAACCAGTTTGGGGAACTCTGCAGGCAGGCAGAGATAGACCTTCAAAGCAAAGGGCTTCTGCATTGTACCTTGTTGGCAGATGGATGGTTATCTCAAGTTATTGTCCTGTTTCCTGCTTGTTTTTCCAATAGCCTAGTATTAAACTAAACCAACGTACTCATACTGTGAAAAACCCAATAACCAGGTCACAATACAGTATTCATATGTTACACAACAACTCCATTTCCACCACAGTGAGTATCTATAAAATATTGAGAGGTCCATGAAGGAGGTTTTCCCATTTCCTGACACCACCACAGTAGGATTGACTTGCATATTGATACAGCTGTAGCTGTATATTAAGGTTTATTGAAAATTAAATAAAGTCAGAGCATCATATCGTTGGAACAATCTTTTATTTTTCACTTGAATGACAAATTTCTCTGAACAGATACAGATTTGGAACTGGACTTAATATATTTTTATTTTTTTTAGAGGACAATAATACAAGAGTTTTGTTTGAACGTGTTTTAACCTCAGGAAGCCTCCCACCAGAGAAATCTGGGTAAGTTTGTCAAATTATTTTGTTTTTCTATCCTTGAAAACCCACCTTTAAAGCTTAAACATCACAAATTAAGGAGAAGAATTGCTGGAGGTGTACTCTCCCTCATAATCCCATTTAAAGGAGAGGGCAGAGAATTCACCCCTTGGACTACAGCACTGATGACAACATAGCACAAAAAACACCTTTAGCCGATGGTACTGATGATCATGATATTGTTCCCTGCCATTTTGGGAAAGGAAGGGAAAGATTGTGGGAATAATGCAAGGACCTGAGAGAAGGTGAGATGGGAACTGATAGGAGAGGGACTTCACAAGGAGTACAAAAAACAAATAAATAACCACAGTGCAAAAGGATCATAGATGAGCTTGCAGCCCTTTCTCATCTGGTCCCTAACCCTGTCAGCCATGCTTCCATCCTCTCTATTAAACGCAGTTCTTCCAACAAGATTACAAGCCCTGGTGCTCCCCCCCGGCAGGGAAATAGCCACAAGCCTTATATTACAAGACCTATGCATCATAGTCAAATGTTCCACTGCTCTGCTCATTCATGCCTCAGTTTGTTGCTTCTGATTCTCTAAGAATAATTTTTATCCACATTTCAAAGAAAGGGGAATTGAAGTATAGAGTTTAGAAGCCAAATTCTCCTGAAAGGTGAGCTGCGAAGCTAAAATGAAAGTTGAATTAAGCCCAGATATATGTGGTCAGATCCCTTCTTACCAAGCTGTGTGAGATTTTCTGCAAAGAAGTTGGGATTTACAATTGTGCAGAACACGCTGCATTGGTTGGTTTCTCTCTCTTGCTGCCCTCCACATCACTGCAGTGGTGCTAGTTGTATATAGTTTGTAAAATGCTATAACATCTAAAAATGAGAGAGATTATTAGGAGCATAGTATTAGTGTTACCTATTATGCATGCACATAAAACAGATACTTGTAGTTGTTTATTAAATGGTAATGTCCATGTTTCCTAATCACCTTAATTGGAGTTTGTCATCTTGTGATCTTTACAAGTAGGAGGGATTCAGCGTAGCTTTCCCCCGATCAATCATTTATTCCCTTTACCTGTTTTCTTTCGCAGAGAAATCTGGGCCCGATTTTTAGCTTTTGAAAGTAACATTGGTGATCTAGCTAGTATACTTAAAGTGGAAAAACGGAGGTTTACAGCCTTCAAAGAAGAATACGAGGGTAAAGAGACAGCTCTGCTGGTAGATAGGTACAAGTTCATGGATTTGTACCCTTGCTCTGCAAGTGAACTTAAAGCTCTTGGTTACAAGGTAGGTAGCTGAGAAAATTTAATTTTGTGATAGTTCTTTTGAGATCTGGAGCAGTCCTGTAACACTGTCTCACTTCATCTTGCACTTGCCTTAAAGTTTTCATTGACAGACAAGAAAAATAAAAACAGGTGCATTGATTAGGGTTTTATTCTTTCATTTTTTGAGCCTGATCCTGCTCCCGGTGGAAGTTTTGCCATTGGTTTTTGCCACTGAGTTTCAAATAAAGCAAGATTGGGCTGTTAGTACTATAGGCTGCTTGTAATTTTTAGTTGTTTTAGCTGGACCCAGATCTGATCTAGAATGGAGTTAAAAGCATTGGGTCTAATTCATCCCTGATTTAATTCCAGGTTAAACCAGGAATTAATGTCGTTCTCACAGCCTTTCTGTTCAGTCCTTCACTTGGAATGGTATTGGGTGGTAAAGTGAAAACTTCAAGCAGTCCCAGACTGCTGGTTCATTGAGTGCCAGGCATTAACTATTGGGGGGAAAGAACATGACTAACATACAACTCTGCCTAAATTAACATTTCAGTTTTTGCCTCCATCTACAAAAGGCTGGTGCAGTAATGCCTTTGCCCTGCAGTCCCCAAATCCTCAGTGCAGGCTTAATTCTGAGCTGCTTACTCAAGCAAAATTCCTGCTGAAGTCAATGGGCATTTAAGATCAGGCATTCCTCTGCTAAAAAAAAAAAAGTCAAAAAGACAAGTATCAGAGCAATGAGCCCAGTTGCTGTTCAGTCAATAGCAAAACTCCCATTCACTTTGACAGCAGGATTGCACCGAGACTGAACATGATATTAAGCAGGACTGAGAAAATCTGCCTGTCCTGTCTTAGGTGGATTTGACACTGTCTTTATTTAATAACAACCATACTTCTGTTAGTGCTGAGCCTCAGGCATGTCAGTCACTATTTAATAGCTTGTGCCAAGTGCCTGTATCTGATCTGTGGTACCAGCAGTTCTAGGTCTGTTAAGCTCCAAGAATGTTTTGACCACAGTTTAGTTTTTCCTGAGTGTATTTTTTTCTGATGTTTTTAATTTTTTGCAATATGTAAAGTTTAGGGGAAATAATAATTGAGAGGTAAGACTAGAAGGCTTTTGTGTGCAATGTGAAATACATAAACAAGTATGAGAGGAATAAGAGCTTGTTTGCTGGAAGGATTATTTTGTTTTCCACTTCTGCTAAGAGGAAGGATAGTGGAATCACATCTCTCACAAAGGGTGCTTCAGAGTCACTTGTTGCGTTCCAAAATTGTTCATAAAGCACCTGATCATGCGAGCCTGCTTCATATGAGTACTCCTTATGAGAATTGGCTTATTGGCTTCAACTGAACTGCTCATGTATGGAGGATTGGGCCTAAACATTGTTTACAAACAATCCTTGTTGGAAGTAGGGCTGGTGTTCAGTCTTTGTGTTCATGGGACTCATACTTAAAAAAAAAAAAATACACACTTAAACATAAAATGTTTATAAATACACACAGTATACGGACACAACCACGTTTCAGATGGTGCAAGTAGCAAAGCCTTTAAGGTTGCCTAACATTTTCCATTTTAAGATACTGTTTTCAGTATATCTTATTATTTCTGCTAAGCTGAAATTTCCAATGCGGGTGCAGGCCTCATACTGATGATGATTTTTGTTTCTTTGGTGACGTTTCAATTAAAATGGTTCAGTTGTTTCCACAAATGAGATGAGAGAAAATGTTTTGCTGATGCAAGATGAACCATTATATGTCAGGTTTAAACACACATAGGAGTGTCCACACGGTGATTTGCGTCAGTTTAACTGTTTTAAAACCCATTTAACTTAAGCTGGCAAACCTTGTATTTAGACAAGCCCATAATCATTGTACTGTGCCTAGAACAATGGAGTCTGATCTCAGCTGGGGCCTCAAAGCAGAACTGTCATAGCCTACATATGGGATCCAGGTACCTCCTAAGGCACCTACATTTGAATAGATTGAACAAATGTCTTCAGAAAGCATTAGAAAAAATATAGCTGAGATTGTCCATCTATCTTTAATTCCTACTATGATATTGCTTTGTGTAATTTAAAACATGAAATTACTAAATTGCCTGGTTCAGTGCTCTCTAATTTGTGTTTTCAGGATGTCTCACGTGCCAAGTTAGCAGCCATTATTCCAGACCCTGTGGTGGCTCCTTCTATAGTGCCTGTTCTAAAAGACGAAGTGGACAGAAAACCTGAATACCCAAAACCAGACACACAGCAGATGATTCCATTTCAGCCAAGACATTTAGCACGTAAGTCAAGAGTTTAATCATGTTAAGGTTAAAAAGATTTCATTCAGGGGCCTGTTACCACCCCCTAACTCACATCAAGCCATCCCATTGAATTTAACTGAGCTACTCATGAAGTGCCCTGTGCCGAAAAGCTCCAACTTTAGGCATCTGCTTAATTCCCATTGGGACTTCAAAAGAATTTATGCACATCTAAAGTTGGTTCTTAAGTGCTTTGCTCGATTGGGATAGACTTAAGTCTTTGCTGAACAGATGCCAGACTAAGGTAGGCATGAGAAAGGGTTGCAGAATCTGGCCCTGAGGCTTCTGCTAGCTGTAATAAGATGATGTAGATTGTTTTATACCAGGGGTTCTCAGACTGGGGCTCAGGACCCCTCAGCAGGTCGTGAGCTGTCAGTCACCACCCTAAGCCCTGCTTTGCCGCTAGCATTTTTAATGTTAAATTAAAAACACTTTTTTATATATTTATTAAGGGGGGGGGGGAGTCGCACTCAGAGGCTTGCTATGTGAAAGGTGCACCAGTACAAAAGTGTGAGAACAACTGTTTTATACTATAGGACTCAGATAGCTGAAGACAATGACAAAATGTACTTTTAAATTACGTCTGTCCATTATTCATTTCTGTCATATACAAGAGGTCTAAAGCTTGAATTACTCTACCATTCACATTTGATTTATACTGTTCTTTTCCTCAATAGCTCCAGGTTTGCATCCTGTGCCAGGCGGTGTATTTCCAGTCCCACCAGCTGCTGTAGTTTTAATGAAGCTCCTCCCACCTCCTGTGTGTTTTCAGGTTTGTTTCAATAATTTAATATATTCTAAAGGCTTCACACCTAGTACATACACTTCAGTAGAGTGCTTTAATGAATGAATTATATCTATACTGTGCTACTTAATGTTTCCAGTAATGTGTAAATAGTTCCTAGTCAGTTATCTAAATTCTTCTCCCATTACAGGGCCCTTTTGTGCAAGTGGATGAACTCATGGAGATTTTTCGAAGATGCAAAATGCCAGAAAGTAAGTGTTCTCCATTTTTATTTTCTGTCATTGAAGTGGCAACATGGCAGTGCAAGGTGCGTGTGGGGATAGCTATACAGCCTCTTACAGAGGAAGTCTGTACTGAAATTAGGCTGCTGTTTGCTGCCATTTGATTATCTGTGATTTCCCTATAATAAAGAAATGAGAATTATTGGGTCAGTATATTTCTGTAATTCTCTGATTCATTATTGTTTCTGTTAGTGCTGCTATAAACTTTCCATTATAAATGTCTTTAGGTAAATGGTTCATAACTCAGCTAATAAAAACCCCAGGGCTGGACCTGGGCATACACCTTTCATAAACTTAAAAAGCATTCGCCATTTTAGAGTATGCAATAACAGTTCAGAATGTGGCTGTATAGTGAACAAGAGAGTGAAATTGATCAAGTGTCTTTCTTTATCTTGTGTCTGGTCCCCTATAAAACCCCTAGCTCCGGAGCTCAGAGTAGAACATGATCCAATATAGGGTGAAGATGTTGAGAAAGTCACCAGACCTGAAACTAAAACCTAAGTCTCTCTTGTTATAGGAGAAAGTCACCTTAGGTAGGGACACTAAAGATAGCCTTTTCCTTCTATGGAGTAGAGTACTTTAGACATCAGTTTCCACTTTCTCAAAGTAGCATGCAGCTGACCTGACTCAAGAGTAAAAGCAGTAAATTTCACTCCACTTTTTCCTGAAGATGTTTTCCCATGCAGTAGAGCATAGTTTTCAGCCCACTCATTATTTTTCTTCCAAAATTGACATCCAGTGAGATGACTTAGATTTTGAGAATTCCTTAAATGGAGAAGGTGCCTTGTTATTTTTAAAGTCAAGTCTTCTTTTTTTTTGGTAAATTATAGTATCCTGAACACACACACTCAAGTGTTTGTAAGGAGTAAAATGGCAAAATTCTTCATTGTCCAAAATGCAGTGGATCTAATCAGTGGCTTAAATTAACCATCTTTTTTCATATCCTTGTTAAGTTAACATTTCTGTAATACAATGCTTGATTAGAATTTAAGTGAAACTGAGAAATATGGAAGGAATGCCTTGTTAGAAAGTTTCTGAAACGTAACATTTCACAGGCAAAAAGTCCTGCTTTAGCAAACTAAGCTACAGCACTCAATGTGAACTCTATTCCCCCCTTGGCAACACATTTTGATTTAACTCTTTTATAGCAGCATAGTCTTTGTCAAAGGGCAACTCAGTTCTCTTCTGTTTTCAGCAGTGTGTCTCAGTACACCTGCATAGTGTCCAGACCAGCTTAATAATTTGCTGACTTGTTTTCCTCATCAAGGAAAAAACAGTTTGTTTCTGAAGCCAATTTATCTTTCTTGTTCCAAAGCTGTTGATGAAGCTGTAAGAATAATTACCGGAGGCCTGCCTGAATTAACTGTGGAAGGCAATGGACCTGTGGAAAATAATACTCTGTTCAATAAAGCTGTCAAGAGACCAAATGAAGATTCTGATGATGAAGAGGAGAAGGGATCAGTGGTTCCTCCTGTACATGACATATACAGAGCACGACAGCAAAAGAGAATCCGATGAAACAGGTTCCAAATCGGACTGTGAAAGACTTGTATTAAGAGATTTTTTTGCCTCTTATGTCAAATGTTTAAAAAGGGACAACCGTTTTTAACAAACATCTCGACAATGAGGTTTTGTTACTGTGGTGCCTCTTTATACTGTATGGTTCTTGATCAGCAGTCTTAGAAAGTGCTCTAAACAAAATTAGGTTTTCAAAAACAATAGCACAAAATGTCTGAATTGCATTTTGTTCCTCTTCAAGTGTGTTTACATCTACCACTTGAAGTCTTGTGGGGCTTTCAACAGTTTTATTTTAAAAACTGGATGGCTTATAATTGTGAAGCATTTTTAATTCACAGTTCCTGGAAAACAGTTGTTCTCAGTTTGCTCATGTAGTGTCCTGCCTTATTGTTTGTTTTTATTTATGGCAGAATGTATGGAATCTGTTTTGTAGTTTTAAAATGGAAAAAACATTCCATTAAAATAAAAAGATATCAAAAACTTCATGTCTCATTCAGATTGTATGTATACACTCTTAAATCAACCAAACAAAGCAGCCTCAAAAGAGAAATTTGCTGGTTTCAGAGTTCTGGCCCCTCCCCAAAGTGTTGGAAGATAATTTGTTTCCTCATTCCAAAGCAAAAATGAAAAGAACTGACAACACACCAAGATAAGTTATCAGATGCACACTTCGTATATTGAAATTTCAATAAGTACTGTTAGTCCTGCATTAATTTTATCCACTGTTACCATCTTTAGTTTACAGGCAAAAACAAGCTCAAACGACTGCAGTGGTTTTAAAAAAAATCTTTAAGTTAATGGTACTTCTGGAAGCAACTTCAGTGTAATTGTACATCTCTTAGATTGCATTTAAACTTGCACCTTAATATTCCACATTAATAGAGTGGGTTTTTTTCCCCTCCAGATTATACAGGCTCTTACTACGTAAGACAAACTTAAATTCTGACCACTCATGTGGATAGCTGTAGTGTAGTGGTGCCAGTGAGATTTGAAGAGGTGGACATATTCAGCCAGTAAAGTATATGCTTCACAGTGTGTACGTTGAATTTGCAATAGGAATTGCTTAGTAACTTGTAGGACCATACTTTCATTTAATGGGAAACAAGGTGAAGCGTGGAGGGGGATATTTACAGAGGTAGGCCCTCATCTGTTTGGCACAGAACCCTAAAATGGAGAGGAAGTGTGGCTGCATGAAGCAGCACACAGAAGCTGAATCAGGTTCCAGTTGCTGGCCTGAGAGCTTACATTGCCACACTTATCTGAATTTATTTTTTAAAGGGACTTTATCAAAAGAATATTTTTCAGTTTAGCTTGTCACCCAACAATTAGAACACCTGGGAAAAGTAACTGAAATGTGACATATAGTAACATTTAAAAAGCACACACTTAAAATTTAGTAGTAGGTAACAAATGCCCAAAATAAACATTCCAACACAGCAGCAACTATCTACAAGACTGATAAAGCCCAAACATGGAGTCATTGGCTCTCTGCTAGTACATCACCCCAACCTCGACCAATGTGCCTGCTGCCCAGATTAACTTTAAAAAAAAAATTAATAAAGCTTTAGGAATAAAACTCAATATTGAGAAAGATAGGACTTACTTACACCTGTGCATGGTGCTCATGTGGTCAGTACAGTGTGTTGAACAGTAAGCAGGAGCTGGCACTCATGGACATCTAGACTTTGCAGCTTTTGTCTAAATGGGGGTGATCTACATTAAGCAAGTACACATTTATCCCACAATTCAGTAGCTGACCATTACTTATCCATACAACGAATCACCCATCCTGACATTGTACTTATCACAGCATTTACTCAATCGATGCTAAGCTTATGCAGTCTCTGCTCATGAGAAACTGTTTCAGTATACTCGTTTTAGTATTAAGCATGTAAGTTGGTTTGTAAGCAATCAGTGATAAATGTAGAAAGAAAACCAAAAACAGAACTGATTCTGTGTATTTTTTAACAAAGCTGGTAGGGGAACCACTGGAGGTACTAAAATGTAAACCTGGAACTGTGCAAGATTTTCCAAACACTGCTATAGCACAACATAAATAAGAAAGCTCAGCCATATGGGGCTGAGAGCAAGTTGTGTCAGTCACCACTCCTCTGCTACTGGTATGCTTATGCCTCACTTAGAAACCTACTCTAAGATTTTCAGACCTGGGTGGTTAAGTCCATATTTAAAACATCTGATTAAGTAGTTTTATTTTCAGGAGGGCTGAGCACACAAGAACCAGGTTTGAAAATTTTAGCCTTAATCCTCAATTTCACATTATATCAGCTCATGACTCCTACTTCTCATTTTGGCATCAATCTCTGTCTTGTTCCTACCTTGAAATAATCACTCAAAAGGTTTCAGGGTACAGTAGTCAGAAGTTTAGGAGCTTTCACTGAACAACTTGAATCTACAAAACTGGGCTAGAAATTACACTAGGAACTGTGCCGATGGCCTGAGGAGAACCAGGATGTACAGAGGAGTGTGAAAACGAAAAAAAAAACCTTAAACAGTTCAGCTGTGTCTCTATGACCCTCCTCCCTATCCCATACCACTGCACCCGTATCATAACAAACAAAAATGGATGTAGTGGTACTAGAAAGATGTACTGATCACTCTGTGCACTGTGTCCTTTTCCCCAGCACTGTTTTTTTTAAAGATTGTAAATCACTGCATTTAATGGAGGCAGAAATATAAACAAACAGAAGCAATTTAGAACCTGTACACTTAGATCTCAAACAAGAATATCACAAGCAGAGTAGTTTCTCTCTCTCAGGAATTGTTGAGGTGAAAACCAAAACATAGCTTTGGAGCTGCAGCAGCGTTTGGGTTATTGCAATTTAAGAGCACCATCTGCTGTAATAGGTTTGAAGCATCCACTGCGAATACACAAAAATGTTAAGATCACACTGATGCTACAAAAAGGTATGGAGAAATGTAGTACCAATGCTTGAGGACAAGAGCAAGAAATGCCCTCAGTAACTTCTATCTATGGAAAGTATAGCGTTTAAAGGCCAGAGTCATCTAGTCTGAACTCTTGTGTGCCACCAGTACCACCCAGCACCTACACGCTAAATCCAACAACTGAAATTAGGCCAAAGTATTACAACCCATAGAAGACTAGACTATTACGTGCCACAGGCAGAGAACAAAGGGATTGAGGTGCAGCAGTGAGACCAAAAGTAGACTAGAACATGGACAATACAAAAAAATAGTGCTAGACAAACTTAAGCTACTTATTTTCAATTTACTAAAGAATGTTCATATATATTTTTAGGCATTCAGCCAAAAGAACCATCCAACAAAGAAAATGGTTTCCTAATATTGTTGGCAGTTTCGTAATCGTAAAAATGAGGTAAGCTTTGTTTTGCATTGTGCAACCAAAGTTTGATTTAATACACTAATGTGGTGATACATCAAGCAAGTAAAGCTATTGTTATTTTATTCCATCTTCCCCAAAGAGCAGAAAACTGTTAGAGCCGTACATCCGCTCTCAGTTCAAGCCCTAGGAATTAATGAAATTTCAAAATGTGAAGGGAAGTGTAAGTACTAGAATGGGTACCTCCCTTATTACCACTGTTCTGTTGAATGTGACTGACTAGTCAACCAGTTTATTATTTTATTAATCAATAGTGTCAAAAAATGGCCTTCTTGTAAATTCTTCATTTTAGAATACAGTAAATATTCTATTTTTGTCATAGCGTCCCCCCACCCCAAAACTCTTAGGACAAGGTACCAGCCTATCATTTATTAACAAGAGCTCACTTCACCTTATATTATCTGAGATGCTAAGAACTTTGGCAACTATTTCTTACTCGGCCTGATGGGTTCTAGCAGCTGAAAAAAGTTTCAGTTTTGCTTTTCACTGTCCTAAACCTTAAATTTACTTCCAAGAAAAGTTTAAATTTCCATATTTTATGAATTACTAAGATCAGAAGTCCTTCAGAGTGCATTTAGAGAAAATCTTGCTAGTTATCTTCTCAAGAATCTAAAATACTTTGAATTCAAGAACATCTGTAAAACATGAAAAAGCATCTAACACTAAATAATAATCTCCCATGACTTCAAATGAACTTTAAATAGTTCATTTCCTAATATACCTTTTAAAGTTACTGTTTAAAGTCTTGGTATGTTTCAATTTCAGTGATATTTCTGAAACTATGAGCATATAATTGTCTCATAAGTCACACAGTTTTAGAAAAAAAGAGGAAGTTTCCTCATGCCTGAAATTCAATGCATAAGTCTTTATCCATCTTCTGAAAATGTTGACTCCTTTTTATATGAAATACTAATTTAGAAAAGTTAACTACCAGCAAAAGAAAGGCAAGAAATGCCATTCTTATCAAAACATTTCTCTCTTGGCCACCTGAAAGTTTTACAAAGAGAGAAATACAGCTGCAATCTTATAGACTGGTCACCCTTGTAACACTATACATAAAAGACGACAGTTATTTGATAACCAGAAAATTCACTACAAAATATAATCATATCATGTTTTTGGTAACTTATTTGCAGATAGAGAGCAAAATTTGCTATAGAAAAAATGTGATTAGCAGAAAGACTAGTAGCCTTATACTATTACAATAAAGTGCTATGTTTAGGCCTGCTCTTAACCACCATGATTCAAGTTTCTTACATCTCACATTTTAAAATTATTTCTTCAGTTGTTAAAACAGGATTTCGGAAGGCCAAATCACTCAGTATGGAAGAAACCTTTGCTAATCTTCTTTAGATGAACGCATACATTAACTTCATGGTAAACTGGAGAGTTAGAATGCTACAAAAAGCCCCCCGCCACAAAATCAGCAATTTAAAAATGCAGTCTGGTTGTACAATTGCTTAATCTTATCTAACATCTGCTCAGTAGCAAAAACTACAGCCATAAAATTAAGGAACATACCTTCAGCATGAATACTTATGCTAAAAATGCATCTATTTACCATTTAATTCAAAGCACCTAACCCAACTCAGACATAATTTTCCCCTTCAGAATCAGTGCTATTGAGTTACAGTAATAAAACTATGTTTTAATGGAATGCCACTTTCCAAAGCCAAGTTAGTTGCAATTTTTTTTAGCAGACAAAATTAACACTATCTAGATAGCATACAAACTGGTATGACAATTCTTCTGATTACCCTAACAACTCTGATTCTGCCTTATTCAGTAGTTTGCTGAGGATCACATCATAGTACGGGCTGAACACCATCTTGTTATAGTTGACAAGGCGAACATACTTGACAGCAATTTCTTCCATCTCTCTTTGAATAGGGCCTAATCCCCCAGGAATAGCAGGAAATGATTTCTGATGACCAGAAGTCAGATAGCTCTCCAAAAATGCCTGGATTCGAGAATCTGGTGGGGGGGGGAAAAGAACCAAAGTGTTTTTAAATACAAAACAAGAACAATGCATGTAATCTTCCTCCATGGTGCACTACCAAAAAAATCGGTGAGCACATCCTGTGTTATGTACTTCAATCCAGAGCTTCCTCCGAGCATAGATCCCAACATTATGTTCTACTGCCTGAAAAGATCATCATTTTAAAGAACTACAACTTCAGGCAGTAGACTTGGTGATGCAGGTGGCTTAACAGGTCAGTGAAGATCCAAGTTTAGGAATTCAAAGATCACTTCTACAGTTGAAACTTGGGCAACTACACTTAAATTCTGACCTGATTTTCAGAGTTGCTGAGCTGCCGAAGAGGTCAAGGTAAGGCACTCAACTTTGTCTAGTGGCTCACCATACATCAGATGCAAGTGTTATTAAATAATAAATATTAAAATCATACAAAACAGGTTATTCAGTGGGTTTACTAGCAGCAAAAGAAAAAAACATGTTTGAGAACACTGCATATACACTCCAAGATTACCTATCAATTTGCATATGGTGTTGTCAGAGTTTCCCAAAGTCTGGATCTGTCCTTTAAGTGCAATCTCTTTCTCAGCTGTGAATGGCATGAATCCATGTTGGGAAAGACAGCTATTAACTTCAGCACAGACCTTCTCACCAACAGTAGCCAAAGATTCACTCAGGTTAAAGGAGCTAGAGAGAACATGAAGAAGTAAACCATTCCTTAAGGATTGTTGCTTAGTCATTTATTTTGACTCTTTACAACCAGTCCAATTATATTGATTTGTGCTGCTTATATATTAACAAAACACTTGTTCCTCTCACCACCACTGTCTATGTCAGTCACCCTAAACCAACAGGTGTCTGCACACATGTATAGAACAAACAATTTTGTCAAGGATGGAGAGGGACTGGTCCAAGCTATGAAGCATGGTTAACTGCCAACATAAGGCTGTGGACTTGGTAGAAGACTTTGCATGAAAAATAGTAATAACAGCATATGAATTGTTTGGCACAGGCATGTTGGATGGGGAGGAAAGGAATAAAGTGGTTAATTTCCTTAGAAAATACTGCTAGCCTTGTACGCTTGTGTGAGTGAAAGCCCTCCATTCTAATCACTTGTCCCTTCTATCTTCCCTAAGTTTCTTGAAGTCAAGAGAGTAAGAGAAGCCCATGTAATCAATACTTACTAGGATCACAACAAAATTAAGCCATTAACTACCGCTTCAACAATTGAACATAACATAGGTGAGAGATGCGAGGTAGGAGTCATTCAGATACTCACGGAAGATGCATTCCCGTCAACAACACCTTTATAATGGTTTTGATTTTGTCAGCAAACCCTGGCAGATTGGAAAGTACTGCACCCGCTACGTTGAACATGACCAGGAGGATAGCACCAGTCAAGGTGAGCTGTTCCAGCTCCAGCTGCATTTCCTGAAAGCGGGTGTGGTCCATTAACAATGTCTGCAAAGATAGAGTAAAATCAAAATGCTGGGCTAACAAAGTATAGTGAAAATGAAATCGTGAGGCCATGTAACATAATGAAGATTATTCTGAAAACTAAATTCCTTTAGTACACAGACTTCAAAATTGTATCAGTGTTCCATTCATCTGAAGGATGGGCCAGTGGTACCAATGCCACTCTGAGTAAAATCCAATAGAGGTGCTCTGTAAGCAGCATGTTTGGAAGCCCAGAGAGGAAACATTTTATCTCCATTTGCTTCTCCTACAAAATTTCCATATTCACTCCTAAAACCCGATTTCCCAGATAGGAGTAGAATTCAAGGTCACTGTTAGTATATATCAAAAAGATGCATTACTCAGAAAACAGTCCTCTTTAAATTAAAAGCTTTTACTATGGTTACAGTTAGATAATTACTAGAGATTCCTCTCTCTAGGACCCTTCAAGGGATTGGTGTTGCAGTGGGATAGTGCACCAGTCTTTTATTTCCAACACCTAATTACACAATCAGTCTAGTCAAATATGGTCCACCTAATCTGATGTTTTCCCTGTAACAGTCGACAGTGCAAGAAATCCACAATGAACAATTATAGAATAACCTTCCTATGGGAGAAATCCTTCTACACTGGTTAGTGGCTGGTTTATGCACTGAAGATGTTTGTATCCATTTTACATTTTTTATCCTAAGGCAGACCCAAGGTTAGGTCTCAGTAAATGTCTCATCTTAGTGCTTAGAGGACATTTGTTTCCATCCAAATACCACCATTTACATTTATTAAAACTCAGCATGATAGGCAGTGTGTGCTCCAGAAAGATCCAGGAGTGGAGTATCAGGGATTAGCAGGTGAGAACCAAGGTGATTTAACAGAGCTGTGTTGGTAAACTTGCACAATGCCTGGTTTTAACATTTTCAATCCCTTGCTTTAATGAGCACTAATTCAATTCACAAAATAAAAGAATGTTTTTAAAAAATGCTTATGTTTCATCTTTGAATTATTCAGCTTCTATTACGGATGGATTTGTTTCAAGACAAACGAATAAAAATATTCTCCTTTTGAGATAAAAAGTTAAAACTTATTGGGTTACTACATTCAAAATAAAGCACGAGAGTTATCAATTAATGGATCACATTACACCAATCATAATTTATAGTGAACAATGTAAACTTTTGTAGCTCAGTTGTGAATGTTAGTTTTCTGAACTCTTTCACACGTGCCTTCCTCTCAAAACAGAGTTACAGGGAAATACATGCGATGGTTCATAAGATACAAGTTACAACTACCATAAAGGGGAAAGATTTTGTGGAGTGTTCATCCTGGGTGGGCAAACAGCTGTTTGATTACTTAACTCAATGTCAGTTCTCAACATACTGTATCCCTTATGCTTCTCTTCCATCAAACTGAATACAATGGTCAAAGTCAATGGAATAACTCTAGGTTTATAGTGGTACAACAGAATCTAGCTGCACTGCTTCTGCAACAAGCTGAAGGTTGTAAATCTAGTTTAAATTCAGAGGTTTGGGTTCAGAATCTTCCCAGCAACGAACTAGCTGTCCAGGTCTTAGAAAGACAGACAATTCTTCTGCAAAATCGTAAACCCTGAGATTTATGCTGTGAGCCTCATACACAAACAACTATTAAATGGCGACATTTTGCATGCCTAAAACCAGACATTAATAATCAAAATATCTGCTCAGCCATGCAGAAAGAACTCTCTGAAGCATCTTTTTTCTTTACAGTAGCTGCAACTAACACAACATAATGCAGTTTATGAACCGCTGTAGTGAGAGACCATGTGACAGTGTTTGAGACTTATATAACCCATAGAAAATTACAAAATCATATACAGAAAATTCATAGTGGAACCCCCAAAGGAACACGTGTTAAAAGTAACCTGATAAAAAGAATACATTAGGATTTGTATTACAGTAGCATCCAGGGGTCCCACTGAGATTGGAACACTCCTGTGCTGAGGACTGTGCAAAGTATTGGACTATTCCAGTCCTGAAGAGCTTACAATCTAAATAGACAAGACAGAAAAATGGTGGGAGGGAAAACAGAGGCACAGAAAAGGAAATGACTTGTGCAGTGAGACAGAGCCAAGAACAGAACCCAAATCTCATGATTCCCAGTCCAGTGATCAAGACAGTAGATTACGCTACCTCACCTTCAGTTAAACTTCAGTTTTGAAAAAAAAATGAATTCAGAATGGAGTTATCCTATTAAAAGAACTGCAACAGCTCCAGTTAAATCTTAAATCTTTTAGTATTTTATGTCAAGAACAAGGTTACGGATCCAAATTATTTCTGCTATTTCACCAAAAACAGTGTAGAAAATTAAATAAAAAGCTACATCATCTCTTAAATACCTACTTCTGGGAAAGGCCTGTGCACATGATCCCACTTAAGCAGCTTTAGATATGCCCAATTCTGTACAGCAGCAGGACACAAAACAGGAACTCCACTAGCAGCAGCACCAACACCAGGGGAAGGTGAATTTTTACACCTCAAATTGGCAAGATCATCTGATGCTTCTTGCAGCCAGTCGGTGACAAAGTCTAGAGAATCTGAAAGAAAGCATTTTGGTAAAAATCTTTTTCCCTCATGAATAGTTTTCAAATAATATCAATACTAGTCTTTCCTACTACCCATGGTGCTAGTTACTGAGATGCATTTTATTTACTTTATGATTCAGAACTTTGGAAGATACCAAAACAGATTGAACATAGAAAACCTTGTGGATGGAAACCACAAATTAATCTGGCAGTACTACAGACTAGCATGTTGATGCTGATTTATAGTGTCATATATTATACTGATATCCTGGGTCTGGGTTTATTTTTAAATGCAGAATTGTACTGTAAATTTATTGAATTGAAGCCTAGGCATCAGAGGTATCTCTGGGTACATCTACACTACAGGATTATTCCGATTTTACATAAACCGGTTTTGTAAAACAGATTGTATAGAGTCGAGTGCATACGGCCACACAAAGCACAATAATTCGGTGGTGTGTGTCCATGTACTGAGGCTAGCGTCGATTTCTGGAGCGTTGCACTGTGGGTAGCTATCCCATTGTTCCCACAGTCTCCCTCACCCATTGGAATTCTGGGTTGAGATCCCAATGCATGATGGTGCAAAAACAGTGTTGCGGGTGATTCTGGGTAAATGTCGTCACTCATTCCTTCCTCCGTGAAAGTAACGGCAGAAAATCATTTCGCGCCCTTTTCCCCTGGATTGCACTGGCAGACGCCATAGCATGGCAACCATGGAGCCCGTTTTGCCTTTTGTCACTGTCACCATGTGTGTACTGGATGCCGCTGACAGAAGTGGCACTGCAGCGCTACACAGCAGCATTCATTTGCAAGGTAGCAGAGACGGTTACCAGTCGTTCTGTACCGTCTGCTGTGCCACTGTAAATTGACGATGACGGTTATCAGTCGTTCTGCACCATCTGCTGCTGTCATGGGTGCTCCTGGCTGACCTTCGCTGAGGTCAGCCGGGGGCACAAAGACAAAAATGGGAATGACCCCCCGGGTCATTCCCTCCTTTATGTTATATCTAAAATAGAGTCAGTCCTGCCTAGAATATGGGGCAAGTGTACTAGAGAACCAGTGTACCAGAGAGCACAGCCGCTCCGTGTCAGATCCCACAGAAATGATGAGCTGCATGCCATTCTACGGGGTGCCCCTGCAACAACTCCACCCGTTGCTTCCCTCCTCTCCCAACTCTTCTGGGCTACTGTTGCAGGGTCCCCCCATTTGTGTGATGAAGTAATAACGAATGCAGGAATAAGAAACACTGACTTTTTAGTGAGATAAAATGAGAGGGAGGCAGCCTCCAGCTGCTATGATAGTCCAGGCAGGACATTAAACGGTGGGGGGGAGAGGAGCCCAGCATCCCGGTGCTATGATAGTCCAGGCAGTACAGAATCTTTTCTTTAGACATGAAGGGGGGGGGGGGCTAAGGAGTTCAGCCCCCAGTTGCTATGATGAGGACAGTTACCAGCTGTTCTGTATCATCTGCTGGGAATAACCGGGAGTCATTCCTATTTTTACCTTGGCGCCCCCAGCCAACCTCACCTGAGGCCAGCCAGGAGCACTCACGGGATAATGACGAGGACGGCTACCAGTCCTACTGCACTGTACCGTCTGCCACCGGGGAAGGGAGGGGAGAGGATGCTGCTGTTCAGTGCCCCAGCACTGTGTCTACCAGCAGCATGCAGTAGACATACAGTGACACTGAAAAAAGGCAAGAAATGATTTTTTTCCCTTTTCTTTCACGGGGGGTGGGGAGGGGGAGTAAATTGACAAGATATACCCTAAACCACCCCGGACAACGTGTTTGACCCTACAGGCATTGGGAGCTCAGCCAAGAATGCAAATGCTTTTCGGAGACTGCGGGGACTGTGGGATAGCTGGAGTCCTCAGCCCCCGCTCCCTTCCTCCATGAGTATCCATTTGATTCTTTGGATTTCCGTTACACTTGTCACGCAGCACTGTGCTGTGGAATCTGTATCATAGCCTGGAGATTTTTTTCAAATGCTTTGGCATTTCATTTTCTGTAACGGAGCTCTGACAGAACAGATTTGTCTCCCCATACAGCGATCAGATCCCGTATCTCCTGTATGGTCCATGCTAGAGCTCTTTTTGGATTTGGGACTGCATGGCCACCCGTGCTGATCAGAGCTCCACGCTGGGCCAACATGAAATGCAATTCAAAAGTTCGCGAGGCTTTTCCTGTCTACCTGGCCAGTGCACCCGAGTTCAGATTGCTTTCCAGAGCGGTCACAGTGGTGCACTGTGGGATACCGCCCAGAGGCCAATACCGTCAATTTGCAGCCACACTAACCCTAATCCGATATGGTAATACCGATTTCAGCGCTACTCCTCTCGTCGGGGAGGAGTACAGAAACTGGTTTAAAGAGCCCTTTATATCGATATAAAGGGCCTCATTGTGTGGACAGGTGCAGCGTTAAATTGGTTTAATGCTGCTAAAATCGGTATAAATGCGTAGTGTAGACTAGGCCTCTATTTGAATTACGGAGCAATGTAACAAAATACTGAATTTGGTGGGTTGTTTTGTGTTTGTGATACCAACATGCAAAGGCACATAATTCAGAAGAGGAAAAAAAAAAAAGTCATACTTGGCTGTTTCTCAAAAATCTTCTGAAACTTCTCTCTTTCATATTCAACAGATTGTTGCATTAAATGCGGCCTAATGCTACTGATAGCAAAGTTAGCCATGTCCATTTTCATTAAGTCTAATACAGAGAAAATTGCTCTGAAGAGAAAAGAAAAGAAAAGAAAAATACGTTATTCTTTCAAGCAGAGCTGCACATGTTTAAAATGTACAATTTGCAAGACTTACTTAGCATAGATTGTCCAAGGAAATGAGCTATTAAGAACATTATAAAAGCACGGTAAGTATTTACATGGAGCTTGAAGTCTTGGGGAAAAGCGCCAGGGTAATGAGGCTTGTTTCCCTGTAAAGAAACTTCTGAGAATGTACTAGAGTCCTTTTCACAGATCAGTTCTCTTGGGACACGTCATCACATGCTGAATTTAGGAAAAAGTCTTGAATTCCAAGCCTTACATATACTCTGACCTCTCTCAACCTGTGCATCTATTCTCCATGAGGGAGCTAAATAAAAATGAAAAGGCCATGGAAGAAATTAACTCCAACATCTACTTACATGTAAACATTTCCAGTCTCCAAGGGAAAAAAAAAAAAAAAAAGGTATTTTCCTCTAAGGAAATCCTTACTCTTGGGGACTACAAAGTTAGGAAATGCCTTAGTCAGGTTAGACACAAATGGCTCAAGACACTACTGATGACAGTTAACAAAAATTCCCTGTAACTGTTGAGAACTTGCACAATTTATTTAAATGAGATAGTAACAAAACAGAAAATGGCATAAGACATATCCAGGCCCTATATGCTTTCCACTTTTAAACACCTGTAATATATTATTACATATAAGAAAGGACGCGGAGGAGAAGAAATGAGGGAGGAATTGGTAGAAGACCACCCTAAAGCTCACTGAACATTATTATTTTCTAAATTATTTAATGTATATCAACAGAAAGGAAAAGTGAACAAGGAATTCATGCTTTTCTTAAGACAGTGTCCCAATATCCAGGAAAAGATTCTCTTACCTAAATATGGCATTTCAGAAAATGATTGTTTCCAATTACACAAAGCTACATACAAATACCTTCAGTTCACCAGAACCAAAAGGGTCTTTGCTAACAGCTGCCGGAATTTTCTTCTTTAGTCTTCCTCCTCTGCTTGCTTTATATTTTTCTAGAAAGAAATTTTTGCTAGCAGACTGTATATGCCACCAGCATGCACAGGTAAAATTTGGATTTTTCTACAAGCAAATCTGAAATGAATTAAATGACCCCACAGTCTGATTCCTTAATATCATTCCAGTACCTGAATAGTGGGACTATTTCATGAATGTCTTTCAGTTTCTTAATTTCCTCATCTCTAACTGGAGCACAAAGGGTCCCCATCATTCCAATGATGAATTCTGCCAGCTTAGAAATATCCAGGGCCCCATTCACTGCCTCCTGCTTTATCAAATCCAGATCCAGAACTTCAGTAATCTGATTTCTTAATCTAGTATGACCAGGCAATAAGAAAGATAGAAGAGCCTGAAAGAAAACAAATTTTCATTTTGCTTGTTTTTCACAACAAACAACATTATTGTTTCACCATCTTACAAAAGAACTGAATAATGGTCTGAATTAACAACCAACTTCATAGATTTCTATGCAGATGATGTCTTAATAGTTTTTCAAAACACAGGGCCACAAAAATTACACAGTATATTTTTTAATTATAGTTTTCCTGCATTCTACATAGTATTGGTGTTATTCAGATTGTAAGCTCTTTGGGACAGGGAGGGTTTTTTCGCTAAACCTAGACTGATGCCTCTAGGTGCTTTTGTAGCACAAATAATTAATGTCACATTTTGCTACTGCAACCTCAGAATTATTAAAGTAACATTACCTGCAACCGTCCCTTCATCTAACATGACTTGGCATTTCTTGCTTTCGCATTTAATTTTTCCCCCCATGTGTCCATGAAGCCTATAGATAAAACTATCGTCTAGACTTCTACAGAGCATTTGCCATCGCTGTATAACCGTGTGTATAGTTTGCATATTTGTGCCATGTAATCTCTGTAAATTATTTCTTATGTCACACCTTCTTACCTCTTTAATCTCCCCAACAAGTTTAATTGAATGATCATATGTTGGTGGATCTTCACTTAACTGGGCTTCCAGACAGTCCCAAAAAGCTTTATGTACAATCTCTTTTACAGTTTTCTCCAGGCTGTTAGTAAACACAACAATATCAAAAGATGACAGTTAGTATCTTACATGTAATGAATTAGAGAGGTTTAGAGGAGAAAATTGCCATTTTAATCAGGCGCAAGAGTATAAAAACTGGAATGATTTGGAATGGCTGACATCACAGCTGAAAAGATACAGAGCAGGTGAAAAACAAGACCCTTGAAAGCATCCAGAAAACACTACGTCTAAAAGTAATCTATAAAGAGAAGACAAATCACAAAATCATAATTTATTTCATCTTCACATGAACAACATCAGTGTTTCTTAGCAAGACGCAACCAAATTAACTTCCCTAGAAGCAGTGCAAGTCTTTTGGGTAAAATTTGAAAAGTGAAACCAGAATGTCACAGCAGTGAGGTATTTCCTTCATGACTGAGCACAACTCACCGCTTGTCAAAATACATGGGCATTAAGATATTTTTACTAAGTTGGACGGTCAAATTCAGAGTTAGTGTAAATAATCCCATTACTTCAACAACAAGTTTCAATGTTTTGATTTAATTGTGCAACTCTATTGAAGCTGCAAATGTTCACACTAGATCTGAATGTGGCCTTGATCCTTTTCTGAAGATGCCTGGAGCTACCTTGAAATTCTTACTCCATTAACCACTGAAGTTCAGGCAAATCCTGAAAGCAGTAACCCATTTGTTCCAAGAGCAACTTAAGGGTATGTCTAACGCTACAGCTGCAGCACTTCAGTTTGGACATTACCTATGCTGACAGGAGGGGTTTTCCCATTAGCGTAACAGCAATTCACCTCCCTGAGAGTCAGTAGCTAGGTTGACAGAAGAATTCTTCCATCAACCTAGCACTATCTAAATGGGGACTTACGTTGGCTCAGGGTTGAGGATATTTCACAAACCCAGCCGACATCGTTAATCCAACCAAATTTTCTAGTGTAGACCAGGCCCAAGAGTCAACTTTAGAGAGTTACTACAAAGGAAGAGGATGTTAAAGAATACAGAAGAGTAAAATAGTGGTGCTAGAATGAAGAAGTGGTGAAAAGCTAAGAAACACATTACAATTCTTTTCATGGAATTTTCCCCCAAAAGTATCTGCATATTCCACTCTTTACATCCAAAGGACTGATATAAACAGCTATTTCTTTCTTTCTGTCAGTAACCATCTTACCTGCCTTCTGGTAATTCAGCTGGTTTAATCTGGAAGCCTCCATTGACTACAATTTCATGTGCTAACGCCATATTGGAAACTCCTTTTGCTGTTTCCATCAGCTCTTCCATCGACACAAGCTGAGGGGGACTTGCTGTAACATTAACAAATACATGACGTTTATTTATTCTTTCAGAAGCTGGAGGTAAGACCCTCCTCCACCTTTCTGGGCCTCTTTCCACTAGTTGGCCAGTACAAAGGGGATGTAGAGCCAGTAGACAAGCCCAGCTGAGGATTCCCTCGATGTCATAGATCTGATGAGGCTGCTTCCTCTACCACCCCAAAGGGACATGTCTACAGCACCGTTGTGCTCCAATCAGCCATCAGTTAGGCCCCAAAATGCCTGCAACCTCTGCTGCATCAAGTCCCTCCTTAAAACACACATCTTCTTTTAGGGCAATAAAATCAAGTCCTTCCCAGGTGAAGGGGACAAACCATTTCTACAAAGTATGCAGACAATATTGTGGGGCCAACAAGCTTCATATGCAACTTCACCATTCCGTCCTGGAGATTTCTGCTGCATTTATTACGTGCACATTAACATTTGGATTATACATTTTTCAAGGCAGGGAGGGATCTCATCTTCCAAAGTATCTGTAAAGCACTTACACCGCCACCATGCAAGAAAACAGCTAGTTTTCCCTTCTCTACGTCCAGTGAAACCAACAACCTACTTGCCCTCCGTTTCCTGAAACCAAGGTCTTGCTGTTCTTAACTTACTAATGATTTCAAGGCCTAGCCTGTGCTCTGATGCCATAGCTCTTCTCCTTCCATTCATCTCTGTATGCTCAATTGGACACGGGTTGCTCCATATCCTAGAGCACAGCAAGAAGCCTGAGACTGGGGTTTGGAGTGGCATGAGAATTAGAAAGTGCACACAGGAATGGGAGGCAGCAGTACAGCAGGACACCACACACACCAGGCCCAGCTTTCATTAGGTAGTAAAGGAAGGAGGTAACTAGCTATAGAAAACTGGGAGGTGGAAGATCACTGGGTGGTAAAGCCAAGACTTGAAAACAGTACCAGCTGTCTGAACATAGTGGGAACTAGCGCTCAAATTTGTCCTGACTTAGGTTATATAACATCCCAGTGGGCCAGGGCTGATATTGCTGTGATACTGAACGCATTTGCAGCATGTAGCAATAAATGTGACAAAGGTGGTGATGATATAATAGGTGCTGATTAAGAGAGTAATGCTGCACCCACTGAAATCAACTGGAGCTTTGCCGCTGACCTTCTCAGGAGAAGATCTCCCCCCAAGTTGTGCTTGTAGCAGTGCTGACGTCAGTGCTAAGCAGCATAGACACAGAGCAGGCCTGCAGCAAGCTATTCCGAGTAATAAAGCATATGCCTTCCAAAAACTGAGAAAAAAAGGGAAAAGCTCTTCTCTGGTCCAATCATCTGTGAGAAGAGACCATATCATTAGTGCCATCAGAATAAGAGAGGGCTGGCCAGACTTCTCTCCAGCTGCACAGAAGGAAAAGTGAGAAAGAGGAAGATAAAGAACAACAGAAAGCAAGGATTGATTGCTCTGTCACCCTGTGATTGTGATAATTCTGTTGCTTCAATTCCAATTTTGGCAAAAACTTTATATATAATTACACACACCCCACACTGAAATAAAACCCCTTGATCCATACTAATCACACATTAGGTTAATTTGGAAGAGATTTTTTTTAGATTGATTAACAGGTTTATATGATTGGGTTTATGCAGGTAGCAACCTTCCACACGGAACAGGCCCTTCATTAAGAAGCCTTTCCCCAATTGTCTGCTATACAAAGTGTCATTTACTTAATAAAGAATTACTTGTGCCACTTTGTCAAACAGCTCTTCAGTTCACCCAGCACTCTATACACTTACATATTACTGCCTAGGGTTTGATCCTGCACAATGCCTGTGAGGAGTCTGAAGTGATGGGCAGACAGGCAGTGCACTCAGCCTCTGTTTAAATCAAAGTGCTCTTGCTTGATTGCCAAATTATTCCTGCCTAACAGCAGAAGTAAAGACTCAGAAGGGAAACTATAGCTAAGCACCTAATTTGTATGCTGAAAAATGCACTTAAGCACATCTCTTCAGACACACACATCTCCTGACCGTAGCCCTTTCTTTACCCAGCTTTCATGACTAGCTACCTCTCAGTGCAGAGGATTATGCCTAACACTTGACTTTTGCTTTTGCTCACACGTGTACTGCAGCACACTGGACTCTCTGAAGGGCATCTTGCAATATCAGGGCTAAGAGCATAAATCCCATACGGAATGTCTCCTGTGTTTGACAACTCCAAACCCCATCATGCTCAACAAATAATTAGCACTGGTTTTAAAAACAGAAACACAGATAAAATGCATTGTATTTGCAGGCTTTTGCAAATAATATCTGTGGTAATTCTGTTTCTTTAGCCATAAGCAGAAATCATACCCAGGGGAATTCCCATTTGCTTTTTCATTTGTTTTACCTATGGGGACTTGCTAGTCAGACCAGACTTTTCAGAAACAATAGTAATATCATAACCAGCTCCTACACTAAACACAAAAACACCAAACCAGAAAGACCATACTCCAGCAATAAACTTTAATGCAACATGATGATCTGGCAAGAATGTTTGTCACTGCCCTGTAGCATTAGGACTGAAAATGTTTCCAGCCCTATTAAAGCTCATTAATTTTCAGACTTAAGGTACACTACACTGCCTGGCAGAACCAAAAGCTGACATGTCCTTCGATTTGACCTCTTTTGGGGGATAAGGTCCCTTTGAAGGTTAACGAAACAACTATTAAAACTATAAACCAAAGGCTACAACCCTCCAGAAAGCTAAGCGGATGGATTGGATGACGTACAAGCAAAAGAGCAAACTATATTGGGCCAGATCCTGTAAATACTTAGACACTCAAATATTCCCACTGAAGTCAGATGACTCACAGGGTTCTCAAATTGGGGGTCGTGATCTATTACAGGGGGGTCACAAGCTGCCAGCCACCATCCTCAAGCCCCGCTTCACCTCCAGCTTTTATAATAGTGTTAAATACTTTTTAAAATGTGGTTTTAATTCATAAACAGGGATCGCACTCAGAGGCTTACGGTGTGAAAGGGGTCACCAATACAAAAGTTTGAGAAGCACTGAGTTACTCCGATTCATAAGTATTTCCAGGTGCAGGCCCTTGGTTAGGATCACAGACACAGGCATGCACATGACACGTGTTGAACACACCACTCTACTGATTCTGGCTCACTAATGTTAGGTGGAAAGGGCTGAAGTTTATTAATATCCTGTGCTTTCCTTCCCCCTCCCTTATGGGTATATCTCTAGGCACAAGCGGACCTTGTGACCACAGGACCTCTATTTGCCTGTGGGCATTCAGTAACAGTAAGGTTTAAAGCAGATGTAGATTTCACATAGTAGTGGAGGGTGTGAAAGACACCATTTCAAATGTTCATAGGAGCCCTCCACATGACCAGAGGTTGTTCTACAATAGCACTTATATTCTCCCCCAACAAAACACAGCACCCGGAGAATGACTGCAAGAAACCTGAATGCTGCTCCTTGTGAGCAACAGGAACTGCTAGAGGAGGACACGCAGAGCTCTTTCCCCCACAACACAGAGGCTGGCTAGGATATAGAGTGTGCCTCTGAGACCCTGCTAGTTTGGGACCTAAATTTGGATCCCTGTACTTTTCAAAATCGACCAGATACAAAAGCACAGAAAACAATTATTTAGAAAATGACAAATGGCCAAATTCTGAAGCCCTTATTCATGGAAAATGTCCCATTTATTTAAATAAAAGAGTTTTGATAACATAAGGATTTGGCCCAGTAATTGCAAAAAGTGAACTGAAGTAATAATTCTTCCCTAGAAGGATGTGGGTGGTGATTTTATGATGGAAGGACAGCCAGATGTGGTGGCAAGCCCACAATGTTTCTGAGAGCCTTCCACCCACATTAACTTTAATAAGGATAGAGGGCATTGTGCATCTTTTAGGATCAGGCCCTAAATAACCAAGGATAGTAAAATTATAAGTTGATGACAATGGAATTCCAGGACTTCTTCCAGTGACAGCTTTCACTTCCTTCCTATAACTAACTGGAATGAATTCCAAGCTTACTCTGGGGGAAGAAACATTTGCTGGTTTTTATTCTGGTACTGTGGCCTGATCAGGAGTGCTTGAGGGGTGCATTAACTTATGGCAGTCTTATCCAGCCTCCCTATGGGCTGCTTCACAGGACAGAAAAGCCAATGACATTAAAGGAAAAAAAAGTTTTCTTCTCCTTTTTAATTGTTAATGATCAATACAATATTTAATTAATTACACAATAGTTAATTGTGCAGCACCCAGTGAGCCTTTAAAAGAAATCTAAATATTTATCTTCACAACAAGAAAAATATATTTTGTACTTTATTTTAACAGATTTGCTTACATTGAGCTCTGTTGCATCTGTGTGGACTTGAGGTACTTTGTCGTATCCTCTCTCTCATAGATTGATCTGGGTTGTTCAAGCTGTCCTCTTGGATATCTTCTGAATCACTTGATTTTTCCTCACTTGTATGTGGAATATTAGGATCCTGAGACATTTTTAATGTTTCTCTTTTTAGGGAAGAGGGGGAAAAAAAACAACAACACAGAACGGAACTGAATTGATATACACTCTTCCTGCCCTTGCAAAAAACAGACAGACAAAAGCCAGCAAAATTCCCTGTATGGTTTTAGATAAATCAGAGATCCTCCCTCTTGATTTTTTTTAAAGGTTCAAAATAAGGAGATCCTTTCAATGCAGTTACTATTTACTCGATATTTTTGTTCACAAGCCCTCATAAATTTGAAACTGTTTCCTTCTCATAATGTACAAGATACAGATATACCTCTACCTCGATATAACCCTGTCCTCGGGAGCCAAAAATATCTTACCATGTTACATCGAACTTGATTTGATCCTCCGGAGCACGCAGCCCACCCCCGGAGCACTGCTTTACCGTGTTATATCCGAATTCATGTTATATTGGGGTAGCGGTGTATTTTAAGATTGCTAACGAGTGAGTGACTTTTTAAATATATATTAAAAGAAGAGATCCTTGAAGCAATTTTATGCACATACATTACTTGGATTTTGAAATTAGATAAAAGAAGAAAAGTAGATTACATTTTTAAACTACCATTTTAGACATTGTCCCTACTAAGGAGTGTAATAAAGTGTTTTGCTCATATGTTCCAGAACTGAAGACAAATTCTGCTCTGATTTATTATCAGAACTCAGTGCAATCCATCTGAAAACAATGGGATCAACCTGAAGATAGTGAGGTAAATCAATGCAGAATCTGGTTCCTAAATTTTAATTTAAGAGGCATGATTTATCCAAGTTAGGAGGATTTATTAAAAAACATAAAAAACCCTGATTTAATAAACAACCAGTAGTTGTGGACATTACAATGTTGGATTTTACAGCATATCACATCACATGCACTTTAGAATAATCCTTCAGTACACTGCAAAAGTGGCATTTTTAAAATATTTTGCTCAATTCAGTAACTTTACATCCTTCACAGGAAAACGTGAATGTGAAATAGTTGAAGCAATTTGCAAAGACTATCTACTATACATTAAGTTACCATTCACTGGTTGTGGCTTCAGGTAATAATAAAAAATAAATAAATAAATAAATACCACCTAGCTCTTAAATGAAAAGCTAAAAACATTTTAAAATATATCACTGCTCTGAAATCAAATATCCAGCATCTCCCCAACCTCCCATTTCTTAGAATAGCCTCTGCATGAAAATAAAGGGGGACACACAAACAAACAAAAAACTTACTTTTTCACTTAATAATATCAGTGGACCACAGGCTGCAAAAGATGAGAAAGTCAGGCTGTCAGCAAGAGAAACTGTCCCAGGAGCACCTCAAGGCTATTTAAGGCAAACTGGAGCATAGGCCTATGTGGATGAGAATGTAGCAGGAAGTAAAACAGAGGAAATACAAGAAGCTGCTCTGTGTTTTTAATACAATAATTAAAAGATTGAACCTGGTGCATCCTACCTCCCTCATCTTAGAGGAGATAACAGGAAAACTCATCATGAATTATTTTGTATTACAGTAGTGCCTAAAGGGCCCGATTGTGGGAGGTGCTATACACATTCATGCAGTAAGAGACAGTTCTCTGCCCCAAAGAACTTACAAGCTAAATTACCAAGACAGATAAAGGGTACAAGGCAGGAAGTATTATTCCTATTTTACAAATGGGAAAGTGAGACACAGAGAGCTTAACTTGTGTAAGGTCACACAGGAAACCTATGGCAGAACCAATAACTGAACCCAGATCATGTGTTCCAGTCCAGCATTTTAGCCACAAGACCAGCCATGCCCCAATCTGTAAGTTGCGCCCTAGAGAGGAAAAGCTATGCCACCCATTTCTCTTTACGTCTCTGAACCAGCACCAGAATCGCTGACCAGCTCTATAGCACATTTCTAATCACTTGAGCCATCCAACCTCTACATACAGGACTTCATCCAGTGCAAACATACCAATGACCAGAGCACCAATCCTGATGTCCTGGAGTTAATCTAATACTCAGCCAAGACAAGAAATAGATCTCATCCATTGAACATGGTTCTGTAACCCACATGGATCAGCCAGCCAAGCTCCTTGCCCCATGGCATGCAAAGGATAACCTGAGCTCTTTCCAATAGTACAGCAGCAGCCACAACCAAGTTCCAGAACCACCACGTCCCCAGCATATGAGAAAGGTAAGGATAGCCACACCAGGATGTTCAATGAGCAGAAAGGGTAGAGCAAAGGATCTCAGGCCTGGAGAATGAAGGGTCACAGCTACAGTGAACAATGCAGCAATTAGGAGGAGGAGGTCTGATGACAAAAAAAGCATCTAGAAGCTGAGTACAGTGACGGATGCGGTAGAAAAACCTAAGATGGATAAGGTAGGTCTTGCTAAACAAATGAAAGGGGAAAAATTGAAAACAATTTCCATTCACTGTTTCTTGGAAAATAGTGCCAACACAAAATCTCCCCAAATATAGAAAACAAATTGGATTGTTACTATCTATCCATCCACATAATGTGGTTTCCCCTACAGTCCCAACCTGCTGCTTCCTCTGAAAAAATGGTTCCAGAAATTCTGAATCTGAAGTGCAAGCATGGCTGTATTAAAAGATCTCTCTCCCCTTATACACCACCACCACCATATCTGAGCGCATCACCATCATTAATGGATCTAAACTTCACAACAACCCTGAGAAGTAAGGAAGTACTATTCTTATGTATCAGAGGGGTAGCCGTGTTAGTCTGGATCGGTAAAAGCAGCAAAGAGTCCTGTGGCACCTTATAGACTAACAGATGTTTTGGAGCATGAGCTTTCGTGGGTGAATACCCACTTCGTCGGATGCATGTAGTGGAAATTTCCAGGGGCAGGTACATATACGCAAGCAAGAAGCAGGCTAGAGATAACGAGGTTAGTTCAGTCAGGGAGGATGAGGCCCTCTTCTAGCAGCTGAGGTGTGAAAACCAAGGGAGGAGAAACTGGTTTTGTAGTTGGCAAGCCATTCACAGTCTTTGTTTAATCCTGAGCTGATGGTGTCAAATTTGTAGATGAACTGAAGCTCAGCAGTTTCTCTTTGAAGTCTGGTCCTGAAGTTTTTTTGCTGCAGGATGGCCACCTTAAGATCTGCTATTGTGTGGCCAGGGAGGTTGAAGTGTTCTCCTACAGGTTTTTGTATATTACCATTCCTAATATCTGATTTGTGTCCATTTACCCTTTTGTATAGAGACTGTCCAGTCTGGCCGATGTACATAGCAGAGGGGCATTGCTGGCATATGATGGCGTATATTACATTGGTGGACGTGCAGGTGAATGAACCGGTGATGGTGTGGCTGATCTGGTTAGATCCTGTGGTGGTGTCGCTGTTGTAGATATGTGGGCAGAGTTGGCATCGAGGTTTGTTGCATGCATTGGTTCCTGAGTTAGAGTTACTATGAGGCGGTGTGCAGTTACTGGTGAGAATACGTTGGCAGGTTATCTGTGGGCAAGGATGGCCTGCCACCCAAGGTCTGTGAAAGTGTGGGATGATTGTCCAGGATGGGTTGTAGATCCCTGATGATGCGTTGGAGAGGTTTTAGCTGGAGACTATATGTGATGGCCAGTGGGGTCCTGTTAGTTTCTTTCTTGGGTTTGTCTTGCAGTAGGAGGCTTCTGGGTACACATCTGGCTCTGTTGATCTGTTTCCTTATTTCCTCGTGAAGGTATTGTAGTTTTGAGAATGCTTGGAGGAGATTTTGTAGGTGTTGGTCTCTGTCTGAGGGTTAGAGCAGATGCGGTTGTACCTCAGTGCCTGGCTATAGACAATGGATCGTGTGGTGTGCCCGGGATGGAAGCTAGAGACATGAAGGTAGGCATAGCGGTTGGTAGGTTTTCAGTATAGGGTGGTGTTAATGTGACCATCACTTATTTGCACAGTGGTGTCTAGGAAGTGGACCTCCCGTGTAGATTGGTCCAGGCTGAGATTGATGGTGGGGTGGAAGCTGCTGAAATCGTGGTGGAATTTTTCCAGAGTCTCGTTCCCATGGGTCCAGATGATGAAGATGTCATCAGTAGGTAGAGAAGGGACGTGAGTGGACGAGAGCTGAGGAAGCATTGTTCCAGGTCAGCCATAAAAATATTGGCATAGTGTGGGGCCAGGCGGGTGCCCATAGCAGTGCCACTGATCTGGAGATAATATATTGTCATCAAATTTGAAATAGTTGTGTGAGAGGATAAAGGCACAGAGCTCAGCAACCAGTTGTGCTGTGGCATCATCAGAGATACTGTTCCTGACAGCTTGTATTCCATCTGTGTGTGGGATGTTTGTGTAGAGAGCCTCTACATCCATGGCGGCTAGGATGGTGTTTTCTGGGAGGTCACCAATGCATTGTAGTTTCCTCAGGACACTCTCTACACTAACACCAGAACAAATCAACATATCCTCAGAGCCCCGACCAGGGTTATCTATCTACTACCCAAGATCCAAAACCCGGAAATCCTGGAAGCCCCATCATCTCGGGTATTGGAACTCTCACTGAAGGACTGTCTGGATATGTGGACTCTCTATTCAGACCCTATGCCACCAGCACTCCCAGCTATCGCCGTGACACCACTGATTTCCTGAGGAAACTACAATGCATTGGTGACCTTCCAGAAAACATGCAGAGATTCCCAGCCGTGGCTGGGATTTAAAGGGCTCAGGACTCCCTGCGGCTGCCAGCAGCCCAGAGCCCTTCGAATCCCAGCCCGTGACTACTGATTGCCCCCTCCCCGGACTCCTGCCCCAACTGCCCCCCAGGACCTCCATCCCCTATCTAAGCACCGCTGGTCCTTGTCTCCTGATACCCCTCTCCCAGGACCCCTGCCCCTAACTGCCCCCAGGACCCCACCCCCTATCTAAATGCCGCTGCTCCTTGTCCCCCGATTGCCCCCTCCCGAGACCCCAGCCCCTATCTAAGCCTCCCTTCTCCTGGTCCCCAACCGCCCCCTCCTGAGACCCCCTCAACTTTCCCCCAGGACCCCACCCCCTATCTGTCCCCTGATAAACCCCTGGGACTCCCATGCCTATTCAACTGCTTGCTGTCCCTGATTGCCCCTCCGAACTTCCGCCCCATCCAACCCCCCTGCTCCCTGTCCCTTGACCGCCCCCCCCGGAACCCCCTACCCCTTCTCCACCGCCCCAGCCCCCTTACCATGCCACTCAGACCAGCGTCTCTGGCTCCGTGCAGCTCCAGACAGTTGCCATGCTCCACCGTGGAGCCCAAACATGCCCCCCCCTCCAGCACCTGCCTTCCAGATTTGAACACCTCAGAATTCAGTAGCGCTCAAGCTCAGTTTGGGCAGCTGTTACTTCATTTCTCCCAAATCAAATACACTGATCCACTGTAACTTGCTGTAGAAAAAGTAGGATAAAATTCAGCAAGAAATGCTTATTAGAACTGGAATTGCTATTTTCAACAGCCACTGCCTTTTTGTTTGTTTGAAAAGAAGACAGTGATATTGCATTGGCAAATTCCCCATAGAAAGAAACAGTAGAACAAAAGAATAATAAAGGCACCTCAACTTTTCCGCATTTATGGAGGACAGTCTTATAATATGCATCCAGATATCCTCCAATCACGCAAGCTGAAAATTGTTCCACTTTACTGCAGCTCTGTAACCATACGGGAACCAATCCTGTCTGTGTTTTGTGCACATCCAAAATTCCTGCTGAATGACTTGCCCTGGGGAGCGGGTTACCAGTGACGCAGGGCTGGAGGGGGCAGGAGGTGTGGGGAGGGGGCACTGGTGGGAGGGAGCCCAGGGCTGGGGCAGCAGCGGGGTGGGGGGAGGGCACCGGTGAGGAGGAAAGGGGGAAGCCCAGTGCTGGGACGGCAGGGGGTGTGTGTGGGTGGGGGGAGAGCCCAAGGCTGGGGCAGCAGGGGGGTGGGCGGAGGGCACTGGTGGGGGGAAGAGGGGAAAGTCCAGTGCTGGGGTGGCGGGGGAGGGAAGAGCCCAGGGCTGGGGCAGCAGAGGGCTGCGGGGGGGAGGGGGCTGAGACAGGGGGCAGCCAAAATTTTTTTTTGCTTGGAGCAGCAAAAAACCTAGAGCCAGCCCTGGGTATTCACCCACGAAAGCTCATACTCCAAAACGTCTGTTAGTCTATAAGGTGCCACAGGACTCTCTGCTGCTATTATCCTTTTGTTACAGATGGAGAAATGGAGGCATGGAGTGGATTAAGTGATTTTATCAAGTTTATATGGCAGATCACTGGCAGAGCCAGGAACACAGACTAGAATTTGGCAGACATAGGCTATCTCCCAACCTACTAGAACATCCTTCTTATGCTATAGGCTGCACTCTAATTAGTCAGTCTCCACAAAATAAAAGACTAACAGTTATACTCTCCAAGCTACACAATTTCACATATAGAATAAAAATTATTCTCCACAGTTCATCTGTGCAGTGTCACTCTGAAATCAAATGCCACCTGATCAAAGACCTTTTATGCATTTGAGGCAGTACTTGTTAGGTTAGCGTCTAATTTGCAATGGTCTATTTTCACTAGATTGTTACTATTGTCTATTAGAATGTATCTAGAACAACTCCCTTTTGCACTGGTCAAATAAGCTTAACAATACCTCTTCAGAATCAGCTAGCTGCATCTTTTGTAAAGAGTTTGGAGTCCATTCAATTAAATGAAAAGAGTCTGTTTCATTGGTCTTCGCTTCACTTTCTTTTGAATAAAGAGAGAAATGTAACAAAAGTTAAAATATTAAATTTTTTAACTTAAAAAATAATAATTTTCCTGGGCATGGCTCATTTCATCCAAGAACCTCAAACTGTCCTGCAAATATTGATGTTAAATAAATGTCGCAAAGCCCCTGTGAGATATTATTCCCAGTTTTACAGATAGGGATACAAAACCGCAAAAATGTTTAGGTCCCAATGCTGCAATGAGCTCTGGGACTCGTTTGTGTGTAGCTCGTTGCGACATCAATATCAAAATCACAAATCAAGTCATCGCCCATGCTGAGCATCTTGACGATGCTCCTCACCCTTTAATAAGTCTCTCGTCCAAAACTCACTGACTTCAGTGGGAGTCTATTGATTTCCGTGGCCTTTGCATCAGGCCCTATTCACCTAGTGAGAACCCCATTTACAACTTCACATCATCATAATAGTAGTGAGCACTATTGCTGTCCTCTTTAGTAAACAAGCCAGGGAATCATGGGCTCTAGACTGCCAAGGCAAAATAAGCATGCAGAAATGGTTAACATTTACCTTGGTTTATTAATCCTTCCACCCAGTCCCATAATATGATGCCCTGGGTCGCTACTCTGCTGGAGCTGACCTACTGAATTAAGGCAAGTACTGGAGTCATTTGTTTTGTCTACAGTATTGCATGATTTTGCTAATGGTTCCTTATCACTCCTTTTGGGGTGCGGAATATTAAGAACGAGGAAGTCAAGCCAGACACGCACAGTAGGATGGCAGGAATAATAGGCTTTACCCAAACCCTGCTGCGTACCTCCGTTATCAACCCCCACCCCCGCACCCCACATGTAGGGCCAGAACTTCAACCCCACGCAAAACAACAGGCACCAGCCAGAAAGCAGGGCCTGACTCAGCACTGCAGCAGGGACACGGGGGCCTTTCCGCAGACAGGGAGCCCAGCCTGCCAGCCACAAGCCGACGCACGGGCTGCTCCCCCAACAGGGATGCGGGAGAGAGCCGGCCCCCCACCCCCGGCAGCAGCAGGCGGGCGGCCCCAGCCCCTAACCGGGAAGGGAGGGGGACGAGGTGTCTCTCCAGCCCCACAGGGGACAGGGAGCGGCTCGGGGCGGGCACAGGGACGCGGGTGCTGGCGCAGCTACCAGACCATCGGCCAGGCTCCGCGCCCCTCGCTTACCTGGGCGGCGGGCTGAGGAGCCCCAGTGACTCCGGGCACCGGCAGCGAGGCAGAGGGCGTGGGCGAGCGGCCACGGCTCCCCCCGCAAGCCGGGCCCGGGCTACAGTGCGCGGGCGCTTTGCAAAGGGCCGGGAGCGGCCAGCCCCGCGCAGGGCGGCGTCATGGCTCTGAGCCGGGCAGCCGGAGTCACGGCGGCAGCATCCGCAGCGCGGAGTCTCTCGGGGAGCAGCGGCCAGCCAAGGCCCAGGGGCGGCGCCGGCTGCACCAGCCGCTGGAGGGGGCTGCGGGCAGGAGCGAGCCGGCTGAGGAGGGGAGCGCGGGGCGGTGGCTAGCCCGGCCCGTAGCCCCACCTGCTGCCGCGTGGGGGCGGCCCCGCTGCTGTACCACGCGGCTTCGGCCAGTCTGCTGGGGTAGGAGGGAGCCGCTGCGCCACGGACAGGCCCTAGCGCCCCTGTGCTTCGGCCTCAGCCTGTAGTCCCTGCACCCAGGGAGATGCTGCTGGGCTGAAACAGAGTGTAGCGGGGAGCGCTCCACGCAACGTCCTCAGATGCTACATGGCGTGCGGACCTTCTCCTTGGAAGTGTGTTTCCCCTCCGAAATAGCCGGGCCTGCCAGCTTTACTGCACACTCGGTGGTGCTGGGACACACACTGGGGCGGCTCTGGTTCTCCTTTTACGCTCGTGTCTGGTGTAAGCATAAAAAACCTCTCATTTTAAAAGGGTGAAACCAATTCACAGCATCAAATTGGCAAGAACCTTTTCCAAGACACCCCCTTCTCCACCACGTTTCTAACCACATAGAAGAGGAGGGTGAAGGGGGGGAAGGTTTCTTTACAAAAGAAAAGAAAACAAAACAAAACATGGCTGACATGCTATGAGTAAAGACTTTGTATAGACAAGGAAATTTATTTCCTGTTAAAAAATATTGATCCCTTAATTCTTTAAAGTGCATAATTTTCCTTCCAACCTAGCTACGGTTATTTGATTCAGTAAAGGTCTTATAATGGAACACTAAAAGCCCTTAGGGTAGATAGCTTGTAAAATTGATTGTTATAGGGTAGGTTCTCTTTGTTTACTTACACCAGGAGTCCAGTGACAGGAAAGCTTATGCCCAAATTAATCTGTTAGTCTTTAAGGTGCCACTGGACTCCTTGTTTTTGTGGATCCAGACTAACACGGCTGTCCCCTGATACTTGACCGCAACCACAGGATTAGGATAGAAAAGAATTTTAACAGTGACAGAGTTAGACTGATTACAGCATTCAAATTATAAAGCTGTTGTAGGGTGAATGCAGAGTACTTACCCCTATCTCCTTGTGGCTGTGTGGCATAGCAGGCTCTCCTCATCTAGCACTACCACCAGCTCCGGCCCTGCAGTGGTCTGCCTCTTCTCCTGAAAAGGCTCTGCAGTCAGGTCATCATACCATGTCCTCCCTCACCCCAATCTGGGGTAACAGAGTTCAAACAAGAATCAGAGATCTTTAAATCAGGTCTTCATCCCTCGATTCTGGGCTCCATGGTCCTTACAGCCCCCTCTTGCAGCTTTCAAGAGTCCCTATCTCCTTATGTCAGGGGGCTCCAACCACGTTCCCTTATGGCTGTTAGAGGAGGAGGGCTGCCTGGCTTCCCCTGAGTTCTAGTCCAGGGACCCTGTAGTGAGCAGGCACGGGCTGTCGATTCAGACTTACCCCCAGCTACCTCCCTGGACTTTTTGCTATGTCAGGCTGGTAGCAGGGTTCCTACAGTGCCTTCCTAGGCCCCCCGTGTACTTTTTTTCCTTCTTAGGTACCACAGCCTCTCAAGACTCTCCCTTCTCTTGTGGCAGGGCCTAGCCAGGCTCCTCCCTAGCATCCTCCAACAAATCCAAACTGAAAAATATAACCTGACACTAACTTCTGTCCTCTTAGGGCTTGACTTTTCATCTCTCGTAAGTTTTCTTCTACTCCAATGAGAATGCTTCCCAGAAGTCTAGGTCCTGCCCTTTTAAATCAGAGCTCATCACCAGAGCTTGCTCCATGTCTCTCTTGACCCTTCGCCAGAGCGTCACTGCAGGAGAGGAACCAGGCCTCCTCTGCCCCTAGAAGCCTTCTCTTTTTGTTCGGTAGCCCCATCATAGTAGCCAGCCAGCTCCAGCTGGGTTTCATCCCACATTTGTCCTGGCCTAGCCTACACCTGCAGCCAGTGCACTAACTGAGCTCCCTCCAGCCCCCTTTTACTGTTTCAGTGCTGGTAGAGGTGTTTACACTCCATCACAATGCAGTTTTTTTAGGGGGGAAAAAAGGTAAATTATTTTTTCTAATGGAATCCTGGACCATTGTTATGGATTTCCCCTCTTTATTTACTACTATTTCTGCCTTTTCCAATAATCAGATATTAGAATAATGGCTCTAAATCAGAGGTCCCCAAACTATGGGGTAGGGCATACAGGAATGTCCAGAGGTGGGAGCCTAGGCCAGCCTCCATAGGGGGCAGGGCAGGAGCACTACCCAGTTCCACCCCCAGCTATGACACCAGCTGCCAGCCCTGGCCCCAGCTGCTAGCCTCTAACTCCTGTCCGTATCTCCCCCTCTTAGAGCTGCAGCTCCACTCCAGACTCTGGGAGGGGATGTAGGGAAGGGAAGGTGTGATGTAAAAAGTTTGGGGAGCATTGCTCTAGATTAAGTTCCTGAATTTAAAAAAAGAGGGGGGGAAGGTATCAGTGCAGTATATAGTTACATATTCTCCATACATCTATAGCCAAATAAAGAAAAGGAATGTACGTAGTCAAGCCTGGATAGTCTTTGAAGGTCATATTCTAGACACTATCTTCCCTCTCAAGAACCAAGTGTTATTGTTTTTTTCCTTACACTCAACCCCAGATTATTCAAGATCAGCTGTTCCTTATGTGAAAATACACTTACGTGTGTGTTGGCAGCTGTAAAATTAGTTGAGACACTCAGATTGACAGCTGTCTACACCATAAGAGGCACCACACATGGTATTTCTTGCCCTATTACATCAACTATTAAAGCAGCTTGAAGAGAGGAAGCTCTTAGAACACATTTGGTACAAATGGACACAGACAGTCCCCACAGAGCTAGGGTAGTAATAGCAGGTTAAAACTGGCACATTAAAAGTGTAACAATATTAATATTGATTGACAAAAATAAGCCTTGTCACTTGCTACCAAAGCTTTTTCAAAATGGATAACACTTGCTTTTTATGTCACCCTTCTAGAAAGGAGAGGAAACAATTATTCTTTGCTTCAAACAGGTGTGAGGAAGAGGGACCAGGAAGGGGAAGGGAAGGATAAGGAGTCTTGAATCCTACTACCTCACACCTAGTTTGTTTTTCCCAGCATGCAATAAGGTGGTTTCAGTACTCAATCAATTCACATAAAAAAAATCCACCAAAATTGAAGCAAAAATACAGATAAGCATGGGCTGAACAGCCATTTCTTGCACAGAAAATTATATATTGAATTAATGGGGATCACTGCCTGTGCACAATACTTATCTTGACTTCTGTGGTATATGAAATTCTATGGCTTCATGGAGGTGAGAGAGGAACTGTCATGTTATAGAAAAAGTATGTAATATCTGCATAGAGGTGTTGTATGTGGTCATTACCTAGTATTCCTGTAAGAACAGCAATGTGCATTTTGTAATAAGTGTATATATACTCCTCCCTTCAGGATGAGGCACTTTATGGACATCATCAGAAACAGGCTTGGATTTAGGCAGCTGAATGATCCATTTCACAATACTCACTCTGATTTTGAGCCAGTACTAAGACCATTTCAGTGATCTGCTATATTTTAAACATAGTATGTCATGAATTCTCAGATTCACAGCTGTTAGGCACAGTTCAGTCTCTCAGTCTTGAATGTAGTTAAAAGTAACCTAATAAGAAAAATATAGCAATAGCCTATCTTGTTTTAGCTACACTGAATCAACACTGTGCCTGAAAGTCAACTGACTTCAGACCCATTAAGTAGCATCAGCTATTATTGATCTTTCTTCAGGACAATTCATGTTTAGGAGCCATGGAGTAGAGAGTCATTGGGAGCTGGAGGAGCAGCCATCTAGTTTTTTTGCCTCTGTAGTTCAGCAGCCCTATATGGCAATGGCTGTTTGCATTATGGCACACTAATTAACCATCCTTACTCTGCCAAATTTAGTAGTAGATGGTTTCTCAGTTACATTGTTCCATGCCAATGAAGACAGACAGCAATTTACAGTTACTGTACAGCAAGGGACATACATAATGAAGGGAAGCGGTTTTTACTGGCACTGCCCCAATAGCTTGGTGAAACCCTCTCAAAATCCTTGTGTTTGTTCCAAATCACTAACTGTAGCTAGATGGTTCATCGTAAGAGCACCCCACCACTAACCATTATTTTGCAGTAACCAAGATTCACTGGAGCACTTATAGGCTGGCTTTTCTGTTAAATCAGTTGATATCCAGGTACAACTAAATATAATCTCTTCTACAGGAAACTCTAAAGCCATTAAAGTCAGTGGAGTTGAGTATACACAGCAGTATCAGGCCCTTAATGATCAAGTCATTTCCCCCATTAAGCTTAAATTGGCATGAGTCATCTTAATATGATGACAGTTCAATTAGCAGTTTGATACAGGTTGTGGAATACCAAACAAGAGTTTACACAATTTTTTAGACTACTATGGTACTGCATTGATTAAAAAAGAAAAGGAAAGATATGTTACCTTGAACTATGTCTTACAAGGGCAGTTAGATTAGGCTAAGATTCAAGATTCTAAAAATTGCTGGAGGAGGAAAAACAAAAAAACAAACCAACCCCAAAACCAGTCCCAGACAGCCAGAAGCAAATACTTTTGCTAAGTGACTTGCTTTCCATTGTCACAGGACTTTACTTCCATGTTTGGAGAAAGTAATATTAAAAATAATACACAAATTGGGATTCTTGGTTTCAGATTTCTCTGCCATCAGACAGACTTGCTTTGGCAATATAGCAACAAAAATTTAAGACAAGCACTCAAACCGTTCCATAAATACATGTTGCTTTATAAAAGCAACTGAAGCCCAAGATTATAGCTTTTAATTTGATTAATTACTTGTAAATTCCATTCATCTTCAAAATAATTTTATTATGTGGATGAATACAAAATCTTTTTAAAAGACATTAACATTCTGAAAACTATTGTACAGATTACATTTCTTTAATTTTAAATTACACACACATATTAGTAACTCTGTCACCAAAATATTGCATGAAAATAGTTGGATTGCTACTGTGAAATTGACCTAGCAGTTTCTTTCTCTCCTTGGCAGAGATTTTTGTGTCTTCATCAATAGTTTTGAGCAAAGATAACAGCTCAGCTTTTGTGGTCTTCTGTACACTGTAGTGATATTCACTTTGATCAAGTTTCTGGCAGAAGGTGTAGCCTAAAGACAGGTGAAAGACAGTCAGATAATTTACAAACAATAGGACAAGTGTTAGCCACCCTGTAGATTTTACAGGCATGTTTGCCTTTAAGATGGTTCTGTACCTTTCACCTAGCTTTAAAAAGGATCATTTGATGCAGTCTCAGACTACATTTTTAGTGAAATTACATATATATTTGTCCAGATTACAAAGAGAATGACTTTTAAAACACATTATCTATAGTCTAAAAGGCAATTTTAAAACACTTACCTATATCCTTACTAGGATCTTGTCCTTGTTGTACAGCCATCAGCTTATCACTAACCATTTTATGTAATGTTGCTGGGATCTTGAACAAGAAAGAGTAGAAAATACAAATATTTTCTATAGTTAATGTTTTTGGTAGATCTGAGATGTAGTTTAGTCCAAATGTCTAAGGTGACTGCTTTCTCAGTCTTACCTTTAAAACGTCTTTTTGCTGGTCCACCAAGAATAAAATTAGGAGGTCAGTTTTTCCTTTGGATACAGTTTTATTGTTGACAATAGCTTTAGAGAATGTTCTTTTTACAACCATCCTGTTTTCACTCTACAAGATAGAGCGACAGAGAATAGTCAGAGGATAGCGCTATAGTTTTCTTATTTACTAAGTATGGTTAACAAAAAAGCATCACCTTGTTCATTTTAGCATATAATTTAATGTTGAAAGACTCTATATTAAAAAGTAAGACGACACAGATAAATCCCCCTAGATATTACAAATCTGTTGGAAGTTATAAGAGTGCTAGAAATCTTGGATGTTAAATTTACCTCTTTCTGCAACTTGAACTCAGAATGATGTGCTGCAATAGCCATGAAGTACAACAGCCTCCTAAACTCCTCTCTAGTTTGACTATCCAAAAGCTTCAAGTAGAGCTGAATTGCTTCTAAAGCCTGTTCTGTTTTTCCATTCACTGGGACAAAATACAAAGTTGAATAGGTTCATGCTCCTATTATATTTCCTTTTTGAAAGATCAAAGTCCAGAAACATTAATTTTTAGTAAATCAACCAACAAAAAACAGATAAAGTTATCCATTAAGCTAGACGTATCTAAGCAAAGACTAAGGGCAAGTCTACACTACCAAATTAAGTTGACCAAAGTTACACTGACACACAGCCACCACAGTAATTACGGTAATTTTGTATGTCCACACTACACTTCTTGCGTCAGCGGTGCGCGTCCTCACCAGGAGCACTTGTACCGATTTAACTGTCAGTGTGGGGCACTGTGCGATGGCTTCTGAAAAGCAACAGCAGTTGATGTAAGCAACACAGTGTCTACACTTACACTGCGTTGATTTACCTATTCAGGTCAGAAGTGCTAACCCTTAAAAACCATTGACCATAGTGCTATGCCTCTCACAGAGGTGGATTTAAGTCAGCATAGTGAACGGCCTGGTCTACACTGGGGGAAGGTGGGGGGGTTAGAAGGGTGTCGATGTAAGATATGCAACTTCCGCTACTGGAATAGCGTAGCTGAAGTCGACATATCTTATTTCGACTTACCTCTCATCCTCACGGCATGGGATCGATGGCCATGGCTCCCCTATTGACTCCACTTCTGCCGCTCGCCCTGGTGGAGTTCCGGAGTCAACGGGAGTGCGTTCAGGGATCAATCCATCGCGTCTAGATGAGACGCGATAGATCGATCCCCGATAGATTGATCGCTACCTGTCGATCCAGCGGGTAGTCTGGATGTACCCAACGAGTTACATCAATGGCAGCTACAGTTCAGCGTAGACGTAACTCTCTAAGCATCTATGTAAGCTGCCTTAAGTCAGCCTAACTCAGTAGCATAGACCAGACCTAAGCATATCCACAGAGCAATCAGCAAGTTTCTCTTTCACTCTGCTGCTGCTTTAGAAAGGTAATTGATTCTTGTATTAAAATTTAGGAGTAATTTGTCTCTATGCAAACAAACTATTTTTTTCCATTAGATTATACAGTCAAATAGATTTATACAGATCTGAGGCTTATAATGAAAAATATTTCTCTATCAGTTGATTTAAAACTATTTAAATTATATACCAGCTTTGAACCTGTAAGGCAATAGGATGAATACTAACAGAGATAAACACAAAACTAAACATATCACCTAACTGAAATAATTTCATTTTTGCGTTTGTGTTACTTCAGGCAGTTTCTATAGAATTCTATGCACTGAATGATTTCAGAGGCCAGTTTGCTGTAAGTTCTTCAGTATTCTTAAATGACACATGATCATTGCCACTGTCAGGCTACATTTATGCTCAGACAACCTTTAGCAATTCCCTACCCTCCTTCTTCCTCACCTGGATACTCTGATTCCAGGTGTTTTCCACCTGTACCATAATCATCAGATTTGACTAGTCTCGTGACAGGCCTGTTTGGCCTGCCATTTTAGAACTTTACACACAGACTCTTTACACTCATATTTAAGAGATCTCACTTTATCGACTTCAATTAGCAATTCACATTCCACAAAATAAGATTATAGCATTGACTTTACAACTCAACTTTGGCAATTTTACAAAAATAGCTAAGATATCGGCGTGACCTCCAGTTGTGCCAGACATACACAATGTAATAGTTTGCAGTGTCTTCAAAGAGAATTACTTTTTAAGTTCTTACTGGCACCAACTGAACTTAATATTTAAAAGTTAATTTACACAGGACTAAAGATAATCTCCTCCAGTAACTCTCTGAATAGCGAGCACACTTCAGAAGATTAGTAAGGAGAGATGGGGCTCTGTGTTTTCAGTATGCTGATGACCCCCCGCTGTATGCCTCTATCTTATCTGATTCAGTTGATGCACTTTAGGTAAAGTCTAGTCAAGTTTGGGGCATGGATGAGAGTGAGCTGACTAAGGGCTTGTCTACATCAGAAAGTTGCAGCGCTGGTGAGGGAGTTACAGCGCTGCAACTTAGGAGGTGTACACATCTGCAGGGCACCACCAGCGCTGCAACTCCCTGTTTGCAGCGCTGGCCGTACTCCCGTTTTGTCTCGGGTGTAGAGGATCCAGCGCTGGTGATCCAGCGCTGGTAATCAAGTATAGTCACTTACCAGCGCTTTTCTTGACCTCCGTGGAATAAGCAGGTATCCCAGCATACCTGAGGAAGCCTCTGGTAATCAAGCTGGTCTCCTTCCCCGGCTTGCTCTCGCGTTCCCCAAACCCCGAGCAAGCAGGTCTCCTTCCCTGAGGTTTGCTGGGTGGTTCCGGGAAGGCGAGAGCAAACCGGGGAAGGAGACCAGCTTCGCCGCGGTTTGCTCTCGCGTTCCGCGAACCACCCTGCAAACCGCAGGGAAGGAGACCTGCTTGCTCGGGGGTTCGGCGAACGCGAGAGCAAACCGGGGAAGGAGACCAGCTTCGCCGCGGTTTGCTCTCGCGTTCCGCGAACCACCCTGCAAACCGCAGGGAAGGAGACCTGCTTGTTCGGGGAACGCGAGAGCAAACCGCGGCGAAGCTGGTCTCCTTCCCCGGTTTGCTCTCGCGTTCGCCGAACCCCCGAGCAAGCAGGTCTCCTTCCCTGCGGTTTGCAGGGTGGTTCGCGGAACGCGAGAGCAAACCGGGGAAGGAGACCAGCTTCGCCGCGGTTTGCTCTCGCGTTCCCCGAACAAGCAGGTCTCCTTCCCTGCGGTTTGCAGGGTGGTTCGCGGAACGCGAGAGCAAACCGCGGCGAAGCTGGTCTCCTTCCCCGGTTTGCTCTCGCCTTCCCCAAAACCCCTTGAAGCCACCCAACAGCGCTGCAGTGTGGCCACATCTAACACCACTTGCAGCGCTGGTTGCTGTAAGTGTGGCCACTCTGCAGCGCTGGCCCTATACAGCTGTACTAATACAGCTGTAACAACCAGCGCTGCAAAATTTTAGATGTAGACATGGCCTAAAGCTAAACCTAGAAAAGACTGAGGCAGTGATGGTGGAAGCAGCTGGAGGAGATGGCAGAGATAATCTTAAGAATGGCCATTCTGGGTCAGACCAAAGGTCCATCTAGCCCAGTATCCTGTCTACCAACGGTGGCCAATGCCAGGTGCCCCAGAGGGAATGATCAGAACAGAAAATCATCAAGTGACCCAATCCCTTTAGCTTATTCTCAGTTTCTGGCAAACAGAGGCTAGGGACACCATCCCTGACCATCCCGGCTAATAGCTATATTTAAAGTGAATCATATTAGGCTATTCACCTCTGAAGTGTTTTTAAATGAAAGCTATTAGCCACAGTGTAGGGAGGAGCCACTAGCGAGCTATACACATATCTACCTAAAGAAAACCAAACTAGGCTTAAAAGAACACCCAGTAAATTCTAACAGACCAATACAGATACGCCAAAATGAAGTTGTAGGGAAGTAGATATGGTAACATTATGCAAGATGTAAAGGAGATCTTTTCGCTTCACAAACTAGTCATTTACACTGGTGTAAAGTAGGTATGGTCACATCCAAATGTTAGAGTTTCACACCCACTTTCTACAGGTGTAAAGCTGTAGACAATCTGGCCCTGAGGCTCCTAAATTAGAGTTCTCTTGATCAAAATTCAGGCCACAGCTGCACCGCTATTAAAGTACATCCATGCCACTGCATAAGATGCTCTATGCTGACAGGAGAGAGCTCTCCCATTAGCATAAAAACAAAAAATCAACCCCCACAAGCAGCATAAGCTATGACAGCAGGAGAAGCTCTCCCGCCAACATAGCACGGTGCAAATGGATGCTTATGTCAGTGTGTAACTTATGTCGCTCAGGAGGGATGGAATATTCACACCCGAGCAACCAAATTTTGCCAACATTAGTTGTAATATAGACATAGTCTTAGTTTTTAGGACTAAAGTTTATAGCTTTGAAGCACAGCATTCAAACCTGAAGCCTGACAGCTAAGTACCCAGTCCTGCTGCTCAATCACCAGATGAACCTGGGATCTCAGCTTCATTTCTTTTCACTTACCCAACAGCTCTGCAATTCCTGTGTGGATGTCAGATGCATGGCTTAACAGTGGCTCCTTCTTTTGGCTGTAATATCTACCAATGGTATCAAACAGCAGTAGTTTCCATGTGTCTGCTTTATCAGGTTGACTAGGCAAATTTCTGCTTATATCCACCACCATTTGATCTGGAAGATACTCCAAGCAATCTATTGCTGCAGAGAGCCATTCATCAGCCCTAGAAAGAAAGACCATTATCCAATAATTCTATGAAGATACAGACATGAAACAGACAGGCAGCTGAATTTTGTCTCCAGAGGGCAAAGGACTCTGCAAATACATCCATGTAATTGTTCAAACCAGTAAGTGAAAATATGTTTAGATATCATAGTAATGGGCAAAGCCTAAGAACCTAGACTGAGAGTTTAGGATCAAGCTAAGGGTTTAAAAGTCTGTTCCTTCATTATTTGCTTTTCAAAATTGGAGTTTAGGATTCTGTTTGTCCAGCTAAATGAGATTATAAGTATTTCAAGCAAAGTCAAAGTGGCATTCTATGTATTAGGTGCATGTGGTGTAATTACCATTCCTGATCAGAGATTCCTGAACTTTGATCTGACCTTAACAGATAAGGACAGGGTTTCAATCTGTATTTTTAATAGCAGACTATGCAATTTCAGGCTAAGCTTTTTTTAAACTAATGATTAAGTATTTGAAATATCTTCAATATACTGAAGAGATTTTTAGTCTGTTCACTCATGGTTGATTAAGAGTTTCCAGAATCCAAAAGAAGGAATTATACAGCCACACTTAGTTTAGGTTCTTTTTTTTGTTGTGCAGTATGGTTAAAACAAACATTTTGTGTTACCTGTTCTCACCGTCTACTGTCACCTCCTCTAATCAGGTGCTTTTCTCTGTCCAATTAATTTCTCCCCACTCTCAAAGAATTTACTAGCACCTATTCAGGTCAGAAGTGCTAACCCTTAAAAACTACATTTAATAATTTTAAGGCAGAAGATGTTGGCTTACGGCATGCTGAGGTATGCTTTTTATGTTTGCATACTTCAGTTGTAGGACTAGTTTAATTCCATGCTGAACAATGCTAACCTCTTAGAACCTCAGGGGAGTTGACACAGCAGTAACACAATTACAACCAAGCCCTTAGTTAAAAATAAACTACATTACAAGATTGCACTGTTAATACTTTAAAATTAAAAGGAAAAGTGCGCTTAATTCTTTTCCAGCTGATTTTCCATTATTTGCTGTAATTCCAATGACATATCTGGAATACTCAGTTATAACTCAGTCTCTTCTGCTAATTCCCCATAGAGCAATAGTGCCCAAACTTTTCCTACTGCATCCCCCTTTACCAGTAATAGAATCTGTCCACACACACACACACACATCCCCCTCCATTACTGTGCAGTTGGCTCAGCAGGGGATCTTGAGCTGGGGTCCAGCCAGCCAGGGAGTCTTCCCAGCCTCCTGGGGGGGCTGGCCCAAGACCCGCCAGGCACTCCCTGAACATTCCTCCATGCCCTCCTTGTGGGGCACACCCCCCAGTTTGGGGACCACTGCTATAGACTCAACTCAAAAGTTTCCTATCAAACCAGAGTTCCTACCACCTCACACTAAAAGGATAATAGACTAAAAGAAAGTCAGTTCACCACCTGTAGAAACCCCTTTACTTAGAATAAAAATAGGCCAGAACTGAAGGTGGCTGATGGACGGATTTCTCTGTGCTGGAGAAATCATTAAACACGATCCCAGGTCTGGTCTCCAGTTCTGCCCAATAGCTTCTTGACTTGTAGATTGTGAACAAACACACAGCACAAGTGTTGGAAAGTTAAACCCTATTTTGGGTGTTGGCATCTCCATGTAATAAGGTAGCCCTTACTGGAGAACTCACCACTTTGCTAAGTCAAATGAAAAACTAGTAGTATTTTGCTGCCATTTTAAAAGTTCATTTTAAGACATTTGGGCACTTTTGTTCCTTACTTAACTATCAGTGTTTTCAGAGGCCTTCCAGGGTTCAGCAGTAATGGTCTCTGTTGAATTGGATGTTAGCTTAGCAAACTATACCACTATTCAACCCAGTCAATTCTAATGGATAGATACCATGCCTGTTGTCTTTCATGCAATAAGGGAGGCTGATTTTATTATGTTTTTTACTGTCATGCCTATGGATGAATCAAAAACAGGCCCATTGTGCTAGGCTTCTATGTGACTTAGGAAGAGACAGGTCCAAAAACACTTCCTGCCCTCACAGTTAAATAAGTTTCTACTTACTGAGAGTCACTGAAAGCCTTGAGAATTTCTCTGTCTATGTAGTTGCTTGTGATGATGTATCCCGCCTCCTTCTTGGCTTGGGGAAGCTTGGACCTAACCCCTTGATGTTCAAGTAAAGAGTCAAGAAGTGGAAGGTCCACAAGCTGCAGCAGACGAGCAATTGTTTGTTCTTGCCATACTTCATTAATAACTGGGAGGGGTTGGAGCGTATAAAGACAAGCAGTGAGATCCTGCTAGTGAAGTGAAGAGTCAAGAAAGATTATACAAGTTACAATATTTTTCTTTTCTCTAACAGATTTCAGTGTTCTCTTAGCAGGGGATTCCAGTAACAAGGAGTGGATTCCTTATCAACTTTAAGTGCACTTTATCACAGCAAGAGAAAAGGATTTGTTTAGTTAGCTGTTAGAGTAGGAGAATTACCTTTGGGTAAGTCTGAAATGCTTTACATTCTTTGTACTCTAAGGTGCAAGCAATCTTTGTCATAGATAAGGAATCAAGTCAGGTAATTCATACTCATAGGGGCTTCTGAAGAAAGAAAGGTTTGTTGAAGATTCTGAAGCTCAAACAATGACTCTTAGCTGTAGATCCCTACCATATTTAAGGCTTCCATAACTGAAAACTAAAAGACCAGTCTACTGTAATTTCTAGGAAGTATATTTTAATCAAGCCAAAGGAGGAAATATCTAGCAATAATGCAATAATCTAAATTTTACAAGCAGTTTAAATTGAGTGAGAAAACACGAACTGTCAGCCACCATTTTAAGCCCTTTCATATAAAGCAATTAAAGGGGAAGGTTGGAGACGGGGTAGAGCATATGCATATTTTGGGGGCTAGGAAGAGGGTTCGAGCCAACAATGAGCTATGTCCATGATGAAGTCAGGTGTGACCATAGCTTAAGATGTTAATTGACAATCAGGGAGGATTTCTGACTCCAGTCTGAATCTATGCCAGCCCATGACAGTGGCGTGTTCTCCCTCAGAAATGTCTACACTGACGTATTGTTTAAACTGGAGATCACAGATCTCTGTTAGAATCTAAGTTAAAACAAAACTTCAGTGCACAATGTTCTCCTTGTGTTTTGAACTTTGAGTTTCATAACAAACACACTGAAGAGAGTCTAGTTTAACATCTTTTCTCCAGTTTAAGACGTACCAGTATTATTACCTTCCTCCTCGCCCCACAAATAGTTGTGACATCTTATTTGGCTTACCTTGACGAGACAAACTTGCAGAGAGGTTTACTTCGGGAGCGTTAGCAGGTTTTAGACTCAAGTTTTCCCAGAGATCTTCTAAGCTTTCTGATTTGACTGGAGGAGGATTAAATGCCATTTTCTCAAGTCTGAGACAAAGAGAAAGGGTGATCCAATATCAGGACTTCAGAAATAAGGGCCCATTTACGTACTAAAAATCAAATCTATACACATGAAACAGTGACTACCCTTGGTGCCAATTAATAAAGAGCTTTATTTTTAAAAAAGTCTTATGAATGCTACTGCAGAACAACGGGGTGGGGGGAGGGCAGGGAGAGAGAGCACACAAAACTCCTAAAGACTGACGAAAGTAGAGTAAAAAAGTGCCTCTGTGAGCTTCTTGTTAAAATTCCCTTTGCTCCCATTGCTCTGCTCCAGTTTGAACAATACAAGGGAAACTGAGATCCATTTCACTTCCTTACTACTTGTTCATGGAGTAAAACAGAACAGCACCAAGTGACAAAGCTGCACAGAATGCTAGAGGGGAGGGAAGAAAGCAAGTCACCAATAACCCTAGCTCACTGCCACTACTTTCCATCCTAGGCTGCACAGATATCAGGGAGCATGAAAGCAGTGCACTGTTTGGAAAGCTTTTCTGCCTTCCCTGTACCCACAGGCAACACATATAGACACAGCCACTTATCAGGACCCAGCTAAGAGCCATAAGCGCATGTACTGGTTCACCCCACCTCCCATTTCAGGTCTGGATTTGGCAGGTCCCCCTAAAGCAGCAGGGAGTTTTCTTCCAAAAAGACTTCTGAAAAACAATGGGAGAAAGACAGGAGAATGGGATGTTCCAGACACAGCACACACACCCCGGTGTAGGATTTGTTGGGATTAGGAGATCTTTTTGCTTCACAAACTAAGTGGTAGCCACTCACTGGCAACACATCATTGCTAAGGCAGTACAGACACAGCCTGTGACGCAAACTTAACATGAACACCAATGCGTGTAGGCTCTTAGCCCTTCTGTCCCTGCTCCCTCTCCACCCACTTCCATATTTTACTTGATTCCAGTCATAGCCTCCTGGATCTGAATATCTTTCCTTCTTCTCAGCTATCTGCCATACGCTGGGAGAAATACCACAGCAACTCCCACTGGTCAATCATTTCTGCTTTAAGCAGTTAGGAACAGGAAGTAAAGGACTGCTTTATAGAAGTATAAAGATAATGGGCCAAATTCATCCCAAAAATAAAGTCAGTGCAATTATGCCACGGACAAATTTGGCCCAGTAACATTTACATATCAAATTTCTTCAAACATTCACCAACATAGGAATACGTATAGTGTTTTAAGATGGTAATTTTTTTTGCATTTATCTAGCTATGGACAGCCAGACTACCCGTATTAGTCTTGCTTTCTGGTTTTATGTGCAAACTTTGCAGAAGTGTGGGCTACAGCTGCAGCTACTCAGAAGACAGACCTCTGTATAGGTAAAGTAGTTATTTTAAGAGTTTAAAAAGGTGAAATTGGGACCTAATTTACACAAGTCCTTTTAACAGCTAGGGACTTCCGAAAGTGGCAAGATAGTAATAATTTTGCAGTTTTTCTTGGGGACTGCATGGCACAGTCAATTGGTAAGGAGACAACCTCTGGATTACTAGTCTAAATCCAAACCAGAATTGCAGTGATTGAATGTTATTCCATGTGATTAGTGATCAGATACCTCCATTAGATGAGACTGATGGGATGCTTATCCACTAAGAGGTGGATTGAGACCATCTCCTCCTCCCCACAACTAGCTCCTTGATTTCAGTCCTTGTGACTGCTTGGACAGAGAAGGCAAGGACTGAACTGACATGGAGACAAATTTTCCATTTGAAGATGTGGTTCCGACAGGTAACAGCCACCCATGCTCTACTGGTTTTGTGGATGGAAGGAATGAGCTGGATGCCTTTCAAGAAAGCCTAAATACACAACCCACAAAAAGTAACATTATTTCCCCACTGCAAAGCATCTTATCTTCTCTTACCACTGAGTACTAACCTTTGAGGGGTACAATGCCCGTATGCTTTTTCAAACGGACTGTCTTCTGGGCTAGGTACATTTGTCAATCTATAGAGGCTGCAGCTACTATCTTCAAACACAGACCGTTTGTCTTTTCCAAAGACTCTAGTTGAAACTGCCTCAAACACTTTGTAATCCATCAGTGCTTGACACACTCGCACTACTTTAGCACGGGAAATATCTACATCCCCAAAATATTTGTTCTGGAGGAGGTGAGCAAAGATGACATCCACTGCATCAGAGCCAATAAAACAGTTATTATAGCATTTCAGGTTCTGTCGCCGCTTTTTCACTTCCACTTGAGTCTGAAGTGCATTGATGATGCTGCTCCATACATATGTTGCTCCAAAAGGCTTTTGTGCTAAGCTGAAACCTAATGGAGGAAGGACAGGGAAAGCATTAGTAACGGCATTTACTGTGACAGGCTGATAGCTTGCTGTGCAGTTTTTCAGAATTATATACTCTCTTCAGGGTAAACTATCACTCAGCCAAGAAAAAAAAGCCTATGCATGAAACCAGTGTATATTTGCATGCCCTGTTACTTATTCACAGCTAAAGTTCTGCTGCCCCTTAACTGGAAGCATTCTGTGATTTTCCACTCTCAAAGTACATTGTTCAAGACACCACTGACAGCCACCATGGGGCATATATAGAGGACCACTTACACAGATATTTACCTTCTCCAGAATTTAAAACCACCAGCAAGTTAAAAACTATGGACCCTATAATCCCAGCAGTTGCATGTGTGGAACTCCCTGGCTTCTCTGCTATGGCTGTCAACAGGATGCCACCCCCCTCCCCTTTGTTTGTTTTTTTTTAAAAAACAAACAGGGACAGGTGTTTTCTGGACACTTGTCCACTAAGCATGGTCCAAGGTCATCAACTTATCTCATACATGCTACTGAACACCTATCAGCTGGAACAGCTTTCGGTCATTACAACTCTGGCTTGGATTCAGACCAATAATCTAGAGGCAAAAGCTCCATATTCCTATTACTAATTGACTTAGCCAGTCAGTCCCCAAGAAAAGCTTCAGAATATTACTAGCTTGCCACTTGAAGTTGCTGCAAGTTACACACTAGTAACTGACAGGCTTACTTATGACAAATAATTGTTTTCAGATGTTTCTATTCACTTACTCTTTTCTAATTATATTAGTCATGTTTTTTTCTTTTTGCAAAAAAAGAATTTTTTAAGAAGAGACTACAGTGGAGAAGTTATTTTCAACTAACTCTTTTACTCCGAATTTTGGTGGGAAGAGGAGTGAAACAGCATGTGTGCGTTTGTCTCCTCTCCCCCCCCCCCCCGCCTTTAAAAGAAGTTACCTGAGCTGTAAACTGAGTTAAATCTAGATGCTGTAACATTTTGCACAAAAGGCCCATCAAGTGAAACAGTTTACAGGTTTTCATCTCGGGAGGGGGATGGGACAGATTTATTCCACTGCAAAACAATGCTAGGACAATTTCTTTAGTCTGTTTTTTTAGAAAGGAGTTGTGCTACAATTAACTAACTCCCTATTCCTACACACTACCCAGTGAGTGTGGCAGGAGGAGTGGAAGATATGATCGCTATGTTAATTTTCATACAGATTTCTGATAGAAATCCCACCAATACAGGTAGGAAGCACATTCTCTCTAGTATACACATGCCCCCCAAACTTCTGTAGCATTTACACATACTAACTTCCACAAGCAGCCAAACGGATCATATAGCAGAGTTATAACATCTCCCCTTTTATTAAATATATGGCCCTGTTTCACTTATGGAATCAAAATTCAGGAGTTAAGAAAGTATTGTCAACGTCCACTGGGTCAGTCATGACTATCCAGCAGCACATACCCTTGTAGCAGCGATATTCATTGACTGATAAACTCAAGATTCAGCTCAAAGTTAACACTAATAAAGCGGACATTAGAAAAAAATAACTCTGCTCAGTAGAAACCTGCTGGTGTCAGTTTATGTTCTGGGGCACTCTGGTACTATGGAGATAGGGGCAGAGAGGCAACACATTCATAATCCTTGTAACCAAATTAGGTTAATGTTAATGTGAATTTCAAGAAGTCTTGGAACACTGGAGAAAAGTCCCAGAAGACTGGGGGGGGGGGGAAAATCTACTGCTGTGCCAACATTTAAAAAAGCATAAACAGGATGATCTTGGTGATCATAGGCCTAGGTGATCAGGCTGACATTGATCCTGGGCAAGATAACAGAGCAGCTGATACAGGACTCAGTTAATAAAGAATTAAAACAGGGTATTATACTTAATACCAATAACATGGACTTATGGAAAATAGATCCCATCAAACTCACTTGATTTTTTTTAATGAGATTGCAAGTTTGGTTGATAAAAATAATAGTGTTGATGTAATATACTTAGATTTCTGTAAAGGTGTTTGACTTGGTACCACACAACATTTTAATTAAAAAAGGTAGAATGATATAAAATTAACATGGCGCACATTAAACCAGACTAAAAGCTGGCTGACTCAAACATAATTGTGAGCAGGGAATCACTGAGTGGCTGTGTTTCTAATAGGGTGCTGCAGAGACTGGTTCTTGGCCCTATGCAATTTAACATTTTTAATCAACGATCTGCAAGAAAACACAAATCAGCACTGACAATGTTTGCAGATGACACAAAAATTGGGGGAGTGGTAAATAATAAAGACAGGTCACTGACACGGATGGATATGAATTGCTTGGTAAACTGGGCACAAGCAAACAGTGTGTGTTTTAATATGGCTAAATGAAAACATAACCATCAAGTAACATAGGCCACCTTTTACAGGGGATGGAGGACTCTATCCTGAGAAGCAGTGACTGAAAAAGATTTAGGGGCAGTGGTAGATAATCAGCTGAACAGGAGCTCTCAAGGTGATGCTATGGCCAAAAAGAGCTAATGCAATTATTGGACACATAAACCAGGAAATCTTAGAATAGGAGTAGAGAGGTTATTTTACCTCTGTACTTGGCACTGCTGCTGGAATACTGTGTCCATTTTGGTGCCCACAATTCAAGAAGAGTCTTGATAAATTGGAAAGGGTTCAGAGAAGAGCCACAAGAACAATTAAAGGATTAGCAAACCTGTTTTACAGTGACAGACTTGAGCAGCTGAACAAATTTAGCTTAACAAAGAGCAGGTTAAGGGATAACTTGATTACAGTCTGTAAGTACCTCTGAATCTATACCAGTTACTAGAGACAAAACTAGAGAGTCTCAATATACAGCTTTAGAAGGCTGGTATGTAACCCAGAGATGCTTAGCCTCCTATGCAGAAACACTTTTCTTCATGAGTCTGGGACTCAGGAAACTCCAGGCAAGCTCTGAAATAGTGTCAATAGGACAAGTAGTCAGCCAGGTGCATATCCTACCCTGCTGGTGTCAGTTTATGTTCTGGGGCACTCTGGTTGAGGGAGGAAGGAGGAGCAGCTAAGAAGCAGGGCTGTTAGAGTCAGGAACATCTCAGATACCAGGACAAAAACAGTGATGCCACAATATGCTGTGCTAGGGTCCGAGTACACAACACCGTTGCTGCTCCCAGAATGGAGTTGACTGTTACCTGCTCACACCACACTAGATCCCCCCCATCTCCGCTCCTTCACAAATGCCAGGGTCTGGGCAGAGGGAAGGTGGTAGCTTCGCTTCCTCTCCCAGCATCTGGGGTTGGGGACAGGGAGATTTGCCCCCTACAGGGCAGAGACACCGCCCTAGGGAATGGGTTTGGGGCACCGAAGACACACACCTGCGTGAGCCCCACCCTTGCAGGCCTGGGGAAAGGGGCTCAGACCTAACTGCAGGGGACAGAGGGTGGGGAGCCTCAGGCAGGCAGCGCCTACAGCCGCCCGCCACAGGTTCAAGGACCCGTCTCCCCACCCTCGCTGCTCTCCTGTTCCCTCTGCGCAGACCCAGCCCCGCTCTGAGCAGATTTCCACGCGGGTGCGTGCGGAGAAGGGACCGGCAGGACAGCGCCCGGAGCAGTCCCGGCCAGGCAGGCAGCCTGCTCCCCCCGCGGTGTTTCCCGCTTCCCTCCTCCCGCCCATCCCCGTACCCGGGGGCTTGTTAGCCGGGCTGTACACAGCGCAGAGATTCAAAGCTGCCGCCTTCTCCCGCACGCCGGCCATGGCAGATGCTCCGAGCGCCGCGAGCAGAGTGCGCCCGCCACCGCCGGCCCGGCGGGGATCCAGCCGAGCGAGTGGGCGGGGCCTTCCTGAGCAGCGCCCACCCTATTGGCTCACCAAGGCCCCGCTCCGTCCTCAATGTGTGTGTCCTGCATTCCAGTCCCGGCTCGTACGCGCAGTACAGGCAGCGGGGGCGCGGTAGGGACCTTGTCTGCACCCCAGCGCCTGCGGGAATGAGCCCCCGCCTCTCCTGGCCCCCTGCTCTGACCCCAGCGCCAGATGTAGCCTCCCTTGTTCCCATTGGCCCAGCAAAAGGATAAGGGGAAACATAATTTAAAACGGGACAGTTATAATAAAATCAAAACCAGGCAGCCGGGGAAACAGTTCTCTGCCCATGTAAGGACTTTTAGCACCTAAGCCAGAGCCACGGAATTTCTTCAGGTTGGATTTGGGGGAAAAAGTGCTGACATGTTACCGCAAGGCAAAGCAGTTCGCATAAATTCAAAATTGCTCCGAAGTCAATAGGCCCACCTCTGTCAGTATTTTAAAAATATATAATGCTGAACTATTGGCTCTTGTATGAGTTTCAGTTTTGCAAGTAGCACTGGGATCATCACCAAGAAAGGGAAATACTGTTTTTGTCCATGAAAAGGATAGCATATCTGCTTCTTAACTATTTTTCATGATTTAAAAAATGCTCTTTATTTATATGTTTTCATCATTTTAACAAAATGCTGTTTGTTTAATTATATTTTTAGCTAGATAAAATTACAAGCCATTATAAAACACCAGTAGAGAGCTGTAATATTTCTAACGCAATAAAATTTCAATAATATCTCAACAGCAATAAAAGCTTCACCTTATACTTCTAACAGGAGAATATATAACCCTGTCAAAGCACAAGCATAATCAAGTTGGCCTATTTACTGTGTAAGAATGTTTTAGATTAACAAAATAATAAAAGGACACAGACTCAGCAAAAAAAGATCAAGGTCTCACATAATTCCAAACTGGTCAACAACAACATGAAAGCAAACTCATAGTATATCTTGCAAGTGATTTTAGATGAACACCTGCTAAACAAATAGAAGAGCATTTTTTATTGTTTAAAGGGACACCAGGTATTTACCAATCCATCCAAAACTGTAGGTCAATCACATTTCACTGATATTTTCAGTGTATCTTACTAAGTCTTTTTATTTGGTGTGAAAGAAGTGTAGTTTATTAACCTTCAGGGCTGCAAAGAAAGGTCTGCTTATTTTCACAGGCTTGCCTGAGGTGGGAAGAGTTGAGCTTTGCTTTCGGTAGGGCTAGCGAGTTTGTTGAATCTTTCGGGTCAGTATGGCATTCAACACAACTTCTACCCTTGAAGTAGAAGCAGCTGCAGAGCCTTAAGCTGCATTTTTAATTACATACATAAGTTTATTTTAGAAATGAACTAAATGATATAGATATTAAAAGTGAAAAACAAAGCTATTAAACTTCAGATTCTAGATTATTAAAAATATTGGGCCCAATCCTGCATAAATTTACACATGTGCAAAACTTTACTTAACCTGGATCTTGGAATTTGCTCAAGGCTGGTAGCGCTTGAGTGGAAATTTTCATCTGCCCTCTACAGCCTTGAAGATTTTGGGCAAACCTCAAGATGTTGGCACATACAGGCTCCAGCTACCTTTAATTTACACTGGGCTGTCAGTGAAGTGAAGATGTACAGCCAGTAGAATGGATTTGTTTAGGTCCTGCATAAACAATGGCTGTAGTTTAAAGGTGAGAATTTCAAAAGGGCCCTAAGGAAATTAGACATCCAGCTCCCTTTAAATTTCAATTGCACTTGGGTGCCTTAGGCTCTTTTGAAAACCACAGCCCATGTATTAATTTCCCATTGACAGTGATAGATTTTTTTTAAAACGTTTCGTTTTGGAGATCTTTACGACCCTATTTAACAATGTAAGTTACATTTGAGGCCTAAATTACTTGATAATGTCCTTTCAAATACATATATAAAAAACAGAAGGGCTCACACAAACCAAAGCCCCACATTTATCTTCAAAATAAAATGTAGGTGGAAATTTGTTAATTATTCTCCTTTGTGATAGTTCTAATTCTGAAGGGGAAAAATAAGTATATTAAAAAATTAGAAAAAAGGTTAGGCCTCTCACTCTTCACATATGGTGAACTTGGTATTTAGACCAGGGGCAGCCAACCTGTGGCTCCAGAGCCACCTGCAGCTCTTCAGAAGTTAATATGCGGCTCCTTGTATAGGCACTGACTCTGGGGCTGGAGCTACAAGTGCCAACTTTCCATGTGCCCGGGGGGTGCTCACTGCTCAACCCCTGGCTCTGCTACAGACCCTGCCCCCACTCCACCCCTTCCCACCCCCTCCCCTGAGCCTGCTGTGCCCTTGCTCCTCCCCCTCCCCTCCAGAGCCTCCTGCACGCCGTGAAACAGCTGATCAGGAGGTGCGGGGAGGGTGGAGGTGGCACTGATTGGCAAAGCTGCCAGTGAGCGGAAGGTGCTGGAAGCCGAGAGACGGGGAGCTGATGGCGGGCTGCTGACGTATTACTGTGGCTCTTTGGCAATGTACATTGGTAAATTCTGACTTCTTCTCAGTCTCAGGTTGGCTACCCCTGATCTAGACTAAAAGTAGTTCTGCATCAAAGTTGATGGTGTCATTAGCAGTTAAGGTTACAATAACATAGCAATGAATGGTTTCGATCAAGAGACTCAATTTAAATGAGTGTGCATTATGACTAACATAATAGCAGATTTGGCTACTGCTATCCCTTAAAGATCTGGAACTGGACCTAAAGATCATCAAGAAGTTTAGTCCCAAAATTAATTGCAAAGCAGCCATAGTCCAAATTCCTATGGAACTTTTTGTAACTTTATTTTCAGTACATTGCTGAAATAAGGTGATACTGCAATGGTCTGGTATATTCAGGTCCCTCAGTTTTAAGCTTGAGAGAGTTAAGGCCACAAAAATATTTTCAGGAACTAGATATAGGACCTTAGTAAAAGTACAGTACAACTTTTATTAGAGAACAAGTTGTAAAAGCTCTGTGTCAAAAGATAATGAACTAGTGCAAGCACACAGTGAACTGTATCTCTGAGAAGATTGTGAGCTTTTTTTTTTATGTTGCCAAGTGAAAGAAGAAAGCAGAAGAGGCTAAGTTCATTTCAAGGTAGTATTTCACTCAGATTGCTATAAGTAATTTATTTTGCTTTGCTTTCTATTAATGCATTACATCTCCTGTTGACCAGATGACTTATCTGACAAAAAGTCATCCAGATTTATAGATAAGTCACTTCTTATCTCACTATTGATACTGTATCTCTATACTGACTATAGCAACAGTAACAGAAAAGAAGGACATTTTCCTTCCTTTTCCCTTGGTCAAAGGACATCAAAAAACAGTGGCGGATTAGCACGTGGGCCCAGGGAGGCTGTTCCCAGGGGCCCTGGCCAATTTGGGGGACCCTTGAAGGCGTGCCAGAATCCATGGGGGGGCCCACTGGAACTCTGGCCCCACCCCTTGCTCCTCCTCTCCCTCACAGGGTCCCGCCCCCTGCTCCTCATCTTCCCCCAGAAGCCCCATGCCCTGGCCAGGCTGGAGCTGGGCTGTGGTAGGGTGACCATATTTCCCTTCCTCTCCCTAGTGTGGAGCTGGCCCAAGCCACTCACCATGCCCACTCCACCCCCAGCCCCTTTTTGGCAAAACTGGGCATTTGTCTTGTTTGTTCTTGCCAACTACTTGGTTGACAAGAGCAAATGGGACAAATGCCCAGTTTTGCCAAAATAGTTGGGACATTCAGGGCAGAGCTTAAAAAGGAGCCTGTCTCGGCCAAAATGGGATGTATGGGCACCCTAGGTTGCACTAAGAGCCGCCCAGGGAGCTTGGGCTGAGTGGGGGAGTCCCGAACCCACCACTTGCCCTGAGCAGGGGGCCAGAGTGCACGAGAGCAGCCCCTGGCCTGCATCCCCTCCTCCTGGGACATGCTGCCCAGGGCAGATGGAAGGTCCAGATCTCCCCACAGCAGCTTGGCTCCAGCTTCTGGCCTGGTCAGGGCCTTGTGGGGAAGAAGAAGTGGTGAGGGGTGTGTGTGTGTGTGTGTGTGTGGGAGGGAATGTTCTTTGTTCCCAGGGTCTCAGTAAATCTTAATCCGCCTCTGAGAAAAGGCTATGAGGCAGACAGTCATTTCTACACTGAAAACAATGTAATTAAAAATGCAGATTAAAAAGGTGTATATGTATGTGGGAGAGGAGCCAAAATGACACAATATTTTAATAGACCTATTTTAAAGGATAGTAGTATCCACTGATATTACTCTGGGATTTAATTGCTTGTGTAACTCCATTGACCCCAGTGGAGTTATACCAAGAGGAATGTGGAAATCATGATTTCTTTAATGTTCCAGGGTCTTTTTTTTTGAACCTGTCAATATAAGATTCAGTTTGGAGGCTCTATTATCACTTCCTATCTAGACTCATAAGAAAATGCCAGAGTTACAAAGGCCCCTCTTCTGACCTTCAAACCCCGACCTCAGCATCAGAAGCAGGCTCCCCACAGACCAAGACACAACAATTCAGAGAGGTACCAAACCCTTTCAGAACAACAGATGCAAAACCTGCAGACATAGCTCCACTGATAGGGATGATTAATACTCCCCACAACACACCTTTCAAGATCTATGGGTCCTACAGAGGATGTCTATAGCAACATGTGGGGAATGTCAGCCAGTGCATCAAATGCCCCAACAACTTTGTGGGTGAAAGCAAACAACTACTCTGCTCTCGGAAGAACTCACGCAGAAAAGTGATAAAGGACAAAAACCTACCCCCCCTCAGTAAACACTTTTCACAAAGCAATCACTCCATATTCTACACCTCTCAGTCTTTCTCTTCAAAGCAAACCTGCATAACACCTTCAAAAGATGAACTGGGAAATTTAAATTCATAAGTCTACTGGACACTAAAAACCATGGACTTAAAAGAGACACTGGTTTTATGGCTCATTATAACAATTTGTAACACATCCTACTGCCTTCTAACCCTTAATTGCTCACTTAAAATTAAGTGATCTACAGCATGTGTGATCCCTTGCACTTAACAATCTGTCCCACTTTGTATTTAGCTTGGACACTTCGCTTACTTTCTCCAGACCAGAGGAAGAGCTCTGTGAAACTTGAAAGCTTTTCTCTTCCACCAACAGAAGCTGGTCCAATAAAAGATATCTCAACTACTTTGTCTCTTTTATAGATAATTCGATTCACTCATCCAAATCATATAGGGTCAGATAGCGACACACTTACTTACATTCTGGGATTTAGATACCATGAGTAAAATATAGTTTTAATGAGTTATGTAAGTGAATCCTAATTTGTATGAATGTTGTTACAGCTGAATCTTTTTTTTTTTAAACTGTTAACATAAAGGTTTTGTATGTAGCTCATCTTTGGATTGATAAATTCCATGTGTGACTCTGAAGTAAGTTCTGTGAAGAAAACCTAAAAAATAAATCAAACCAAGGGTTTAAGGACTAAGATCCTGCTCCCAATGAAATCAGTGACTGCCACTGCCATTGCCTTCAATGGGACCAATAGCAGACCCTAAATTCTGAGGACCTTACTCATTCAAACTCCCATTGAAGTTCTTGAGAATTTAGATTGAGTGAAGACTGAATAAGGACCTCAGGACTCAGTCACAAGAGTACAATTTTAGTTTGAGTAGGAAGAGCAGACGATTTAAATTCTTTTAGAATTACAAACATGTTTCTGTTGCCCAACGCGGGAATTAACTGCCAGGTGAAGAAAGCCATTGACTGGAGGAGATGGAGATGTATGGTACAGGATAACGTGGATTGACACCATATTTCAATACCACGTTGGCAGACAGATGGAAATGTTGAAAGGCCTGTGGATACAGGTGTTGATAAGCTTTAGAGTAGCCAATGCTAGGACTTTGTTCCCTTAAGTGCTGCCTAACCAGATGGAAGTGTATTATCAGAAACAGTGAAGATGCCTGTCCTTACCCAAAACAGATACAGTAACTCCTCGCTTAATGTTGTAGTTATGTTCCTGAAAAATGCGACTTCAAGCAAAACAATGTTAAGCGAATCCAGTTTCCTCATAAGAATTAATGTAAAGGGGGGGTTAGGTTCCAGGGAAATTTTTTTTCACCAGACAAAAAAAACCTATATATTATACAGATATACACACACTATATGTTTTAAACAATTTAATACTGTTCACAGCTATGATGATTGTGAAGCTTGGTTGAAGTGGTGAAGTTAGAGGGTGGAAGAGGGAGGGATATTTCCCAGGGAATGCCTTGCTGCTAAATGATGAACTAGCACTCGGCTGAGCCCTCAAAGGTTAACACATTGTTGTTAAGGTAGCCTCTCATCAAGGCAGCACAAACAGGAGGGAGGGGAGACAGCATAGCAGACAGAGACAGACACACACCTTGTGTGTGGGGGAGAGAGAGAGATGCACACTGCTCTTTTAAGTACGCTGACCCACTCTTAAGTGCATTGTCTTTTACGTGGAGCGGGAAGTTGAGACAGCAGCTGCTGCCCCAAGCTCTCTCTGTCTCTCTCCCTCCATGTCCCCTCCCTGCTCTATATGGAGAAGAGGTAAGCAGGGTGCAGGAGCAGGGAGGAGGGGCACACCCTGACATTAGCCCTCCCTCTTTTCCTCCCCCCGCACAGCAAGCAGGAGTCTCTGGGAGCAGCTCCAAGGCAGAAGGCAGGAGCAGCACTTAGCAGTGGGGGGAGGGACAGCTGAACTGCCGGCAATTGCTAGCCTGCTGGGCAGCTGCTGCACAGGGAACTTAGCGGAGTGGGGAGCTGATAGGGTGGCTACCGGTCCACCCTGGTTCCAAGCCCCCACCAGCTGGCTGCAATGGGCTGCTCTTCCTGCCAGCAGTGGACAAAGCAGGCGGCTGCCAAATGACATTAGAAGGGAGCATTGCATAACTTTAAATGAGCATGTTCCCTAATTGATCAGCAATGTAACAACAAAACAACGTTAACTGGGACGACTTTAAGTGAGGAGTTACTGTAATGAAATTGCAAGGAAATGTTTTTTATTCCCGCAAAATCAAACATGTTTTTAAGTTTTCCTTCACAGTTTTTGGAGTATTCTTATAAAATGGAAGATTCAGAAACTGAAAATTTCTTGGCCTAAAATCAGAAAATTTTGGCCAAAATCCACAATATTTTCAGGCTTTGGTAATCAAAGAGTGAAAAAAAATTGGGCTATAGTTTTGCCTGAAAACCAGTCAGAATAAGACATTTCCCACAGAGATTTCAATTTTGACACAAAAGCTATTTTTATAAAAACAAACAAAAAACCACACACACACACACACACACGCGCGCACACACACTCTTAAAACAAAAAATTTCACCAACTGTACCCATGACTTTACCTCACTGATGGGTTAACTTCAGTACTTAGATGGCACACTTAAGACATTGCTAAAGCAGAGGAAATCTCAGAAGTTAAACATTCAACTGTAATAGCTCATTTCCATGACTTAGGACTTAGCTACACTAGACTTATTCCTTGGATTTCTATAAAGTGTATTTACACTATAGCAAAAGGAAAATTTAAAAATAAAGTATATGCCCACAAATAAAGCTTTAATTTCACTGAATACTGGTGTAAATTTCACTGATATGATTGGAAGGATCTATTGGAACCAAATCCATGGCTCTGTTGCTGTTGAAGAACTATAGAAAATCATATTTACCATAAAAATGCAGAAATATTCCAGTTATTTAAAACAGCCATTCTTTTCTCTTTAACCTAATTAACAATATCAACAATGTGTCCATTCATTGCAGTACTGAAGCAGATGAAAGGAATACATTTTAAACAGTTTCTTGTATGATTTTGTACCATTCACATTCAGATATGAGACAAATGACATTTCAACATATAGTTCATATGTTCACATAAAGGTATTGTGGAAAATAGCAACTTGAGCTGGAGGAATTTACTAATATATTCCCATTAAACTACAAAGATAATAAAACTATCAAATCCCCACTATTTCATTGCATGGCATTATGAAATCCAATCCATATGGTCTCCCTGTATATTGAAAATGCCCATCACATCCTGAAAAAAGACAGCTACCTTTTCCATAACTGGTGTTCTTCAAGATGTGTTGCTCATGTCTATTCCACAGTCGGTGTGCATGCTCGCCACGTGCACCGGTGCCAGAAGTTTTCCCTCAGCAGTACCTGTAGGGGAGCACCCCGTGGTATAAGGGGCGCTGCGTGCGCTCTCCCTACTCTCAGTTCCTTTTTGCCACACAACTCCAACAGAGGGGAAGGAGGGCGGGATGTGGAATAGACATGAGCAACACATCTCAAAGAACACCAGTTACGGAAAAGGTAACTGTCTTTTCTTCGAGTGATTGCCCATGTGTATTCCACAATAGGTGATTCCAAGCTATTTCTGTTGGAGGTGGGTAGGAGTTCACAAATTCTCAGGACGGAGTACAGCCTTGCCGAACTCGGCATCCTCCCTGGTTTGGGAGACGATTGCATAAATTGAGGTGAAAGTGTGAATTGAAGGCAACGTAGCAGCTCTACAAATGTCCTGGATGGGGACATGAGCCAAAAAGACAGCCAACAAGGCCTGCGCCCGACTCGAGTGCATCTTCACAATTGGTGGTGGAGGGATAGCGTATGGCAGAGGGAGGTCATAACACACACGGATGCACAAGGTGATCCAGTTGGACAGCCGCAAAGTGGAGATTGGCCAACCTTTCGTGTGCTCGGCTAAGGCGATGAACAGTTGCAAAGACTTTCTGAATGGCTTAGTCTATTCCAGGTAGAAAGCCAGAGCCCATCTCACATCCAGCATGGGGAGGCGACGCTCCGCACTGGACACATGGGGCTTGGGGCAGAGGACCGGCAGAAAAATGTCCTGACCCATGTGATAGGCAGAGACCACCTTCAGGAGGAATGAAGGGTGTGGGCAGAGCTGGACCTTATCTTTATGAAATACCGTGTACAGGGGCTCATAGGTCAGGGCCCTGAGTTCCGAGACCTGCCTAGCCGACACAATTGCTACCAGGAAGGCCACCTTCCACGAGAAGTGTGACCAGGAGCATGTGGCTAGCGGCTCAAATGGGGGCCCTGTGAAACAGACCAACACCAGGTTTAGGTTCCACTGCGGGACAGGGAGCCTAACATACAGGAAAAGACGATCCAACCCCTTAAGGAATCGGCCAGTCATAGCATGAGAGAATATCGCGTGGCCTTGCACCAGCGGATGGAAGGCCGATATGGCTGCCAGGTGCACCTTAACTGACGAGGGCCCCAGGCCCTGGGCTCTAAGGTGAAGGGGGTAGTCCAGAAAAGGATGGATCGAGGTGGCCTGCTTTCTAGGAGGACGCGCTGAACCCCTCCCGAGCAAGTCCTTTCCTCCCTACCTAACCATTGAGCAGCTATGCTGTGAGGTGGAGTGCCGCTAGGTTGGGGTGTAGGAAGCAGCCCTGGTCCTGTGAGACCAGGTGCAGGCAGGATGGCAAGGCCAGGCCCGTGAGGATCCTGTACCAATGCTGCCTGGGCCACGCTGGAGTGATCAGAAGGACCCGAGCCTTGTCCGACTATCTTTTCCAGGACCTTGCCAATCAGCGGGAACTGGGGAAAGGGTTAAAGAAACTGGCTTGACCAGGACAGAAGGAAGGCATCGGAGATAGCCTCCCGCCCTGGACTAAAACTGGGGACTGCGATGGCTCTGCCAAGTCGTGAACAGGTCCACCTGGGAAATGCCCCACACTTGGGGAAAGTCTGTGCACCACCTCTGGGTGGAGAGACCACTCGTGCTGAGAGGAGAAGTCCCTGCTCAAGTCATATGCCCACACGTAATCGCCTCATCTGGAGAGAGTGAGGAGGCCAGTGTGGTACTTTGTGTGTCCACCAGCACCGGAGGGTCCACCACCTGGTTGGTCTCCAGGAACCGTGCTGAGGATGTACGTCCCACCGACTCCTTTCTTGGAGGTTTGGAGAGGGAGGCTGATGGTCCTTCTGAGGTGCCCGACACCAAGCGAGCCCCCACTGAGGACTGCGCTGGGGGCCACGGTGCCCACTGCACCTGCTGTGGCACCAGCGGAGTTGGCTGTTTGGCCTGGCTGGCCTGGCCCATCGATGGACAACTATGAAGGGAGGCTGGGCTGACATACGACCTACCGCTGTCCTGGACCAGGAGAAGTGGCGGCGCCGGGAGAAATGCTGACCACAGGACCATGATCCTGACATGGAGGACTGGTACCGTTGGTAACAGCTGCTCCGCAATCAGCTCCAGCAGGTGGACCCGCGATGGCAAGATGCCAGCGATTGACACTCAGGGCTGCAGAGGCAGTGCTGTGGCGGGGTCCTGGAGCAGGATGCCAAAAAGGAACGATGTCAACGTTCCTGCTGTGACTGGCTGTGATAGCCTCTCCGAGATGAGGACCTTTGGCATTGTCTGCCTCGGTCCTGTCAGTGTTCACTCTTGAGGTGGAATGGTGCCGAGAGTCTCAGTCAGACCGAACCCAACCAGACAGTCTGGTGGGCGTCGAGGGCGCTCCACGTGGATTTTGCCCTGAAAAGTCATTGGGTGGCGAACGGCATCGGGAACGTTCCCTCGAGCGAGACTGGTACCAAGCCGCAGGCAACTGTAGAGATCCCAGTGGCCTCTGGAGCATGGGGCTGACATCAATGGTGCTCCTGGTACTAGCATGGACATAACATCCCAGGCCACCTGCAGGGCTTCCAGTGTGGAGGGCATCCAGATATCTGGGGAGGCCTGCTCCAAATGGTCCAGACTACTCTGTTTGACTTGAGTCGGAGGCCTAGAGGCCAGTGGGGATCAAGGACTGCCCGACATGGGTCTAGCCTCTGTCCTGGGTTTACTCTGATGTCACAGTGAAGAAGGCCTCTTTCGAGCCTTTTTGGCATGCCCTGTAGATGGGGAGTGGTGCGGACTAGTCGATGGCACTGAAGGGTCGCTGCGCACTGACACCACAGTGCCCAGTGTTGACTTGGAGTGGCGCGCCAGAGCCGTGGTCAGCGCCGACTCCATCAGATAGCCTGGAGCCTAATGTCCCTTTCTCTCTTCATCCGAGGCTTAAACAACTTGCAAATCTTGCAGCAATCACTGAGATGGATTCCCCTCAAACAGCGTAGACAGTCCGCATGCAAATCACTCTGTGGCATCGATCTCCTACAAGTGTCACATGACTTAAAACCCAGGGCATGGGGCATGCCCCGGCCCTGGTGCTCTAGCTAAACTAAACTAACTAACTACAGGTACCATACACTGAACGAACAAGCAGTTTTGGGGATGAGCTACAGCAAAGCTGGAGCAGAGCAGTTCCGAAGCACCTTCACTGGCGGCAAGAAGAAACTGAGGATGGGGGGAGCATGCAGTGCCCCTTACACCATGCCATGGAGGCGCAACTCCAGGGGTCGGGTACTGCTGGGGAAAAACTTCTGGCACTGGTGCACATGGCGAGCACGCACGCTTACTGTGGAATACACATGAGCAATCACTCGAAGAAGAACCTCTTCTCTTCTCAACTTCATGTCTCTCACTTCCTCCCAACTCCTTCACTTTAAGAAATTGACTACAGGTGCAAAATCTCACTTAACATGCTGGAAGGAAAAGAATGTGATGCACCAAGTCCAAGACACTGATATTATCTCAGCAGACATGATAATTCAAACCACATTCTTGGCTGTCTAGTTTTCATTTGTGGTGGGTGTGATGCTTCTCAGGGTACCCAGGGCTAAGAGACACCTTGTTACCCTTTGTCTCCAGAGTGAGGGGTCTTGCTTGTTCCTGGCTGGGAATCAGGTCCCTGCCACCACTAGCCATTCAGCCACTCAAGCACTCTCCTCTGGAAAATGCCAGCAGTTTCTTTGCCTTGCAGGCTAACAATAGATGCACCCCAGTTCCCAAGCCCCTTTGAATTATTCCCCTATGATATCCAGCCCAACACTGGCTACTCCTACATCCCAGATCCTCTGCCCCCAAAGCAGCAGCATGCCCCAGTTTATTAGTTTTACCTTAAACCATCACTTCTGTAAACCACACAACGCTTGTGAGTACTTATAGTCAAACAAAAGTTGGTTCATTTAAGAAATAAAGATTTAACTAGACACAAGAGAAAGCGATGAAAGCAAATGGTTACAATAGAAAACAAAACTATAAAATGTGAAGCTGGGTCTGCATTTATTAATAGTTACCTTTCCTATCTAATAAAATAGGTGCCCCTTCTCCTCCCCACACAATGTTCAGTGTTTTGGCTTCACGGGAACCAGAATGCAATTTTTCATGACAACACCTCATTCCTTGTCTCTTCAGAGAAAGGATTCAGAAGTCCTCTTCCTCCTCTGTGTCACAAACACATTTATTTCTATTCATAAATGGGCAAACCCCTGTTTAGTTGTAATGTTCCTTTTTTACCTTCAAGAGGATTTGATTGTTTGCAGTTGTCTCTGGTGGTTTTTCCATTGAATGTCTTGGGATTGAGCAAAGCTAAACAGGCTATAGGAGTGTGGACACCTAGAAGAAGGCAGCAGTGTGCACGCTCCAGAGGCAGAAACATAGGCACGTAAGGAACCTTTACTCTAAAAAACGTAGGTGCTGAATAAGTTTAGGCACAGCAGAGCCAATACTGGGACTTAGGCACCCAAGTCTGGTGTATAGGCACCTCAGTCCCTCTGTGGATCATACCCGTAGATATTATATGGTGACTGGCACTATACAAGCCAGACAGATAAAAGGTCACACTGAGCCAGCCTAATGACCTGAAGAGGGAGGATAGAATGCAGAAGCAAGTTTGCAAACTTAGTGGCAGGGGAGTAATTTTGTGATATTGTTTTAGAAATAAGCAGAAAGTAGGTGATGAAGATGCACCTTTCGTATCTTGGATCTTAGCCTAATTGTCACCCAATATGGTAAGATTAAGTTCATCGTTATTTGTCTGTAAGGAACTTAGTGTAGAAGAACCTTCACAGCAACTAGAGCAGTTGCCTGCAAAATGAGATTTGGCCCATAAACTGACCATCATATCTTCAAAGATAAACTGATTTCTGTGTTTTGATTGAGGATATCGTTTATAAATAGTTGTAATATTTGATGAAAAGAGAGATGTAAATCTAAGACCTGATTTCTCCTAAGCTTGGGTGAAGCCCAGGCATTTATGTTCTTTAAGCATAATTTTTGTATATTGTTGAATATGTTGAGTTCTGCAAACTATGTTATTTGCCAGTCCATGTGGTAAAAGGTTACTTCTCTGTTGACTGTTTTTAATAGTCAAGGCTGGTTCATATGTTTCACAAGGTGGAACATGCAATGTGATTCTCATTTTGCCTAGTTCTCTTTTTTGGGGTACATTGTCTTAGAGACATTTTAATTTGAGAAAGGTCACTGTTTTCATCACGTATGTACTCAATTTCTTGCTCATGTTTTTGGTTTCAGAATTATGGCCCCGTTTGATTAGACAGGCTGTGTTATTCCAAAGGCAGATGCTGGTCAATGAATAGAGGGAGGATTACTATATAATATACAAACTCTTTTGAGGGTAGCTCAAGATTTTTTAGATGAGTTTTTCCTTTAATATCTTATCTCTACAGACTCCTAATCCCTGACTCTATGCAGGTGCTCAGTAGGTCACATCACAATTCTAAAAAGGCACATTACTCATTGAGGCTATACTTACTTTCAGCGTGCTACTAGTGAGAACTCCAGTTCAAACTTTCCACAACATACGCAAGACCTTTAGCAATTTCACCCTGGCTACCAAGTAGGCGGGAATTCCACACCAAATCAGGACACAATTATCTCTGGGTTGATTGAATATTAAACCTTATTATCTTTCTTACCACACAAGATACATTACAAAGTGCTTGATAAACATTCAGAGTAATTGTTGCTCACATTGGTTGAATAAGACCTTCCTGCTGGAAATTGCAAACGCTCTATTATTCCTTATTAACTATTCCATCCTAAACTTTACTTGATGCAAGTAACTTCCATTAAGACCCATTTTACATGTGATTTTTTTCTCATAGCCACAAGTTGACCCACAAGTTTTAGAAACACAGCAACAAACAATGCTGTTATAGAAGGGGTAGGCAACCTATGGCTCATGTGCCGAAGGCGGCACGTGAGCTGATTTTCAGTGGCACTCCCACTGCCTGGGTCCTGGCCACCGGTCTAGAGGGCTCTGCATTTTAATTTAATTTTAAATGAAGCTCCTTAAACATTTTAAAAAATGTTATTTACTTTACATAAAACTATAGTTTAGTTATATATTATAGACTTATAGAAAGAGACCTTCTAAAAACGTTAAAATGTATTACTGGCACGTGAAACCTTAAATGAGAGTGAATAAATGAAGACCGGGCACACCACTTCTGAAAGGTTGCCAACCCCTATGTCATAGGATGGAAGGGATGCAGCTGCCCCTGCCACCTAGTGGATGCAAGCAGCATTAACATGCAGAAATACAGACAATTTTAATGCTAGTGATTGTTACAAAAACATACTCAAACACAGAAAGGAGGGGGGCTCAGGGCACAGCATTTGCATTTTTATGGAGGCTTATTTAAAAGGTCCAAAAACAGTTCTTCAAATTAAAATTTTAATATTTACTGCTGATAAAAGAGTAAAAAGCTCACAAAACATGCCTGTATTTTCCTGGTGTAACTGAAAAGCTGAATTTGACCCACTTGGCCAGATTCTTCTCTGTGACACACCAGTGTAATATTTTATTTCATCAGTTACATTGATGTAAAGCTACTGTTACAGGGCAGAGAATCGGTCCTGCAGTATATAAAGTCTTGTTTGCTAAATAGGTAGGTTAGATAAATGTCTATTAGGGATGATCTAGACAGTATTTGGTCCTGCCATGAGGGCAGGGGACTGGACTCGATGACCTCTCGAGGTCTCTTCCAGTCCTAGAGTCTATGAGTGAGTCTATAAATGTGTATGAGGGTCCCTTTGTAGATCACTGTGCAATGCAATGAGATGATGTCATTAAAACAAATAATCACATGATGTTTGGCCTGACTAATATTTCAGAATGGGTAAAATGATCCTAGAAGCACTGCTTATAGAAAGTGGGATCACCTCAGTAAAACTGCTGAGATGCTGCAGAGTTGAGGATGAGTGGCAAATGGCAACCCTCAGTGAGCATGTGCACTGGAGAAAGTGCGTTTAAAGTCAGTCAAACTACCTTCTGAGGTGTTTAGAGTACTGCATGCATACCTCATTCAACAGTGTTTAAAACATCATCAAGGCAAATTAAATGGAATATTAAAAGCATCACTAGAAAGGGGGTTCCTATCAAAGGTAGAAAATGATTTGAACAGGAAACACCGTGAAAAAGTAGTGGCATTAGAACTTTTATTTATATTTTTCAAGTGAAGAGGATTAGTCTGAGGCAGATGTGCCAAGGGTGGTTTCTACCATCAAACAATCTTCAGGATATCACATAGAATGACGGAGAGACACACAATTAACATTCTTACGCGGGTGCATGAACACACACGAGACTACAGGAAAGCAATTATTTTTGTCTTGAATCCGTAAGGAAATTAGTTAATTAACATCTGAAGGCCGCTTTGGAGGCAGAGACAAAGCTCGGTGCAAATGTGAAGCATTAATACTAATTACTATTTCCTTATGTTGTAAGATATTAGCATAGATAGAGCGTGTCTTTAAAAGCCTGTTTAAAATTAACTGTAGAGAAAGGGAAGGTGGGTAGGGTAATATCTTTTATTGAACCAACTTCTGCTGATGGAAGAGAGAAGTTTTCAAGCTGAACAGAGCTCTTCTTCAGGTCTGGGAAAAGTACTCAGTGTCCCAGCTAAATACTAGGGGGAACAGATTGTTTAGCTTAAGTAGTTAACACATATTGTAACAAACTATTCAAGGTGAAGTGGTCTGTTAATACCTCTGAAATCATGAGACAAACAGGAATCTAGGAAAGTTATGAATTTAAGCTCCCAGGCTTGTCTTTTGAAGCTGTTATGCAGGTTTTGAGAGCATAGTGATTGTCTGGTTTCTCCCACGCAGTTGCTGTTGGGCTACGTCATCCAGTGCATCAAATGCCCCAACAACAACTACGTGGGAGAAACCAGACAATCACTATGCTCTCAAATTAACACTCAGAGAAAAATTATAAAAGACGAAAACACCATATTACCCATGAGTGCACACTTTTCACAAAACAGTCAATCTGTACTTGACCTGAGTCCTTGTCCTCAAAGATATTGCCTCAACCACCTGGTCTCTTTTATAGATCATTCAGATCATTCATCCAAATCATATAGAGTCAGATAGTGACACACTTACCTACATTCAGGGATTTAGATAACATGAGTAAAATATAGTCACCTTAGGCTGGAACTTGGTCTCTGAGACTCAGCGCCATGGGTCTTTTATTGCAGTGTAGATATACTCCAAAACAAGAAATTTTGGCTCAGCTGAATAGGGATTTGTTCCCGTCAAGCTTCCAATTTGCCCAAAACTCTCATGCAGGTTCACAGTTCAACACTAGCAAAATATCTGCATAGTAGTCACAAAAGTACAGCATACTGTAGAAAAGTATTAAGAGCTCATCTACACTGTACATAATACTGTACCAATGACAATATGTAATATATCAGATAATATGCAAGTCCCCAGACACAACTAAAACATACTTTCAGTCTTGCAGCGTACGAGAGACTGAACTGTATTTTAAACACATTGAGGGACTAGTGTTGAAAATGGCACTTAATACCCTCTAATTCTACACTATAGAAGGATTTACCTTTCACTTGGCAAAATCCATGAACCTAATAGTTTTCTGGTCTGAAATTTCATAATTGAGCTCATAAGCAGGAAGGATAAGGATTGAATACAGGAACATCAAATATGTACACATAAGAAGAGTGCTAGAGAAAAATCAGATTCATATACGATTCATATTCTGGCTCAAACACAAATGTGAATCCTCTGGGCTTGTCTTTACAGCAACAACTAGCTCAAGTTAGTACAAAACTCAAGTTCTTCCTCAAGCGCTGGTCCCTAGATGTATTCCACTGTGGGTGTGTGCAAGTGTTCCATGTGCCCAGAGTTGGAGAATTCTTGCAAGCAGTGTCTGTTGATCTGCACATATTCCATTGCCGCCTTCATACTTTCAACCAAAGGCATAAAGGGCAGAGCAGACCAACCACCTCTTCAGTTTCTTCTTACCGCTGCATGGCCTGGGTTGGAACTGCCAGTGTCTGGAGCTTTCCTTCCATTTCTTCAATCTGTAAATATTTCCAACTTTGCTTAGTGCCCTTTGTATACAGTTCTTTGTAGTTACTAAGTTTTTAGTAGTTGTATAGCTTTTAGTAGAATTTTCTAGTTTGATAGATTCCCCATCTCGGAGACTCCCTGCTCCTCGTACTCCATTATGAGTATTGGACTATGCTCAGAACTCTGGGCTTCAAAAACTGTGCATCCTGCCTCCATTCTCACTTGGTCAGTGACAACCTCCAGCACTGTTTGTACTGTCTCAGAGAGGCACACACTGCAGCTAGGTGTAATATCTGCTGTTCTTTCCCTAGCTGTTGCCATGAGGCAAGGGAACTCCAGTTTAGAAAACATCTCATGGAGAAGACATGAGAGTGTAGCTGGATCCAGGTTGATGGACTTCCCCATGCATCAGCTTGAACTGACACAAAGTCCAACTCCGTTTCAGAGAAATCCATAACTAGAGACCCTCCCATCAGTGTCTTGTCAGGAACACAGAGAATGCTCACACAGGCATGAGCAGGTCTTTCTCTAAGGCTGCTTCGAAGACGTTCAACACAACTCTGCATAAATTGAGCAAATCTGCATGTTCAACCCCTAAAGACTTAGGCCTGGTCTACACTGTGTGTGTGGGGGGGAATTGATCTAAGTTACGCAACTTCAGCTACATGAATAGCTGAAGTCAACATACTTAGAACTACTCACCATGGTGTCTTCACTGCCGTGAGTCAACTGCTGCTGCTCCCCCATCGACTCTGCCTGCGCCTCTCACGGAGGTGGAATACAGGAGTCGATGGGAGAGTGTTCAGGGGTCAATTTATTGTGTCTAGACTAGATGCGATAAATTGACCCCTGCTGGATCGATCGCTGCCTGCTGATCCGGCGGGTAGTATAGACATACTCTTAGTAAGTCTTAAGTCCCAGGGCCATGATTATAAAGCCCATAAACCTAGGACTCTGCCTGTTCCAGACCCTGTATCAGTGACATCCACTTCACTGGAACCATTCAAGTCACAAAGTCAGGATCCATTGGTTCTGGAATGATCAGAGTTTCTACAACTGACAGTACCATCACTGTCCCACACTCTGGCCACATGAAGCCTCCTTCCTCTGATCCCATCATCACAAATGAATTGGACCCCTTACATTCCAGGGAGGTGAGACTTATACTGCACCGAAGGACATTTTTGCTCTTCCTGAGCCTCAGTTTACCCTCTCATTGGGACCTTCTCTCACTAGGGAGACTGTGACTCCATCAGGGATGGTGTTGACAGAAACCTGTTCCTTATTTCATCTATGCCTTTCCTCCTTCAGAGCCATCAGTACTGCTGCTGGATCTGGATCCTTACTTCTCTTCCTTGGGAGAATCTGAACGTCCAGAGGAGCCATCACTTCCTCCTCCAAAAAATATAGACTGGCAATCTAGAGAATTCTGATACCAATCTCCACCTCAACATTTACCTCAGGAACACTGGTTATTCCTCATACATACTATACATATAAAACGATGGGTCTAAATTAGCTGTTGCCACTCAAGAAGGAGAGATCTTGGAGTCATTGTAGATAGTTCTATGAAAACATCTGCTCAATGTGCAGCAGCAGTTAAAAAAGCTAACAGAATGTTGGGAATCATTAGGGAAGGGATAGATAATAACGCAGAAAATATCATATTGCCTCTATATAAATCCATGGTACGCCCACAACTTGAATATGGTGTGCAGATCTAATTACCTCATCTCAAAAAAGATATATTGGAATTGGAAAAGGCACAGAGAAGACAATGAAAATGATTAGGGGTACGGAACAGCTTCCATATGAGGAGAGATATAAAACTGGGACTTTTCAGCTTAGAAAAGAGATGACTAAGGGGGATGATAGAGATCTATAAAATCATGACTGATGTGGAAAAAGTAAATAAGTAAGTGTTATTTACTCTTCATAATACAAGAACTAGGGGGAACCAAATGAAATTAATAGCCAGCAGGTTTAAAACAAACAAAAGGAAATATTTCTTCCCACACAGCACAGTAAACCTGTAGAACTCATTGCCAGAGGATGTTGTGAAGGCCAAGACTATAACAGGGTTAAAAAAAGAACTAGGTAAGTTCATGGAAGATAGGTCCAACTATTAGCCAGGATGGGCAGGGATGGTGTCCCTAGCCTCTGTTCATCAGAACCTGAGAATGGACAACAGGGGATGTATCACTTGATAACTTGTTCTGTTCATTCACTCTGAAGCACTGGACATGGTCCACTATTGGAAGACAGGATACTGGGCTAGATGAACCATTGGTCTTACCTGGTATGGCTGTTCTTATGTTCACTGGGATTTAAACCTCGTACTTTTTTCACTCACTAAGCCTTCCTTTGAACCATTAGCTACATATTCCATGCCTCACTTATCAACAAAAGTTGCATTCCTTGTGGCCATCACCTCAGCCAGAAGGGTGGGTGATCTGGGAGTCGTGATGGCGGATTCTCCAGACACTATATTGTGTAAGGACAAAGTCTCCTTACAACTATCTCTGAAATTCACCCCAAGTAGTTTTGGATTTTCACATAAATCAGTCAATTCACTTACCCGTGTTTTTCCTGAAACCTCATGCATATGAAGAGAAGAGCCGAGACTTCACTCCCTTGATGTATGATGTGCTCTGCAAAGGACAAACCCAATCAGAGAAAATCTCCTAGACTGTTTCTTTCTATAGTAGAATGAGCCCAAGGTCAAACTATATCCTCCAAGAGGATTTCTAACTGGATTTTGAGCTGTATCCTACTCTGTCACCAATGACTGCATCTTTCTCTCCCTTATGGGGTGAGAACTCATTTTTCAAGAGCACAAGCAACTTCAGTGGCATCGCTTCAAGAAATATCCTTACTTGACATTTACAGAGTAGCTATGTGGAATTTCATCCACACATTCGCTAGACATTATGCTCTAGTGCAGAACTCCCTTGCCGATACATCCTTTCGGACAGTGATTATCAAAAAGACTCTCACTGACTCATAGACTAAGACTAGAAGGGACCATTGTGATAATCTATTCTGACTTCCTGCACATTGCAGGCGACAGAACCTCACCCACCCTTTCCTGTAATAGGCCCATAACCTCTGGCTGATTTACTAAAATCCTCAAATCATGATTTAAAGACTTAAAGTTTCAGAAAATCCACCGTTTACTCTGATTTAAACCAGCAAGCGATCCATGCCCCAGGGTGCAGAGGAAGATGAAAAAATCCTAGGGCCTCTGCCAATCTGACCTGGAGAAAAATTCCTTCCCGATCTGAAATATGGCAGTCAGTTAGACCTTGAGCATGTCATTAAGATCCACCAGCCAGATATGTGAGAAAGAACACACTGTAGTAACTCAGGTCTTGTCTACACCGGCAAGTTTCTGTGCAGTAAAGCAGCTTTCTGTGTTGTAAGTTCTGAGGTGTACACACTCCCAAGCCACTTACTGTGCAGAAACTATGCAGTTGCAACGCTGTAAAAAAAACCCACCTCGATGAGAGGCATACAGCTTTCTGCGCTGGGGCTACAATGCCATGGTGCCAGTGCAGACACCCTGGTCGATTACAGCTCCGTGATTGACCTCCAGGAGGTGTTCTGCAATGCCTGTTCTTGCCTCTCTGGTCATTGGTTTGAACTCTACTGCCTGGGCCTCAGGTGACCAACCGTCATCCCCACTCTTTAAATTCCTCTGGAATTTTGAAAGCCCTCTTCCTATTTGCTCAGTGATGCATGCAGTGGTCTCAGTGCATCTTTACAGTTGGCCATACCTGCTCCATTCACCAGCAATCCCCCCTTGAAGCAATGCAGAGTTGCTGGACCTCATCTGCATTTGGGGAGAGGACGCTATCCAGTCCCAGCTGTGCTCCAGCTGTAGGAAATATGATAACTACGGGCAGATTTCATGATGCATGACAAAAAGGGGCCGTGACTGGCACACACTACAGTGCAGGGTCAAAGTGAAGGAGCTGTGGAATGCCTACCACAAGATGCTGGAGGCAAATCACCACTCCAGTGCTGCTGGTTCTATGAAGAGCTGGACATGATTCTCGGTGGCAACCCTACCTCCACTGTGAAGGCCACTGTGGATACTTCGGTGGCTCACATGCCAGTTGCAAGTGGACTGAGCCAAGAGGAGGAAATCTTGGATGAGGATGTGGAGGGGAACCCAGAGGCAAAGAATGTCTTGGAGGTTAGAGATGCATGCAGCCAGTAACTCTTCTCTACCCTCCAGGAGAGTAGCCAGTCATAGCTGTCAGATCTTGTCAAAGTGCAAACAGGAGAGGATTTGGTAAGTGGCTTTGATTTTGGGAACCGCTGGGGTGAGTTGTTGGGGGCAAGAGTGTTGCAGAAAGCAGGTTTGTGTCTGTATGATGCATATACCACCGCTTGCCTAGTCTGAGTGGCGGAACAGGCTGTTGATTGACTTCCTCACTTCACAGGAATCTACCTCAAAGATCTCCAGGAAACTCTCATGGAGATACCGGGCAATCCACTTCTGCAGGTTCTTTGGAAGAGCTGCTTTTTTTCTTGCCCCATTAAGGATGACTTTCCCAGGCCACTCTGCCATCAAAGGGGGCGGGGGGAACCATTGCCCCACACAGGAAAGATGCTTAAGGGCCAGGGTGGAAGTCGCAGTCTTGGAGAAGACCATCCCTTGATTCCATGCTCACCCTCAGCAACGAGGTATCTTCCATAATGAACACAGCCTGTGGAAAATGTGGGGACAGGAATGACTATCAGCTCCCTCCCGCCCTACATTGCTGACTCAATCCAAGAGCCAAGTGCCCAGTGTACACTAGGGTCTGGGAACACTGATTTACCCTGCCCTGCGGCTATTCACCATTTTGGGGGTCTTGTGGCTCATGTGTGCTTGCCTGGGGTCTGCCAGTTAGTGACAGGTATGTGAATAGTGGCTGTGTTTTAAATCACTGAATCAGTGTTCTCTGTGTTGCAAACAATACTGCTTCTGAAAAATACTGTGTTTTGGCTTCACAGAGATGACCTTGGGAGCCCAGCCTCCCTCTTTGTTATCGACGGCTGAATGGCTGCGCAGAATTAGAAAGCAGCCACGAAGAACTAAGGAGGACTTCCTGAGTGACCTTATGATGCACTCTGCGGACAAAAAACAGGAAACAAAGGAGTGGCGGGACAATGAGAAGAGGGACTGAAAGGAGAACATGGCACGCCAGAATGAAGCCACAGAGTGGCTCTTAAACGTTACGGAGCGCCAAGCGAACATCCTCCAGGCGATACTAGCACTGCAAACTGAGTAGCTCTGTGCCCGCCCTCCCCTGCAGCTGCTGTCGCAAAACTCTTTCCCATGCGCCCCACACACACCACCAACACACTTTTATCAACCTCCTGGCTCCACTCTGTACCCGCTGCATTCCACTCCTGCCCCATCACAGTCCAGCACTGCGAACTCCCAGTACTCACTGCACTCAACGCTTATCCCTCTGTAGTTTAGCCCTGCTGAAGTACAGTAACCACTGCACTGTACTCCAAAGGAGAAGGCTGGATATGATCCCTGGACATACACAAATCTTTAACTGTCTCGGGACCCCACCTCCTCCTGGGACCTTCCTTTCCCTCATCCCCCTCAGTGCTGATGGGGTTTTTTGTTTGACTCTCTCCAGTTGTTTAATAAAAGAATTGTGTTGGTTTGAAAGCAATCTTTATTCTATTAATTGAAAGTGAACAGAGCCCTGCAAAGCAACAATTATCTTAAACCTTCATATTGCATTGTCTACACCAATCACAATCACCTCCTAGCATTACAAGCACTGCATTCCAGGGCATAGCAACAAATATTAGTGGCTTTCAGCTTCAAATTGCTACCTCAAGGCATCCCTGATCCTTATGGCCCCATGCTGCACCCACTAATAGCCCTGGTCTCTGGCTGTTCAAATTCAGCCTCCAGCAGTCCAGCCCTGAGTGAAGCTTTCACCCTTCCCTTCACAAATATTATGGAACATACAGTACGTGGCTATAAGCATAGGAATATTGTCATTGGCCAGGTCCAGCTTTCCATATGGGCAGCACCAGGGGACCTTTAAATGGCCCAAAGCAAACTCAATAGTCATTCTGCACTTGCTCAACCTGTTGTTGAACTGCTCTGTGCTGCTGCCAAGGTGCCCTGTGTATGGCTTCATAAGCCATCGCATTAAGTGGTAGGCAGGGTCTCCCAGGATCACAATGGGCATTTTGACTTCCCCTACATTGATCTTCTGGTCGGGGAAGAAAGTCCCTATTTGCAGCTTCCTGAACAGGTCAGTGTTCCGAAAGATGTGTGCGTCATACACCTTTCCGGACCAGCCTGCGTTGTCTGTGAAATGCCCACAGTGATCCACAAGGGCCTGAGGAACCATTGAGAAATACCCCTTCCAATTAATGTACTCGGTGGCTAGGTGGTCAGTTACCAGAACTGGAATATGCATGCCATCTATCACCCTTCTGCAGTTAGGGAAGCCCATTTGTGCAAAGCCATCCACAATGTCACGCACATTGTCCAGAGTCATGGTCTTTTGGAGCAGGATGTGATTAATGGCCCTGCACACTTCCGTCAACATGAGTCCAACAGTCAACTTTCCCACTCAGAATTGGTTAGCAACCACTCAGTAGCAGTCTGGAGTAGCCAGCTTCCACAGTGCAATTGCTATGTACTTCTCCAATGACAAGGCAGCTCTCATTCTCATGTCGTTGCACTGCAGGGCTGGGGCAAACTCATCACACAGTCCCATGAATGTGGCTTTCCTCATCTGAAAGTTCTGCAGCTGCTGCTTGTCATCCCAGATGTGCATGATAATGTGATCCCACCACTCAGTGCTTGTTTCCCAAGGCCAAAAGCGGCGTTCCATTGTGATCAGGACCTCCATGAATGCCACAAGCAATCTCATGTCGTAGCTAGTATGCGTGGCGAGATCAATGTTGCACTTCTCTTGCCTTTGTAGTTTAAGGAATAACTCCACTGCCACTTGTGATGTGTTGGTCAGAACAAGCAGCATACTGGTCAACAGTTCAGGATGCATTCCTGCAGCCCGAAGAGGCAGAGCACACAGTATATATACCGTTGAAATATGGCACCAAATGCGGACAGAAGCACAGGGGTTTCTGGGATGCGAAGCAATGCATCACGGGGCATTGGGACAGCACCCAGGGTGCCCTGCGACCCCCTCCGCCTGCCCACAACTCTTAGCAGCAGAAGAGGAAGAGGTGCTCTGTGGGATAGCTGCCCAGAGTGCACTGCTCCAAATACTGCTGCAAGTGCCGCAAGTGTGAACATGCTATTGCGCAGGCAGCTGACAGTGTGAGCACACAACAGTGGTTTCCCTTCAGCGCTCTCTGAACAGCACTGTAACTGCCAGTGCAGTAACTCTGCCAGTGTAGACATACCCTTAGAGCCCTCCCCATCTAGTGTCTCACCTCCGGCTGTTGGGAATATTTGCTACTAGCAGTCACAGCTTGATCACATGCCATTGTAGGCGATCTCATCATACCATCTCCTCCATAAACATCTCAAGCTCAGTCTTGACACCACTTAGGTTTTTTGCCCCCACTGCTTCCCTTGAAGGCTGTTTTAGAAGATCATTCCTTTGATGGTTAGAAACATTCATCTAATTTCACACCTAAACCTGCTAATGACCAGTTTATATCCACCAACACTGGTGCTTAACTTAAATAATTCCTCTCCATCCCTAGTATTTATCCCTTTGGTATATTTACAGGGCACAATCTGCATCCTTGTATCCTCCTCCTACTTGCGTACTGCTTGCCAAACACCCACAATAGAATTCTTATTAGGACCAGCACTCGAAGAAGAAAGAGATAGTTACTTAGCTTAGAGTAACGGGAGGTTGCTATAAGGTAAAAAACTTCCTCTTACTGCACTCCAGCTAGCTTGAGGGAAAGCAATCACACTTCAAAGCAACATTGCAGTAACAGAATGATTGGGTTAGCAGCACAGAGTGATTGGAGAGTTTCAAAAATTTATCAGCAACTTAGAGTTGCTTCTATCACCATTAAATGGCTAGCTTGAGCATCAACAGCTCTTCAGCTTCAGTCCCCACTCTTCTCCCCCTGCAACTATAGGCCAGCTATCTTGAGTTTAAAGCACCAGTTAACTCAATCTAGAGATTGTCTGTGTGGACTGGAGTCAAGTTAGGGGGTAATAACTGAGTTATAACTCAAGATAACTGTTTCGTGAAGACACATCCATTGTGTCAGGTAGAATGTGAAATAGTGACATGTGAGTTGTCTAAAAGGATGCTCTCAATTACTGTATATCCTGCAGGGATTTTGCAAGTCTCCCAGTTCAGAGCCAGCCCTCTCTACATGGTATTGCCGAGAACTAGGGAGTATGTATGTGGACTACTGCTCTGTACTGGGTAGAATCAGACCTGTTTCTCACAGGCACTATGCTGCTAACAGAGATGTTCCTTAAGCTCAAGTGACAGGAACCTATGTTTTTGGAGCAAGAGAATTGGGATTTTATGCCTGCTGTTACAGTGAAATTTCAAGTGTCCTTGGTGGCCACTGCATTGTCACCACGTGCAACCTCCCCATCCCCTCACTGATTACACAGAAAAAGCCTTCTAGAACTATCCATATGGTACACTGTTCTCTGAAAGCAGTCTTTGTATTCTCTTCACAACCTTTGGGCAAAAGTGTCATTAAATCAACAAATAGAACAGAAAATTTTTTAAAAAGCACCGATCAGTTACCAGGTTCAGAAAACAAGAAAAATGGATTAAATACATAAAACATACCAGGTAAGTTCTCATTCTGTAATAATATATTACATGTAGGACAGGGTCAGTATTTTTTATTTCTACCACATGAACATGTTTGTTACCTTATAATGGTAGGCAGCCATCACGGGAAGGGGAAATCCTGCCCCCAAATTTGGTGTACTCTGCAATTTCTGAAGGTGCCTAGAGCTGCAGAGAGCCACTCAAATTATAAGTCAAAATAAAACTTAATGAAAACTAAATTTACATTTATATGCCACCTTTCATCATGGGAGCTCTCAACATACTTTACAAAGCATGTCCTCAGTCCTGCTATTGGATCCATACAGCCAGACCTTTGCGCCCCTGCAAAGCCCCACTGACTTTTGGACTGGGTGTTAAGGTCTAAACAGGCAGATCAGTTTGCAGGATTGGGGCCTAAATAACGGTAGCATCTCTGACATGCAGCCATTCCTAAGGTGGAGGATTGCAACCAAGTAATACAGAATGCAAAGGAGGAGAAATGTTGGTCGAGTACAATCAGGCATATTTTGTCTCATGAAAAAGTGTCATGGGATCTTTAATGTTCACGCAGAGCAATCTGGGTCTCAATTTGTAAAGTCTGACCCAAAAATCTGCATACAATGAGGCTAACCATGCACTTACTGAAATCAATTGAAAGATCCCCACTGGTTATAATGGGCACTGGACTGGGTCTAGTACACATATTCAGCTTCCAAAGCTGAAGAGCTGAGTCTAGTCTGCTTGGATATGAACACAGTTTCAGAGTCTGGATATTTCCAACCCAGTGCTTAGACCATTAAGCTATGAACTAACAAACCAGACTCTTCATTTAGCCTGCCAACGTTACACATGCGGAACTCTCATTTACTTCAGTGGGAATGCTTTGTATAGAACAATGGCAACTTGTGGTGCAGAGAACAAAGAGCTCTTTTCTAGTAAGGCATTAAATTGTATATTAAAGGGGTTCATTGTTGCCTGGATGAGAGTAAAAGCAGATAATACTAATAAACATAATACTTGTACATTGAGAGCACTAAAGAAAGAGAAATGGCCAAATTCTTCCCTTGTTTATACTCTGTTGACTTCAGTGGAGCTATGACAATTAACAGCAGCAGAGAATCTGCCCCAAGAATTTTTATTTAAAAACAAAACCCGTTTTTATTTTTTGCAGTTAATTTCACTATGTTATGGTGGAGATTTTAATTGCATGAATGGCTGAAAATTTGTTAAGTCTATGGATTTGAAATCTAACATTACCAGCAGTTTTCACACATTCCTAGAGGGCTGCTAATTCTAAGAAATGTACATTTAACGGAATGTAATTTTTAAACAGCAATTTCAGTGCATGGTTTGCCAGATATACTCACATCCATAATGGACTTGGGTGCATTGTTAAAACATTACTTATAAAATGACATGGTTATCTGTGAATTACATTGCCCTAATTGTATCATAGTCCTAGTTTTCACAGGGCAGTAGCATGGTTCTGTAACATGGGATAACACCACCACTATTTGGACCTTGCTACACAGATAAAAATCAAATTATGTTATAACACATTCCCCTGATGTAGTGAGTTTTTACTGGCCCTTTAAGTGGAAATCTGGGGTGAAATGTAAATGCTGAACTGATAAAAATCTAAATGTCCACAGAAATTATTAAAAAGGACAGTTTTTTTTTTTAAATTAACTAAGGAGATACCAGTCTGAGTTTACAGAAATTTTAAGACATTCATGTGGAGCCTCACTGAGTTTTGGGCTGGACAAAGTCTAAATGTGCAAAAGGTAAGCTTGTTTTACAGAAACTTCCTGGAAAAGGTGAGGTCAATTTGTCTTGGATGCACAAGGAGATGGGAAGAAGGAAAGAGCAGAGACTCTAGAAAGTAATGATATGGTTATATGAGCAAGAGAGGAAGAAGAGATTCACAGTAACACAATAACTAGGCTGGGGGGAGGTGAGGAGAAAAACAGGGAGGCTGGAATCAAGACTTTTAGACTATAAACCTCTGGAACAGGAATTCCCTCTTACCTATGACTGTACAAAGCCCAGCAATATGGGACCCCAAATATTTACTACTACTATCAATCAGAAGGCAACAGATGAAGAAGGCATGGACAAAGGAATAGGAAAAGGTGGAGAGACAGAATAGGATAGATTTAGGAGATTACAATAAGAACTGACAGGATTTAGTGACAAATCTCGATGTAAGAAATTAAGGGTAGAACAGTTGATCAACAGTCATCGTGAGTTTAAGGCCTGGAAAGGACAGGAGCAAGGAAGAGTTTAGTGGAAAATGGAGAAATCCAGTTTTTGGCAAGTTGAGCTTGGGCATGCAGTTGGACTTTAAGAATGAGAGATAGACAGTAAAGAAGTGATCAGTGAGTGAAGAGCAAAACCAGGAGAATATGGATGCCTGGAAGCCAAAAGGAGGAGAGATCATTCAGTATGTGATCAAATATATTGCAAGTGAGAGAAAGGCTGAGGAAGAGATTGGAAAGCAGGCCTCCAGACTTAGCCAGAAGGTCTTTAATGAGCTTACTCTAGTGCTTGCAGTAGTATAGCTGTAAGCCAGAGTGCACCACCCATGTAGAAAATGCACAGACAGGGATTCAATTTATGCAAGGGGAATTCCCAGGTAAACAGATAAGCAGGCTGACGGCTTTGCACTCTCTGCAACACCACAAGGGAGTCAGAGCAGGGACCAGAATCTCTATCACATAACATGATATATATGTATTTAAACCACCTACAATGGGTAGCACTGCAAAACCTTTGCTTCTCTCTGAAGAAATGTTGGCAACCAAGTTATTTTCAAGATTGAAAAGAGACAAATCCAAAAAATCAGAACACATCAAAGGTAAATCTAATAAATATTCTTCCATTTTATCCTGAAGCTCACTGCACTCTCACAGAACACTGAGGGAATAAAATAGGGGGGTGGAGGGAAAGAGGAGAAGGTCCTTAATTGTGAATGTCCACCAGCTACCAGATCATGAAGGTAAGTCTATGCTACCTTATGGTCATAAATTGCTGATATAGCTAATTAAATTAGTACAAACACCCTAGGAGAAGATCGGTGAATATTGATATGATCTCCATTTTACACTAATCACTAAAATGAGACTGGTATGCAAGAGTTAATTTTTGTATTTTTCAAAGGTATTGAAATTTATTACAAATTTGTTTTTTCAATTCTGTATTTTCTTAGACTGATCTATTTACACTGTATTCTCCTGTAATTTTTGCAACTCACACTTCAAAACCAATAAATCCTTAGTTGTCAAGTATGAAAAGCACCCCCATCATTCAAAGTAATGATCTAACCCACCCTAATATCCACATCAAAAAAAATAAATCCTGCTTCTCATAGTAGGTTGTTTTTCAAAAAGTTGTATGGTTTAGATTTTTCCTTAAGGTTTTTGATGGTTATGAGAAGTCTGCGTTTGTTGTTCTTCCTGACTCATCTTTTATTTTTCTTCTGTCTTAGTTGCTTGCTCTCTGTATTTATCATTTTGCTGTTCCAAGAAATCAAACTATATAAGAAGCCTTAAGAAATTTTGTTCTGCTCTTTTGTTCTCCAGAAAGGAATAAAAGAGCTGTTATGATACCCAAGTGAGGGAGAATCCCCAGTGGAAAATAAGTTCTTTGAAAGCTTGAATTATTCACCTATTCTTCACAACTATTGATAGTGAGAGCTGCATCCCTGTTGTTCTTTTCCCTTACGAGGGTTGTACACATTTGGCTTCGTACACCTTCTTTCTTAAAAGTTCCTTCGTAAAATATAGCTTCATTGCATTTGAATGCAGAATTAAAATATTTGCATCCCTCCTTTGCAATATGAAGCCCTCCTCACCCACTGGCTCCCCAAGGGGGTTTGGAGGACAACAGCTGTTGAGGCCTCCATGGAAGTATGGGTCTTGCAGGACTTGTGCTGCACAGGGGTTGGGAAGCAGTGCAGATGCATATGGCCTTCACAAAGATGTCCCAGGCCTCCAGTAGCTCTCTCAAGAGCCACCCATTTCTGCTCACAGGGAGTTGGGAGAAGGGCAGACCATGGTTCCTGACCAAAGATTCAAAACTTGTGGGCCTTTCAGTCCCCTGTATGGAAATAATATGAATGGTAGATGATTTGGGTTTAAAATATGATGTTTTACCGTAACTAGACAAGCAAATCCCTAGCAATATCTTTCTGTAGGCATGACATATTTGTAAAACTTTATACAGTTATCCACTCTGTACAAAGAGGATATATTTTTCCTGTTTTATCAATGTCCAAAATCTTTTATCTCCTTATTTTACATCTGTTCAGGGCCTGCCTTGCTGGTAGTTCTACAGTGGAAGTAGATTTAAAACATTTGGAAACCAGACACAAGTTAAACAAAATTACAGAGTTAAACATGATAGCATGTGTCTGAACTAAAAGAGTATGATGAAACACACTAGATCAGTTATAGAGACTTATTCATATTAAGTGAGAGATCAGAAAGCATTATGCCTCAAACATGCCAATTTTCTCGGCAGTCTAGCTTTTCAAGTTTTGATGTTTTAATAATAAATCACTGAACATTATGACTTTTTGTTTAAAAAGTGTTTTCATTTTAATGGATTTAGTTAATAACATCAAATGAATGGTACAAAATTGTGTCCTTATTCACATTTCCATACATTGTATTATGGACCACCTGAAAATCTGGACTAAAAATGCATAAGGTGTTTTAGTCCTAACGTAATTTTTGCTATATGTAGAGGAGATATACAGAAACATGCATTTGTTAACAATGACATGTTAACATTAACTTAAACAGTAAGATATGTTCAGGTGCGCATTGTATAATAATGCACAGGTATGTGACACGATGTGAAACCAAATGTCAAGTGCTACCAACAAAAATCAGAAGTGATTGCACACTGACATCTTGGGATGATATTTTTAGTTTGTTTTTTTAAAATTTGCTTTAAATATTTAATATTTAAAATATATTTTCCCTACAGAAAGCATTTATTGGAAGACAGACTGGAAGATTTTCCTTTTCTAAAAGTATATCATTTAAACAATATATTAAATATGACACAGGTGATAAGACTCTAGAGGCCCTAAAGCCATTAGAGGTTTTCAGAGACAATTTTTCAACCCAATGGTTTTACTGATTTTTACTAGCAAAACTTTGGAAGTAGCAGCTTGGAGAGCACCCTGCCTTTATTGAAATACTATGCTTTAATTAAAACAAAAACAAGAGAGAGAGGGATACCATACTGGTTGGGGGAGGAATGGGAACAATTAAAACCTGAATAATTTACCATGGATTTGATTTAATTAGTTTCTCTACTTGTTAATGAAATGTCTATATTGGAGTTTGTTCTTTCCTAGTGCATCTTCTCTTCCAATTTGTTCCTGCAGTCAAGTAAATGCTTGAATTTTCATTGGCAACAGAGCTTAAAGGACTTGGACCCTACTGCAGGATCAAGGAGGAAAGAACATTGGGGTGTGGGTGCAGAATTAACTCTTACCTACCAGTTATCTGAAATTGCAACACAACAAAACAAAGCGAGATATTTGTGCAAAAAAAGTAATTTGTACATTGACATTACTTCTAAATTTGCTTCAGTATAAAAATCCCTCTTCAATTTCCATTGACTAAGTTTTATTCCGCCTGAATGGTCCTTCACTTTCCTAAGATTCTCATATTTTTAAATTCATCTAGTTTAATGGCCTAAGTAACCCAACCACCATCTTTCTAGCCAAGGGCAGGATGACATGGAGTTCCTTTATATTGCTCTTTAACAGTTTGAAGTGGTTGCTTTTGAGCAAAGCAGGGTGCTTCCTATCTTCTATAGGCAGAGTGCTCTGTCTGCTGGCCTTGGGAATGCAACAGAGCTGGAATTGAAGCCAGGTCTCCCTCCATGGCAGTGCAGAGCACTGCGAATTACTGGCCATCCCTTTTTCTTTTCAATGTACCTGCTTTTATGAAAAGACCAGCTTCTCCATAAGCCACTGCTTAGTTTCCAATAGTCTGAGGGCTTAGTCTGGGGCTTGGGCTGAAATGACTGGTTTCTTAAAACTTCCATTCAGGCTCCTACAGGAAGCATAAAGTAGAAACATATAAAATTAAAAATGTAGAAACGTCTTCCATTTGTTTTTTTCATGGGTGTATTAGGAAGGCACCTGTGGCTAACAAGTTCTGACTTTGTTGTACAACCAAAGAGCCAACCATATTGTTTGCTCGATCATGTCATCATGCTTTTATTTTTAAATGAGAGATTAATGAATATTCTAGATAAACGTCTATATACTTTAGTGTTCATATTTAAATTAACAGATTTTAAATGAATACTATTAATGTTTGTAACATTGCTGATTGGTACCACCTCTTTAGTTTAATTACAAAATCAGGAGGGGAGAGGGGGGAGATGAAGCAGTTCATTCCAGATTCAGTACTGCATGAGAGAAATATAGCAGATCTCCTACCCCATCATACCTCAACTCCCTCCTTTTCACTGAAAGAGCAAATTACCTGCATGATGCTTCTTAACATTCTACACTTCCTAAGTCAAAATCCATACTGCTCCCCTTGATTACGGTACGCATAGCAGTAACACAACGGACCTCCTGTCATGGTAATAAACTGCCTTTTTAAAGCAGGTACAGCATGAAGAAGCTTTACAGTAAACAAGGGGCATTTACTAACTTCCATTGTTCAGTCTGTCTGTTCATAGTAATGTGGGTACAAATCTTAAAAGGAGAATTATTGCTTTTAACAAGATGAAAACCTTTGGAAACATGGCAAACATCCAACTTAACAAGGATCTAACTACCAGTTAAAATGACATACATTTTGATTTTCGAAACCCTAATTTGATTACTCAAGATGGTATCACTTCATTTTCACATCTCTTCATTATATTCTTTACAATTCTAAGGTCAAATGAATATATTAGCAGCTAAATAGGATCAAAACAGATAACTGGAAAACAAACCACACTGTATACAAGCATGTCCTATTTGGCCAATCAGTGGTGCACCCTGCTTTCCTGGTTGAAATTAAGGCACTGAGTGGCAGTTAAAGGATAAAAGAATTTAAAAAACCAAAACAAGACATTATCTGAGGAAAGAATGACATGTCTATTTCTTTTGGGCCCCAGCACGTACACAGTTTGAATGACTGAAAGTAAGGCATTTTGTTGGCAAACTTAAAGAACATGTTCTACTGTTTTGAGCCTATTACATTCGTTGTCTGAGTGGGACTAGTGGCACTATTAACTGTTAAGAAACTGGATGGGAGGGATGCTACAGAAGTATGTCTGAAGATCTAAAAGGCACCAAACAGAGAATAGCTCTGCCACTGCCAGTTCTAAAAATAACTATGTAAGCTGTGTTTAACACTGCATATAGTCTATTCACAATCATAAATCTTTGTTGACCAGAAGATAAAGTATAGTAGCTTTTCATTTAAACTCTCAGTTAATCAGGGGCCAGTTTAGTAAGAAATTTATTTTCACGTATGAGAAAATAACTGCAGTGTCTAACACAACTACACTTAAAGCAAAACTCGTCTATTATGCATTATTCTGGTTAACACTGAAGAAAACCTGTATAAACAAAAAGGGTTACCTCAAGATATATAGTTTACAATATGAAATCAACATATAAATGAATAAGATTTACTGAAAACAATGTAAAGTGTATTACAAAGATACATGAAACAACTTTAACCACAATATTTTCTCTGTGAAAAATACAACTATTAGTGAGATAAAATGTACAATTGAATTTTTTTTCCAAAAGAACAAACAAAAAACACAGTATAAAGGAAAATATTTTTCTTCAAAACAGGGAAAATAGTTAAGGTCATTGTCTTTCATTACAATATAATTTGACACAAAAAGCAGTCATCGGATTGCACCAACTCCATGTTCAGTCTCCTGAACATGATAATAGTAAAAGGAGTCCATAAAGCATAATTACATTTCTGAAATTTATGATGGCAATATTTGTATACAGAATTTGATGTCACACCAGCTCTGTTTACAAAATGCATAATACTCTAAATTTCATGGCCAGACAGAAATGCAAATATTAGTTTACTCCAGCCCTGACTCTTTTTGGTGTTCACCAGAGTCGGAAACAGCCATAGTATTTTAAGTGTTATCTCTATAGCAATAAAGAAAAAATTATACTTAGTGCATGCTTTATCATTTGTCAAAAACATTTCTGAAAATAAAACTAAGTTACCCAATAGTTTACAAAATACAAAAATCATTATTCAGGTTAAAATGTGGTGATGTTTATGTTTACTTCCATCTCTAAAAGACTCATTTCCTTGGCAGCATCACTTTTCCTTAGCAGGTGCCAAAGTACAAAGATCCATAAGAGAAATAAAATGCCTATGAATAAGAACATAGTCTGGTATTGTACGAGAATCAGAGTCTCTCTCTGAGCTTTCTTTTCCATCAGGTTAGTGCTGTAGAAAAATGTCAGATTCTGAAGAAAGTTTGTTATGAACACTTCTGCTGTACATGATTCAAAAGTTCACCAAACTTTTCAAAAAGATCCTCCACCCATTTTATATTTTTCATGCACAGCTGAACAATCTCCTCCTGTCCTAGATCTGCACTCTTTTTCTGAACAGAAGAAATCTATTTGAGAGAAAGAGAGAAAAAAACATATTAGCCTGCTCTGTTACTCATTTAAAATGTAGCATGAAGCTCATAAATACTTCCTTGATCCATATGCTAATATCTGCAAAGTGCTAGGAATTCTTAGCCAAGTTTTATTTGTCCAGGGCCGTTTCTTCTGCAGACATGGCTAGCTAAGGTCCAGGTCTATTATTCATTACTGAAGTGATCTAGTTAAAAAATATCAATCTAGGGTCTGATTTTCCAAGGTGCTAAACACCTTCAACTCCTGGTATCTTAAGAAATGTGTAGGAAAGGTCATAAGAAATGCCATAAATGTGAACAATGCCGTGTTAAAATATAAGATTCAATAATATAAATAAATGCTAAGATATTTTAAAATATATATATAAAAACATGCACAATTAAAAGGCAATACTATCTTATTTGCTAGAGTTTGATAACTAGTCTATAGTTTATGACAGAACTGTAACAATGCAATGCTGGCAGGAATAAAGACAGAACTTGTCAACTGATTTTCAGACTTGGCTTTAGGACACTTAAAGAGAAAGTATACAAATAATTAAAGATCTTAGTCTAAAAGAAAGTTCAAGCAATGAAGTACACTATTAAAAAACCTTGAATTTTTCTCCACAAACACAGCATGAAAAAATGTAAAAATAAAAAACAGTTGTGCCTTCTTTAGCAACATTAGGAAGAATGAACTTAAAAATGAATCATTATGAATACACAAATACGATTTTTTTAATATTAAGTCTAAACTATAATATATTCCCCCAGGAAAAATTTGTTAAAAACCATTTAAAAATGCTCTAGTGTACATAACATCAATACATCTATAAAAGAGGCAGGATATCAATAGTTAAGTCCTCACCAACCCTTGCAACCTTATTGTCCAGGGTTTCATGAACCATCAGAATTGAACTCCACTTCTCCTGCTGCAGATCCAATCTAGGGAAAACCCGACTTCCTTCCATGCTCCCTTCACACCATGTTTTTTCCCTCCCTCTCTCCCTTTTACCTTGTTACAAGATAGCCTAATGCTCATAGTATTTGTGCTACTCTCAGAGGTCCCCACAGTGCTGTGAACACTGGGCTTGCAGAACTGAGTGGTGATTTATTAGTCTGTTTGGAGGTGGAACCAAGGCTGTACATGGCCTAGGCATCTCTGAGAATGTGTGCATGTGTGTAAGGAACTCAATGCATTTGCATCCAGGCACTGGCACCAAAGGGATCTATTGGTAGTTGTGGCCTCTGTTCACCAAGGAAGATAAATCACAGGGAAACCTTGATATGCCATTGCCTTATGTAGAGGCAATGGGCTACCTCTTCTCTTATCCCTGACTCTCTGCACAGCCACAAACACCCCAATCTCAGGCTCTCCTTCCCCCACCTCAAAGCCACTTCCCTCCAGATCACCTACATGTCGGCTAAAATACCGCGTCTCCCAAAGTCCCATTCAGTCTATCCTTCAGCATCCCTATTCAAACCTTATGGGTCTCTGAAGGTGCCTCTAACCAACAGAGCACAATCGCATGCCTCTGGCTACCTAGCCTGCCTCACCAAGGGTTTGTGCAAAGCACAGGTGGTGAGACATGTCTTAAAACAGAAACAACTGCTGGTCTGAGCAGTTTTGTTAGTTCATCTTGATGGAACTCAATTAGGTCAATAAGCATATGTGTTTAATTAAAAAAAAAAAAGCCTTATGTCCAAAATGTTATCAGAATGTGTGTATGTGAGGATGCAATGTGTGTATGTTGGAGAGAAAGAGTGAGAGAGAAATTTGGAGTCTGTGGGGACTGTTTAGTCAGAGGAATTGAAGAACTGGTAGAAAAACAGAATATTTTTAAAAATTGGTGTTTTTACATGCTTCTTCTATTAAAGTTAATATTCTGCTAAAGAAGTTATATAGAAAATCCAGTTGTCCTAGGAAGAGTTACTGTCCCAAATATACAGATTAATTTCAATTACTAAAATACAAAGAGAAAATTTTAATCAAGTTATATGCTAATGCCAACACAGGCTTAACTGTGGAGTCACTTACAATACTTCCATAATATTCCCTTTTTTAACATATCACATTATGCAGAATAGAAAATCATCACCCACTAATGTCAGCTGTTGATCACCTTGACTTGGCTGTAATAGAATCATTACTTTGGTTGGGTTAAAAATCAGAAACACATTTAGCTGCCTCCTACTCATGTTTTGATAATGCTGTTATATAGAGATAATTTAACTTTCTGCACTACTTCTTAATTAATCTAAAAATAATGCCACATATAAGAAGCAGAACAAATACTCACCTCCTCTTTACATGTCAGATATATGTGGTATTTGTAATGATGGAGTGAGTGATACAAAGAGTACAACTGTATTTTTTCTGGATCTACAGTAAACTCCTGCAGAGAAAATAGTTATTTTTAAGCAAATTAATGATATTTGTTCTGAGATAGGCTTCTTATTACCAAATGTCAATTTTAGCAATTCAGAAACAAAAGGTAACTATCATCATGTCTGAAACTGCATCAAGAGATATGTGACACCAAAATTAGTATACCCTTACCCACTTTGTTTCTCATGTAAATTTAATGTCTTCTTTAAAGCTGGGTTTAATAGTTCTTTCAACCACTCTGAATACATGGAAGGTGTGTTAGCTTGCCATTTTTCAAGTATTACTGACATCTCTAAAAATAGCAAAAGATATAGCTATTTCTTGGTGTTCACTTAATCTACCAAATTCTGTATAGATTTTTGGAGAAGGGAAGATCTTTGTCTGAGGAACTGTGGAAAGAGCTTGCATATATTGCTGTGATAGTTTTTTCTTTCCAAAATTTACAAAAATATGTGGATATTCACTGGTTGGTGGCATCTCCTGATGTTAGCTAAAAGTGCTTTAGGTATGTCTTCCAGTATCCTGTCAAATCTAGTTCAGACTGTCCTGAAAAAGCCACAAAGATGAGTTATATGAATTTCTCTAATATTTCTTTTCAATATTCTTTTTAACAATAAGATATGAAACAACTTCTGTCACTGGAGATAAATGAGAAGCTACAACAAAGAATTAATTTATTTATATGCCTGGCCTATGACATGCCTTATGATCAAATTAAAGTTTCTCCAGTGGAAACATTTATTTTTCCATGTACTGTCTAGCAGCTATTGTACAGTTTACAGTAGAAATCTACATCAACTTTAAGTAAATGTTAATATTAAAGGCTAAACTGCCACCAGCTGCATGTAGGGGCAATATGGTGTTGTGCTCTGCCAGAAGCTGTCCTGTATTCCCCCTTGGCTCTGGTGGGAGAGTGATGGAGGGGGGAATGTACCCTGAACCAGACCTAGACCTGGTCTAACATTTTCCGGCTAGCACAGCTGTGCTGCCCGTTACACTACGGAGATGGGAGGGCCACCATCTAAGGCTGAGTCCATTCCCTCCTCTTGCCTGTGCAAGAGGGGGAGCAGCTGCTCCAAGGAGACTGTTTCATCCTGCTACCTGTGATGAGAGTAAATTGCACCGGGGAGTCAGAGGTTGCCTTATACCTCCTTAATTCTTTGCTTTGGCATACAGGACAGGCCATGATGGATATGTCTACATAGGAATAAAAGATCAGTGGCAACAGCTGTAGCTGGTCCAGGTCAGCTGACTTTGGCTTGTGGAACACAAGCTGTGGGGCTAAAAATTGCAGGCTCTCAGAGCTTGAGGTCCAGCCCAAGCTTGGAACATCTACATAGCCAACTTTTCAGCCCCAAAGCCAAGCCCTATTTCAGCTGACCTGGGCCAACTGTGGGTTTTTTTATCCCTGTGTAGATGTACTCAATGTGGCCCTACATACATTATTTACATATGCACATGATTGCCTTCAAGAATTGTGTGGAATATTATTTTAATACATGCACCATATTTTGCTTACCCATTTGGAATAAATTATGCAGAGTTGCCAAGTTTCTAGCTGCAGAAACTGAACATCCTTGCCCTGAGGCCCCACTCCTTCTCCAAGGCCCTGTCCCCACTCTCTCCGTCCCCCCTCTCTGTGTTGCTCACACTCCCTCACCCTCACTCACTCGCTCATTTTCACTGAGCTGGGGCAGGGGGTTCAGGAGCAGGAGGAGGTGATGGCTCTGGGCTGGGGCTGGGGATGAGGGGTTTGGGGTGTGGGAGGGGACTCCAGGCTGAGGCAAGGGATTGGACTGTGAGAGTACAGTCACTGGGCTGAGGGTGCAGGCTCCAGGGTGGAACCAGAAATGAGGGATTCAGGGTGTGTGAGGGGGCTCCAGGCTAGGGCAGGGGGGTTGGGTGCGGGAGGGGGTGAGGGCTCTGCCTGGGGATGTGGGCTTTGGGGTGGGGTGGGGCCGGGGATGAGGGATATGAGGTGCAGGAAGGGGGCTCGGGCTGGGGCAGGGGTGCAGGCTCTGGATGGTGCTTACCTCAGGTGGCTACCGGGAAGAGGCAACATGTCCGTCCAACTCCTAGGTGGAGGTGCGGCCTGGGGGCTCCGCACTGCTCCCACCCACAGGCACTGCCCCCGCAGCTCCCATTGGCTGGGAACTACAGCCAATGGAAGCTGCGGAGCCATTGCTTCGGGCGGGGGCAGTGTGCGGAACCCCTGTGGCCGCCCCTACGCCTAGGAGCTGGAGGGACATGCTGTCCGATTCCTGGGAGCCACCCAGAGTCGGGTAGGGAGCTTGTCAGCCCTGTGCCAACTGGACCTTTAATGGCCCTGTCAGCAGTGCTCACTGGAGCCGCCAGGGTCCCTTTTTGACCAGCTGTTCCAGTTGAAACTGGACATCCGGCAACCCAATATCTAATTTAATAATAAAAGGAATAATAATAAGGTTTAATAATAAAAGGAAACAGGTCACCAAGACAAGTGATTTAATATGCTGTAGATTTCAAACTAATCATTATTTTCAAAATTACTTAATTATTAAATATGTTTACAATTTTATCTTTTTTATACATTTGCAAAAAAAATAATTACCAACAAAATGCAATCCAATCTGTCATGCTAGAAATAAGATGGCAGCAGCGATGAATCTTCTAAACACTTACGTGTGCTAACTTAGTGGTTGATTTAGAAGTCCTCAGTGTTTTCTTGTTGTAAGCTTTACCATTCATTCTGATTTTAGAAAGAGCAGCTCCTCCACTTTTTGTTTTAGAATCGCGAGTGATTACTGTCAGTTCAGGAAAGTTTTCCAAAGCACTCTTAAACAGAGCATAAAAGCAAAAAGGATTCTGAATCATGCAAAAATTCCACCAAAAGAGAATTTCTCAATCAATCAGACTGCTGAAAACTTGACCATTATTTTCAGAGAAGTTAAAAAAGTGAAAGCAATCAATCATAAAATATTTTACATACAAATCTAAAAGCCTCACTCAGTCAATCAGCTATAAGACAGCAACATAAAAAATACAGACACACACACAAAAGTGACTTTTTTTGACTGGCTTTAAAAGTAATGTCTCAAGGGAATCAGGCCCTTTCTCATATCACAGTTGTCACCTTTGTGTTCATTCATTAAAAAAAACAAACTAGCAAGAAATCCAGCAGGCAATTTTGATTGCTTACAATTCTCTATTTGACTTTGCATTCTATCGCTCCTTCCATCCAAGAATCTGTAAGCGTTTTTAAAATATCAATAAATTAGGCCTCAATACACCTATGAAGTAGGGAAGCATTATCATCTTCATTTTACAGATGGGGAAATTGAGTCACAGAGAAGTTTTACAGCAATGCACCTCAGTGTCACACAGCCAGTCTATCAGATCCAAGAATAAAACCCAGACTTCTGACTGTTAGTCCTGTACTTAAGCTATCAGACTACTCACTATTTTCTCTACGCTGCTCAGAAAGGAAAACACACCCAATCTCATTAACAAATTTGTTATCCAACAATAGTTGGGAATATTTCAAAAATAAACTTTCCTGTTTTAGACAACAGTGTACACCATTGCAGGAGGATAAATTTGCATTGTAATTAAAGTTACTGTAATATAGGTCCTCTGAATTAACAGAGTTAAATTCTCAATTTGCCCCCAAAATGCGAGGTAGTCTTTTGACAGGACTTAATCTCACTGAAAGAACAGTTTGAATACTGCAAATGGTTTAAGATGTGGGAACTCTATTTATTTTAAATTGAAAACCTCATCAAGGGCTGTCTTTGTTTAACTCCCCTCCACATCTGCACACAAAAATCTGAACTTTGACATCAGTTCAAAAATTTAATACAATTTTGAGAACTGACAATTAAGAAAGTTTTAAATGAATACATTGGTTAGTCAGAGGGTGCACGTGAATGAAAAATAAGTCAGAGGGAGACAAACACAAAGCACTGTCTGTTACTAGAAAATTGGAATGGGGGAGGGGGAGGTCAGTAAAGAGCAAGCCCTTACAAACTTTAAGATTAAAGAAGGAAATAGTAGTAGCTAGATAGCCAAAGGGGTCTGAGATATCCTCTAAAGTGTCAAAAACAAAAACAAAAAAACACCCAATCCCTTCACATAGGTCCATTCCTTGACCTAAACTTCTTTAAATGAAAACAACCCCCCCCCCGAAAATCCTAATTAAGATTTAGAATGCCTTCTTCTTTCCCCTCCTTCCCAAGTCTATTAGCAGCATCTGAAGCCGCCCTAATTGCTGACACCCAACTAATTCCATATGTCCCACATTTTTTTCACATGGATTTTATTAATCATAACATTTGATTTCCAGGTGAAGCAGTGAGGTACATCCATCATAAAAAAACCCTGAACTCTCTACAGGGTATAGAAATAATGTATTGCTGTGGCATGCTATTTTGTTTTGATTCCCTTTTTAAATGAGGATCTGTCCATCCCATTTTATACAGGGGCACCAAAAAGCTGTAAAACAGTAGCGACTTTTGGGCACTCTTGATCTGAGTTAGTCAAACTACTGACTCAGAGGTGAATGGCAATTATATGTAGCAGTTCCCCACCCTTCAGTTCCCCTTTTTGTAACATGCTTTAGAAGGTCTCTGTATCCAATTCCCAAAACAAACAGTACAAAAGAGACAATTAATTAATTCCCTTGATAGTGGAATGCAAAGGACTGTATGAGTAGAGACACTCAACTGTCCTTTAAGTTCAGATAATGGGAGCTCTAGAACAAAACCTAAAGTGAAACACAGTAACTATCCTTAGCTGCACGTGTTCTCGTTAATTAAGAAAGCTTTTGAAAGTATCCTTCAGGCCCCTGTTGTAGTAGTACTGCCAATACCACATGTTCAAAAACCATGAGGCCCAAAAAAATATATGCAATTGGCATTAAATTCCACACCATTTAAAAAAATACCATTTAATTTTTTTTAGTTGCCTTCTGATATATTTTAGGATTCATGTTTTCAAACTTTTCTCTGCAAACACAAGGGTTAGAAACTTTTTTGAAGTGAAAGCTGAGATTCTCATGTAATCACATGAATCCAAGAGCTGGAGCTTTAAGAAAAGTATCAAATATTGCAAGACTTGCGATGAAATCATGACTGCTGGTAACACTGCAGCTGGCTCCAAAAAATGCAAGCTCCCTCCCCGAAATGTTGCTGCTGCTGCTTTACTTAGAGCATGTGACAGTGATACTTTGGATTCTTGAAACAACTACCCTAACACAGAATCTTCATCTAGAAGATGGAATCACTGCAGTGTTAAATTAACATTTAAGCCTTATCTATACCAGAAAATTATACCGATTTTAATAGTAAACTGGTTTATAATTAAATTGGTGCACCCCCTAATGCAGATATTCTTACTTGGTTTAAGAGAGCCTTAAGGTCAGTAAGGAGAGGTATTAATAGTCTCATTTTAAAGACAGAGAAACTAAGTTAAGAGAGGTTAAGTAACTTGGCCAAGGACATGCAGTTAAGTGAAGAGGCAGGATTAGAATTTAGAGGTCCCAGCTCCCAACCCAGTACTCGTTCCTCTGTATCACTTGCTGGTATAGCTATATGCTGGCAGAACCCCTTAGTGGAGACACAACATAAACCAACAAAAGGAGTTCAGCTGGCATATAGCTACATTACCTCCCTGAATGACATTAGCTATGCCAAAAGAAGCACTTTTCCGCTGGCACAGTTGCATCTACACTGGGAGTTTTGTCAGTATATCTATGTCTGCAAGAGTATGTAATTTTCTCACACCCCTAGCTGACATAGCTATGCTGGCAAAGCTTTGTAGAACAGGCTAAGCCTTAAGCCTTAGTTAATTTCATGGGGAAAGGGTACCTATAGTTCATCTTCAGAGAAGGGTTTGGATGTATAGAATTTCACATGAAAGATGTGTTGTCACTATATTTGCAACAAATGGCACTAGATGTCATCATTCTGCTATAGATACATCTATAGATCTCCAGCAAAGCATGAGAACATTTCTGAGACACACACTAACTAAATCGTGGTGTATTTTATTTTTACTAACTTCAGTTTTGCATTATGTGTTAAATGAATAACACCTTTTGCAAAAATGTATAATTATTTTAACAAATAATTTTTTAAAAAGTTCCATTGTATTATGTAATATCTTACTTTCATCCAGAGACAATATATTCATTTAACTGAATATGTTTCTTTACTTGCATAAATTACTACATTGCTCAGGGAAATGTGACTATAACAAATTACAGGAAAGAATCTGGCATACAGTTGGACTTACTGCTACCAGAAATTAAGGGGTTAAAATGTTCAAATTAAAACTAATGGTGCCTTATATAGTCTACAGATGATAAGATGAACTTTTTAATGAACAGTTACAGAATTCAAGGACTCTCCTATCAAGACTCCTACAGTTTCCAGGCACCTGGTACTGTGTCCCTGAAAACAAAATGTGCTTAATTAGTGTTTTAACAGATTAGTTACTTTTCCCTTAGTAACAATCTCAGGAGGAAACTAAAAATCCATGTGCAAAAGAGACAGTTGTATTCTGGTACTAGTCAGCTCAAGCGACCAAAATGTAGACTAGTCATAGCAGCAGCCTTCAAGTTAAGAAAAATGACTCCACCAGATTGTTTTTCCCTCCGTGAGTCTAATTTTCTACCTGTTATAGAATTCTCTGTAGAGTTTCATGGCATTCTCTGAATTTCAGTCTTATGCCAGGAAGCCCTGCCTCATCCGTCACTGGCTCAACGCTATTGTCTATTAATATGGAGTAGAACAGACTTCAAACAGGAGCACTGACCCAAAACAGGACTAGTTTTGAATTGGAAGGAGGAGGAGGAAAATACTAGTCATTTCCATGTTCTGGTGGGTCAAGAGGACAAGCTATAAATCGGACTTGCTCAGTGGAAAGAGCCAGATGACTTTGAATGGTGAGTATTTTATAGAAAATGAAACTTCCAAGAAATGAAGCACAATTGATGTTAACTAACAATGCTATTCTGAACAACATTTGTAATAAGTCTAATAAATTACCAAACACGTACATTGTTGAGTTGTATCTAAAAGACAGAGTTAACTTACAGAGATGAAACTAACAAAGAAAGTATAGTTTAATTTTGTTTACTGAAATAAGATAATAACCCGACAGAGTGGGATTTTATAGCTGTTAGAACTGTGAAGAAAAGTGTATAGACAAAGCTGCTGATTTGATTATTGATTGGTGATTTTACTGTATGATTTGGTTTGCAATTCTAAACTCAAATATCCCATATTGTCCATTTCCATTTTAATTAATATATAATTACTATACACAGTTATCAGTACAGAGTATTAAAAAGTATGCAGAAATGATGGTGCTCCTGAGTAACCAATGCATTTCCATCTTTTACTTGTTGTTTGCCTAGTCTGAATCTCCAACACTTGAACTACTCATTTTTATCAACATTATTATAAAAACAGGCTTTCTTGTTCTAAATAATGGATTAAACTGGATTTTAAAAGTATGTAACCTATGTGGTATCAAACCAATAGAGATGTTCATGGTAGGAAATTAGCCTTTCATTACTACAAAATTGCTAACACAGACGTGATACAGGCTTGTACTTCTGTACTAGAAATATAGACATACCAAACAAAATGAGCCATTTTACAAACATAAGCCCTGATCCTGCAATCTGATCCATGTGGGCAGATCCTTCCATACAGATCAAGCTGTAGGACTGGGCCTACATTATCTGATTTAAGAGACATAATTTATTTTCTTTTATTGGGTGAACAGAAAGCAAAAGCTTCTTTATACAGCTGGAATTTGTAACACGATCTAGGGAGTAAGTGGATATAATATTATATAACTGTGACAATCTTGTGCATGCTAAAGATGCTTTTCTTCTAACTGGGTGTAATGATTAGCTACAGAAGTATTAGCACAGTGGGAATCAAACTGGCATTATGTCCCTAACTCTCACTGTAAAAACAACAACAACAAAATAAAAATGGAGGCTCAGAGTCAGTTAAACAGACCATTTGTATTTATTATGAAAAGTATCAGAGAGATTTAGACACCCTCCAGGAGCTTTGCTGTTGCCATGAGGGAGCCACAGAGGGCTACTGGGAAGATAGGAGCAGGAACTACTGCTTCTGCAGGGAATAGCTTTTCAGTAGTGATGAGATGGGGAGGTAATTAACCCTCTTGTCCCAAAGTCCTAGATTAACAAAGAGAGGAAAACAGGACTGGTGCCTACAACAGGGTGGATAAAAATTAATTAAAAATACCTATTTTTAAAAATTTTTAATTAAATACATTTATCTTTTAAAATATAAACCTATTTAAATTAAATCTGAAAATTATTACAGCCCATGTTAAGGTTTAAATTTAGTAGAATCTATTAAAATAATCTAAATTAAACTAAAAACTATACTAAGCAGCATATGTTTGCTGCGAAAGTTTTGAAGAAAGTCAAACCACTGAACAGGCAGAAGTCACTGGCTAACACCTGGAAACGGAGTTTGATGATGGGGACAGGGAGAGCTCAGTGGTTTGCGCATTGGTTGCTAAACCCAGGGTCATGAGTTCAATCAGAGGGGGCCATTTAGGGATGGGGCAAAAATCTGTCTGGGGATTGGTCCTGCTTTGAGCAGGGGGTTGGACTAGATGACCTCCTGAGGTCCCTTCCAACCCTGACATTCTATGTTGAATCTATGATGCGCCGCTAAATCAGCGTTTGCCAGCAGTAGCCTCTTTTGCACATGCAGAGTGTATATTTACTTATTTTCACTTTAACTAGTTCAGTTTAATGACTGTTCTTCAAAGTTAAGAAACACATTGGGAGATGAAAAGGCTAAAAGCTTGTCTTCCTCTTCCAATTGATGAATAAAACTGTGTGAGAGAAGATGAGATCTCTTAGTTCTAAAGTCTTGATGGACACGTGACCAGAAACAATTAGTTCAATTCACTAATTACAGATAATAGTATTTTTGATAAATCAGTTTTAATTTTCTGCATGTTATAGGGATAGTTTGACAAGATCTTTTTTTCTTATGCAGCCAGCAAATTTATGTTAAAGTATTTTAACTAATAAAAGAACAATTTGAACTCTTGTGTTTGTACATTTGTAAAAATTCCAATTTCTCCAAATAAAACTTGACAAAAACCAAGAGTAAAAAACAACTCCAAACACTCCATCATCTAGTAAATAAGAAATGCGTCATTCTAACATAATAAAAAAGTGAAAAAGAAGAATCTAAATAAATGTATGTAAAGCTATATAACAGCTTAAATAAAGGTGTATAGATATCCTCTTGGTTAGCAAAAAGGACATACACAGATGTAAATCAACATGTTTTAATGGCTACCTACCAATGCAAATAAACCCTTCTTTAGGAAACTGACTGGAAAGTGAAACTACAAAACAAGATTAAAAGTGATGATTTAAATCAATCCACCCTAGTCAACAATGCCTTCATCCCTGGAACAGAAAGCCATGATGACACCCACAAAATAGGCAGGGAAAATGTTAGGAAATAAACATCCCTTATGAGGGCTGTCAAGTGATCAAAAAAATTAAGTGTGATTAATTGCACTGTTAAACAATTTACATAAATATTTGTGGATGTTTTCCGCATTTTCAAATATATTGATTTCAGTTACAACACAGAACACAAAGTGTACACTGCTCAGTTTATATTTATTTTTTATTACAAATATTTGCACTGTAAAAATAAAAATACTACTTCTTCAGCCACTCAGACAAACAAGTTTGTTTACATTTGCAGGAGATAACACTGCCCGCTTCTTGTTTACAACGTCACCTGAAAGCAAGAATAGGCATTCGCATGGCACAGTTGTAGCCAGCGTTGCACGGTATTTAAGTGCCAGATGCGCTAAAGATTCACATGTCCCTTCATGCTTCAACCACCATTCCAGAGAATGTGCTTCCATGCTGATGATGAGTTCTGCTAGATAACGATCCAAAGCAATGCAGACCAACTCATGTTCATTTTCATCATCTGAGTCAGACGCCACCAGCAGAAAGTTGATTTTCTTTTTGGGTGGTTTGGGTTCTGTCGTTTCTGCATGGGAGCGTTGCTCTTTGAAGACTTCTGAAAGCATGCTCCACACCTCATCCCTCTCAGATTTTGGAAGGCACTTCAGATTCTTAAAATCTTAGGTCGAGTGCTGTAGCTACCTTTAGAAATCTCACATTGGTACCTTCTTTGCGTTTTGTCAAATCTGCAGTGAAAGTGTTCTTAAAACGAACAACATGGTGGGGTCATCATCCGAGACTGCTATAACATGAAATATATGGCAGAATACGGGTAAAACACAGAGCAGGAGACATACAATTCTCCCCCAAGGAGTTCAGTCACAAGTTTAATTAATGCATTTTTTTTTAACGAGCATCATCAGCACGGAAGCATGTCCTCTGAAATGGTAGCCAAAGCATGAAGGGACATACAAATGTTTAGCATATCTGGCACGTAAATACACCTCTACCCTGATAAAACGCTGTCCTTGGGAGTCAAAAAACTTTACTGTGTTATAGGTGAAACGGCATTATATCGAACTTGCTTTGATCCACCAGAGCATGCAGCCCTGCCCCCAGAGCGCTGCTTTACCGTGTTATATCCGAATTCATGTTATATCGGGTCGTGTTATATCAGGGCAGAGGTGTATCTTGCAATATTGACTACAAATGTGCCACACAAATGTCTGTTCTCACTTTCAAGTGACATTATAAACAAAAAGCAGGCAGCATTATCTCCTGTAAATGTAAATATATTTGTTTGTCTTAGCAATTGGCTGAACAAGAAATAGGACTGAGTGGACCTATTGGCTCTAAAGTTCTAGGTTGCTTTGTTTCTGAGTGCAGTTATGTAACAACAACAAAAATCTACATTTGTAAGCTGCCCTTTCACAATAAAGCATTTTTACAGTGCAAATATTTGTAATAAAAAATAATATACAGTGACCACTGTACACTTTATATTCTGTGTTGTAACGGAAATCAATATATTTGAAAATGTAGAAAAATATCCAAAAATATTTAATAAATTTCAATTGGTATTCTATTGTTTAACAGTGTATTTAAAACGGAGATTAATCAACAGCCCTATCCCTTATTATTTTTAGCATAAGGGGGAAAAAATGACACTGATATTTACCCTTGCTCTCTTCCTCATACAGACACGTATGCACTCAGCCCCAGAGATAGGCAGGTGGTAGGGATGGAATAAAAAACTCTCCAAAAAAGTGCCCCAGTCCTGTGGGCAGGAGCAGATTCAAGAAGGTAGGGCAGGACAGCTGCAGCCAGTTTCACTGATGCTGGAAACTGCCTGCAGGATGCAGGAAACAGGATTTTATCTCCCGGACTTTGTCTGCTGTCTACAGATAGGGCTGATATAGTGCTTCTTTCTTCATAGATTTTGGGGCCAAAAGAGATCATTATGATCATCTAGTCTTAGCCCATCCATAACGCAGGTCACCGGATTTGACCCAGTGATGCTCTGTTCTGCTGAAGCACCAAGTGTAAGAAAAGAAGTGGGACTGTGTCTTACCAGCTCCATTTTAAACCCCTGTTGTGATTGAGCTGGGAAAGGAGAGAGAGAGGGGCAAGAGACAAACCTACATCCGATGCTTTACCCACAGTGTTTCAAGGAGCTGTTTTGGTAGAAAAGTGAAGCAGCATTGGGACAGTCCTGCTTATAAATAACCAGGAGATCAGAGCCTGGGTAGCCAGTTTCCAGAAGCAGTAAAATTAGCCTCTTTTCTCTTTGCCGCTCCTTCAAAACCTACTCCATCCCTCTTGTCTATTTTGGATGGGTTATGCATAGCTGTTTGGGATAGGGAGAAGAGTAGGTGGCACTATAGCCTGTCTTTCCCATCAATACACAAGTTGTGGGGTGGTAGTGCTGGTGCTTCTTGACCCTGACCAGCCCACAACAATTTATTGTCCACTGTTTCAAAGGATGAGACACACTGCGGTTGTCTGACCTATGGTGCTCCCACCCCTTAACTCGGGACTGTGGGTATGAAAGGGTGCTTGACTGTTTCATCTTCCTTGATCCCTCACCTCTGGCCTAGGGAGCCCTGGTGCCGCCCTCTGCACCTCACCACAGCTGAAGAGCTGGGATGCACGATGGGGCAGCATCATGGGGCAGAAATACAGGTATCCTTAAAAAAAAAAAAAAAAAAAAAAAAAAAAAAAAAGCAGCTCCAGAGGGACAAGAGTTTGATTTTCTGACAAGAAACTTGAGAAGCATAGAAGAGAAAAGGCTTTAAAATGAACATTAAAGCTTAGGAAGTTCAACTGAACTTTTAAGCTCTACAGCAGAAACATCTCTACCACAAAATGTTAATATATTCCACTTAGCAAACATTTAATTCAAAGTATCTTTCGAACCTCATATTCCATTCCCAGTACAAATTTTGCCATCTCAGTATACTTGTATATAATTAGTGATTTGTTTAGGACTTTGTTTTAAAATAATCTGAAATTTTAAAAGGAAATACCTTGAACGTATGCTCCAAACGTAATTTGGAAAGCAGTCTTTTCCTGTTGTCATTCAGCATGCCATCAATTTTTCTCATATGAGGCAAAAGAAGCTCATCTGAAAGACATGAACAAATACATAATAGTTAAGTATAGATGTAAGGCAATTATTTACATAAAACCCTTATGTCAGGTGGGCCACTTTACCATATTTATTAGCATAAAATAATCAAAGTCCAAAATAATACATTTTGCTCATATACCCTTGGTTTAAATAGGAAAGGGAAATTACATACTGAGATCTACATGTCAAGATACAGAACTCAGTACTTGACTCTAAAACTTGGCAAATATGCAAAGGCCACATACATTATAATATCCAGGCCAACAGCTAAATGTAAATCTAACTGTTATTCTGTTCTTTGATTTGTGATGAAAAGTTCAGAAAGGAGACGGACAGGGCAGTGCAGAGAATTAACCTTACAGACAACTTTAAATTGTTCTCTAAATCCCTCCCTGTTATGCAAGACAATTTTCAGTTCAGAGACAGGCTCCTCTCAGCTGAAGAGTTTGTGTGTGTTTCAAACTGCCTGTCATATATTACACATATACACGGCTTAGCTTGGATTTATTATAGGTAGGGGTAGTAGCACTGCCTATTAGTAAGGCTTCCCAACACTTACCATTATATATAGTTACACAATTGCATAAGAGATGTTAGAACTTAGGTAGCAAGGTAGGTGGCCACTGGTGCTTGAGAAGATTGTTCATTAGCTTTTAATTTGCGGCTCAATCCTGCAGTTTTTACTCACATCAGCAGTCCTATTGCCTTCATTGGGACTGCTGACATAACAGCTGCAGGACTGTGCCCTTTATGTATAGAGAGAGAGGGTAGAGTCTCAAACAGCAAATAGCTTTCGAAATATGGATAAACTGAAATTAGCAACACAGGGCCCCATGTTGTAGCAGCTGTATACTATGTGAAACCCACACTTTCTATCAGTGTCTCAAGTCTAATGCTTTCTGTGTTAAATTTCCAAGACACAGAACAGACATTTGTATGCTACAGTCCACTATAGTGCATAGTTCTAACAAGTTGAAATTCCAATGACACGCCCACCAAACAGCAGTTCTCTTGAAGACAACCTGGACATGTGTGTTCAAACATTAATCTTAAACCCAAACAGCTCAGAAATCAGAACTTCATAAAGTAATGAGTATGTCTCTGCATGAAAAACTAGGCACACAACTGAAATGGTTTTTAAATAAAATTAGCATTTGTAGATCTATTATTGGCAATGGTGATCTTGATTTAAAAAAAAAAAAAGTGAGGTTCATTAGTGATGCTAACAGGAGAGGGGCCCAATATAACCAGATGACAAGTCCCTCTGGAGTAGTTTAAAGCAATCGGAATAATACAGTAATATTTTAAACAAAACATAAAGTTAAAAAATTCCTCCATTAAATCCTGATCTGGATTTAAACAATACAGTAATTTTAGGGCAGTATGGTAAACTCATTCAGATATATTAGTATTTCACTCACTCATTTATATTGGTGTCCACTTCTCATGAAAGTCATGATGTGATGAAACTGAAATTTGGAGCTAAGTGGTCACAGACGCTATCACGGCAATACTACTACTCTGGTTGCTCTACTGGGGCAAAAAATACTGTTTGCTCTGAACATCTCCCTGTTTAGAACTTTTAGATACAGAGCAAGTACAAACTCAAAACAGTGTCTCATGTGTTTTCCCAGATTCCAGTATGTGGAATCTGGGAAAACAGGAATTTGCGGCAACCTGAAACCAATACAAATTACACATAGTACATTACTTGCATAAAAAAGTGTAGGTTAAGGTACAGCTGTGAAACAAGAAGAGTTTTCATATTTGCTTTATTAATAAAAAAAGGTACGTAAAATAAAAATAAATGAAAATCATGGGACAAAACAAAGCAGAGCACAAAGAAATTAATGTAAAACACACCGTACCATTGCTCTTTTCCAAGGCTTGCATTGTATCTGGATCTAAGGCAATGCTAACAAGCAGCTCCATATAACTCTTAAAGGTCTCCTTCATAGCTCTTGTGTTCAAAAAGCGGGTGAAAAAAGGAGATGGAGGGACAAGTTCTGAAAAGTAATTAGAATACAATTAATGTTTTCTTCCTCAGATATTCTGAAAACATTTGTATATTAGCATATGTTCCTATTTTGAAATAAAAGGCTTTAATTGTTAAACACAAGCAACCTCTAGTGGTATCCCAAGAGACTACAACACATGTATTTACAGAAATAATGTCAAACTTTACATTTGTCAAAACAAGGGAGGTTTATAATGTATCAGAGAAGCAGGACAATATTTCTCAGAAAGATGCAGAATTAGCTGCATTATCAGCATTTAGATACTCTGGTTGTAGGAGCCTTCTAAAACTGAGGCAGACAAATATCTGGAGAAAAGGGAGGACAAAATATTCCCATCAAGCAAACTAGACTAAACACCAATAGCCAGTGGCAACTTAGACATTCTCTGAGACCAACTGATGCAGCTGAGTCAATGGGTAAAACCTTCAAAAACACTGAAGTCACTAAGCATCATAAGTACCACTGAAAGTCAATGTCATGTTTTCATGAGCTCATGAAAATACATATAACCAATTATATTAGCAAACAGATATATGTATAGCTACTGTCACTTTCCAAGATGTTTCAAAAGTTTTGTAGTCAGCCATTTCAATCACGCATGTGTTATACGAAGTCATTAACGCTTCTAAACTGTTTGCTCAGCTTCTTGAGGCACTTTACTGATTCCAGCATGCAATGTTAGAATTTGCAACAAACTAGGTAGTGAGACTGTTCCATTCTGTCAGGTTTCCAAGTTGCCATAGGTGACTGTCCTCACCAGAATAGTCCTTACTCTAATAAACTGACAGCTGTATGTGTTAGAGAGATTGGTACCATGATAAATTAGATCAAAAATTAAAATTATTTTTAGTTGTGACCTTCAGCACGGGGGCTCTAGACCAGGGGTCGGCAACCTTTCAGAAGTGGTGTGCCTAGTCTTCATTTATTCACTCTCATTTAAGGTTTCACATGCCAGTAATACATTTTAACGTTTTTAGAAGGTCTCTTTCTATAAGTATATAATATATAACTAAACTATTGCTGTATGTAAAGTAAATAAGGTTTTTTAAATGTTTAAGAAGCTTTATTTAAAAATTAAATTAAAATGCAGAGCCCCCTGGGCCAGTGGCCAGGACTCGGGCAATGTGGCATAGGTCGGCACGCGTGGCATAGGTTGTTTACCCCTGCTCTAGATTATCTGCAGTAACTCATCTTTAGTCTAAGTCAGTGGTTCTCAAGCAGGGGTACGTAGAAGTAGGGGGTATGCAGAAGTCTTCCAGGGGGTACATCAACTCATCTAGATATTTGCCTAGTTTTACAACAGGCTACATAAAAAACACTAGCGAAGTCAGTACAAACTAAAATTTCATACAATGAGTTGTTTATACTGCTCTACATACTATACACTGAAACGTAAGTACAATATTTATATTACAATTGATTTATTTTATAACTATATGGTAAAAATGAGAACATAAGCCATTTTCAGTACTAGTGTGCTGTGACACTTTTGTATTTTTATGTCTGATTTTGTAAGCAAGTAGAGTTTAAATGAGATGTAACTTGGGGGTATGCAAGACAAATCAGACTGCTGAAAGAGGTACAGTAGTCTCAATTCCAGTGGCGAATGTGCCTTGGAAATCCAGCAGTACAGGGTCAGGGTGCGGCCAAGTTTATCTTCATATGCATGTGACATTTAAACAACAAACTGAGAAAAACAAAACTATGGAAACTCTCTCAAAGTAATATAAATATAGTACAAACAACCTTTGAAAGGGTTGGTCTACCCAGAAAAATGGCTGCAAAAATGGCATCTCAAGGTTCCATGATTATTGTGTGAATGACTCCAGATCAAATTTGGTTGATTTTTCTATCAAAAGATTTTTTTTTCTAACTGCCAGTTGTTCAAACTTAACATGAACCTGAAAATCAAGCTCCTTTTTGTTCTGGTTTATGCATCACCACCAGTAATAAAGATTCTGTGCCTCCAAATTCTGCCCACTTTTACATCCATGCAACATCAGTGCAAACAGTGGGTGTCACAGATGTGGTTGAGGACATAATAAGGAAATTGGTAAGCAATTCTGTTAAGGAGGCATGATCCAGAATTGAATCAATTTCTTCTGCAATAGATGTCCTGGCTCTGTGGGACTAAAAGGAGCTACGTATTAAAAATGTATTCCTCTCACTTAACTAAGCAAATATGACTCTGAATACACACAAAGAACAGATCTGGTAAGATTAAGATGTGTCATTCTTACATTATTGCTCTTTAAAGCAGAATTGCATTCTGAAGCAATCTTGTAAAATCTGCCCACTCTCAAAGGGAGAGTAAAATATTACATTTTTAATAATGTTAATCATTAAGGTAAAGGGCTGGAAGAACAAACTTTATGTGGAGGGTGTTAAATTTTCATGACAAATTCCCTGCCTTCTAAAGGAATTTTGCATATGACACAACATTTATAGACTATATGTTATAATGTACTTATGATTTCAGTTTAAATTCAGTTAAAAACAAATATAAAAACTGACAGAGCACCACTGACCATCCTCATCACTCTGGGCTTCAGGAGAAGAATCAGACTGGGAAGATGAAAACTCTTCTTTCCATTTTTTCCGTTTCTTTGGTGGTGGTTCAGCCTTTATCTTTGGCTGTTTAGCTTTGGGTTTCACAGAAGAGACTTTTGTTGTTGTAGTTTTTGGTGCTGGAGGATCAGGACCTTTGCTGGTGCTGTTACTTGGTTTGTAATGAATGGGCCTGCAATATTATAATGAATAGTTTTATAAGTCATCAAAATAAATTCACACATGATCTAATTTTAATAAAAAGAATCATGGTACTTTTTGTGAGTCATGTAAGTTTACTCCACTGCACTCTAGTATGATCATTTTCATTAACACTTAGCACTTAGTTTTACATCTTTGAAGTGCTGTTACACATTAATTAAGCCTCAAAGCTGGCGATTAAGTAGTAGTATTCCCATTTTGCACATGGTAAACTCTCTTGTGCAAGGTTACAGCGAGTCATGGAAGTATCTGGGAGCTACAGGTGTATTCCAATCACTGTTTTACTAAGATATTGGTGCTCTTACTAACTTTGAATATCTGATGGAAATTCTATAACCCCTTTTGGTAGACTATGAATCAAGAGTTTGTGGTTGAAATATAATACAGATGAACATATGAATAACCATACTGGGTTAGACCAAAGGTCCATCCAGCCCAGTATTCTGTCTACTGACAATGGCTAATGCCAGGTGCCCCAGAGGGAGTGAACCTAACAGGTAACGATCAAGTGATGTCTCTCTTGCTATCCATCCCCACCCTCGGACAAACAGAGGCTAGGGACATGATTCCTTACCCATCCTGGCTAGTAGCCATTAATGGACTTAACCTTCATGAATTTATCCAGTTCTCTTTTAAATGCTGTTATAGTCCTAGCCTTCACAACCTCCTCAGGCAAGGAGTTCCACGGGTTGACTGTGCTCTGTGTGAAGAAGAACTTCCTTTTATTTGTTTTAAACCTGCTGCCCATTAATTTCATTTGGTGGCCCCTAGTTCTTATATTATGGGAACAAGTAAATAACTTTTCCTTATTCACTTTCTCCACATCACTTATGATTTTATATACCTCTACCATATCCCCCCTTAGTCTCCTAGCCTCATCTCTCTCCTGAATAGTCCTAGCCTCTTTAATCTCTCCTCATATGGGACCCGTTCCAAACCCCTAATCATTTTAGTTTCCCTTCTCTGAACCTTTTCTAATGCCAGTATATCTTTTCTGAGGTGAACAGTCCACATCCGTAAGCAGTATTCAAGATGTGGGCATACCACGGATTTATATAAGGGCAAAAAGATACTCTCCGTCTTATTCTCTATCTCCTTTTTAATGATTCCTTACATCCTGTTTGCTTTTTTGACTGCCACTGCACACTGCGTGGACGTCTTCATAGAACTATCCACAATAACTCCAAACTCTTTCCTGATTAGCTAAATTAGCCCCCATCATATTGTATATATAATTGGGGTTATTTTTCCCAATGTGCATTACTTTACATTTATCCACATTAAATTTCATTTGCCAGTTTGTTGCCCAATCACTTAGTTTTGTGAGCTCTTTCTGAAGTTCTTCACAGTCTGCTTTGGTCTTAACTATCTTGAGCAGTTTAGCATCATTTGCAAAGTTTGTCACCTCACCGTTTACCGCTTTCTCCAGATCATTTATGAATAAGTTGATTAGGATTGGTCCTAGGACTGACCCTTGGGGAACACCACTAGTTATCCCTCTCCATTCTGAAAATTTATCATTTATTCCTATCCATTGTTCCCTGTCTTTTAACCAGTTCTCAATCTATGAAAGGATCTTCCCTCTTATCGAAGACAACTTAATTTACGTAAGAAATTACGTAAAAAAAAAAGACTTTCTGAAATCTAAGTACATTATGTCCACTGGATCCCCTTCGTCCACATATTTGTTGACCCCTTCAAAGAACTCTAATAGATTAGTAAGACATCATTTCCCTTTACAGAAACCATGTTGACTTTTGCCCAACAATTTATGTTCTTCTATGTGTCTGACAATTTTATTCTTTACGATTGTTTCAACTAATTTGCCCGGTACTGACTTTAGACTTCCCGGGCTGTAATTGTCATTATCACCTCTAGAGCCTTTTTTAAATATTGGCGTTACATTAGCTATCTTCCAGTCACTGGGTACAGAAGCCGATTTAAAGGACCGATTACAAACCATAGTTAGTAGTTCTGCAATTTCACATTTGAATTCTTTCAGAACTCCTGGGTGAATGCCATCTGGTCCCGGTGACTTGTTACTGGCATGTTACTGTTATCAATTAATTCCCAAACCTCCTCTAGTGACACCTCAATCTGTGACAACTCCTCAGATTTATCACCTACAAAAGCGGGCTCAGGTTTGAGAATCATCCCTTCATCCTCAGCCGTGAAGACTGAAGCAAAGAATTCATTTAGTTTCTCCGCAATGACTTTATCGTCTTTAAGTGCTCCTTTTGTATCTCGATCGTGCAGGAGCCCCATTGGTTGTTTAGCAGGCATCCTGCTTCTGATGTACTTAAAAAACATTTTGCTATTACCTTTTGAGTTTTTGGCTGGTTGTTCTTCAAAATCCTTTTTGGCTTTTCTTATTACATTTTTACACTTAATTTGGCAGTGTTTATCCTCCTTTTTATTTACCTCACTAGGATCTGACTTCCACTTTTTAAAAGATGCCTTTTTATCTCCCACTGCTTCCTTTACATGGTTGTTAAGCCACGGTGGCTCTTTTTTAGTTCTTTTATTGTGTTTTTTAATTTGGGGGTATACATTTAAATTGGACCTCTATTGTGGTGTCTTTGAAAAGTGCCCATGCAGCTTGCAGGGATTTCACTCTAATCACTGTGCCTTTTAATTTCTGTTTAACTAACCCCCTCATTTTTGCACAGTTCTCCTTTCTGAAATTAAATGCCACAGTGTTGGGCTGTTGAGGTGTTCTTCCCACCACAGGAATGTTAAAAGTTATTATATTATGGTCACTATTTCCAAGCAGTCCTGTTATAGTTACCTCTTGGACCAGATCCTGCGCTCCACTCAGGACTAAATCAAGAATTGCCTCTCCCCCTGTGGGTTCCTGTACCAGCTGCTCCAAGAAGCAGTCATTTAAAATATCGAGAAATTTTGTCTCTGCATTTCATCCTGAGGTGACGTGTTCCCAGTCAATGTGGGGATAATTGCAATCCCCCACTATTATTGAGTTCTTTATTCTGAGAGCCTCTCCAATCTCCCTTAGCATTTCATGGTCACTATCCCTGTCCTGGTCAGGTGGTCGATAATAGATCCCTAATGTTATATTCTTATTAGAGCATGAAATTACTATCCACAGAGATTCTGTGGAACATGTGGATTCACTCAAGATTTTTACTTCATTTGATTCTACATTTTCTTTTACATATAGTGCCACTCCTCTCCCTCCCCCCTCCCAGGACCTGTTCTGTCCTTCTGATATATTTTGTACCCCCGAATGATTGTGTCTCATTGATTGTCCTCACTCCACCAGGTTTCTGTGTTGCCTATTATATCAATATCCTCCTTTAACACGAGGCACTCTAGTTCACTCATCTTATTATTTAGACTTCTAGCATTTGTGTACAAGCACTTTAAAAACTTGTCCCTGTTTATTTGTCTGCCCTTTTCTGGTGTGTCAGATTCTTTTTTATGTGAATGTTTCTTGTCTGATCTGGCCCCTACTTTATCCTCTTCCATTCTCTCCTCCTGACTAAAAGCTAGAGAATCTCTATCAATAGACTCTCCCGTACTTTAATTTTCACAACCATATATGAATGTGTGACATTTCATATTCCTGCATAAATACTGGGTGAGGTTTAATGTAATGAATGAGAATTTTATTTTGTATCCTCTCATCGCTACCCCGGTGGCTCTGCAGAACAATTTATTGCAGTATTTAAAACTATTTAAATATAAAAAATAAAATAAAACAAAACCACATTTCTAAACACTATAAAACAAAAATAAGAGGAATTAAACTGAATACAAAGGAGAAAATATATAAATATAGTCATCATACTCCAACATTGGAGAGGGAAAGTTTTAGACTTAGAACTGTCCACAAAGGCACAGTCACCTGATGACCTAAAATGCAATGGTGTAATCCCTCAGGGGCAGATGAATCACAGTTAAAACTCCATCAGAAGAAAGTTCAAGAAGGAAATCTCAGATATAGAATGACAGAAATGTAGGGATGAAAAGGACCTCAGAAGGTCATCTAATCCAGCCCTCTGTGGTGAGGCAGGACCAAGTATAGCTAGACCATCCCTGACAGGTGTCTGTCCAACCTGTACTTAAAAATCTATAGTGATGATTATTCCACAACCTCCCTTGGAAGTCTGTTCCAGAGCCTAACTAACCTTATAGTTAGAAAGTGTATCCTAATAGCTAACCTACATTTCTATTGCTGCAGATAAAGTCCATTACTTCTTTTCCTACCTTCAGTGCACATGGACTATTGATCACCGTTCTCTTTGTACCAGCCCTTAACATATCAGGTCCTCACTCAGTCTTCTTTTCTCAAGACTAAACAAGCCCAGTTTAATTTTTTCCTCATTGGTCTTTTATGATTTTTGTTGCTGTCCACTGGACTCTCCAATTTGTCTACATCTTAAAAGTGTGGTGCGCAGACTTGGACACAGTATTCCAGCTGAGGCCTCACCAGTGCAGAGTAGAGTGGCACAATTATCTCCTGTGTCTTACATATGGCACTCCTGTTAATACATTCCAGAATGATATTCGCCTTTTTCACAACTGCATTGCATTGATGACTCCTATTCAATTCGTGATCCGCTATAACCCCCAGATCTTTTTCAGCGGTACTACTGCTGAGTAGGGTGACCAGATAGCAAGTATGAAAAATCATGATGGGGGTGGGTGGTGATAGGAGCCTATACAAGACAAAGCCCTGAATATCAGGACTGTCCCTATAAAAGCAGGACATCTGGTCACCCTACCGCGAAGTCAGTTATTCCCCATTATATAGTTGTGCATTTGATTTTTCCTTACTAAGCGTAGTACTTTGCACTTGTCTTTACTGAATTTCATCCTGTTGATTTCAGATTAATTCTCCAATTTGTCAAGGCCTCTTTGAAATCAAATTCTGTCTTCAAAGCACTTGTAATCCCTCTAAGATTGGTATCATCCATAAATTGTATAAGCATACTCTCTACCCCATTATCTAAGTCATTAATGAAAATATTGAATAGTGTTAGACCCAGGACAGACTCCTGTAGGACTCCACTAGATAAACAGCAAACCTTTGATAACTCTCTGAGTACAGTCTTTCAACCAGTTTTCCATCTACCTTATAGTAATTTCATCTAGATCACATTTGTCTAGTTTTCTTATCAGAATGTCACGTGGGACTCATGTCAAAAGCCTTACTAAAATCAAGATATGTCATGTCCACCACTTCCTCCCTATCCAGTAGGCTAGTAACCCTCTCAAAGAAGGAACTTAGATTGTTTTGGCATGATTTGTTCTCGGCAAATCCATGTTGGCTATTACTTATAACCCTATTATCTCCTAGGTGCTCACAAACTGATTAATAATTGGTTCCAGTATCTTTCTAGATATCAAAGTTAGGCTGACTGGTCTACAATTCCTCAGATCTTCTTTTTTCCTCTTTTAAAAAAAGTAATATATTTGCCTTTTTCCAGTTCTCTGCGACCTCAGCTGTCCTCTCTGAGTTTTTGAAGATAATCACTAATGATTCTGGGATTACTTCTGTTGTTTCCTTAGGTACCCTAAGGGGAATTTTGTCAGGCCCTGCCAACTTGAGTACAACTAACTTATCTAAATATTCTTTAACCTGTTCTTTCCTTATTTTGGCTTGTGTTCCTTCCCCTTTGTTGTTAATAAAAGGTGTGTAAAGTATCTAGCCACAATTATACTTTTTAGAGAATACTGAAGCAAAACAGGCATTAAATAACTCAGCATTCCTCTTGTCATCCATTATCAGCTCTCCTTCCCTGCTAAGGAGTGGACCTATACCTTACTTCATCTTTCTCTTGCTTCTAATGTATTTATGGAACCTCTTCTTTCCTTTTATGTCGCTTGCTATGTGTAACTCACTTTGTCCTGCAGCCTTTCTGATTTTGTCCCTACATATTTGTGCTATTCTTTTGTATTCATGATGGGAGCTATAACGGCCTCTTACTATTTTATGAGGATTGCTGTTGTGCCTTAAAACAAAGCCAAGGCCAACATGATAAAAGGCTTTACCAATAGGATGGTCGCTTTATGGACAGCCATTGTAAAGAATAATGTAAAGAGGAGGCATAATGTGACCATGATTACTCAAATCAGTAAGTAAACATACTGTCGTATTCATAACAAGTTATGAGCCAATGAGCAACACAGTGTAGTTCTACTAAGAGAGAAATACAATAACTGAACTTCTTGGCATTAGGAGATGTATTGCTGTTGCAAGGTTGGCATGCAATATATAAGGGAGCAGTCTGTGAAAATGTACAAATGAAATACTTTCAGACTAAGTATGATATATGGCTTTCTTTGGTAAGAACATGACTTACAGTGTTGACAAAATTATTTAGTTTGCTATTTACTGCCAAACAAGCCCCCTCTATGAGCAGTGATATAATAGAAGGAAGAACATCTTTCTGACAACAATCTCTACTACCCAAGAGCCAAACTTTTGTCTTCCCAGAGTTGAGAATAACGTATGCTACTTCTGAGGCATCCAGACAGCATTATCAGCCAAGCAATCTGGAAATACAGACTTAACTTGCAAAGTCCACAAGGGAAGAGATATGTAATTGTGTACCAACAGCATATGTATATATTACTAATTCTCTCACCTGGAGGCCTTCATTTATGTTGAGTAAGAAGTAAGGCAAGATAGACATTTGAGTCATGTGGCATTCCAAATTCTTCATAGCTGCAATGGAAAACTACACCTCTACCCCGATATAACGCGGTCCTCGGGAGCCAAAAAATCTCAGCGTGTTACAGGTGGGGCCGTGTTATATCAGAGTAGGGAGAGGAACCACTCCCCGCCCCAGCTCACCTCTGCTCTGTCTCTGCCTCCTCCCTAAGCGTGCCGCCGCCGCTCCGCTTCTCCCTCCCTCCCTCCATCCCTTTCAGGCTTGCCGCACCAATCAGCTGTTTGGCCTGGCAAGCCTGGAAGGGGGTGGGAGAAGTGGAGTGGTGGCAGTGCGCTCAGAGGAGGAGGCACAGATGAGATGGAGCAGGGAGCGAACTTCAGGAACAAACTTTTGTAACAAAGCCTTTTGTACTTTCCAGATTGCTGGAGGCTCTTTTCCTGTTTGTAAAGCCATCTATAAGAACGAAAAAATTATTAGCTAAAAATTGTGCTTATTTTCCTTCCAAAATTTATTCATTTTTTTCTTTAGAGATAAACTGGATATAAATTCTCCAGATTCCAACTACATCACTATTATGTGCTGATGGCACCAGGATATTAACTATGAGGTATATTCAGCACAGATCTACAGACTAAACCTCAAAATTTATTTCTTTAAGATCTTTGAAGCTGACCTAGCCAGCTACATCTATGCTGTGATGCCACAGCTACTGTACCATGCAATCAAACCATAAAAACCTGACAAATTTCATTTCAGCAATTTGTCACTTTTTTCAAAGTTTCATTTATCATCATGCCTTTGGTAGTATGAAAATAATTTTTAAAAACAAAACCACCAAATACCAGAAAAATGACTTCCCATAGTCCCTAGTGCTAGCTCTCTGAGACAGTAGAGTTCCCAGAGTACCTGACATTACAGCACGATACTTGCAGTTATGTGAAAACAAAAAGTTCAGTAGTAACTAGTGAACTGGACAAAGATTACATTTTCCCCTGACCTGCCCGTTACTTGCTGCGGCCTTACCTGGGGCCTCCCTGCTCCAGCTCACCTCCATTCCGCCTCCTCCCACGAGTGTGCCGCAGCTCCACTTCTCTCCCCTCCCTCCCAGGCTTGCTGCACCAATCAGCTGTTTGGTGTGGCCAGCCATGGAGGGGGCAGAAGTGGAGCTGAGCGGCGTGCTCGTGGGAGGAGGAGGCGGAGCAGAGGTGAGCTGGTGCAGGGACCGATTCCTTTGCACACACCCCCGCCCCTCACCTCTGCTCGTTTCCTCCCATGAGCATGTCGCTGCTCCGCTTCCCCCCCCCACCCCCCAGGCTTGCCACACCAAACAGCTGATTGGTGCAGCAAGCCTGGGAGGGAGGAGAAGTGGAGCTGCGGCATGCTCATGGGAGGAGGCGGAGCGGAGGTGAGCTGGGGTGTGGGGGCCCCAGGAAGGGCGGCAGCAAGTAACGGGCAGAAGCAGAAGAACTGCTTGCGGTAACACGAATTCGGATATAACGAGGTAAAGCAGCTCTGTTCCCTGGAGTGCTGCTTTACTGCGTTATAGCCGAATTCGTATTATATCCGGGTACAGGTGTACTGTAATCCATAGAAGCAAAGGGGAAGAGTTACTAGCTGCTGTAGAAACTTTAACTAATTGCTCAAAGCAAGTAATTCAAAGTTTCTACTTAATGCTGCATTAATGTCATTTTTGAGTAAGATATTCTGAAATATTAGCACGTGTGTATGGCTCATGCCAAACCAATACAATAAAATAAAAAGTGATCTGAAAATAAATACCTTGCAGACTGTACAGGTTTACTTTGTGGTTTTTTTGAACAGACTCTGACATACTCCTTTTTGTTTGCATTTTCAATGAACTTCACATACACCCGTTTGTATTTCATTTTTGCATCCCCAAAATATCCAAGATACTGTGAAAAGCAAAACAAAAACATATAAACACACAGATTTTCCAATTAAAGTTATTTTGCTAAGCAAAGGTATTCAATTTATCATGTACACATGTAAATACTAAGACCATCTATTTGGATACAAAAGAAATCTACTCTAAAACTGCTGTAATTTAGGAGGGAACTGCGTCTGGATTTTAAATATCCTTAAAATATAAATGAGTAAATAAGACAATATAGACACTGGTCTTGGTTTTCTCCTGCATCTGAGCTCTGCTAGGCACAGGGTGAGGGGCACCATCAGGGAGTGGGTTACTTTGCTGGTCTGCACTTACACTTGCATGGATGAGCAACGGGGGGGAAATCCTACTTTATACTGTCAATGTAGATCCATAAAGGGTCCTACACTAGCTGATCTTCAGAGTGGAGCTCCACTCCACCCTACCTCCTCTCTACCTCTTTGTCCCACAAACACTGCCAGGATGCAAGTATGGGGAAAGAGCACAGGACCCAGCTTTATCCCAGCTAAGAACTCCTCCTCACTAGGGGAATGCTAAACTGAGCAGTTGAGACCAGAATCTGGTTCTTTTGCATGATATGCATGGCACAAAGAAACCAGAATGAAAATGAGAACTGGCCCTGAACATATGACAGCAATTCTTATTGTTGTTCTGCTGAAAGTATCAGATGGACCCACTAACCATTCATTTCTAGCCCTAGAGTTAGGGAGATCTTTGCAGAAATGCTAGTGCAGAGAGTAAACAGAAATGTCATGTTCCTTTAATGCTCCAGGGTCAGACATTTTCTTCTGTGCGAGTAGGGGCCCAACCAAAAGTCACTGTGGTTTTACAAGGAATCTTCATACTTACACTATTAGTAGCAGCAAACTCTCTCTGTCCATCTCGAACTTCAGGAACAAACTTTTGTAACAAAGCCTTTTGTACTTTCCAGATTGCTGGAGGCTCTTTTCCCGTTTGTAAAGCCATCTATAAGAACAAAAAAATTATCAGCTAAAAAATGTGCTTATTTTCCTTCCAAAATGTATTCATTTTTTTCTTTAGAGATAAACTGGATATAAATTCTCCAGGTTCCAACTACACCACTATTATGTGCTGATGGCACCAGGATATTAACTATGAGGTATATTCAGCACAGATCTATAGACTAAACCTCAAAATTTATTTCTTCAAGATCTTTGAAGCTGACCTAGCCAGCTACATCTATGCTGTGATGCCACAGCTACTGTACCATGCAATCAAACCATAAAAACCTGACAAATTTCATTTCAGCAGTTTGTCACTTTTTTCAACGTTTCTTATATCGTCATGCCTTTGGTAGTATGAAAATAGTTTTTAAAAAACAAAACCACCAAATACCAGAAAAATGACTTCCCATAGTCCCTAGTGCTAGCTCTCTGTGACTGTAGAGTTCCCAGAGTACCTGACATTATAGCACGATATTTGCAGTTGTGTGAAAACAAAAAGTTCAGTAGTAACTAGTGAACTGGATGAAGATTACATTTACAGTTCAACTTTTAGTTCAATAACAATTAGCTCAAATAGATTATCTTCTTAAAACATTTGTGTCTTAAATATTTTAAACATATCTATAATTACCACTGCCCAGCCACTAGAAATCCATCATTTAAATATTAATCTATAAAGATTCTCATATTTTAAAGGGAATATTTTAAGTGTAGAAAAAACTTTAAAGTGTATTTTCAAATGGTTATAAAATGAGAAAAACCCTACAAGATTAGGATCCAACACTGCAAAGTGAGAATATTTTAAAACTAGTTATTCCTTAAACTTACCTGACAAACCTAGCAAATAATTAACACAACTTTTATTTTAAAAATTTCACTTCAACAGAGTCCATAGGAAGGCAAAGAAAACAGATATTTAGGAATGATTTTTAAAGTGACATGCAAAAGTAATAATCAAATCTGTGAGCTAGAACAATAGCAGAGGAGTGGACATGAGGAAGACAAAACAGAAGAAGAATCAGAAATGGAGAAAACAAATAAGGTTTCCTTAAACTCTGCAGACCTTATGAAGGGTTTTAGTGGATCCACATGGAAGCCATTCCTTGTTAGAGTAGCAAAGAAAGCCTCCACAAAAATAAAAAAATGAAAATCCTGAAACAAAAAGCTAAGGCACGTCTATACGAACAGTGCTGCAGCTGTAATAATGCAGCTGCGCTGCTGCAGCATGTCTGGTGAAGACACTCTATGCTGACGGAAGAGAGCTCTCCTGTTGGTATAATAAAACCACCTCTGTGAGCAGCAGAAACTATGTCGGTGGGAGAAGCTCTCCCACCAACATAGCGCTGCGCACACGAGTGGTTATGTCATTGTAACTTATGTAGCTCGGTGGGGTGGTTTATTCACACCCCTGAGCGACATAAATTATGCTGACATAGGCTATATCTACACTACAGCCTAAGACACATATTTCTTCACACCACACTCCTGAAAGCTTATCAAAGTCTTCAATAAGAATGTATTCTGGTGAGGTCAAGAATCCTTGAAAACTTAAGCTCTTTTGGAAAAAGTTAAAAGACATACACCAAATCTGGAAGACATCTATCAACTAACGTATGTATGTCTATTGACAATTTTGAGATCTAATTGAGATTATCTGCTACAGTTATTTACCTTTATCACTGAACTAGTATGAATGCTTGACACATAATTAAAGTGATGCATATTCCCTACCCAAAACTAGAACCACACCTGTATGCCATCTTGGCAGCATCACAAATATGTTGAGTTATGCAGTAGAATATTAGCCTCTGCCCTTTGGTAGTTTGATTGTTGATGTCTGCTTCAGGGTGTGTGTTGGTAATTACTCAGAACAAACATTTGGATTACCTTTAGCATATCTATATCTTCAATCTTCACTACAAATTCATCACGTTCTCTGTACATGCCCTCTCCTCCACTGTCCGTATTCTCCTCATCAGTACATCCTTCTATTGCAACAGCTGCCTGTATTTTTGCTAACTGGTCTGAAGTCACACCATCCTGGTCAGCTATCTTTAGGAGTTCTGCTGAACTTGTTTTCTCCTGAACATTTACCACAGGAGCAGTAGTGTTTGGAGATTCCTGCTTTACAAGAGCAGTGGTGTTGGCAGTAGTAGCAACTGCCATTTTTTCAGTTTCTGAAACAAAAAACAAGCAAGCATCGGTTATATGAATCATCAAGGATCAGCAACATAAAAAGGAAATTATGTTTATTTTATTTACTTTCCCAAACAATACATACAAAAAGCCTCCATTCTATAAGTTAAAATAGTAAAGTTAACTAGACCTAAGTTAAGCCTGTATCTAAAAAATTAAAATAATTAGTATTAACTCTGTATGTTTGCAGGAAACTGATTTTGTTATAGCTATAGCGCATAGACACTATGGTGATACGTGCCTTAGAACACATTGTTATTACACAGAGGACCAACAGGAAAACTCTGTGTTACTCTGTGGAACAAAGCAAATGGCAGACTCTAACCGATTACTATTTTGGATTTTGTTGGCTTCTGCTGATACGCAACTACATCTTCATCATTTTCATCAAATAAAGAAAAAGGAAAGTGGCTGTCATGTATAACACAAAACCTAAATCAAACATGAAAAAGTATTTTCTTGGTGGCACTTCTGGGTCACTCTCATTTTGCATCTTCCAATAAATTAACTGGTGGTTTCAGATTAGATTTTAACATTCTTAACAATCCTATAATACAATTTAGCACAAAGTAGTGCTTTGCAATGAGAATTAATGGTACAAAGTGAAGGAATGAAAAGCACTCCACTTCAGTATGCCACACTTAGTAGAAATTCCCAATTCCTCAAATGATTATTATTCCCTTTCCCCCTCAAGAAAGAAGACCTCTTTAGATATTGTATTACCATCTGCCCTCAAGACATACTTGCTTTAACTCCGTTTTGCTAATCTAACAAAACAATGCAAGCCACAATTTTATTGCTAATATCACACTTAGTGAACTAGCGTCAAAGGTTGGGACGTATCCTTTAAAAACACAAAAAATAAATGTATCATTTCCATGATAAATTTCAAACAATGAGGTACAGGAAAAAGAATATTCTATATAAATCATCATTATAAAATAATCCCAAAACAAGTTAACTGGATATTTAAATTATTGTATCTATATTACAAAAGTGCATATTTAGAAATAGGAGTCATTAAAATAATCACTATTGCCAAATTTGAATAATGTATATGAAAAGAGGTTACAGTGCATGCAGAATAAAATATTTCCTGTCACATGACTGCAAGCATAGTAAATGCACTGGTCCAGTGAAAGCTGCAACACTTATTTAATACAAAAGTTGGTATACAATTATTTTCCAAGTACATCTAGAACTTTTCCAAGAGCAGTAAAATATGAATGAGGTACACTAGTGTTACCATGGTAGAAAGGTATACATATTAATTGTGAATATTTTTACATTTTTATATTGTTGAGTCTAAAAATAAACACATGTACAATTGCACATATATAAGGGAATCAGTACTGACTCTGCATGACCAGCATGTTGCAGAATGTCAATTATTGTTATTTTGGATAAGGTACAAATACTTCTCCTTATAACAGAAGAGGAATTTGGTGGCATACATACGTATTATAATTTTATACAAAATAGTGAAAAGATAGTACAACTATATTTTTAAAACAAAGTATGAAGAAAAAAAGGTTAAAATAAAGCTTCACTTACTTTTCTCAGAACAATGTTCTGAATGTTCAACAAAAGGGAAACTCCTTTTCCACATATGCTCTGTAAAAAGTTCTTAAATGCAATTTTTGATTTAAAAAGATGTACACATTATCTTTGGCTAGAAGTACTAACTGGGAGACTGTCCACACTGCTTTAACATTCAGAAAAAATACTGGCTATTTAAACATTTTAAAAATTCAGTATTTTGCACTGAGAGAAATGAACAAAGCTTTATTTTAAGATGTTTCCTTCCTCTGCTCAAAAACTGAAGTTATAAACTAATCAGTTTAATTAAATATACCCACAAAAGCAAACAAGACAGTTATTCAATCAAAATTGTTTCCTTTGTACTAAATACACAGTACAATAAATCCTTTTGTATTAGGTTGTTATGCCAAATTATTATTTTCTAAATTAAAAATATACTTTTGGGTCACATTAGCTACAGCACATCAATTTACACTTATTTCATTTCAGTAAAAACATCCAGGAATTATTTATAGTGAAAGAATTAAAATAAAATCTTATTTATATTGGCCCTGGTCAGAGTTAATTCGAGCATATGTAAATTTGCACAGAGAAATGCTTTTACTAAGTACATATATTCATCTTCAACAAGATTACTTTTGATAAATACGAACTGTGGAGCAGACTGCTTTAAAATCGTTAAGTAATTTTTCCAATGGCTGGAAGAAGAAGATGGATGATATTTGTAACAGAGTCTCTCTGGAGTGCCAACTTTGCTGGGTGGGGGCTGCTTGCCACACAGAGTTACCACCACAAAGTTAGGCCAGTCCAGGCTCTAGCCCTTTAGGGTATGTCTACATAGCAAAGAACAATCTGTGGCTGGCCCGTGCCGGCTGACTTGGCCTCAAGAGGCTTGGGCTACAGGGCTGTTTCATTGCTGTGTACACTTCCAGGCTAGGACCCTGCAGGGTATTAGGGTCCCAGAGCACCCGAGCCCAGAAGCCTACCCAGCAATGAAACTGCCCCGCAGCCTGAGCCCTGCAAGACCAAGTAGGTTGGCACAGGCCAGTCACCGGTTTTTCTTTGCTGTGTAGACATACCCTTAGTCCTTGCAGTGGGCTGCATCCTTGTAGTCCTGCTTACTTTGTGATGGGCGCGGAAAAGCAAAAGTCCAAATTCAGGAAAGAACAAGCCCCTTCTGGGGTCAACAGAAAGTAAAAAGTTCAGCAGCACCACCTTACTTCAGGAGGGCCTAAGTAGCAACTTTACTGGAGTTCTTACGGCCAGATAGCTGCGTCAGTGTCTCTGTAGCAGGCTTGCCCCGGTGTTTGCTAGACTCCTTGCAGAGCTGGCAGGGTCTCTCTCATGGGGGGTTCCTCCCGCTGCTTCAGGACCACTCCAGACGTTACCTTCTCAGGGCTTCCCCCGGCCGACTGCAGTTTCCTCCTTTTAAAGCCCTCCTCCCTACCATGCATGATTGGCAGGGCTGAGGCTACCTTTGCACACACTGCCTCCCTAGTCCCTTTGCTGTCAGTGCAGGACTTACACACCCTATCATAGTATTACAGAGCAAAAGAGACAAATATTTCACAGCTAGCGAGAAGGAAAGAAGTACTGCTCAAAGTCTGGAGGATAGAGCTGAAATTCAGAGGGATCTTACTGGAGAACTGGGCTATAGGCAACAAAATGAAATTTAACAAAGACAAACGTAAGGTACACTTAGGGGAAAAAAACAAATGCACAAATATAGAATGGAGGATAACTGGTTTGGCAGTAGCACTGCTAAAAAGGATCTGGGAGTTGTGGTGGGTGACAACCTGAACATGCCTCAGCAACGTGATGCTGTTGCAAAAAAAAAAAAAAAAAAAAAAATGCAATTTTAGGTTGCATTAACAGAGGCATAGCCTGTAAGTCCCGGGAGGTGAAAGTATCGCTCCACTTGGTGTTGATTAGGCCTCAGCTGGAGTACTGTGTCCAATTTTGGTAACCAATGTGTAGGAAGGATGTAGAAACTGGAAAGGATCCAGAAGCAAGCAACAATGATCCAAAGGATGGAATGCAAGCCGTATAAGCAAAGGCTGAAGGAACTGGGTATGTTTAGTTTGGAAAAGAGAAGATTAAGCGGGGGGATACATGATAGTGGTCTTCAAATACCTGAAAGGCTGCCATAAAAAAGATGGAGAAAAGTTGTTCTCTCTTGCCTCAGAGGACAGGAAAGGAGGCAATGGGTTCAAACTACAGCATAGCAGATTTAGATTAAATCTCAGGAAAAACTTCCTAAGTGTAAGAACAGTAGGACAATGGAACCTAGGGAGGTTGTGGAAGCTCCTTCACTGGAGATTTTCAAAAGGAGGCTGGAGAGCCATCCATCTTGGATGGTCTAGACCCAACAAATCCTGCATCTTGGCAGAGGGTTAGATTTCATGGCCCTTACGGCCCCTTCCAACCTATGATTCTATGACTCCCAAGACTAGCTATAAGAGATTCTTCAGAGATGCCACATGCGGGCAGAGGTACATTCCAAACACACTGTATTTGAGATATGAAGGTAGCTTATGTGAACAGCAACAAAGAATTTACTGAACTTAACAGATATATGGAAACCCTGGCCCATATTCTTCTAGGAAGCATCCCGGTTAACACAGGGATCTTTATGGATATATTTTTAGCATGGAGCTCCAGGACAACACCCTATTCTAATTCTGTGCACTTAAAGTATCAATACCTTCTTATACAAAGTAATCATCAATATGCTCTAAGCATGTTCTATGTATAAAAAGTTGTTATAAGAGACAAAGTGGCACTGAACTCTAGGTGTCAAAATTCTTTCTGAGATGCATACATTTTTAGTGATAATTAGGTCTCCTAAGCGGTATCCAGTAATTTACAAACTTAATGGATCCACCATTTTCCCTAGTCCCCAAAGATTCATGGCTTGGACATTGTTTTGGGGAAGGTGGTCTGGATACAGTTCCTCTGTGAATAATAAATGCCTCTACTCTTGACTTGGCTAGAGACACTGCTGTTAGATTACTTGAGGCATTCCTTTTCCCAAGGGTCTGTGAGCCAGCTACAGAGAGTTGCCACCAAACTAATGGACGGGTCTGAAAGTTCTACAAATTTGTCTCTGGAGAGCCACAATTGTAGCTGACTGTAAAGTGTGTGGCAGCATTAAATCTCATTTAATATGCATGTAATATTAAAGGGCAGAAGAAACACAAACTGGACAAGCATTCAAAAAGATTGCTTACAGGAAATCAAAAGGAGCCAGAACCACTAAAGTAACTGGGTATTCTTTATGCTGTTATCCTTTAAAGCATTTGGGCAAATGATGATGAAGCGAAGCCTGCTGAGGCAGACCCTGACCTCTGTTAGTAGAATCTGCCCTTTTTGCTTTTTGGAGTCTGATGAGTTCTTCATTGTGAACTTCTGGCCAAGTGTTGCCTGGAAACCCTGTGACTGGCATTTGAAGGTGAAAGCGTGTTTCTCTCCAGATGTTGCAGAGACCCTGAGACCTGAAAGTGATCATGGTGTGCATTGTCTTGCCACTGAACAAATTATGCCCCTCAAAAGGGTAGATCTAGACTTCCGTTGGAAAGTGAGAGAAATCTAGTCACAAAGACCAGCAATATAGTGACTGCAGTCACTGTCTTTGCTAAAACATTAGCAGCATCACAGTCTGCAGGGCAGGTCCAGCACTTGTCAAATCCCAGTTACCACGGTTTTTGCCTCCTATTTATCAATTGCATCACGAAAACATCAAAGTATTTTAAAATGTAGATAAGAAAAGAAAACAGTTTGCTGAAAATACTTTCAGAGGAAGCACTAGTAATTAAAATGTATGATTGCTGACAAGAATTCTACGATATACAGAATAGACACATTAATATTAGCAGAAGAACTATATATAAAATATAAATAGTGCCATCACTGCCATCCCACGTTGCATTAGTTAGGACATTTACCTTTCAAAAATTCTATTTCTCTAAAGTCATCTACTTTGTGCTTAATAGTATAAAGTCTGAACTCCTCCTATTTAGAAAAATATAGATAAAACACATTCTCAGCTGGCGACTGTAAAAATAAATGTTTTTATAAATAACTCTCTTTTATGTAACTCAATCATCACTGAAAGAACATACTCAGTTCCACCAAGGTAAAAACAATATTTTCTGGAAGTAACTCAATTATGTAATCATGATGAAATTTCTTTAAAGACACTGTTGCATTTTTACACTCTTTACTGTCCATGTGATGAAACATTTGGTACTAGACTGTTGAGTTTTACAGGCAAAACCTTATCTACCATTTTGAGTTAGAAAATAATAGAGTTGACATCAGTTTACTAAAATACAAGTTTCTCCATTCCAAGCCAAAATCATCTTTTATACTGAAAAAGAAATATTTAAGGATATATTTTCAAAACATTGTACACGGATTTAGCCACATAACTTCCACTATTGTGGAAAACACTAACTTAGTTAAATCTCAGTTCAATAATTTTAATATTACTCCTAAATTTTAGTGTGACCTAACAAAGCTCTTTTGAAAGACATGTTTATCTAAAACTAAAGATATCTAAATTAAAAAGTAAAGTATATGCAAAATCTACAGAATTATGTCTTTAAAAGTAAACAACTATTTTACCTGATTTGTTTTTTTTGTCAGCAGTATCATCCAAAGCTGATAATGCTGTAGAAATGCTCTTCTGAAGATCGTGGTTACCCCCTACAGAATCATCTTCATCAGAAGAAAATGAAGGCAATGTTTCCAAATTTTTCTTAAGTTCATCATCAACTTTTTTGGTTGGACTTTCACAGGCACCCTCAACAGACAAAGGAGCTGCTGCTGGCTGTGGCTTTGAAGGTGGCTGGGGAACTGGGGCACGGACTATCTGGGTAACTGGCCGCCTAGTCCTGTTAGGCATTCGTACAGCAGGTGCTGAAAACTGTTGCCTGGGCCCAGATTTTAGAAAGTCTAAAAAAGATGCAAGGAATCCGGTTTTGACTTCTGGTTGCTTTTCTTCCACTTCTTTAATTTTTTGCCTCATTCTTTCTTGGTGTTGATAAATATCATAACTTTCAGAAACAGGAGAAGAATATGGTAAACATATGTCAGTTCCTCTTACATTCTGACGTTTGCATTGTCCACTTCGTTTCAGTTGTTTCTGGCTTGCATTGTCATCTTCTGTAGCATTTTTTATTTGGCTTTTTCCTTTACTTTTTTTCTTTTGAAAGTTCCCTTGACTTAAATCTTGGTTCTCTTCTTCAGCTTTGCTACCACTTCCATCTCCTGGTTGTAGCACAGATATTGGTTGCAATGGACCTTTAATCTTGTTACCTACTACAATGCCATCATCACAACCCATATTAAAATCATTATCTGATGTAACGCTCTCTTCACTTAGACTCCGACCACTTGAAACAAATTCTGAGTCTCTAGCATTCAGTGTATCATCAATGGGAACATCATTGTCTTCTTCAGATTCATGACTAATGCTAGGCTGTTTCTTAACTTTGCCAGAACCTTGTTCTTGCTCCTCCTGACTAGGTCCGAGGCCTGAAGAAGTCATTCTAGCTGATATGTTTTGATCAGAAGTTTCCATACGTTGATCAAGGATCACATGTTTTGATTGTATTGTAGACACTGTTGTAAGGTTTATAGTAACTTGGCTTCCATTTAGAGAAATATTATTTATGCTGTGTGGTTTTCCAACTACAGTGGGTGAGGAACTGAAACTAGGAGATATGTGACGTACACCTATTGACTGGAACTGAGATTTGGAATCATCACCATTTTCAACAGATTGAATTTCTTCTTCATGAGATGTGGATTTGGCAAATTCTGATGGTGTGACCCCACATGCTGCTGCTGTTGCTGCTAAGATGTCATCTACATTAGACAATATATTCCTCTCATCACTGAGAAGCATAGACTCTGGAAAACATATCGAACCAAGAGAAACAAACTGATTCTTTGATTCATGTTGATTTGGTTGAGTAAAATGGTCTTTTGATGTCATATGTTGCTGTAGTGGTTTTGAGGACTCAGAAATGTCCATTTTAATAACTTCTGCATTTTGAGGATGAAGCTGTTGCTGAGAATGACCCCCATTACTTTGAATAATGTGATTATCCATTTGAAGGAACTGATGTGCTACCTGCTGAGGACTCTGTATTCGTCGCACATGTGGAGATGCCTTTGCTTGTCCTAAGCCTGACTGCAGTATTGACTGCTGAAGAATTTGTAAGTCACAGGCAGATTCCAGAAGTACTTGTGCATTAGGCAAACATAGTTGATTGCCATGCCTCAAGGCATGAGCTTGAATCTGTGATGATGTGCTAATGACTTGGCCCTGCTGTTCTTGGGCCTTAGTTTCATGTACCTTATGCATAAGAGAATGCTGCTGGTTTAGTTCTTTAGCATTTACACTTACTTGTGTTGTCTGCATTAAATTAGCTGCCTTTTTAATATCATGGCTTATTACATTAGTGATATGGCCAATCTGCTGAGTAAGCTGTGCCATAGAACCAACCATCCTCTCGTCTTTTTTTGACCCTTGAAGAGTAAGCCCAACGACTTGATCTTCAAGACGAGAATTACTTCTGATTACACTTTGAGAATATCTGTCATCTGCCTTTGAGACCCTATAGGCAGCGTCCTGAGCATTAATTTCACTATCAGTTAGCCTTTGGGTAGAGGATTCAAGAGAAGCTTGCTGTTGTAATGCCTGTAAATCTTGCATTGACAATTCATCTTCCTGTTTTGATGAAGCATACAAGTTAGAGTCAGATTTCCTTTTAACATATGTTTTTGTATCTGAGGAAGATCTATTGTTCTGCAGTGTCTGTGAATGAGCTGGGGATGCAAAAGTAGGAGACTGAACAGCTGTCAAAAACTTTTGAGACTGTGGAGAAGATGATTCTTGTGTCTGAGAATTCTGAGAAGAACGTAAAGAAATATAGTTCTGGTTTGGGCTTGAGGCTGACAAATTTTGAATACGAGGGGAGGAAGAAAATGGAAGAGAAGGTGAAGTTAATGTTAAAGATTGCCCTGATGTATAACTTTCTGAAGGACTAACAGCTGACAAAACCTGTGATTGAGATGAATAACTAACCTGTGATTGGTTAACGGGAGATAAACCCTGAGAGTGATTAGAAGAATAACTCTGAGATTGGCTAACTGAAGAAAGATCCCTTGTCTGACCAGAGTAGTTCTCATTTGGAACTGAAGTTAATACCTGTTGATCTGCAGAGTAACTTAGTGTTGTCTGACTATCAGAAGTTATAGTTTGCGACTGCCCAGAAAAAGTCAGTGTTTTATATAATGAGGGCAGTTTCTCAACCTTGCTAGATGAGAAAACTTGTGAATGACTGACAGATGGCATATTCTGTGACTGTGTGGAAACATAGTTTTGGGATTGGCTGACTGACAACAGACTTGGCAGCTGTGCTGTAGAATAGATTTGTGCTTGGCCTGCTATTACTGAACTCTGGTTTTGTGCAGTTTTGGAATAGCTTTGTGTCTGCACAGGAGAGACTACATTTTGAGGTTTGGGTGTCTTTGTTGACCTTGATAGCTGCTTTGTAGAACAGTTTTTTGCTTTTGCTGTAGAAGTAGATGGGAAACCAGGTGATGGAATTGCAGATGTATAGGACTGAGCAAGTTCCACTGAGACTTGAGAGGTCTTCTGTTGTGATCCTCCATTGCTCACCTGAGTAGCATCTCCAACTGGACTGCAGGGCAGTGCTGACTGCCTGGATGTATCCTGAAAATTAACTCCACTTGTACTTGATAAATAACTGTGTAAGGAATGCTGTGAACCAGTCAGTTGTGCCTGAACAGACTGTGTACTTGAAGGCCGCTGATGGTGTTTAATAACACTACATTCTCGCTGAAGTGCTCTATCAATGGAGGCAGTAGAACCAGAAAAGACAGATGTGCTATATGCCTGAGAAGCCTGCTGAGCTCCTCCAAGTGTTGAAGGCAACAAACTAAACTGAGGTTGCAAGAGATGGGGTGCGGACTCTTGAGCAGAACGGTACGTTGATGACTGAGGTGGTATGCTGGTACTTAAAACAGAGCTGCCTAAGCGCTCAAATGTCAAAGCAGTTGGAACTGTGCCTTGTGATGTCTTGATTTGCAATAAAGGGTCATGAGCAGTTAAAAGACCATTTGATGTAGCACTGAATGTTGCATCTTGAAGTGTGAGAGATGGAGTAGTAGCAAAGTTTCTACTACTGAAAGAATTGGGATGCTGATAAGCTGATAATGCAGATGTTGGTGGAAATGTTCCAGAGGTTGGCAATGCTCCAGTAACAAATAGTTCTGTTGCTGCTGAGGAATGCATACCTGGGGAGGAAAAAAAAAGTGTAAAGAAACTTTATAAGTAATAATATTTTGAACTTCCATGGCTCATTTTATTGTACAATCTCAAAGCCCTTTACAAGTGTAAATACAGACTCAACACTGCTGTGAAGGAAATAAGTAGTGTTATTCTTCGATTTAAGCAAAAATACATCACAAAATGTTTACTTGCACACCTATGAATATAAAAGGACACATTTTTGGAGTCTGTTTTTCAAACTGGGCCTCCATTTTTGCAGGCATAATGAACTCTACACTGCAGTTAATTGCCAAGAATAAGCACAAACTGAAATTATGTATTGTTGGTGCAAAATGTGCCAAAAAAAAAATAGAAAAAAAAAAAAGAGAGCCCTGTTTGAAACCTCAGGCACCTTTATATTTATTTTTATCTATTTAGTTGCTTTGATTTTAATCTATATGAAACGTCACATATCCACAACTCTTAATATACATTAAAATACACCATAGGAGTTAAAAAACACGTATCAAAGCAGTAGCACTTTTCTTACTCTTTCTCTCCCCAGCCTAACACACCTCATATAATTATCAGACAACAGAACACAACGGCTTAAGGAAGCTATAGAACACTTCTTTCAGTAATGTACAGATTTCATTAAGTGATGGTCACTCATGAATGCCTGGGCTAAAAGGAAAAAAATGTCTGTTACTGTGAAAAAAATTTACATTGCACTCCTAAAAGATGCAATTTTATAAATCTATATCAAAACATTTATTGAATTGGAGTTCTGTCAACAGTTTTTACAACTTATTTTCTGAGAAACTGCATTTATTTTGCTGCATGTATACTTTTAAAAGGAGGTTTTGCTCTGAGGGGTGGAAAAGAAATGCATTTATATTACAATTGTATGTATAAAATGGAATAAAAGCATCCATGACATCCACACTATGAGTATCAGATCAAAATGTCTGACATTCACTACTTGCAGCCTTGCTTTGCTGCACCATCCTTAGCTGATAAAAAAAAAAAAAAAAAAAAATCAATGGAATATAAATTCTGTATTACTTGAATTATAATACAAGAATTATCTTATTAGATTTAAGCCTAGATACAATCATATTATTCAATGACTTCTTGCACTTCAATAGCATTTCCCATCCCAGCTCAAAGAGCTTTACCAACAGTGGATATTAAGATTCACAACGTCCCAGAGTAAGAAATTATTATGATCCCTATTTTAGAGATGGTAAACAGAAGCATTGAATAGTTAAGTGATTTGCCCAAAGTCTTACACGAAGCTAAGGAAAAGCTAGAGAACCTTGGTTCTATTCCTCACTTCCAGTCCATATCCACAAAACTATCCTTCCATTAACAAATAATGAAAGCCCTCAAATAGATTTATATAATCTTACATTTAAAAATATATGCAATTAGTCAATTAATCTCTGGAGCCCTACCCTGCTGCTATTGAAAGTTAAATGCAGTGTTCTTACTGACTTTCATGGGAACCAGATTGGGCATAGGGCAGTGATTCATATAGTTCAACTTTCAGTTCAGTGGCTGAGGGGAAAAAAAATAGCTTTTTAGCTTTGAACTACTATTTGAGAATAAGTAAAATCCTCACAAAGAAGAATTTCAGTTTTGACACAATTACCTCAGCAAATAAATTCCATTAAAATAATTTAAAATATTTCAGTTGTTTCATGTTTTATAGCTGCAGCAGGGCACCATTACAGTTTAATCGCAAAACTGCTTAGACAGCATCAACTGAGGCAGCTCAAGAGGGCATTTCGATGGCCTTTCAGTTCAACAGAAATTAAACCCTTATAATAAAAAGAGAAGCATTTTAGCACCAATTTAAAATTTGCAAGCTGTACAAACAAATATTTTATATACTATTGGTAAATATATCTATATGGATGCAGTAAATAGAAATTTTAAGTAACATTCAAACACCAGTCAGATTCTCCCAAGCACAGAAATATTTATTGCCATAGAGGCAGAAGGACTACTGTATTAAAAAACAAAACAAACAAACAAAACCAAAAAAAACCCCACGGTTACCTACCTTCTTGTAACACTTCTTCAGGATGTGTTGTTCACGTCCATTCCAAGTAGGTGTGCACGTGCCACGTGCAGTTGTCAGAAGGTTTTTCCCCTAGTGGTACCCATTGGGTCAGCTGTGGAGGCCCCTGACGTGGCACCTTCACACCGGTATATATAGGTCCCTGCCACCAGCCACCTCTTCAGTTCCTTCTTGCCAGATACTCCGACAGAGGGGAGGCAGGTGGGTCTTGGAATGGACATGAGCAGCACATCTAGAAAAACAATAGTTACAAGAAGGTAAGTAACCGTTTTTTCTTCTTCAAGTGCTTGCTCACGTCGATTCCAAGTAGGTGACTCCCAAGTATTTCCTAGGAGGAGGGGTCAGAGTTCATGGAATTGCTGATTGAAGCACCACGCTGCTGACTGCTGCATCTTCCCTGGCATGCTGGGTAATGAGAGGTGAAAATGTGAATTGATGATCACGTCGCTGCCCTGCAGCTCTCCTGGATCGGGACCTGGGCCAGGTATGCCACCAAAGACGTCTGCGCCCTTGTAGAATGTGCTGTTAGTGCTAGGGCAGGTATCTTTGCCAAATCATAACATGCCCTGATACAGGACAAGATCCACGATGAAATTCTTTGAGAAGACATCCTATCAGCTACTGCCACAAACAACTGAATTGACTTATGAAACGGCTTTGGGTGCTCGATATAAAAGGCCAATGCTCGCCTATGTCCAAGGACTGGAGTCTTTGCTCCTGACTGTTAGCGTGTGGCTTAGGGTAAAAGACTGGGAGAAAAATGTCCTGATTGGCACAAAACAGAAACAACCTTTGGGAGAAAGGCTGGGTGAGGCCTAAGCTGCACCTTGTCTTTATAAAAAATGGTGTAAGGAGGGTCAGAAGTTAAGGTCTTAAGCTCAGACACTCTCCTAGTTAATGTTATTGCGACCAGGAATGCCACTTTCCATGACAGATAGAATAACAAGCAAGTCACTAGGGGCTTGAAGGGGGGCCCTATTAGTCTTGAAAGAACCAGACTGAAGTCCCAAACCAGGATCAGCTGCCTAACTTGTGGGTATAATCTGTCAAGACCTTTAAGAAACTGACCCAACATCAGGTTGGAGAAGACTGATTGGCCAGCCACTCCTGGGTCGAATGCTGAAATGGCAGCTAGGTCAATCCTTATTGATGAGACCGACAGGCCCTGCTTCTTTAAATGCAGCAGACAGTCTAAGATGAGAGGTATCAATGTCTGCAATGAAAGGGTACGGGCCTGCAAACACCAGACTGAGAATCTTTCCCACTTGGCCAGGTAGGCGGCCCTGGTGGAGGGTTTCCTGCTGCTAAGGAGAACCTCCTTAATGGGATCGGAGCACATTAGTTCTACTTGGTTTAACCAGGAAGCTTCCAAGCTGTAATGTGGAGAGACTCAAGGCTGGAACACTGGAGACGGTTGTGGTCTTGAGTGATCAGGTCCGGAAGGGCAATGAGATTGGGGTATCCACCGACAGCTCCAGGAGCATGGTATACCAGTCCTGGAGAGGCCTAGCTGGCGCTATCAGTATGACTGTGGCCCTCTCCCTGCTGAACTTGAGCAGAATCTTGTGGATGAGCGGGAAAGGCAGGAGCACATACAGCAGGTGGTCCATCCAAGGAAGGAGGAATGCGTCCACGAGGGAGCCCAGGTTGTGATTCTGGAAGGAACAGAACTGCAGGCAGTGCCTGTTGGTTTTTGTAGTGAACAGGTCAATCTGGGGAACTCCCTGCTTTTGGAAAATGCTATTCACCATATCTGGGTGAATGGACCACTTGTGGTTGTGGAATGATCTGCTGAATTGGAGAGAATATCCCACTTCGATTTGAGGTTATCTGGGTTGAAGCATGACAGACGATTCACAAAACAGGGCGAAAGGTCCAGTGAGTGGACTGGTGTGTTGCCCCAGGTGCGCCATCAAAAGGCTTGCTTAAAGCCTTATGACTGCCTCGCCGAGCCCTGGCCTTGATTGGGCAGTGGATGGTGATGAGCTTACGCCTACCATGCCTGCCCCACTTCCCGGAAAAGTCCTGCCTAGGCTGGGGAAGGTAGAAGTGCTGAGGGGGTTGGGGCTTAATGTGTTTCTTCTGGGTGGCAGGGGTATGCAGACCCAACAATTTCAATGTTTCCGATGAATCCTTTAGGCTATGGAGCCTGGAATCTGTCTACTCAGAAAACAGCCCCATGCCGTCAAAGGGCAAGTCTTCAATTGTTTGTTGGACCTCTGGGGGAAAGCCCAACATCTGGAGCCATAAGCTCTTCCTCATGGCTATGGCGGAGGATATGGTTCGTGTGGCAGAGTCTGCAGCATCCGTAGTCAAGAGGGACAGGAAAGTAGTTGGGTAAGTACAAGGAGGAGCTAATGAGGAACAGTTAAACCATACTTTTTAGGTGACAAATCTGAGGAACTGTCCCAGATTGAGGAGTCGGTAGAGGAGGTTTTGGCAAAAATTGATAAATTAAACAATAGTAAGTCACCAGACCAGATGGTATTCACCAATACTTCTGAAGGAACTCAAATATGAAATTGCAGAATTACTAACTATGGCATGTAAGCTATTGCTTAAATCAGCCTCTTTACTAGATGACTGGAAGATAGCTAATGTAATGCCAATTTTTAAAAAAGGTTCCAGGGGTGATCCTAGCAATTATAAGCCGGTAAGCCTAACTTCAGTACCAGGAAAACTGGTTGAAACTATAGTAGAGAACAGAATTATCAGACACACAGGTGGACACAATATGGTGGGGAAGCATCTACATGGCTTTTGTAAAGGGAAATGATGCCTCACCAACCTATTAGAATTGTTTGTGGGGGTCAACAAGCACGTGGACAAGGATGATTCAGTGAATATAGCTGAACAAGGTCCCTTACCAAAGACTCTTTGGCAAAATAAGCAGTCATGGGATAAGAGGAAAGATCCTCTCATGGATCAGTAGCTGGTTAAAATATAGGAAACAAGGGCTAGGAATAAATGGTCAGTTTTCACAGTGGAGAAAGGTAAATAATGGGTCCCCCAAGGATCTGTACTAGATCACTGCTGTTCAACATATTCATAAATGATCTAGAAAAAGGAGTAAATGGTGAGGAGGCAAAGTTTGCAGAGGATACAAAATTACACAAGATAGTTAAAGTCCAATGCTGACAGCGAAGAGTTACAAAGAGAACTCACTAAAGGCAGTAACTGGCAACAAAATGACAGATGGCATTCAGGGTTGAACAGTGCAAAATAATGCACCTTGGAAAACATAATCCCAACTATGTCTAATGATGCGGACTAAATTAGTTGTTACCACTCAAGAAAGAGACCTGGGTGTCATCATGGAGATTCTCTGAAAACATCCATTCAGTGTGCAACGGCAGTCAAATGAGCTAACAAAATGTCAGCAACCACTAGGAAAGGGATAGATCAGGGGTTGGCAACCTTTCAGAAGTGGTGTGCCGAGTCTTCATTTATTCACTCTAATTTAAGGTTTCGCGTGCCGCTAATACATTTTAATGTTTTTTAGAAGGTCTCTCTCTACAAGTCTATATATTATATAACTAAACTAGTGTTGTATTGTAAAATAAACAAGGTTTTCAAAATGTTTAAGAAGCTTCATTTAAAATTAAATTAAAATGTTGATCTTACGCCACCGACCCACTCAGCCCGCTGCTGGTCTAGGGTTCTGTTCACCTAGGCCGGCAGTGGGCTAAGTGGGGCCTGCGGCCGGAACCCCAGCTGGGAAGGGTCTGGCAGCCAGAACCCCAGACCGGCAACGGGCTGTGTGGGGCTGGTGGCCGGGACCCCAGATCGGCAGTGGGCTGAGCGGCTCAGCTCACTGCCGCTCAGGGGTTCCATCCTCCGGCTCCTGCCAGCCGGGATCCCAGCTGCCAGACCCCTCAGCCGGGTGCCGGTCTGGGGTCCCAGCCCTGCCCATATACAGTGGGTACCTACCTTCTCCCTGGTTCTGGCCCATTCTCTTCCTCTCTCTGCACTGAGCTGAGAGTTGGAGTGGACCGAGCACAGGGCTGGCGGTGAAGGGTTTGGCCAGGAGCTAAAATGAAGGAGGGGGCTCAGGGTTGGGGTAGGAGGTTTGGGTGTGGGGGCACTTACCTGGGCAGCTCCCATGTGGTGTGAGGGGTGCAGGTGGGAATATGAGTGAGGGTGCAGGGGCTCCCGTTTGGTGCTCAGAGTGGGGGTGGGGATGTGCAGGGTGCATAGGATGTGGGGGGGGTGGGGATGTGGGGGTGCAAGAGTCAGAGCAGAGGGCTAGGGGCATGTGAGGGGGGTGCAGGTGTCAGGGTAGGGGGGGCTGGGTATGTGTGGGGGTGCCAGTCAGGGCTGGGGTCATGGGGGGAGTCAAGGAGTCAACAGAGGGCTGGGTGGTACAGGGCTCAGGGCAGGGGCCTGGGGGTGTGTGGGGGTGCAGGTCTCAGGGCAGAGGGCTGAGTGTGTCGGGGGGGGAAGGGGATCAGGGCTCAGGGCAGAGGGTGGAGTGACTGCACCCCCCAGAACACCCAACCCCCCCTGCTCCTTGTCCCGACTACTCCCTCCTGGGACCCCACCCCCTATCTAAGCCTCCCTGGCCCTTATCTCCTGACTGCCCCCCTTAGGGCCCTACCCCCTACCTGTCCCCTGACTGCCCCAACCCTTATCCACATCCCTACACCCAGACAGACCCCCTGGACTCCCATGCCTAATCGCTCCCTGCCCCCTGACAGGATCCCCAGAACTCTGGACCCATACAACCACCCCACCCGCTCCCTGCCTGCCCCAACCCCTCTCCACACCCCTACCTCCTGGCAATCCCCCCAGAACTCCCAACTCATCCAACTCCCCCAGCTAATTGTCTCCTGACCACCCTCTCCAGAGACCCCCCCATCCTAACTGCTCCCCCAGAACCCTCTTTGCTCCCTGTCCCCTGACTGCCCTGACCCCATCCACCCCCTAAACAGACCCCGGGACTCATATGCCCCATCTAACCCCCCTGCTCCCTGACTGCCCCCTGCAGAGACCCTCACCCCTAACCACCCCCCAGTATACCAGCCCCCCATCCTGCTCCCTGTCCCTTGACTGCCCGGAGCCGGCCTCCTTACCATGAGGCTCCTCGCTCATCCGGAGCCCTGCCGCCGCCACCACCACCACTGCTGCCACCCCCCCGCGTGCAGCCCTGCTCCACCCCGCCCCTCAGAGCTCTGTGCGCGCGGCAGGAGGGCTCTGGGTGAGCGGGGAGCATCTTTCCCTCCCCACGGAGCCAAACGCTGCCCCACGGGAGCGCGCAGCCCCAGCCCCCCAGAGCTCTGCATGGGCAGCGGCAGGGCTCTGGAGGAAGGCGGGGGAGGGGCCAGCGGCTTGCTGCGCTAGGCCAGCGCTCCGGCGCGGGACCGTGGACCCCGCGGCTTGCCATGTTGGCAAGATTTTTAACAACACGTGGAGTTCCAGCAGGCAGCCGTGTGCCATTAAAAATTGGCTCGTGTGCCATCTTTGGCACGCATGCCATAGGTTGCCGACCCCTGGGATAGATAATAAGACAGATAATATCATCTTCGTGTCACTATATAAATTCATGATATGCCAATGTCTTTAATACTGCATGAAATTCTGGGGCATCCCATCTGGAAAGAGATATACTAGAACTGGAAAAGGTACAGAGAAAAGCAACAAAAATTATTAGGGGTATGGAAGCTGTTCCATATGAGAAAAACTTAAAGGCTGGGACTGTTCAGTTTAGAAAAGAGATGACTAAAGGGGGCTATGAGTGGTATGGAGAAAGTAAATAAGGAACTAGGAACTGTTATTTGCCCCTTCACATAACACAGCACAGGAACTAGTGGGTCACCCACTGAAATTAACAGGCAGCAGGTATCAAACAAAAAGAACAACTTCACACAACGCACAGTCAACCTCTGAAACTTGTTGCCAGGGGATGTTGTGAAGGCCAATAGTATAAACTGGATTTAAATAAGAATTAGATAAATTCAAAGAGAATATAGGGCCATCAATGGCTATTAACCAAGATGGTCACAGATGCAATTCCATGCTTCGGGTTTCCCTCAATCTCCAACTGCCAGAATCTGGGAATGGACAACATGGAATGCATCACTCAAAACTGCCCTGTTCAGCTCATTCCTTCTGAAACTTCTGGGGTTGGCCACAATCAGAATACAGGATACTGGACTAGGTGGACTGTTGGTCTGACCATACTTGTTTTGCCAATTTTGAAAATTTGAATGAAAAGGTTGGCTTGGGTTATAATAGTGCAAAATAAAATGGAGGTGGAAGATGTGCATTTTTTCATAATTGCAAAATTCAGAAGTGGCTGAGAAGCCTTTTTTTTTTAACTCAGGAAATATTCACTACTGGGCTAACACCAATATGAAAAAAATTGTTTCAAGAGGCAATTTTTTCACAAAAGTTAAGAATAATGAAGAGGGGAGTTTAAGAAAGAATTCTCATCTCAGTCTTATTTATTACATCACCACAACTCTCTTTTAAATACATACACACATATATAATAATTTACAAATGTGCTAAAGATTAAGAAAACATCACCTGTCTGCCATGATGGAGCCCTGAATTGTGGTAAAAGGGTAGCTCCTGAAGCAGCAGCCTGAGCAGTGCGAGACTCAATTGCAGAGAGAAAGTTCATAACTGAAGTTTCTTTAGTGTTACTTCCAGCACTGTGCATACTAGTATCAAATATTCCAGAAAGACCTTGGAAAAAAACAAATATCCAAATCACAATGAATTCCTATTACAAATTTAAGAGCAAGCCACAGTCAGAGATATCACTGCTACCCAAACACTACAAAGCCTTTTACTTTGTTTAAAAAAACACATTTGTGTATGAAATGTTAACACTTGCTGTTAAAAAACTACAATAAATTTGTTCAAAATTTTAATTTACTAGTAGTCAGCCATATATTAAAACACTATACTATAACTCAATCTATGCCAGTAAGAAGAAAAGTTAACCAGTTTTAAGTTTGATACACATTTCCCTCTCCTCCAGGTTTTGGCCCACTGTTCTTTTTGTGAAGTCTTCTTCTTTCATATGCAACACAAGTTGATATCTAGATTGCAGAACACAGGCTCACATTTTTATGACGTGATGACCAATGAGGTTTCATCATTTACTTATAAGTCATTCACTATTACCACATTTTAAAGCTACATTTTTAGCTAGCATTTAATACTACACCATAAGGTTGCACAAACTAGTAAGAACAATTGTGTGTCCAAACTTGCATGAATTAGGCTTCTAAGTATCTGATTTGCACAAAAATTGTTGGCACAATTTCAGCAGCTGGCTTTGGAGACCAACTGAATATTTGACTCTTACGTGTAGAATAGGTTAACACTTGTATACTTATTGAACTTACAGTCATTGAAAATTTGATGCTCAATATCTGAAAGAAAAAAACTCAGCACTTTTTTCTTTTTAATTTAACTCTCATAGAACTAGTAAGTCAGATAGTGAACTTCCTAGTTACCTTCCCTATTGTGCACTCATGACAAACTCATGGTTGAAGGCTCAGTAAATTGCTGAAATAGTAAATTCACTCTTGAAATAGCCTTTGCCACACCTTGCATTACAGGCTCCTTAGAACCATATAATTAATCAGTATAAAGATGTAGTATTTAACAGAGCAGTTATTTAAATTGATTTTCATACAATAGACATTTACCAGTAGGATGGTGGGTGGTAGCATATCCTGGAAGCTGATGAGAAGCTGCATATGTCTGTCTGTGAAGAAGATCCGTTTCCGAGTGTGATGGATGTCCTCCTCCATAGCTTAAGCTAAACGAAGAAATTAAATGTGGGAAACAAAACACACAACCAAAGAAACAAATTGATGAAACTCTGACAAGAAGCCAAAGAAGTTATATAAAGGAAAAATATCAAGGCTCGATATTTGTGTTTGAGCAAAGACTTGACAAGAAGTGTAGGGTAATTAAAAATTGGTATTACATGAACCAGCTGGCCACATGAAAGCTTGGATTCACAACAACAAAAAACCTACATTGCATTAACTTGAGAAAAAAGTGATATTTGCTTAGTTTAGTGATGGCAAGGAGTATACATTTTTTGAAATTTACTGCTTCGTTATCTGCATTAGTGGGCCACTACCTATACGTGAGTCATTACATCATAATATGTCAATTTCTTGCTCAATTTAAACTCATTTGTGTAAGTTGAATATTATTTTAAATACAAATATGTTAAAATGGCTAAACTGTAGCAAGAAGGAAAGAACATTTAAAAGGTTTTGTTTATTACTAGAATAAAACAGAAAAAGACAAAACTGATAGCAATAGCAAGTGGCAATATGGCCCCAAAAACCTCATTATTTTGGGCCTCCTTAAATATAATTAAATAAAAATTGTAGATCATGTTTAACTTTTATAATGTCATTTGAATTATCAAGCAGTTTTATCATTTTTATTGCCAGCAAAAGTGCATAAGTGATACAAACAGTTAAAATACACTATGTCTAGATCTTTGCCAATATCAATAATGCCAATACATAAAATAAACTAAGAAAAGCAACAAACTAATGATAACCAATCAGAAAAGCAGATAATTGGTGGGGGGCCGAAATTACTTTCAAGCTTCTAGAGGCTCAGTTCTGCAGGAGCAACAGGAACACTGAGTCATCAATGGACTTCTGACCATGGTGCAATATGATCAGGTTCAAGCATTCAGAAGTTATGAGTCAGAACCAAAAAACCCATGAGATTATTTTAAAATATATCATGATTTTTAAGCCAATAAATTATAGCTTTTTCATTTGCCTTCTAGATGTTGAGCCTTTAGGGGACAACTGCCTGAACCTGTGTATGTCTGATTATTTCAAGCATAAAATTCAATGTTAAACTCATGCCCCCCCGTCCCCTCAAAAAAAAAAAAAGGCAGGCCTCCCTGGAGGCTGCTGAAAAAGGGACTCCACTAACCCTCTGCTATCCCCTGGAATGTGAAGGCAGCCACTTTGTATAAGGGAAAAACTGAGCGTTTGATGCAGCAATCATGACATCATGGGAAACTTTCAAAAAGTTACCAAATATTGCAAGAATTGGCAACTCTGTGAGCTTTGTTCCTTTGTTTTCACTAAAGACAAGAGCAAACAGTGTATAGATTTGGTAGGTCAGCAACAACACTGTGCCCACTACACAACATGAGGCACTGAGCACCTTCCTGTGAGGGATATTGTTTTATTAGAATTTCCAGGCACACTTCTGTCATACCTGGCCCTTGTGATTGTGTCAGTTCTCAGTTTTTCTTCCAAATGCAGTGCTTAAGCACTCTCTTGTAGCCACCATTCCAGGCTGCCAAAAAGAGTAACTAGGGAATCATGGTGGGTGAGGTAATATCTTTTATTGGACCAGCTTCTGTTTGTGAGAGAGACCACAACACAGAGCTCTTCAGATCTGGGAAATGTATTCAGAGGGTCACAACTAAATAAAAGGTGTAACAGATTGTTTAGCATAAATAGTTAACACATATTTCAAGGAACTATTCAAGGTGAAATGTGTGTCGATTACTTATGCTAAATAATTTGTTCCACCTTGTATTTAGCTGTGACACTCTAAATACATTTCCCAGACCTGAAGAAGAGCTCTGTGTTGTGTAAGCTCAAAAGTTTGTGTCTCTCACCACCAGAAGCGGTCCAATAACAGCTACTACCTCACCCAAACTGTTTCACTAATATCCTGGGACCAACATAGCTACAACAACACTGCACGCAAAAAGATTAAATTAAAATCCTAAAACTGGCTACTGTGCACATCATTTGGTCTCACTACATAGCACATCATCACCTATGTGCAGGTGATAATTATTTTCCCCTAATCATCAATGCTCAATTTGGCACCAGCCCAGAGAGTTCTTCACACTGTTGAGCGCTGTGCAAATTTCTTCATATTGCTCAGTGGGAAGAATACATTAAGTGCTCTACCCCTACCACTTTGGCAATATTTCTTTCGGAAATATATAGGATTCTATCCTGGCATCTTATTATAAATTATTAAGGAAAAAGTATTAAAATTGAAAATATTTAAAATTATTTCTTTATAGTTCCACCTTTAGCTGTGACAATACTAAGAAATCACTTGAGTCTGGCTCTTGTGCAGTGACACAAGAAATGTTTACTGATTTGTATCCTTGTTAAGAATAGTTGGCAGACATAACTGTATTTCATTATGGGTGAAGTTATTTTCTGTTCTCTCATTCTAAAAACTGTTATATTTCCAGCCCAACAGATAATTTTATAATACACACACAGCCCGTGTAAACATATGTTTAACTTTTACATTTATATATCAAGACTGGACTGTAATGGAAAAAACAATTCTAAACTGATCATCAATTCAAATTACACAAGTATTGTTAGCAAGAATGATATTCAGCGATACAAATTCTAACCTTGTACGATCTTCTGATCTAGAAGACGGCATTTTCAACTTTGGTTACAATAAGTACAATTTTCAGTAACATCCATAAAAACACATAATTGATTCTTTTCCTTGTTTTTGAAAGTTGAGCTATAAATTCTCACTACATAAATTACTTCTAAGGCAGAATATCTTGTTTTTCCTTCTATAAGCAGTTACAAGTGCTGAAGTATCCTTGATTTTGCAGAAATTCTCTGGGGCAAAAGGACCCTCACTGCATGGCAGACAACCTTCTAAGGGAGGCCTCAGGCACAATGTTTAATGTGGTCTGAAAAAAGTGGGGGTTTCTAAGATCGACTTCCACATTTGCCCATCTCCCTGACAGCAATTAATTCCATCCTCAAATCAATCCTGCTCCCTCCAGCCCTCCATGAATTCGGTCCCAACCACTGTTCCACCCCACCTAACCCCCATCAATTCTGCTCGCCCCCAACTTCACCTCTGCTCCTCCTACAATTCTTCACACCCTATCCCAGGCTTGAGGGAGACTGCAGTGGGGCCCCCTCTTCCTCGTCTCAGGCCAGGGAGAAGGGATGGAGGAGGAGCAGAGAGCAGGCTGACCTGTTGCTCACAGAAGAGAAAGGGAAGGAAGTAGAGAGGAGCCTCCTTGAACTGCTGTGCATCCGAAGAAGTGAGCTGTAGCTAATGAAAGCTCATGCTGAAATAAATTTGTTAGTCTCTAAGGTGCCACAAGTGCTCCTGTTCTTTTCGTGCTCTTTCTGTTCCCTTTTTTCCCTTGCCTCTTGGGAGAATAATGTCACATTGCTGAGTGGAGAGGGAGGAGAGCTCTGCCTCCTTCTTGGTGCATCCATGATTGGCTGCTTTTCCCAAAAATGCAGGTAAGTGAGGAAAGAGCCAGCCAATCAAAAGGGTTTCCCATGAGGTTTGCTTTTTAAGAAATTTTATAAAAACAATAAGAAGTCCGGTGGCACCTTAAAGACTAACAGATTTATTTGGGTATAAGCTTTCATGGGTAAAAAACCTCAAATTTTATGTCCTGCATCTGCAATGTGTTTTGACCTGGCGCACTAGAAGCAATGCAAGCCCTGGAAAAGTTGCGGGGCATACTGCCTCAAATATTTTCCCTATGCAACAGACAATTCCTTCCATACTGTGAAAAATCCACACTGGCATAATGGGTAACTTTCTGTTCAAAGTGGTCTGTTGGAATATTTTGAAATGTTAAACAATATTTGGTTATTCTGATCCTTGGTGCAGCCTGTTTTTAGAAGTAGTAATTGCTTCTCTTATCCATCCTTCCTTTTTCGTAATGGAAATGTAACATTACATCCAAACACAGCAAGACAACCTCCTATGGTAGTTTGGTGAGGTAGAAGTCTCTGAATGACAAAAACTACTTGAACAGGAGGTATAATGACAAGCTATCCCAAAATGGCACACTTCATAACAAAAAGCACAACGGAACTTATACCATTATCTCAAGTATGTCCACTATCTAAAATGCATTATTATCGGAATGTCAAAATTCTAACAATAATAATAAAAGTTTCATATTTATGTATGTCATGGAAGATATCTGAAGAACTCAACACTTCTGTTATGCTTTCTCAACCACCCATGTGAGGAGTTAATGCAGCCTCAATCTCAAAAATGAATTTGTCTTTCAACACAAATATCGTATTTAATAAAAATAATTAGCTAGCAATTATTGTGCAATAAAGTGTTAACAGTGTAGATTCTTATCTCAGAAAACTACACATATCCCAACAGATCATGTAACTCATGTACTGTGCCTGAACACACGCACCAACAATCTGAAATAAGATTATGGCCTCGGGTATCTTTATGAAATACGTTTTTTAAGCACATGGATGCATGATATATTTAATGTACAAAGCAAAATTATAAACATCAAGTTTGAATGATACCATGGACATCTAGTCCATTGCATACTCAGTTTGATCACTTATTTTAAACAATTTCATGAAAGTTCTCACTTTTGTTGAATAATCCTTCATATGCCAGCTTCTATATTAGCTAATTTTACTTGATATAGTGGTTATAAACATCTCTAATAATATCTCATGACTAGCCTCAATTGCTATTTAATGTTCCAAAAATATTTAACACTCAACTTAAGTAAGCCATGCTCACTTTCTCATTTCTATTATAAGGAATTTAATACCACACAATTAAGTGGTTACCATGTTAGAAGGGGCTGCTGTAGGTTTGTTTGTTTTTTAAAAGAGGATAGCAACATCTCTAGACAATGGTAGGGTAATAATTCTAATAGTTTTTTTAAATAAATCTATACAGAATCAAAAGAAAAGAAAAGAAACAAAAAGGAGAAACAAAAAGAAATAAAAAGAAAAGGAAAAACGAAAGAAAAAAGAAAAGAAACAAAAAGAGAAACTATTTTAAATTAGTCCCTTTCCAGACATTTTATATCAAGTACTATTATTAACTTTTTATTGCCATAACAAGGCTAACAACAAAAACTCTTCAGCACTAATGAAAGTGCAATTCATGTATTTACTTTTACCTCTACTAAAATACCTCAATCCTGATGTACAACAGCCAATCATGCTGTTGTGGTACTAAGCCTCTTTTCCACGAAGAATGCTAACGATCTCAAATCGAAAGGATTAGCCTAATTTACAAGAAAAATTTTTAGATGCAATTTAAATACTAGTGTTTATTTATTTATTTAAAGGCACTTCTATAGTACTCATCAAGTACTTATAGCACTCATCAATCTATTATCTCTCTGTCTTGAATGAATTTAGTCTCCAGAGGCAAAAGCTAGCAAATTGAATCACAATAGCCGCCACTCCAGAGTTTCCCTGCAGTCTCATTTGTGGCAGATTTTGTATGTCTCCTAATTTCAGGAGCAAGTGCAGGGGACTTTATACTTACAAGACAACAAGATTTTGTTGCAATAAACACTGTCTAGACATGGAGCTTTTTTCAGTATTGCTTTTCAGACTATAGCATTTTCTCCCAAGAAATGTTACTTTCTTACAGTTCATACAGCAAAGCATTCACAAGCAAAAAATATTTTAATATTTTATTTTCGACAAGTTTTTAGAGATTACCTTTAAAGGGTGTAAAAGAGAGTGCTAGCATATGGAGAGAGGATAGTTCTGATTAGCTACCTACTGTTCTTTCAACATCCAGCGAATTTAGCAGGTCTTAAGCAAACCTCATCAAAAAGTTAAGTGATTGAACTACAGATCAAACTTTAGGCAAGCTAAGATTAAAAAAGAACTTTCAGAACTTTTAGAGAGCAAAAGAGCCTTTTGTGGGTCAAATGAACCTGCCACCTTGCTCTGAAGCAGCAACAGTTCCTGCTTCTGTTGATGGAAAAATTAGATCCTTTAAAATCAAAGGACATTTTCTAAGTCCTAATATTGCACAAGCGGCTCGAGATAGGAAATTGTATACTATCAGCCTAGGTAACAACACTGGACACTCTTGTAGACCCCACTAAAACTAAAACTTCTAATGCTGATGCCTCTACTCAGACACACAAGCAGAAAATTGATTTTATTTTTTTTCCCAGGCTCCATACATGTCTACAAAAGATTAAAAAGCTCTCTGACCAACAAGCTTGAACTCTAGAAGAATCAAATCAAAGAAAAAATAAATGGTTTGACTCCCAGGGGGAGAGGAAAGAGGTGATTTGACCTCCTTTCTTGAGCAGCTGATTCCTGACTTACTGAAAGCAGGAACAGTTCACACTGAACAGGCCTGATGCATTGCAAGAAGATCGCTATTCAAGGACCATGAACAAATTCACACAAAAGCAATTAATTTTAAGTCGCTGAAACAGATATAAACATAATCATATCAGCAGCTAGACAGGCAGAGGAAGTGCTCTTAAAGTCACTTGGTATTTTGTTCTTAACCAGACTGGTGGTACACGGAGCGCAGGAAAGCAAAAATTATCATTATTACTCTCAAAAAGGATATCAATGGGGCGGGGGAGGGGGGGAGGAAGAAGGGGGACACTGATGCTGTGATTCTTCCCCAGGCTGTGAGGCACCTCAGGACCACTTGCCCTTAGCATGAGGAAGCCTTGTCTGGGCCTCCAGGGCTCAGCTCCCCAAATGCATCCATCCCAGGCAAAACAAGCACTCGCCTTTGGGCCTCCCAGACCCAGCTGTGACTCTACAGTACAGTGATTGGCACACTCCAACCTCCAAGTCCTCTAAGCCTTCCTCTGAAGTGTCCAGCCCCTGGTCCACTCGACGCTTGCAATATTCATAGATTCACTGCTTCCAGTGAAACAGTACATCCAGCTTACCAGTTCCACCTCAGATCACTGCTCCAGGTAACACAAAACGCAGATATGTTTATTGTGAAATCAAATATAAGTTTATTTAACAAAACACAGAGATTCAAGTAGTAGCAAACAGAAGTATCAGGGACAAATGGGTAAATATATAAAATAAAATCAAAGCAGGCATCCTAGAGCTGAGATTAATTAACAAGATACTCATGTGTTTTAGAGCAGTGGTTTTCAAACTTTTCTTCTGGCGACCCATGTGAAGAAAATTGTTAATGTCAATGACCCAACGGAGCTGCGGGATGAAGGGTTTGGGGTGTGGGAGAGGCTCAGGACTGAGGCAAAGGGTTGGAGTGCGGGGGTGAGGGCCGCAGGGTGGGGCTGAGAATGAGTGGTTGAGGGTGTGGGAGGGGGCTTTGGGGTGAAGAGGGTTGGGTACAGGAGGAGGATCAGGGCTCTGGGCTGGGGGTGCAGGCTCTAGGGTGGGGACGGGGATGGAGGGTTTGGGGTGCAGGAAGGAGTTCTGAGTTGGGGGGCTCAGGGCTGGGGAAGGGGATTGAAGCACAGGGTTGGGGCACAGGCTTACCTGGGGCAGCTCCCAGTCAGCAGCACAGCAGGGGTGCTAAGGCAGGCTTCCTGCCCGTCCTGGCACTGCGGACCATGCTGCACCCCGGAAGTGGCCAGCAGCAGGTCCAGCTCCTAAGCAGAGGCATGCAAGCAGCTCGGTGTGGCTCTCGCCAGCAGGCATGGACACTGCCCCCCTACACACACCCCCAAGCTCCCCTTGGCTGGTTCCAGCAGGCACAGACACTTCCCCCTCTAACCCAGGTCCTCCGGCTGGACATGCAGTTTGAAAACCACTGTTTTAGAGTACTGCTCACCATAAATCCTTGCAGCTCTTTACAGCCAGCCTTGACTGTGACCCTCCTTTCATGACACAAGCACACTGTCAGCTTGTCTCCTAGGTGAAGGACTCAGTGTGTTCCTTTGCACTCCAAGATATATCACGACAATCCTTAGCTTTTATTCATAAACAGGACACCACGTTATTTATTTCATTCTGCAGATTTCCTTTCTTGTAGATTTCACAATATCTTAGTTTGCACCTGGCTCAGTATACAGTGAGGCATACAATAAACAATACACAAATGGCCAGACAACGAGATAGGTGCTTGTTACGTCCTGTCTCAAAGGGACATTTTTAAGGTGTATCATCACCTGGTAACTTGCCTAAACTTCAAAACCTTAAGAACATAACTTTTAGAATAGCTACATTTTGCAGTGATGACGACGACCAGTGGGCTACTGGCTCTTGGTTGAGATCTCACATCATCCTTCAGTGACATATTATGCCAAGGTCGGCAACCTTTCAGAAGTGGTGTGCTGAGTCTTCATTTATTCACTTCAATTTAAGGTTTTGCATGCCGGTAATACATTTTAACGTTTTTTAGAAAGTCTCTCTCTATAAGTCTATATATTAAATAACTAAACTACTGTTGTTTGTAAAGTAAACAAGGTTTTCAAAATGTTTAAAAAGCTTCATTTAAAATTAAATTAAAATGCTGATCTTACGCCGCTGGCCTGCTCAGCCTGCTGCTGGCCTGGGGTTCTGTTCACCTAGGCCAGCAGCAGGCTGAGAGGGGCCTGGGGACAGGACCCCGGCTGGCAATGGGCCGGCAGCCAGAACCCCAGACCAGCAGCGGGCTGAGCTGGTTCTGCCCGCTGGCTCCTGCCAGCCAAGGTCCCGGCTGCCAGCCCCACTCAGCCCGCCACCGGTCTGGGGTCCCGGCCCTGCCCACATAGAGTGGGTACCTACCTTCTCCCTGGTTCTGGCCCATTCTCTTCCTCTCTCTCTGCACTGAGCTGAGGGTGGGGGTGAAGGAGCAGGCTGGAGGTTGAGGTGCAGTGCCTGGCCAGGAGCTAGAATGACGGAGGGGGCTCAGGGTTGGGACAGGAAGTTTGGGTGTGAAATGCTTCCTGGGTAGCTCCCATTTGGTGAGGGGTGCAGGTGGAAATGTGGGGGGGGGGTGTGCAAGAGCTCCTGTTTGGTGCTCAGGGTGGGGATGTGGGGGGTGTAGGAGTCAGGGCATGGAGTGTGGGGGGGCTGGGTATGTGTGGGGAGTGCAGGAGTCAGGGCAGGGTGTGTGTGAGGGGGGTGCAGGAGTCATGGCAGAGGGCTAGAAGGGCTGTAAGGGGGGTGCAGGAGTCAGGGCATGTGGGGGCTGGGTATGTGTGGGGGATGCCAGAGCCAGGGCTGGAGTCATAGGGGGGGATGCAGGGTTTGGAGTGTGAGGGGGGTGTAAGGGGCAGTGCAGAGGGCTGGGACTGGGTGGGGTGCTCCCAGCCCCCTGCCCTGAGCAGCTCAAGGCAGGGGGCTGGAGGGATACACCGATTCCACCCGCCTTCCCCAAGGCCCCGCTCCTGCCTCTTCTCCGCCTCCTTCCCGGTCTGAGCAGTGAGGGCGCTGGGGCTCCTCTTCTCCACTCCCTTGCGAGGGCCATTGGTGGCAGGGAAGGAGAGGAAGCAGGGCACGAGCCAGCACGCTGGGGGAAGAGGCAAGGGACGGGGAAGCTTGGCTGCCGGCAGAGCCTGCCATACAGCAGCAGTCGGCAGGACCAAGCTTGATTCTGTCCCCTACCCTGCCAGAGAGAGCGGTAGGCAGGGGGGCAGAGAAGAGCGGGTTGGGCCGGGCAGGATTTTTAATGGCAAGCTGCTGCCTGCTAGGGTCCCGGCCATTGGCCCCGCTCAGCCCGCTGCTGGGATTCTGCAGCGGGCTGAGCAGGGCCAGCGGCAGCCACAGCGTGCCATTAAAAATCAGCTCGCATGCCATCTTTGGCACGCGTGCCATAGGTTGCTGACCCCTGTATTATGCATATATCTGACCCAGGGATCCCTATAAAACCTTATGCACCGTTGGGCCCTTTGCCAGTTGGCACCAAGGGGTTCCTGTATTATAGATGCCTCTATCCTCGTCCCTGAAAAATGAAGGCATTCTAAAATAGAATCTCTTCTGGGCAACAATTAGATGCGAGACTGCTAACAAAATTTACTAAAGACTCTCAATCTCTAGGAAACATATTGAGAAACTTGATTCTGACTAATCTAATTAGTAATACTGTTCTCTCTAAATTATAGCAGATATGTAAGCTATTTGTAAATTGAGGTGTACTTTACAACTCATTTTGCTTTAGCCAATATATCTGCCTTTATTTTAATCTCTATGCATATAAATTCAGCTTGTTTGTATTTACTATTGATATTTAATGCCTAGAATGAAAATATGCTAATAATGATATCTGTCCTTATCTATAACCTGTGTTTATTCAGTGTCCCTGAGAATATTACTTGAGGACATTACTCAAACATAATATAGATGATGCTTAGGACGGAAGGAAGATCACATGACTATTTAACCAGTATGAACTTGAACTGTTTACTGTAATAGTAACACAATTCAGCATCATTTGCTATGCTCTGGGTACTGATTTTAATGTTACTGAATTTTAATTTATCTGCATCAATGCAATGCTCCATCTAGCTCAGTATCCTGCCTGCTAACAGTGGCCAGTGCCAGATGCTCCAGAGGGAATGAACAAAACAGGGCAATTAGCGAGTGATTCATCCTCAGCAGTCACAGGTTTAGGGACCCTCAGAGCATGCGGCTGCATCCCTGAACATCTTGGTTACCAGGCATCAATGGACCCATCCTCCATGAACTCAATTCTTTTTTTAAACCCAGTTATATTTTTGGCCTTCACATCATCCCCTGATAAGAAGTTCCACAGGTTGATTATGTTTTGACTGAAGAACTACTTCCTATTGCTTGTTTTAAATATATTGCCTATTAATTTAATTGGGTGACTCCTGGTTCTTGTGTTATGTGAACTATAAATAACACTTCCTTATTCACTTTCTCCACTCCATTCAAGATTCTACAGACCTGTATCAAATCCCCCACTTAGTTGTCTATCTTCTAAATTGAACAGTCCCAGTAGTCTTAATCTCTCCTCATATGGAAGCTGTTCCATACCACTAATCATTTCTGTTGCCCTTCTCTGTCATTTTTTTTTTTTTTTAAAAGATGGAGTGACCACAACTGCACACAGTATTCAAGTGTGGGTTTACCATGGATTTATAAAGTGGCATGATGATATTTTCTGTCTTATTATCTAGCCCTTTCCTAATGGTTCCTAACAATCTGTTGGGGGTTTTTTTGTTTTGTTTTTTTGACTACTATTGCACACTGAGCACATGTTTTTAGAGAACTATCCACAAAGATTCCCAGATCTTTTTCTTGAATGGTAACAGCTAATTTAAACCCTATCATTTTGTATGTATAGTTGGGATGTTTTCCAAGGTGCATTTCTTTGAACTTTTCAACCCTGAATTTCATCTGCCATTTTGTTGCCAGTCACTGCCTTTATTGAGTTCCCTTTGTAACTCTTTACAGTCAGCTTTGGACTTCAACTATCTTGTGTAATTGTGTGTCCTCTACAAACTTTTTCCAGTTTTATGAATATGTTGAACAGCACTGGTCCCACAGTGCAGATCCATGGCGGTCCCACTATTTACCTCTCTCCACTGTGAAAACTGAACATTTATTCCTAGCCTATTTTTCCTATCTTTTAGCCAGCTATTGATCCATGAGAGGACTTTCCCTCCTATCCCATGACCGCTTACTTTGCTTAAGAGCCTTTGGTGAGGGACCCTGTCAAAAGTCCAAGTACATTATATCCACTGGATCACCCTTATCCGTGTGCTTGCTGACACCCTCAAAGAATTCTAATAGATTGATGAGGCATGATTTCCCTTTACAAAAGCCATGCTGATTCTTCCCCAACATATCGTGTCCATCTATGTGTCCCATAATTTTGTTCATTACTATAGTTTCAACCAATTTGCCTAGTACTGAAGTTACGCTTACCAGCTTGTAATTGCCAGGATTGCCTCTAGAACCTTTTTTTAAAATTGGCATTACATTTGCTACCCTCCAGCTAACTGGTATAGAGGCTGATTTAAGCAATGGACTACATACCACCAATGGTAGTTCTGCAATTTCATATTTGAGTTCCTTCAGAAAACTTGGATCAACACCATCTGGTCTTGGTGACTTATTACTGTTAAATTTATCAATGTGCCAAAACCTCCTTTATTGATTCTGCAATCCAGGACAGTTCTTCCAATTTGTCACCTAAAAAGAATGATTTGAGTGTAGGGATCTCCTCCACATCTTCTGCAGTGACAACCATTTCAAAGAATTCATTTAGCTCAGTGATACTCAGATTAAGGTTCAGGAGCCATAAGTTGCTGTTTAATATGTCTCCTGTGACTCTCTGCAGCACATGATATTAAAACACTGTGTGATTTCATTATTAACTGATCAGTAAATGTAGAATAATTAGGCTGTCATTTTGATGTGAGGAAAAAATATAATTAAGTCTCACAGCAAAATGACCACAGTAGTGTGAATTCGTTATTTAATTTACTATATCTCTGTATAGAAATGTATATACAATTTTGCAGTCATTTTGTTGTGAGAATTATATACATTACTTTCACAGTAAAATGACTGCAAAATTTATATATATATTTCAATATAGAGATAGATAGACATAGTAAATTAAATAATGAATTCACACTACTGTGGATCTTTTGGGTAATCTTGATTGCTAACTTGGCTCCTAAGCCACTGAGGTCTGAGTATCACTGATTTAGCTTCTCCACGGCGGCCTTGTCTGAATGCTCCTTTACCAGTTTATTTAATGTCCCCACTGATTGTTTGGCAGGCTTTCTGCTTCTGATTTCTTTTTTTTTAATTGCTGTTGGTTTTTGTGACTCTTGCTAATTGCTCTTCACAGCCTTTTTAGGCCTAATTATACTTTTACACTTGACTCGCCAGAGTTTATGATCCTTTCTATTTTCCTCAGTAGGATCTGACTTCCGATTTTTAAAGGATGTCTTTGTGTATCTCACCATCTCCTTTACTGTTTGAGGTATGTTGGCATTTTTTCATCCTCTTGCTGTTATAATTAATTTATTTATTTGGCTAGGTATGCATTCAGTGATCTATTAAAGCATAACTCATAATCATTGTCTCCTGGGCTAATACACCTCTCCTTTCAACTTTAGAGTTTATTAGCCCAGGCAATGTTATAACCTCAAATAGTCCCCACTTTCAATTATCCTGCACAACTATGGAGAGTATGTTTGAGCTGCCTGTGAGTTGGATGGAACACTGCTCAAGATATTTTTGTGAAATTTTCATCATTTCCTAGCTCTCAATCACTCAGATGTGAACCTCCAATAAAAAGAAGTTCAGTGGTACAGCTTGTCTACGTATGCATGGATTGAGTGAATACAGAGCCAAATTCCATAATTTATGTGGGTCTGTTTTGTTTTATAGTGAATATATTTTGTATTTTAAAAAGCAAAACAACACTTTCAAAGCTAAAAGGAAACAGTTTTCCTTTTATTTTGTTTTTCTTATGGCTGAATTCTTTGACTTTAAAAAAAAAGTCCATGGTAACTGAAGGCCAAGGTATTCTAACAGCTACTAAGTATTTTAATACTTGAATGCAAGTGCTGGCTTGTCTGCTTAAGATGAAAACCACCTACAGAGTTCTTAATAGCAAAGACAATTACAATGCCATTTCCATGAAATTAGTTCAAATACATTTTGAAATATATATTTGAAAATAATTGATATCTATATGACTAATTTTAAACTTCAATATTAGTGATCTCGAAAGCTGAGTTTGAACTTTTGACCTTATTGGCTTCTTTTTGGTGTATAAAAACAGTTTGAATTATTTTTTGTTGTTGTTAAACACACACATTCAAAATTCAGTAAAGCTGGTCAAAATTTTCCAAATTTCAACAGAAAAAAAAGGGACACATTTTCCACAATTCTTGTTGCTGTTTTTCAATCAGCTCTAAAATTCAGGACTATCTACCCAGGAAGCAACTGGAAAAGTGGTGGGATTATAACATCAGAGAAACACTGAAAATTTATTAATTGAAAGAGAAGTAGTCATTTTTATCCAAGATTAAAATTCTGATTTCATTAAATCCTATTTAACAAACACCCAGACCCATTCACTTAGAGCTGAGAAATCTCCCAAAGTTACAATCTTCAAGGTAAACAAACAAAAACAGGCAAAAGAAGACTTTACTCTCTTGATATTTTCAAGTTAAAAAATAAGCATTATTTTATTTGGCTGGGATGTTGGAAAGAAGGCGATTGTCAGGCTTTTTTATATATCATTAATGAACAAACAAGTGCACAAATCTAGTTTGCTTTTATTTTGTAGTTCTCCTTTAAAGGTCACAGTTTATTTTAAAAAAAAGTTAAATTACAGTGTATCTCCCTCTTCCACACCATCACCAACCACTGCAAGGGGAGAACTTCCAGTCTCTTCCCTTCCCATCCTCACTGCTGGAAAAGAACAGAAAGCTTCCAAGTAACTTCCTTTCATCTCTTCCAATTTTTGCAACCTCTCCTTCAGATCATATTGGTACCTCTGCTGCTGTTCACAGCTTTCCTAAGTGGCAGGTGATGGCAAGATCTCACTTGTGTCACTGCTACCAATAGCCATTCTGAATATTAGTTGTGACACTGACCAGAATATCATATATCTTACTCGGCGGCCGTCTGGAACCTTGAGAGCCCCACTGACAATTACTGTTGGGGAAGAATGACTACTCTCTTCTTTCCCCACCCAAAACTAGCATTCTAGTATTGCAACACAGTGAAACAAGATTCCAGCCAGTTTAATTGTTGCTGTTCAAAACCCCATTGGGCAGCTGTGAAATTGATGAGATCATGGCAATTCCTGTTTACTGCTAATTTAGTTTAGAAAGTTGCATATTCAGTCTGATCCACATTGGGGCATTAGTTCTCAAAGGAGAACAATGTCATATAATGAATCATGGACATCACTTCCTGAAGCATCTAGGCTTGAGAAATCTCCCAAGAAAATTTATGAAATCAAAGCCCAATATGTTGGTTCAGGTCATATAGCTGGCCATCTGATATTTGGGATAGGATTGGAGGTTAAATATTTGGAAATTTTCCCCAAGTCATCATCAGACTATTCACTCATGCAATTTAAGGTTGTGGCACACCTCTCCTGACAGAGTCAGGGACTTGTTTTGATCATCTGACCAGGCCTTGAGGTTGATGGTACCAGAGCATTTCCAGGGAAGTTTGAGGAAGAATATTGTCCTTGTAACAGAACACTGAATTGTTTGGTTAGAGTTTACGATGATTTTTTTGGCCTCAAATATCCATAGAATAGTCCCAAGGCACCTTCCTCCCAAAGTCTGTCTTTCCAAATCACTCTGGTTTATGAATGAACTATGCAAACTGAGGCAGGAGGAAAGAAAGCTTGAGCACCAGTAGCAGAAGCTGCAATTTGAATCTGACTGACCAACTGCAAAGATTTTTGAAGTCCAATGGTGTGGCTGTACAGAAGTCAAAATAGAGGGGTTTTGCCTCCATGATAATATCTGCAAAGTTTCAATCAGTGGATCTGTTTTCAGTGGTAGATAGTTTGGTTTATCTACATTGCATTTACTCAGTGGCTGTTTCAAGTGTCTTCAAGTATAAGGAAATTCTGTATTACTTTTCCAAATAAAATCAGGCAGAGTCAGACTGAACTGTCTGCATTCACAAGGACAACACAATCTCTCAGAAGGAAAAAAATTGGCTCTGACCTGTTTTCCCCAAATTATTCTTAAAGTAAGGGTATTTAGCAATACTTCTAAACAGTTAATAACCATCAAGAATACTAGCACTCGATTCTGCAGTGGCACAGAAGTCACTATTTGTACTGTTCGTAATATAGGACAAAACATATCAGTTGATTGTCATTGGTATTAGGTACACCACCAAAGGAAGATGGTTATAAGTACATAGTTTACTATTTTATTAGAGTGTAAGTTTCTTCTGGCGGGGACCATTTCTATGTTTGTGCAGCACCTAACACGAGGGTCTGGATTCTGATGTAGGTGTGTTGCAATAAAATCACACATCTCTCCTCCAAATACATGCTCTTATAAACTTCAATTTAAATTAAAAAACCCCACAAACAACAATTTAAGCAATTTCATTTTCAAATTTCATGTTTGGGGCTCATACAGTTCTCTTGATGACTGGCCTGCTGCCCTTCCCTAAAATCTTGGGGAAAGCCATGGATAAATTATATTAGTGTGGTTTACTTCATATAAAGAATTCCCACTTTTCTTGTATTGTTTTGATTTTCTGGGGCTCTTTCCTCATGAGGGGTCAACTTTTTTATTTTATTATAGGGCTGTCAAACGATTAAAAAATGTGATTAATCGTGCTGTTAAACAACAATACCATTTATTTAAAATATTTTTGGATATTTACTACATTTTTTAAAATATTAATTTCAATTACAACAAAATACAAAGTGTACAGTGATCATTTTAAATTTATTTTTTATTACAAATATTTGCACTGTAAAAAAAATTATATTTTTCAATTCACCTCATACAAGAACTGTAATACAATCTCTTTGTCATGAAATCAAACTTATAAATGTAGAATTATGTACAAAAAACGGCATTCAAAAATAAAACAATGTAAAATTTTAGACCTTACAAGTCCGCTCAGTCCTACTTCTTGGTGAGCCAATCACTCAGACAAACAAGGTTGGTTCCAATTTGCAGGAGATAATGCTGCCTGCTTCTTGTTTACAATGTCACCTGAAAGTGAGAACAGGCGTTCACATGGCACTGCTGTAGCTAGCGTTGCACTAAAGATTCATATGTCCCTTCATGCTTCAACCACCATTACAGAGGACATGCTTCCATGCTGATGATGAGTTCAGCTTGACAATTATCCAAATCAGCGTGGAACAATGCATGTTTATTTTCATCATCTGAGTAAGATGCCACCAGCAGAAGGTTCAGTTTCTTTTTTGGTAGTTTGGGTTCTGCAGTTTCCATATCGGAGTATTGCTCTTTTAAGACTTCTAAAAGCATGCTCCATACCTCATCTCTCAGATTTTTGATGGTACTTCAGATTCTTAAACCTTGGGTCGAGTGCTTAGCAATCCTTAGAAATCTCACATCAGTACTTTCTTCGCGTTTTGTCAAATCTGCTGTGAAAGTGTTCTTAAAACAAACAAGTGCTGGGTCATCACCCGAGACCGCTATAACATGAAATATACGCAGAATGCAGGTAAAACAGAGCAGGAGACATACAATTCTCCCCCCAAGGAGTACAGTCATAAGTTTAATTGACACTTTTTTTTTAATGAGCATCATCAGCATTGAAGCATGTCATCTGGAATGGTGGCTGAAGCATGGAAGGGGCATATGAATGTTTAGCTTATGTGGAATGTAAATACCTTGCAACACTGGTTACAAAAGGGCCATGCAAATGCCTGTTCTCTCTTTTAGGTGACATTGTAAATAAGAAGCAGACAGCAGTATCTCCTGTCAATGTAAATAAACTTGTTTGTCTTAGCAATTGGCAGAATAAGATGTTGAACTGAGTGGACTTGTAGGCTCTAAAGTTTTACACAGTTTTGGTTTTGAGTGCAGTTATGTAACCAAAAAAATAATCTGCATTTGTAAGTTATACTTTCACGATAAAGAGATTGTACTTCAGTACTTGTATGAGATGAATTGAAAAATACTATTTCTTTTATCATTTTTACAGTGCATATATCTGTAATCAAAAATAATATAAAGTGAGCACTGTGCTCTTTGTATTCTGCGTTTTAATTGAAATCAATATTGAAAATGTAGAAAAACATCCAAAATTTTTTAATAAATTTCAGTTGGTATTCTATTGTTATAAGTACAATTAATCGCAATTAATTTTTTTAATTGTGATTAATTTTTCTTAGTTAATCGCATGAGTTACCTGCGATTGACAGCCCTATTTTATTACCATGTCATTTTATTATCTTCTGCCCTTCCCTCCTCAATTATCTCTTCTTCCCACCCCTAGGATAACGACTATGATGTCATTAATAAATAATACTTAGCCCTTATACAGAACTTTTTACTCAGATCGCCAAGCGCTGCACAAGGGAGGGTAAAAAGACCAGTTACCCCAAAAGTCATTAATAATGTGTTCATTGTTAAAAGTATGCTTTCTGATATTTGGAATTGTGCTCTATGGAAAATAGCATAATGGTTGAGGCCTATTTTACTATGGCTGACGTGATATGCTTGCATAAAATTATATTAGTGAAATATATCAGTAAAAATTTAAAATTATACTTTAAAAGCATACCATTAGCTCATGAATTGGATTAATTCCATTAGCATTTTATTAAAAATAAAATGAATTTCAGCAATTGAGATTGTGCCAGCTCAGGTCACAACCCCAGGCCAATTCGGTTGGGTGTTCGTATAGATCAAAGTGCGTTTAGATGTTTAAACTTCATGAAAACTAGTGGAATGATACTTGTATTGTTTTCACTTATTTGTTCCTGTCATAATGTAACAGCAAACATTACCCTGTAACTAAATAACCCGTCAAAGAAATCTTGTGAAATGCTTATGAAGGACCTAAAGACTTAACAGAAAATGCTAATTTCAAAGTAAATGGCCATTATGTATAATGGTCGGAGGTCAAAATACTAAGTGCGTTCCTCATACACCATCATCAAAAGAAAATCCCAGGTGGGTAGAGACACTGTCAGCTTGCTTACTGAGTGAGATACTATAAATATGGGTTCAAGAAAAGATTCTCTCTCTCTGAAAAATCTGGACTCTTACAGAGACGTGTGCCAGATGCAAAGTCGAGATTTCCCAGAAACAATCTGCGTACTATGAAAAGACTTTTGAGAAACAGGCAGTTTATTACATTACTGCCACCATTTGGAGTTACAAACTGTGATTCACCTTTACATGTATTTTACCTGCCACTGCCTTTCAATAACGCTCATTCTTTTTCCTTAGCTAATAAACCTGTAGTTAGTTTACTATATAATTGGCTGTCAGTGTTGTCTTTGGTGAAAGATCTGAAGTACTAATTGATCTGGTAAATGACTAGTCTCTTGGGACTCAGATAAACCTGATGTAGTGTGATTTTTAAGTGTTTAAGTGATCTTTTTATCAGAAAGTTCAGTTTGCCTGGGTGGCAAGACAGACTGGAGAGTCTACGGGGACGACTGTCTGTGACTCCATAACAAGACTGGTATAGTGATCCAGAAGCTTACATTTGTTACTGGCTTGATGAAATCTAATTATAGAACATACCACCAGTGTGGGACTGCCCTTGTTTTCTGACAGTCTGCCCCAACGTAGGCACTCAGTCATGAGCCACTCCAGATAGCATGACAGCATGAGATACTTTAAAAAAAAAAAAAAAAATAGTATCATGCTGCCGTAACTTGTCTTGAGCGGACACAACTGAACACTAACGTCAAAATACCAATCCATAGGAAAGTTTTGCATTTTATTTCTTAATGTACACTTTGTATTCTAATTATATGGAAATACTGTGTTAATGCAACTTAACCACAGAAGAGTCAGGATGTTCACATTTATGTTTCCTGGAACAACTGTAACTAAGTCACTTTGAGCATAAACACTTTGCATTTAATAATTCCTTTCATCATAAAGCAGAATCTCAAAGCATTTTTCAAACAATTACTTAATCTTCATAACACCCTGTGAAGTATTACATGGGGAAACCAAGACAGTCACAAAAAGCTAGATTTTCAGAAGAGGTCAGCACCCACAATTGGGATCAGATTTTCAAGGGCTTAGATCCTATATAGGCACCTAAATAAGGGTCAGATTTTCAAGATTTTATGTAGCAGCTCCCATTGTGATACTCGTGGCTAGATTTTCAAAAGAGCTCAGAACGTAACATGCTGAGCTTTTTTGAAAATCTGGCCCTTAGTGACTCAGTCAACACCCTACTACACATCAGGAGCAAAGCCAGGAGCAGAACCAGTACTTACTTCTGACCGCAAGGCAATATGCTCCCATATATCCAGTTGGAGAATCTCCCCCTCAATTTTTTTTTTCTCCTTAAATCTACATCTCAAACTTAATGTGGCATTAACAGGATGAGTTCGTTTGATTTTTGCAATTCGTGGTCCTTAAACGAAAAAACATCCTAGGACATTCATATAAGACTATGTAGCATTTAGTTGAGTATATAATAATTTCAATAAAATCAGTTGTGGTTGTTTCACTATAGTTCTATCAGAAAGCTGTGCACAGCTCAAAAGCTACAGAAAAATGATGGCACCCCATTTTAAGAAAAAAATAACTTTACTATTTAAAACAAATTCTTTAAATATGCCAGAAGCATTAGTCTTCATTTAGGATTTAATGCGTCTTAAATTGATGTCTAAAACAAAAACAATTAGCATTTTAAGCATTTTAAGCATATTTACAAAAATAAAATGTAAAAAATTGCCTTAACTGGTATAAAATTTTGAATCTCTTAAAGAAAAAAATCACAATGGGAGCTTTAGGAAAAAAGATCAGAGGAAAACGCTGGCACTCTGGGGGGACTGACTGGCTCAGATGATTGGTAACTTCCAGGTCACTAGTTTCAGTAAGGACTAAAGGTGGTTGACAAATAATGGCTATTTGAAAGCCTATGAGAAGCAGGAAGCCTCAGAAGCTCACAGGGAGAGTCAGGGGCAGTGGGGCAATGTCAAGATGTCAGGGATAGGATGGGGAGTGGTTCCTACCTGCTCCCCAGACGAATCTCAAGCACTGAGGTGGTCATTCCAGCACTTCAGAGTCCTGCTCTCACTACCCCCTCTCCTTGCACACAGCTTACAATGAACAACAAGCACTGAAGCAGAAATATAGATCAGCCTCCACAATATTTCCATTGCAGGGGTGCTTACCCCCAAAACCTCATGGTTCTACTGCCCTGATCAGAAGTCAATTTGGTAGTATCATTATTCCTGTTGCCAGTAGACAAGTGACCACAAACCTAAAGAGCCCCACTTCTAAATGGTGCCCATGGCAGTCGCAACAGAGAGTCCAATAACTGGATGGATATAGAAAACAAATTATCATCCAATTCCTAGCAGTGGTCTTTTCAGATCAGGAATGAGCCACACTGGTGAGTCTGCACTGAGAAGCTTGCATTGCTGTGAGCTATGCTGTATCTGTTCTCTAGATAAAAACAGAAGCCCTCAATTTCCAGAGTTGTCAAGTCAACACTACAGGCACACACACATAAATTCAGCCATAAAAGTTAATCTTCCCCCCCCACGAGAAAGTTCATAAAGACCTGGACATGGTTTATAATGGAAGAACACTCTCAACCACAACTAGTATTCAACTTTAGGGAACACAATCTCAAATGCCTGAGAAGGGGCGAAGGGTGCCACATGATCCTGAAGTTCAGAGAACACACCTGATTTTCATGGCCTGGCCCATATCGTTGAAACCTTTCAGGATAGCTAAGGAAACCCCACAGCTATTTTGAATTTCTCAGCACTGTATCTGTAACAAATTACACAAGACGTGATATTCTTTTCCACTCACTGACTACTGAAACAGCAAATAAACCTGGAGTCAGAAGATTCCATGGAAGACGTGGAGATGTGGAGAGGATAAGTCTAAAGTAAGGAACGTAGATGAGAAATTGTACATTCTTTGTACGAACTTTCACATCATTTAAAATTCAATAGTTGTAGGTGTTTTTACCTAATGAGAGCAGTGATCTTTCTAAATCCACCCTCCTTCCTAATAGCCCATCCTGCCAGTTTCATCAGAATGCTCCAATACAAACAAAGGCTAGGCAAAAAAGGCAGAAGAAACAAAGAAAGTGAAAGGGCTGCTGCTCTGGCTTGTAATACAGAAAGGGATTAATTTTTCAAAGCAGGAGGAAGGAAGAAGAAAAAAGACCCAAAAACATTTAGGAACTGAATATCTTTTTGCACTAGTAAAAGGATATCTAGCCTGTCTCCTCTAGAAGCATTTGTTTCAGGAACCTATTCAGTGGCCTATGTGAATTGTTCTTATGGACAAAGGCCCACACCAGAAATAAAAACAACCAAAACTGGCATCTTTGTAGGTACTCTAAAGAGGTCAAGGACTGAACTAGCATGGAGACTGAGGCTATGTCTACACTGCACGTTCGACAGTAAAATTATTGTCTGTCACGGCTGTGAAAAAAAAAATCCCCCTGACCAACAAAAGATTTACCCACAAAAAGCACTTGTGTGGACAGCGCTTTGTCAGTGGGAGATGCTCTCGTTGGGGGTGGTTTTATTTTGTTAGCAGGAGAGAGCTCAGAAAGAGCAGCTACACTGCATACCTTACAACAGCACTGCTATAGCAGCACAGCTGTGTGGCTGGAAGGTGCACAGTATAGACCAGGGGTTGGCAACCTTTCAGAAGTGGTGTGCCGAATCTTCATTTATTCACTCTGATTTAAGGTTTTGCATGCCAGTAATACATTTTAACATTTTTAGAAGGTCTCCTTCTATAAATCTATAATATATAACTAAACTATTGTTGTATATAAAGTAAATAAGGTTTTTAAAATGTTTAAGAAGCTTCATTTAAAATTAAATTAAAAGGCAGAGCCTCCCAGAACGGTGGCCAGGACCCAGGCAGTGTGCATGCCACTGAAAATCAGCTTGCGTGCCACCTCTGGCACGTGTGCCATAGACTGCCTACCCCTGATCTAGGCATAACCTGAAATACTGTCTCACATTTAGAAGTTCTCCCTGCAATTCAGGACCTGGTAGGGCACAACGAGGTATATCACTCCTCTTTTACATCTACACTGCATTCTTCTTTCAGCAGTGTGTAGAGTAGGTATTTGTTAGCCGCTCTAGCACGGGTTTAAGTAGCAGTGTAGAACAGCTTAATAAGTGGGGTACAGACACTCCTGAAAGCTGTGGGTATGTACTCAAGTACATATCCTACACAGCTCTTTGCTTGCCCAAGTCATGCCTTCCTGTCTACACTGCTGTTTTTAACTGTGTAGTATCCGGCTAACTCCCAGCTGCTGGAGCTTTTCCACATCACAGGAAAAGACTTCAGCAGTGAGCAAAGGCTCTGGCAGCTCCTGCTGGATCCCTTCCCCGCTGCAGGTAAAGACTGACCACTCTGTTGCAGGGAAAGGCTCCAGCAGTGGGGATCAGTTTTTCCCCTCTACTTTCTTTCACCAGAGCCTTTCCTCATGGCAATGAAAGTCTCTGGCAGCAGTAAGTTGCTGAAACCTTTCCCCGCTGCCTCCCCACTGCCAGAGCTTTTCACTGACATGTGTAGCTAGCTGCATATACCATACATGCTGCAAAAAGTGGTGTGCAATGTAGACGTAGCCTTAGGCTTACTTTTAACCTATCCTCTAAATAGTTTTATTTCAGTTTGCCACTGAAAATTGACATTAAATGTTGATTCATAAGAGAATTGGTATTGAAAGCTTTGGCTAGATGAATCCAAAGTAATATCAAGATTCCTTTTTTGTTGTATAGTTCATTTTGAATTTCTAGCAAGCCCATCACACATCAGGATCTGTAGATAATTGAAGGCTATGGGGTGAGAGTGCAGTTCAGTCTCTTTGCTACTTCAATCTTTGACCTTCTTGCTCACCCTTAGAAGCAGGCCTTCAAAAATAGTGGACACACACCAGCAGGGCACTGTGGGGATTCTTACACTGTCTCTACCTATGTTGAAATTGCAACATGAATAAGTGTTAGACTTTAGTTTTAAGTGCTGTCAATAAGTTTGGCCAATATGACCTATTTTTAATGTGCTTACAATGTTTATGTAATCATTAGTTTGTGTTTTTCTCTTAAGTGTTTAAAATATTCAGTAAAGAAAAAGGCTTTAGTTTCAGGCCTCTAAAATATCATTACACTATAGACAGCACTTAAAACAAAAATATTATTAACTGACAAATACCTCATTTGTTTATACCTTTCACAATAATTAAAATTGGTTAAATATATATTTTTATATTTGTGCTTATTTTAACATGTATTATTTATCTAGAGTTTGTATAATCTATAATACAAAATAATATTTGCAAACCAATGAGTCTAGACTGTGACCTACAGCTACATAGAGTTGTTACAATATGGTTTCAGTCTTCATAGGAGAAAAAATGTGCAGATTAAAAATCCTTAGAGATTATTTGTTGTTTTCAAATTTACTGTATATGCCAACAGGAAAGTGCTAAACCTCCATTTTGGTGAGTTCCAATATTCATTGTCACTGTATGTAATCTGAATAACTGAAGAGTTGCTATATAAACACAGAATGCATTAAATATGAGACTCTTGCAGGGAGAATGTATGTAGACAGAGCAAGCTGTATTTTAAACCACTTAACAAGGGTGAGGTGAACCCTAAACTCCTCAGTACAGGAAAACCCACTTTCAGAACCCAGGGAAAACCCACCCCATTACAGCAGGGGGAGGAGGAGAGGAAAAGGGGGATTTTAAGTTTAAGTGGCCAAATATTAGCACAGCAACAAGAGATTCCATTTTTATGTTATGCTTACAATAACACTGTATTTTGCCTTTATATACTACAGTAATTTGGAGCTGCACATATACCTAAGATAAACAGATAATATAATTAATAATAAAATAAAAATAAAATAATAATAAGCCAAAACAGAGACTGACCACTTGGACATTTTTAGGATTTGTATATTTTGAAGTTAACAAAATTAACCTGAGTTATACAATATATAAGCAAACCTGACCCTACAAAATCTTTTGTAAATAATATTTTTACTTTTAATTTTTTTCTCCTAGCTTTTTAAAAAAGGGGCTGAATCCTCTTGGACAAGTTTCTGCACAGAAGGAGCACTGCCCTTCTGAAAATAGACATTTATAAGGAAAAGGAGACCCTGAACAACAGGAGAGTAATAAGAAGATGCTATAATCCAAAATAAAGGGTGAAACAAAGCTGCGAGTATAGCGAAGAGGTTTGGGGTGAGATCATAAACGCAGGAGCTTCCCCGTGGTGGTTTAGAATGAGGTCACCAGAAGCTCTCAATGTCCCAGCATTTGTAGCCTCGCAGTCCAGGGGCTGCACCTACAAGACAGTATTGTTCTTGACACCGCATCTCTCATTAGTCCATGCCGTTAACAAATTGGACCACGCCTTCCACTGGGCCGCTTTTAATGTTGCCGTTTCGCAGTTTAATGCACTGGGAGACTGTTACTCCTTTGTACAGATCGCGAAACACGTTCGCTATATTGAGCTTCCCTAGGAATCGCTGGAGGGAAACATGAACTCTTGAACCCTAGTTGCAGATTTAACACAGACCTTTGGAGAACTTTCCCTGCTCAGATTAACCTCCCTCACTGACTGCTCAGAACCCGGTACAAACTCCAGCCCTGGGGCCGCAGATTAGAGGAAAGGCGCCTTCTGCCAGCCTGCATCCACCCCCCGGGGCCCACTGCTGCGGGGGGAGAGAAAGAAAAGCTGCCCTGGCCATTGCGAACGTGCGTGGGCTGGGCCGCTGGGACGCCAGCTCGCCCCCGCCAGCAGCGCGCCGTGGCCCAGTTACTGCCCCGCGGCCTTGCTCCTTACCGCCGGCCCCAGCTGCGCCCAGAGCCCGGCTCCGTGCCCCGCGGCTCCCTGCTGCAGCCCCCGCTCCCTGGAGGGCCCAGCCCCGGGGGACGCCCCTCGGGCCCTCCCCACCCGCGGGAAGTTCTTCTCCGCCCCGCTTGGCTCGCATCGCGCGGAGCAGGGCCCCCCCCCAGAGAGGGCGCCGCGGCCGGTGAGTCCCACGCCCCCATGCGGGGAAGGCCCCGTCTCAGTCCCCGGCCTTTCCTAGCGCAGCCCCCCGGCGGACCCTCCTTACCTGGGCTTGAGGCTGCCCGCGCCTCGCTCGTAGGCCCAGGCGGCGGCGGCGGCTGGCTGCGCGGCGGCGGCTGGAGCCAGCGGGTCGGCGAAGCTGGGAGTCGGCGGGTAGTTCCTGTCCATCATCGGGGCAGCGAGCGGGGCGCGGGGGCTGCGCTCGGGCGCTGTGTGCGGGGCGGCGGCAGCGGGCACCGAGCAGGGCGGGTGGGAGCGGCCCCCCCTTCCCTCATGCGGGGCGGGCAGCGCCGCGTCCCCCCGCCGCTCCGGGCCAGGCCGCCGAGCGCCTCCTCCCCCCCACCCCCGGCTCAGCTCCGGGCGGCGGCCGCCAGGCGGCTCAGGGGAGCTGCACACGGAGGAGGCGGTGGCAGGGGCTGCGAGCCGCCCAGGCAGAGACCCATGTCGGGCTGCTCCTTCCCAGGATGCACCTCCCCCTCCGCAGCTCACTGGGACTGATGGGCTTCGGCTCCCGCGGCCAGGGGGCAAGGGAGGCCGGGGGGGTGGAGATTGCCTGGCGGGGCAAACACCACAGGGCAGCGCAGGATGGGTTGAGGCAGGGCGTGGCTGTAATCTGGCCTCGGAGAAAGGGGGCGGCTTTAATCCTGGTTGAAAGGGGGTCGCAGCCTACCTGTAGGGGTGGGTTGAAAATATGGTGGGGAGATGTAATCCGGATGGGGAGGAGTGGTAACCAGCCCCAGAGAGGGGCTTTAATCCAGACCCTGAATGCGAGGGGGGTATTTAATCCAGTGTCTGAGGGGTGATAATCTGGAGTCCCTTTGTGTGAGAGAGGGAGAGGAGTGCTAATCCCAAGGATTCCCAAATCTCAGGCAGAATAGTGTGCGGAGATGGGTGTCCCTCGGTGGCAGCCCAGTCGAGGGAAGATTGAGGGCTTGGCTACACTGGAGAGTTGCAGCACTGGTGGTGGGTTTACAGCGCTGCAACTCACTCGCTGTCCATACTTGCAAGGCACATACAGCGCTATATCTGCCTGGCTACAGCACTGGCTGTACTCCACCTTGGCCTGGGGAATAACGACTGCAGCGCTGCATCCACCAGTGTGGCCACCAAAAGCGCTGTTATTGGCCTCCAGAGGTATTCGGAGGTATCCCAGAATGCCTGCTCAGCCACTCTGCTCATCAATTCGAACTCTACTGCCCTGGCCGCAGGTGACCCGCCCTTTAAATGCCCCAGGAATTTTAAAAATCCCCTTCCTGTTTGCTCAGCCAGGTGTGGAGTGCAATCAGTGAATCTTTCTAGGTGACCATGCCTCCACACGCCAAATGCGCCCCAGCATGGAGCAATGGCGAGTTGCTGGACCTCATCAATGTTTGGAGGGAGGAAGCTGTGCAGTCCCAGCTGTGCTCCAGCCATAGGAATTACGATACCTTTAGGCAGGTATCAAAGGCCATGCTGGAAAGGGGCCATGACCGGGACGTGCTGCAGTGCAGGGTTAAAGTGAAGGAGCTGCGGAGTGTCTATTGCAAAGCCCACGAGGGAAACCGCTGCTCCAGCGCTGCTCCCGTGACCTGCCGATTTTTACAAAGAGCTGGACACGATAGTTGGGGGTGACCCCACCACCAATCCAAGGACCATGATGGACACTTCAGAGCCGAGGGGGGGGAGGAGGAGGAGAGGGGGAGGACGAAACCGAGAGTACGGGTACTGGGGTGGGGGGAGACACCCAAGAGTCCCTGGAGGCATGCAGCCAGGAGCTCTTCTCAAGCCAAGAGGAAGGTAGCCAGTTGCAGCAGCCGGTACTTGGTGGAGGACAAACAGAGAAGCGGCTTTTATTTTCCCAGTAAGCGGCTTTTATTTTCAGGATGGAAATTTTTCAGGAGAGGAGGGAGGATTCTGCATGCATGCATGCCTAGATGTGGAATAGCGAGGGGCGGTGGACCATTGCTGCACACAGGCAAGCTGCATAGGGGCCAGGGTGGAATCCGCATTGCTGTAGAAGACCCTCCCGCTCTTCCCAGGTAACCCACAGCAGCGAGATATCTTTGACGATCAACTCCTGTGGAAAATGTTGGGAGAGTGTTCAGTGTAGGTGCCCCCTGCAGCTGTTTGCTTTCCCTAACGCACAGAAACCCCGAGGACAGTACAGCCCTGAAGCAATCAGTCCCCCTTACCATTTCGGGGCTCCTGTGGGTTATGTGCGCTCTCTTTGGGATGGGAAAACTATGCTATTATGAAGAATGTTACTCCTTCACTGTGTGGAAATAACTGTCTGAGATATAAACAATGCTGCCTCTGTTAAATGTTGCCTTTTTTGCCTTTCCACAAGCAACCTTGAGTTCTTGGCTGCCTGTGTTATCAACAGCTCAAAGACTCCAAAACCTCCGGAAGAAGCCACGAAAAAGCAAAGAAGACCTGCTGCAAGCAGTTATGGATCACTCTGCCACAGAGAATCAAAAAGTGCAGGATTGGAGGGAAATAGAAAGCAGGATCCACCAGAAAAATGCAGCGGACAGGAAGAAAAGCACAGAGTAGCTGATAAGCATCCTGGCGCACCAAGCGGACTCTATCCAGGCCCTCGTAGCCATGCAGGCAGAGCTCTACTGCGCCGCCATCCCAAAGCTCTTTCCCTTGTGCCCCAATGTCAGCTCAAAACCCCCTTCCCCCCAGCATCCAGGTTCTTACCACCACCAGCTGCCTCCAACACCTGTAAGTTCACCAACCAGCCCTGAGAACTATGACCCTTACCCTCTGCACTCAACCCCCATCACCATGCAGTATAGGCATCCTGAAGTGCAGCAGTCATTGCACAGCACTCCAGACAGGACATATTCAAACCTGTGACTGTACAGTTCCCCAACCCACGCCGCTGCCCTTTTAGGTTCCCAAAATGTTGTGTGTCTGTCAATAAAGTTATTTTCTTTTCAATAAATGAATTCTTGGCTTTGAAAACAGTCTTTATTATTGCAGAAAGTCAAAGATACCTTAGCCCAGGAAAGAAACAGGCACGGCAAATCAGCTTAGGAAAAACAGATTCCTACTAACATTGTAACCGCTGCATATCACTCCCGTGCAAGGCACCAAACCTTACTGTTGGTTTTCAGCCTCAAATTCCTCTCTCAAGACATCCCTAATCCTTGAAGTCCTGTACTGGGCCTCTCTAGTAACCCTGCTCTCTGGCTATGCAAATTCAGCCTCCAGGTGTTGAACCTCGGAGGTCCATGCCTGACTGAATCTTTCACTCTTCCCTTCACAAATATTATGGAGGGTACAGCACGCGGCTATAACCGCGGGGATGCTGCTTTCCCCCAAGTCTAGCTTCCCATACAGAGATTGCCAGTGCCCCTTTAAACGGCCAAAAGCACACTCCACAGTCATTCAGCACTGGCTCTGCCTGTAGTTGAACCGCTCCTTGCTCCTGTCAAGCTTCCCTGTATACAGTTTCATGAGCCAAGGCATTAACGGGTAAGCGGGGTCTCCAAGGATCACAATGGGCATTTCAACATCCCCTAATGTGATCTTCCGGTCTGGGAAAAAAGTCCCTGCCTGCAGCTTCCTGAGCAGGCCAGTGTTCCGAAAGATGCGTGCATCATGCACCTTTCCAGGCCAGCCTGTGTTAATGTCAATGAAACGCCTATGGTGATCCACAAGCGCCAGGAGAACCATAGAGAAATACCCCTTCCGATTAATGTATTTGGATGCTAGGAGGTGTGGTGCCAGAATAGGAATATGCATCCCATCTATCGCCCCTCCACAATTAGGGAAACCCATTTGTGCAAAGCCATCCACAATGTCCTGCACGTTCCCCAGAGTCACAGTTCTTCTTAGCAGGATGCGATTAATGGCCCTGCAAACTTGCATCAACATGATTCCAACGGTCGACTTTCCCACTCCAAACTGGTCCCCAACCAATCGGTAGCTGTCTGGAGCTGCCAGCTTCCAGATTGCAATAGCCACCCACTTCTCCACCGGCAGGGCAGCTCTCAATCTCGTGTCCTTGTACCGCAAAGCGGGGACAAGCTCAGCACACAGTCCCATGAAAGTGGCTTTTCTCATCCGAAAGTTCTGCAGCCACTGCTCTTCATCCCAAACTTCCATGACGATGTGACCCCACCACTCAGTGCTTGTTTCCCGAGCCCAAAAGTGGCGTTCTGCGGTGCTGAGCATTTCCATGAATGCCAGAAGCAATTTAGTGTCATACGTGTCAGGCGACTCGCTGTCATCCTCAGACTCCTCATCACTTTGGATCTTAAGGAATAGCTCAACTGCCAAACGTGATGTGCTGGCGAGACTCGTCAGCATACTCCAAAGCAGTTCGGGCTCCATTTCCCACAGAAATCGCACTGCACAGAAACCGTTGAGAGAGTCAAGATGGCGCCAAATATGGATGGAAAAACAGGGATTGCTGGGATGTGAAGCGATGCATCACGGGGCGTTGGGACAGGAAGCAGAATGACCTGCACCTTCTGCCCTCTTCCCACAACCCACGGCACCAAAATGGCGCCAAAATGGGACGAGGTGCTCTGTGGGATAGCTGCCCATAATGTACCACTCCCAACATTGCTGCAAATGCTGCAAATGTGGCCACACTGCAGCGCTGGTAGCTGTCAGTGTGGCCACACTCCAGTGCTTTCCCTACACAGCTAGGAGTTCAGTTTTTGCCATGTTCAGTTTAAGGAAGCAGCAAGTCACCCATAAGGAGACAAGAAGAAATGAGGCCCTGGACGAAAGGGGAGAGGTAGATGTGAGAGTTATCAGTACAGAGGTTGTAAGAATCCATGAGAGTTCATAAAGTCACACAAGGGCAAGGGTAAAGAGGAAAAGGCAGGGGACCAAAGACAGTGAGTTTTCCTTGTTTTTCCATATGACAGCACCTGTATTGCTGGAGCCACCTTGGAAGAGAGTGGGTGAGATGAGTCACCCACTGGAGAAGATATAGGTTGCTATTTACATATGAATTAAATGTGATGACAAAAAGTAACTGTCAGTTTTATGCTAATGCCCAAGTAAATATACATAGAGGCTATTGAAAGTAGCATTTCCAGCAGGAAAGGATTTACATATTGTCTTGATTTCCCTGCAGGATCTCAAGTAATCTCCATTACAATATTACAATTACAATACATTGTTTCCTTCAAAAGTGTGCGGCGGGGGGGGGGGGGGAGGTGGAGGAATTGCAGACACCCATACCACACACAGTGCCTTGCCAACCTTTAGTGTTTGCTATAAAGAAACTATGCTAATACAGGGCTTCTGTTCAAGTTTTATAACCACAAGTATAGATCAGCAACATACTAATAAATGGCAGAGCTACCAGTGAATTACGTAGGTCATCTCAAATTAATGACAATAGAAACTGTAGTATCCTAGCCCACTGTATATTTTGTTTATACTATATTGATTAGAAAACAGGTAATAAAGAGAAAATGTACATATTAATATTATGGTGTGTGACTCTCCATGTAAAGTCATGGTAAATAAGATCACATGACTTTACAGTTAAGAAAAACAGTCCAACACACATACTAGTATACCACATTAATTAAATATCAGACTGCTACAAACACAACATTTCCCAAACTATTGCTGAGGTAGATCAGGTATCATTTATAAGGGAAGCTGAGTGACATCTGCTGATATTTTTAATTTCTTTGAAGTAATTGCAGCTGAGACTGATGAATAAACAGGGTGTAATTTGCATCACCGAGGTCCATAAGTGCAGAATAAAGCCAATTTATTTAATAGTTTGCACTTTATGCACACAGTATAAATCCACTTGCTCTGATGAAAGCCCTGAGACCTTTGCAGCTTTTTAACACACTAACTTGGGTTGCTTGCTGCTGTTCTATAGCTGGGAAATCCATATTGAAGTGTGTTTGTCTCAGTGTTTTACATTTTTGTGATTTATTTGAAGGATATAATTTTCTCAGTCTTTTAACACAAATGGGCTCAGAAAAGATCCCACTTAAAAATAATCAGCTCTTTATAGTGCCTGATCTTGATATTTTATCTCTCAGGGTTTCACTGAAAGGTCTTTCAGTGATCTCTCTAATGATTCTTTGATTGTCCTAATCTCTATTTTATGTTCAGTACTTAAGTTTATTTAAATATATATAGTGAAATGTACATATTAAGACAAGGAGTATGTGTTGTGATTTAAGCTAGTGTGTTTAGGGTTTAACTTTGTGTGTTTAGGGTTTAACTTTTATACTAGTGTAAAGTATTTAGATTATTTTGTTTCTTGTGTTAACAAATAACACTTTAGTTTCAAATACAAAAATTATCTTCCTTTTCATGAGCCAAGCTTTAGTTGGCTTTATATAGCAGGGACTTGATTTTCAGAGAAATTGAACACTTGCAACCCAAACTGAAGACAGTAGGAGCTGCAAGTGCTATTGTTTCTTGTAATATTAAATACTTGGAGTTGATTTCAAAGATACTTTTCTGAGATATGTGCCAAAGACATTTCTGAATCTATGGAGATAAGTTTATTTTTTTTTCTTTTATACATTAGAAAACTAGATGGAGTTAAGAGATTTAACAGCTGAAATTCATAGTTTGGCCTGCTGAGATCTCTTTTGTAGCTCATTGGTTGCCACTTAGTTTCTATAGAATTTAAGATCTTATTTAAAAAAAAAATATTACTGTTTAGAATGTCTTTTCCAGGGGGAAACCCTGTGTGAGGAAAGGAAGTGGAGTTCTGACTCTGATTTTCCTAAGAATTGTCCTATGCAGGAGGAGACAGAATTTACTTTTTCAGAGAATTGGTTGGGTTCAGTTCTCTAAACCTGCAGATCGTGGGAGTGCTATTTGAGGCAACTACATCAATATGGAGGCCTTTTGTCCCTCTGCACTCTACTGGTGCTGTCCAGGAATGCTGCCCCTAGATATTGATGGTTGTGGGTCACTGTTGGTCACTACCTGAGGTGGTATTATTGGCTCAACATTGTCTTTATCAGTGATACCCCATCAGGTTTGAAGAGATTGTGCCACAGATGCTTCATCCATTCTACTCATGCTAGAAAGCTCTCTCCCCTTCTATGGCCCCATAAGGAAGATACCCTGGAAATGGGTCCCCTCTGCTTTTGAAGGTGGAGGTGACTCTCCAGCCCAAAGTTTCTAGTCCTTACAAATATGAATCCCCTCTGCTTTTGAAGGTGGAGGTGACTCTCCAGCCCAAAGTTTCTAGTCCTTACAAATATGAAACTGTGCAATGCTGCCTTTCTGAGCCTACAGAGAGGGAGCTTGAAACTGTAGCTCTGAATGGTAGAGAAACAAATAAAACCAAACATTTGGAAAATGTTGTGGATATACTGAAAACAACAATATTCTGATTCTTATAGAACTATACTTCATACCTTGAAGACAGTGAATGTCCAGAATTCTTTTCCAGGTCAGAACACCAATTATTAACCCTTTTATTGCTGAACTGTATTACTACTTACCATTTTCACAAAATAATCTAGATATTGTATTTATTCAATAGGGTTGCAAATCATAGAAGTTACATATGGAAAGGACATACTGGGTCTGTGGAGCACAATCCATGGTCCTCTTTTTCAGTAAATTTATTGCATGAGTGGATTGTGGGATTAGGAGAGGAGAGATGGATGCATGTGCTGGATAGGGCAAGCTGATCCAGAGTCTTCAGTTGTGGTTGGTCAAGGAAGTTGGTGGAAGGCACATTGTGTGGCTAACTGCAATATTTATCACTATATCCAAGCATGAAACCACAGCTTGACTTTCAACAACTGAGAAAATATATTCTGGTACACCTCTACCTCAATATAACGCTATCCTCAGGAGCCAAAAAATCTTACCGTGTTATAGGTGAAACTGTGTTATATTGAACTTGCTTTGATCCACCGGAGTGTGCAACTCCCCCGCTCCCGAGCACTGCTTTACTGCATTATATCCAAATTTGTGTTATATCGGGTTGCATTATATCAAGGTAGAGATGTATTAGTAATACGTAACTTTGTAACTGCTAGGGGTCAAAAGAGCTTTACTAACAAATGCAAGAATTTTAATGGTTAGCTCCACTGGAATAACCTTTTCCACTTGTGAACAAAAACTCCAGAACTGTAGACTCTTGGCCTTATGCTGAATGGATCAAGAAGTTTCAAGACTCATAGACCTTAAGGTCAGAAGGGACCATCATAATTATCTAGTCTGACCCACTGCACATTGCAGGCCACAGAACCTCACCCACCCACTCACTCCTGTAATAGATCCCTAACCTCTGGCTGAGTCACTGAAGTCCTCAAAACATGACTTCAAGTTATAGAAAATCCACTATTTACACTAGTTTAATTTCCAAGTGACCCATGCTTCAGAAGAAGGTGAAACCTCCCCCCCAGCAGAGTTTCTGCCAATCTGAGCCAGGGGAAATTCCTTCCCAACCCTAAATATGGTGTTCAGTTAGACCCTGAGGATGTGGGCAAGACCCACCAGACCCTGGGAAAGAATATTCTGTAGTAACTCAGAACCCTCTCCCATCTTTGGCCATTGGAGACATTTGCTGTTAACAGTTGCAAATTGGCTACATGCCATTATAGGCAGTCTCATCATACCACCCCCTCCATAAACTTATCAAACTCAGTCTTGAAGCCAGTTGGGTTTTGTGCTCCCATTGCTCCCCTTGGAATAATTCAGAGACTTTCAAGGTGATACAAATATTCAGATTATTTACAGACCTACGTTCAGTTGAACCTCCAAAAAACTGAGGTCAAAGCTGAGCTAGGACTGATTGTCTTATAATGATCTGATCCAAGTTTAGTGAAGGAAATTTATTGCAGCTTTACTAATGCCCAGTGGCTGGCAGATATCCACTTATATGAGGGCTGCTATTGTGCAGGCTTCCTTTAAGTGTATAAATGCCAGAGTATGATATCCTCTCAGAGTAGAGGCTTAGAGTGAGATTAATGAAGGAACTTAGGTATTGTAATGCTGAGCATCGCAGCACCTAATTTTTGGATGCCTATTAAAAACACAGTCCAACAAAACTGCAAGCCAAAAAGTCGAGGCTCCTGGCACAATGAATAGGGAGAGTGAGGTGCCTAAGAATGTGATCCTCAAAAGCCTGCACTCTAGGTGTGGTGCCTCCTAAAATAGTCAATGGGAAATGTGGATGAGAGGGGTATGAGCTAATCCCTGCTTTTCTTTTGGATTTAAGCACCTTATCTGGGCTGCATGGAAGCGTCTACCTTTGTTTAGTGATCCATTAATAAGAACCTGACACCTGGAGTCTTTCTTCCAAGGAGCAGATTTTGTCTTTCTGTGTATTTTGTAAAATGTACACTTACACACATTCAGCTGATTAAACAGATTAGGTAGATCCTTGTGAATCCTCCCAGGTTAGCAATGGTGGCCCTCAGAGCAAAAGATTATGCACAGTTGCTGAAATATGTCATTTCTCCAAAAGCAGTTAGCTCACTGTTCAACAAGGAAAATATTTTTTTAAAACTTATCAGCTGTTACGCTTTGTATAATATCCAAATACTAGATATGTAATAATAAATCGCCGTTTAAAAGTAAGATTTATAGATCTTTAGGGCTTTTAAACTAGATCTGCTAGTAAGGTTTTCTGTTACCAAGTTATGTTTAGTAGTCTCAGTTGTTACTTCCCAAATGAAGTTCAGAGATATTGTTCCAAGAATTTGGGACCTTATTTTTCTATGATGCCATTTTAAAACTGTAATTGAAACAGACTGATATCCAGAAGAAAACACTTTTCCTGATCTTTTAAAACGTCTTTGTTATCTCTAAAATTAGGATTTGTTTTCTAGAGGTTTTTAAGTTGGGGACTGCAGACAGCTGGTGGTCACATGGTGCTGGCTCCTCCTCCTTGTTTCAGCTGCTTCTACAGAAATCAAGGTGCCCCACAAAGAAGAGCCTGGAAGCCTATAAAAGTAGCTGAAAATAAGTAAAAAGAGCTACTTTAGCTGCCTCTTCTAGGTCAAGCTGCTTTCAGGGACCAAAGTCAGCAGTAGCACAGGATCTGCTATCAGAAAAGATGTGTCCATTGGTGCAATGGGAGGAGACCTGGTGGCTGGGCTGCATGTTTAGGAAATAATGAAATTAAGCAAGAGGGAAGCATGTGTAATAGGTGGTTCTGATCAAGCAGCAAGGAAGGAGAGAGGAAGAAAAGGGAGCAAAGTAACAGAGAGCATGTGCAGAACTTTAGGGAAAAGAGGGAGAGGGTGGGTGGTGCATAAAAACATCCTCTCTATAAAAGTGTCCACACATTGAAAATGTTTCAGAATGCCTCTGCTATGTTTTGACCTAAATTTCTTGGGCCTACTTTATCTGAGATTAATAGTCAAACACCAGCTCACTTCAATGGGAACAGGATTGGGTCCACTGTTCATACATTATAAGAACTGCCATTCCCAGGATGGAAGTTAGTCTCATGTTGACTTTTCAGTTTTTGTCAAATTGTTCAGGCCAATTCTATTGATGATAGTGAAGGCTATAAAACTGTATTTACAGTTTGAACTAAAATAAATTGGATGTGTAATGAACCAGCACAAAAGTTATGAATTGCATGGAAGACGTTAATCTGAGTTCTCGCTAACTTTTCCTTTTAGGCTTTTACTCCATGCCGATTAGAGGGTGTTCTAAATTGTAGTAGCGTCCACGCTAGGATAGGATTTTGTTGTTAAACACAGACAATAGTGAAGGCTTTGGTACATACGTTACTTTCTGTGTCAAATAGACTGCAATAGGGCTGTTGGGTTCCATGTTTAATGTCTCTGCGATTTGAAATCATATCCACTCCCTTTACTATTAATATTTTTTTCCACACTGGCCCTGAACACAATGCCTGGGATTTCAAAATTAAACTGGGTTCTTTCTGCAAGCCAAATTTTGCCATTAGTTACATTAATGCTATTTCTCATTTTCCACAAATTCTGCACTTGGTTTTCTAGCCCTGAGGTCAGAATTTGTCTGTAGAATCTTTACCATATATTGATATCTTCATTTGAAATTAATTTGAACCTGTTTATGCCAGTAGCAAATTTGAGTATCATAAACAGATTATATTATTGTTTTAATTCCTTTGTTCATCATCATGTGCAGAGGACAGGGCAGTATATTACTGTGTAATGACTCCAACAGATCTAGGACTTTAAAAACAAAGCTGGGCAAAACCTTTGGAATAAAGCAGATTAAACTTTTCTAGTTATAAAGTCAAATTGATGCCCACATGTTCATAGTCCTTCATAAGACAAAGCAGGGAGTGGGTTTATTCTAGGAAGGAATTTATGGTTTTATTCAAACCATGCAGAACGCTAAGGTTTCATATAGTTGTAACCCAAAACCAAGCAAAATGTGTCAGATTCTGCAGGGTTTCACTTTGAGTTTTCTGATTTGTTTGAACTTGAAACACTGAATATTAAAGGTTGCGTGGGGACCAAAATGCAAAGAATTGACAAATTACAAGCAAAGTGGATTTTGCATGGTTTGTGTGGTAACCCTCAGGTTAGAAAGCAGGGCTATGAATAGCTGAAGCAAAGCTGAATTAAACACATTACCTGGAATAGGCATAGGAAATAGTATTTTTCTTTTTTTAATTTTGTCTCCCTGAGAGTGGTGAAAAATACATTGCTAAGAGGAGGCCTGAGCAACAGTGGTGCTGAGCTTTTCATAGCATGGATCTTGTTCCCGCCCACTTTTCCATCCCATTCATAACTATATCAGGGAAGTCACAAATACAGCAATACCTACATGGAAATTAATATAAAGAAAATATATTTTAATGTGTTGAACTTTTCTCATGGTATGCTTGTGTTAGGAAGGAGATACATTTTTCTCATCCATCTTCGTTAAATTTCCACCTGATCTGCTCTGTTTTTCAGCCTGGCTACACGCCCTACTTCCCAAATGCTAGCAGTGGTCCTGTCTTATCTTCTACTCTCTTTTGCTCCTGGACATCCTTTTCTTTTTCCTCTACATGTTACCTCAACTGCTTTGTTCATTTTTCTCAAATGGGCTACCTAATTGTCATATGTAGATGTTTCTCTGCTGCTTCTGGCTCCCATCTGTGATAGCTCCTGGTGTTGGCTAGCAGCCTCTGTTTTGCTGTTCCCTGTGTTCCCTTCGTTGGTGCAATACCTGACCCCTATTGAAGGTAGCAAGGATGGTCTAGTCTAGACGCAATAAATCAACTCCCGAGTGTTCTCCCATCAACTCCTGTACTCCAGCGCCACGAGAGGCGCAGACAGAGTCAAGAGGGGAGCAGCAGCAGTCGACTCACTGCGAAGACACCAAGGTAAGTCGATCTAAGAACGTCGACTTCAGCTATGTTATTCATGTAGCTGAAGTTGCGTAATTTAAATTGGTCCCCTCTCTCTCCCACCCCCAGCCCCTGTGTAGACCAGGGCTATATAAACTTCTTGACTAAGGAAATGGAACTTGCAACCTGTGACCTATCAGCTTTCTGCAGATCACCCCTGAGGGAGAGCTGTTGTGTTAGGCAGTCACAGAATAATCCCTTGAGTGACTAGATTAGGTAGTTAACACACTAGAACACTCTTTATAATTAACAGCAATTTTTGGCCCTAAGATCTTTTATGTGTATTTGTTTTCAGTTGAGCTTAAAGTTTCTGTTGCAGGGTGAATAAGTATTTCTCCCTTCTGCTGTGGTTGGGTTTTGAAAGCATTTACTTTGAGAGATTACTTTTCATGTTAACATAGAAACTGGCACATCTTCAGTATTATATGAGGGGCAAAAAAAGCAAGCACTCAGTGTCAAATATGCGGTACAGTTTCCTATTATGGCAGAGGGTTTGAGGGCAGAACGAAATGCTCTAGTAAGATTAGGCAATAAAAACATATTAGAGTAACACTGTTTTGGAAACAGATTTATTATACATATTACAAAGCAGTCAGGAGTTACAGTTAAAATTACAGGTAGAATAGCCAGTACATTTGGGGAATGTCTGCAGGTTCTGAAGACAAGTTAATAAATGGATTTTCTTGCTATGAAAATTTTATAGCTGAAAAATCTGTTACAGACATGAATACAGAAATAACTTCAAATGAGGCAGAATGTTTTAAAGCATAGGTTCTCATCATCAGGTTCACAACTCACCCATCCATTTTTTATGGCTAGATGGAGGGGCCCCAAAACTTTTCTGTTGTAATATGGGATCACAATATGAAAAAGGTTGATAATCATAGTTTTAAAAGAACTACTGACCACAATAATCTAGTGGTTTAATTATTTGCTTACAGGTGTTCCCTCTTTTCCCCCAAGACTGGTGGTACTAATCTAACCAAAGGTAAAATTCTTCTATGCTGCACTAGCTAGGGCTGGGCTTTGTTTCAAGAAAGAGCTATCCCATTAAAATAAACTCTAGTTAATTTTACATGCACAGTTAGTTATTAAAACATGCAATCTTCCCTACACAATTTTGATAGCAGCATGGTTGTAGGCATATTCAAAGTACCCACTAAATTTTGATTAGTCATTTCATTTTGCATCCAAACCTACTCTCCTTGAAGTCAATGAGAAATTTGCCATTGACTTCAATGGGAGCAGGATCTTACCCCTCAAGCCCCTCATGAGTCAGGGGGTATTTCTCTGACTCACTTTTCACACAGTACTTACGGTTTTGCTCCTTCACTATGGCCATAAAAAAGTGAATATATATTTATATTTATAGGACCTTTCATTAGATCTCAAAATGCATTATGAAAAGGTAGATATCCTCACCTTACCCAACTAAAGAGCAGTCAAGGGATTTGTCCAACATATTCAGTTGGCAGAACTGGAAAAAGAACCTGGAAACAGTAATATACAGCCATTTGTGTGACAGATATGGCCTCTAGATATTATCTTTGGGAAATCATGGGAGATGGGGGAGATTCCAGAAGACTGGAAAAGGGCAAATACAGTGCCCATCTATAAAAAGGGAAATAAAAACAACCCAGGAAACTACAGACCAGTTAGTTTAACTTCTGTGCCAGGGAAGATAATGGAGCAAGTAATTAAAGAAATCATCTGCAAACACTTGGAAGGTGGTAAGGTGATAGGGAATAGCCAGCATGGATTTGTAAAGAACAAATCGTGTCAAACCAATCTGATAGCATTCTTTGATAGGATAACAAGCCTTGTGGATAAGGGAGAAGTGGTGGATGTGATATACCTAGACTTTAGTAAGGCATTTGATACGGTCTCGCATTATATTCTTATAGATAAACTAGGAAAGTACAATTTAGATGGGGCTACTATAAGGTGGGTGCATAACTGGCTGGATAACCGTACTCAGAGATTAGTTATTAATGGCTCCTAATCCTGCTGGAAAGGTATAACAAGTGGAGTTCCGCAGGGGTCTGTTTTGGGACCGGCTCTATTCAATATCTTCATCAATGATTTAGATGTTGGCATAGAAAGTACGCTTATTAAGTTTGCGGACGATACCAAACTGGGAGGGATTGCAACTGCTTTGGAGGACAGGGTCAAAATTCAAAATGATCTGGACAAATTGGAGAAATGATCTGAGGTAAACAGGATGAAGTTCAATAAAGATAAATGCAAAGTGCTCCACTTAGGAAGGAACAATCAGTTTCACACATACAGAATGGGAAGAGACTGTCTAGGAAGGAGTATGGCAGAAAGAGATCTAGGGATCATAGTGGACCACAAGCTTCATATGAGTCAACAGTGTGATACTGTTGCAAAAAAAGCATACGTGATTCTGGGATGCATTAACAGGTGTGTTGTAAGCAAGACACGAGAAGTCATTCTTCCGCTTTACTCTGCACTGGTTAGGCCTCAACTGGAGTATTGTGTCCAGTTCTGGGCACCGCATTTCAAGAAAGATGTGGAGAAATTGGAGAGGGTCCAGAGAAGAGCAACAAGAATGATTAAAGGTCTTGAGAACATGACCTATGAAGGAAGGCTGAAACAATTGGGTTTGTTTAGTTTGGAAAAGAGAAGACTGAGAGGGGACATGATAGCAGTTTTCAGGTATCTAAAAGGATGTCATCAGGAGGAGGGAGAAAACTTGTTCACCTTAGCCTCCAATGACAGAACAAGAAGCAATGGGCTTAAACTGCAGCAAGGGAGATTTAGGTTGGACATTAGGAAAAAGTTCCTAACTGTCAGGGTAGTTAAACACTGGAATAGATTGCCTAGGGAAGTTGTGGAATCTCCATCTCTGGAGATATTTAAGAGTAGGTTAGATAAATGTCTATTAGGGATGGTCTAGACAGTATTTGGTCCTGCCATGAGGGCAGGGGACTGGACTCAATGACCTCTCGAGGTCCCTTCCAGTCCTAGAGTCTATGAGTCTATATTCTTCAATGTCCTTAAAATACCTTATAGTATTAAGTTTATGTATTATTGTGTACTGTGATTGTATGTAATTTCTTCATGGGGGAAGTATGACAGAGATTGATTGTAACATCAAGCAGTATCTTTGGGATCCATTGTTTAAAATGAATGTGTTATTCCAGATGGGAGGGCTACCAAAGCTCATCCAGGAACTAAAAAAAGTGGGTGGTGATTAAGGCAAATCAGAAAGTTTGTAACCACTTGAGAGAGGTATCACCTCCTGTGGAGGCTCACATATATTAAATCAAACCAGATTCTCTAGAGACCAACAGACAAAGAAAGGACTTTTGGATAGTCTGAAATTAAACTGACTTAAGGCTTTCTTTCTGTTCCAGCAAACATACAGAATCTTTCTATCCAATGGAGGGGGACCCCAATCCTTAGGGAAGGGTTGGAAGAACTTGACCTTACTAAGGTGTCCGTAGGATTAATGGGTGACCTCTGATAAGCTTATTAGCATGTGTATAGGTTTTTACTCTTAACATGTTTTTCTGTAATTTCACCTTAAGTGTGCGTGCTTATCTAAAGAACTGAGTGGTAACTTGTGAAGCTGTTCCTAGCTTTCAAAGAGAAAGCAACACTCAAGACGGTGGCCTGTTTAGGCAGTCTGCTTTGCTGGGAATATTAGAGTGTAGGCAGGGAACTATGCAGCTTGGAAAAATGCCAGTGAGAAGGGTAAAGACATGTCTTTCACAAGAGAAGAGATGGCTGAGGAGCCTAGAGCAGGTGCCCTTGAGGGACCACAGAAAGGGAACACAGGTGTACTTTCCCTGAACTGAGAGAACTTGCTCCAACTAATATTCCATACAGCATAGCAATACAATTTTACAAAATCACTCTCCAGGGATGGGTGAAGGATTTTGAAGTTGGGTTGGTTTAAAGCCTTACAATTGAAATATTAAAGAGAAATTAAAGGCAACGGGTACAGAAGTGATGTATCATTTCATCTGAGATCTGTTCTGTGAAAACAGAAGTAAAAGCACAGTATCAACAAATACATTTTAAATGTAAGAAATTGGGACTTGAGTTTATAGCTCTTAACAAACCCTCACTTTGTTCATTTTTAAAATATCACCCCCTCCACTCCACATATGCCCTTTCCAAAAGACACAAATCAGATGCACTTATTATATTGAATATCAACAATGCATTTTATTTCTCCTGCTCCTCCAAACCCCATTTAAAAATGCTCTCCAATAAATATTTAGTCTCTCACCCTCTAATAATAATTGTACTTCTGAAGAGCAAAGCAGGTAAAATGATAGTTCTGAATACGAGTCCCCCCACCCCCTTAGTGTATCAGTTATATTTGAAAATGTTTCCCATAGCATCTATGTTTAAATGAATATCCCTTAACAGAAGATCAAAGGGGATAGGAATGAAGGTAAGGAAGGCTTGGGGTATGAGAGAATCAACTTTGAAAAATTCTTTTTATAGAGGAACTTTTCCCATCCACTTCTTACTTTAAAAAGTTTAATTTCACAATAGTTTGATTACATTGTCTACAACTATGCAAACATTTAAAGAATGAGAATAGTTTAGTATTTTGTAAACTGACAAATTCTAAATGAAAGATCAACAGCTATCAATTGAAATATCTAGTGACTAATTCAAAAATTAGCATTAGTAAAAGACGGTTGTTCTTCTAGATGTGTTGCTCATATCCATTCCAATTAGGTGTGCGCGCGCCGCGAGCACATTCGTCGGAAGATTTTTACCCTAGCAAAACTCGGTGGGTCGGCTGGGTGCCCCCTGGAGTGGCACTGCTATGGCGCTGGATATATACCTCTGCCAACCCAACAGCCCTTCAGTTCCTTCTTGCTGGCTACTCTGACAGAGGGGAAGGAGGGTGGGTTTGGAATGGATATGAGCAACACATCTCGAAGAACAACAGTTACAAAGGTGAGTAACTATCTTTTCTTCTTCGAGTGCTTGCTCATATCGATTCCAGTTAGGTGATTCCCAAGCCTTACCTACGCGGTGAGATCGGAGTGAGATTTTGCAGAATGCAAAACTGCTGAGCCAAAGGCTGCATCATCTCTGGACTGTTGAACCAGAGCGTAATGAGAGGCAAAGGTGTGGACCGAGGACCAGGTAGCTGTGTGACATATCTCCTGGATGGGTACATGAGCCAGGAAAGCGGCAGATGAAGCCTGAGCTCTGGTAGAATGAGCGATGAGGTGGCTCAAGGGAACATGAGCCAAGTCATAACAGGTACGGATGCACGCCATCACCCAAGATGAGATCCTCTGGGAGGAGACTGGTAGGCCCTTCATTCAGTCTGCCACCGCAATGAAGAGTTGGGGCATTTTACGAAAGGGTTTTGTGCGCTTGATACAAAATGAGAGCGCTCTACGGACGTCTAGGGAATGCAATTTTTGCTCCCGTCGTGATGAGTGTAGCTTCGGGAAGAAGACTGGAAGGAAGATATCCTGGTTGTCATGAAAGGCCGAAACCACTTTAGGAAGGAACGTCGGGTGTGGTCGCAACTGCACCTTGTCCTTGTGAAACACAATATACAGTGGGTCCATCGTGAGAGCCCGAAGTTCGGAGACTCATCTGGCCGATGTAATGGCTACGAGGAAAGCTGTCTTCCAGGACAGGTATAGTAGCGAGCAGGTTGCTAACGGCTCGAATGGGGCAGACATGAGTATGGTTAGAACCAGGTTGAGGTCCCAGGTTGGGGCGGGGCGTCGTACTTAGGGGTATAGGCGCTCCAAGCCCTTGAGGAACCTAGAGACCATAGGGTGCGAGAACACGGAGTGGCCACTCTCCCCTGGGTGGAAGGTAGAGATGGCCGCCAAGTGCACCCTCAATGATGATATCGCTAGGCCCTGCTGTTTGAGATACCAGAGGTAGTCCAAGATGGTGGGGATTGAGACCTCGGTGGGAATGACATTATGCGTTTCACACCAGCAGGAGAAACGCTTCCACTTGGCCAGATACGTCGACCGAGTGGAAGGTTTCCTGCTACCCAGGAGTACTTCTTGTACTGAGGCAGAGCAACGTAACTCTGACTGGCTTAACCACGCAGCAACCATGCTGTGAGGTGAAGGGACTGCAGGTCTGGGTGGTGAAGTGTGCCATGGTCCTGAGTTATGAGGTCTGGGTGAAGAGGCAGGGTAATTGGGTTGTCTATTGAGAGGTCGAGCAACATGGTGTACCAGTGCTGCCTGGGCCACGCCAGAGCGATCATGATCAAGCGAGCTCCGTCCCTGCGGAGCTTTAGGAGGACCCTGTGAACCAGCGGGAACGGTGGGAAGGCGTAAAGCAGTTGGCTCATCCACGGCATCAGGAAAGTGTCTGAGATCGAGCCCTGGGAGAGACCTTGGAAGGAGCAGAACATCTGGCATTTCCTGTTCTCGCGGGAAGCGAAGAGGTCTATGCGGGGAAATCCCCACTTCTGGAAAACAGAATAAATAACGTCCGGACGAATCGACCACTTGTGAGATAGGAAGGATCTGCTGAGTCGATCCGCCAGAGTGTTCCGAACCCTTGGAAGAAAGGATGCTACCAGGTCTATCGAGTGGGCTATACAAAAGACCCAGAGTTGGATGGCCTCTTGACAAAGGGGGGAGGACCATGCCCCTCAATGCTTGTTTATGTAATACATGGCCGTTGTGTTGTCTGTGAACACTGAGACACAACGACCTTGTAAGTGCTGTTGAAACGCCTGGCACGCAAGGCGGACCGCTCTCAGCTCTCGGACACTGATGTGCAAGGCCAGCTCCTGAGATGACCAAAGGCCTTGAGTGCGAAGATTTCCGAGGTGAGCACCCCAGCCGAGAGATGATGCATCCGTCATCAGGGACATAGAAGGCTGGGGTGGATGGAACGGCATTCCTGCACACACCAGGGAAGGCGTCAGCCACCAGTCGAGGGAGCCTGGGATGCTTGGGGGAATGGTGACTATCATGTCTATGGCGTCTCTGCCCGGGTGGTCTACCGAGTTGAGCCAAGATTGGAGGGGACAGAGGCGTAGCCTGGCGTGTTTGGTCACGAACGTGCAGGCAGCCATGTGACCCAAGAGACTGAGACAAATGCAAGCCAAAGTCATTGGGAAGTTCTGTAGGCTTTGGATAATTGTTACCATCGCCTGAAACCGACTCGGTGGTAAGCAGGCTCTGGCGAGACTGGAGTACAGGATGGCCCCAATGAAGTCTATCCTCTGTGTGGGAACCAGAGTGGATTTCTCTGTATTGATCATCAGGCCTAAACATGTGAATGTTTGACGATGCCTACATGATGGGTGACTTGTGTCTCGGAGGTCCCTCGGATGAGCCAATCGTCCAGATACGGAAAGACATGTATCCGGTGGCGGTGGAGGGTGGCGGCAACTACAGCCATGCGCTTTGTGAATACTCTCGGTGCTGTAGAGAGTAGGACCGTAAACTGGAAATGCTGATGGCTGGCTACAAAGCGGAGGTACCGCCTGTGTGGAGCATAATTGGTGATGTGAAAATACGTGTCCTTCATGTTGAGGGATCCAAGGATGGGATGATGTCCCCAGGGATACCATGCGGAACTTCAACTTTATCATGAATTTGTTGAGTTCTCTCAGGTCTAGGATAGGTCTGAGACCTCCCTTCACCTTGGGGATTAGAAAATAGTGGGAGTAGAACCCCTTCCCCCTTTCATCTTCTGGTACTTCCTCTATGGCTTCCATGGTAAGGAGCGTCCGCACCTCTTGTAAGAGGAATTGCTCGTGAGAGGGGTCCCTGAAGAGGGACGAGGGTGGGGGGTTGAAGGGGGGGTGAAATAAACTTGAGGTGGTACCCAAGTTCCACCGTGAGTAGGACCCAATGATCTGAAGTTAGCTGGGACCACGCAGGGAGGAAAAAGGAGAGGTGGTTGGAAAAAGGAGGGAAAGGATCCTGGAAAGGAACTGTTATACCATCCTCAGGCACCCCTTCAAAAGTTTGGCTTTGGCCCCATAGGCGGTTTGGAGGGACCCTGATTCCGGCCCCCTTGGGGTCCAGACCGCTGTCTACGATTGCCTTGGCCGTGCCCTCTGCCGAAGTCCTGTCTTGGTCTAGGCGGAGGATAAGGGCAGTGAGGCTGGGGACGGAAGGACCTGCGCTGAGTCACCGGGGTGTGCATCCCGAGGGAGCGCATGATGACCCTGTTGTCCTTAAGGCTCTGCAGCCTGGGGTCAGTCTTTTCAGAGAACAGGCCTTGACTGTCAAAGGGCAGGTCCTGTATGGTGGTTTGTAACTCAGGTGGAAGGCCTTACACCTGAAGCCATGATATCCGCCTCATGGCGACACCTGAAGCCAGGTTCCTGGCTGCGGAGTCAGCTGCGTCCAGGGAGGCCTGCAGAGAAGTTCTCGCCACCTTCTTCCCTTCCTCCAAAAGGGCAGCAAACTCTGGGCAGGAGTCTTGGAGAATGAACTCCTTGAATTTCTCAACCGCCGTCCAGGTGTTATAATTGTACCGGCTGAGCAGGGCTTGCTGGTTTGCCACCCTAGAGTTGGAGACCCCCAGTAGAGTATACCTTGCAGCCCAGTAAGTCCATGCGCCTAGCCTCCTTTGATTTTGGAGCAGGAGCTTGCTGGCCATGGCGTTCCCTTTCACTGACTGATTGCACCACAAGGGAGCAGGGAGGAGGGTGCACGTACAGGTACTCATACTCCTTAGAGGGTACCATGTACTTCCGCTCAACTCCCCTGGCCGTGGATGTAATAGATGCTGGAGATTGCCAGATGGTATCGGCGTTTGCTTGTATCATACGGATAAACGGCAAAGCCACTCTTGTGGAGGTGTCAGAGGATCCGGTGGTGGATATCCTGTCAGCTATCTCCAGGACCTCCTCTACCTGAAGATTCATATTCAGGGCCACCCGCCTCAGGAGGTCCTGATGTGCCCGCAGGTCAATTGGAGGAGGGCCCGAGGAGGATGTCCCCGCCAGCGCTTCATCTGGAGAGGAGGAAAAGGAAAGGCCAGGGACAAGAGGGTCCTGCGTGGCCTCCTGTTCTTGAGTAATGTCAGTCTCAGGTGGAACTTGAGACACTGCCAGCTGAATGAGAGCCTCCTCTGTACCCACGGGAGGGGGGCAGCTGACCGTTGCCTCCGGCACCTGGTGTTCCGATGGTGCGGAGCGGGAGGCACACCTTGGGCTTGATGGTATGCCCAAGGTGTCCAGAATGACCACTGATGGAGATCCTGTTCCTGGGCTTGGGTCCCCTGGAAGACACGGCCGGGCACATCTGAGTCACGGTCCTGTGCACAGGAAGCACTGTCCGCGTGAGATGACACAGATGTGTGATGAGATGATCAAGGAGGAGCCGAAAAACCCTGGGAAGGGTCTCCATCTCTAAACGACCTCTCTCTGTATGGCACCGGAGAGCAGTACCGGTTGCCATACCGGTACTGGGAATGAGACCGGGACCTGCGACCGGAGCGGTGCCAGGAGGTCAACCGGGATCTGGAGGCTCGACGTCTGGAGCGGCTGCGAGAGGCGTGGTGCCGGGAACGGTACTGGGAGCTGGATTGGTGCCGAGAGTATCTGGCCAGCGAACGGGACGCTGAGCGGTGCTGCAAGTGCAACTGGTACCGAGATGGAGAGTGGTGCCGGGACTGCAAGTGGTGTTGGGACCGTGATCGGCAACAGGACCGAGAGCGCCGGTGGGACCGTGATCGTGATTGGTGCCTCTCGACAGTGCCGACAGAGGGTGGCCTCAGCAGGGCAGGCTTGCCTATTGATTGAATGACCCTCACCGGCAGTGCCAGGGGTTGAGGCAGCGCGGACTCCGTCAGCGCGATCAGCTCCCTCGCCGTAGAAAAAGTCTCCGGCGTCGAGGGAATTGTGAGCTCAACCATGGCGTGCGCCGGGGAGCTTTCAGGCACCGGACTCGATGGCCCTTGCGGGACCGGAATCGATGGTGCCGAAGCTGTCGGTGCCGCAGCAGGTATCGGTGCCGGGCGGTCCGGCTTAGGCGGGTGCTCCAACTGCAGTGCAGGTGGCATGGAAGCCACAGGAGTCTTATGCTTCTTAACCCGCGGAGAGAGGGAATGGTGCCGAGCAGACGACGGTGCCGGCGACGGTCAGTGCCGAGGGGCCTTAGCGGTACCAGCTCAATCCGGTGCCGAAGTGACACTTCTGCTTGATGTGGACTGTCCAGCGCTCGGTGCCGAGGGAGGAGGAGTAAGAGCTGCCTCCATCAGGAGCTGTTTCAGACGAAAATCCCACTCCCTTCTTCGTCCTGGGCTTAAAGGCCTTACAGATCCGGCACTTATTCGAGAGGTGGGATTCCCCAAGGCACGTAAGGCAAGAGTCGTGGGGATTTCCCATTGGCATCGGCCTGTGGCAGGTCGAGCACGGTTTGAAGCCCAGTGAACCGGCCATGGGGCCCGGTACCGGGTGCAGGAAAGGGGCTAATTCCCGAACCCCTCTCAACTATATACACTAACTATAACAAAGAATGAATAAAACTAACTATAACTATAGAATTTATAACTATATACACAAGAATTAATAAAAGAACTACGAGTAGCTAGGGAGGTGGAGATCAGCTAAGCCACGCTCCACTGTTCCAACGACTGACACGGGCGGTAAGAAGGAACTGAAGGGCCGTTGGGTCGGCAGGGGTATATATCCGGCGCCATAGCGGCGCCACTCCAGGGAGTGCCCAGCCAACCCACCGAGTGTTGCTAGGGTAAAAATCTTCCGACGAATGTGCACGCGGCGTGCGCACACCTAATTGGAATCGATATGAGCAAGCACTCGAAGAAGAACTAGTGGCTTCATATTTCGTAGTCCAAGTAAGTGTGGATCCTTTAAACAAACTGTAAAATTACACAAGCTGCTTAGTCCAAAATAACCTATAAAAGTATTTTCAACAAGGTTATACTACCCTAAATATTTTATTTTAAAGAAGTAATCTGTAAAATGTTTTAATCAATTTTAAAAACTAGTTTGGCTTTACAAAGTTTAGACAAATTGTGTTTAACGAGGCAGTGCACATCTTAAACTTTTAACGAGGGCTGTTGATTAATAACAGTTAACTCATACGATTAACTCAAATTAATCACGATTAATCTCACTGTTAAACAATAGAATACCAATTGAAATTTATTAAATATTTGGATGTTTTTTCTACATTTTCAAATATACTGATTTCTATTACAACACAGAATATAAAGTGCACAGTGCTCCCTTTATTATTTTTATTACAAATATTTGCACTGTAAAAATTACAAACAAGAATAATTTTCAATTCACCTCATGCATATACTGTAGTGCAAGCTCTTTATTGTGAAAGTGTAACTTACAAATATAGATTTTTTTTTGTTACATAACTGCACTCAAAAACAAAACAATGTAAAACTTTAGAGCCTACAAGTCCACTCAGTCCTACTTGTTCAGTCAATTGCGAAGAGAAACAAGTTTGCTTATATTATGGGAGATAATGCCCACTTCTTAATTACAATGTAACCTGAAAGAGAACAGGCATTCACATGGCACTTTTGTAGCTGGTGTTGCAAGGTATTTACATGCCAAATATGCTAATCATTCATATGCCCCTTCATGCTTTAGTCACCATTCCAGAGGACATGCATCCATGCTGCTGATGATTGTTTAAAAAAAAAAATCCAGTAAATTATAAATTGTAAGTCTCCAGTTCTGTTTACCCACATTCTGACATTTGATGTTATAGCAGCCTTAGATGATGACCCAGCACATGTTGTTCGTTTTAAGAACACTTTCACAGCAGATTTGACAAAATGCAAAGAAGGTATCAATGTGAAATTTGTAAAAATAGCTATAGCACTCAACCCAAGGTTTAAGAATCTGAGGTGCTGTCATAAACAGATAGTTAAGGGTTAATGTCTCTTTTACCTGTAAAGGGTTAACAAACAGGGAACCAAACACCTGACCAGAGGACCAATCAGGAAACAAGATACTTTCAAATCTCGGTGGAGGGAAGCCTTTTTTGTGTTTTTTGGGTTTGGCTTTGTTCTCTCTGGATCCTGGTAGGGACTAGATGTGCAACTAGGTTTCTTGCCAATCTCCCTGCTACAGTCTCTTATATATTCAGAATAGTGAGTATTTAGTAAGAAAGGCGGTTATAGTCTTTTGATTGTTTTCTGTATTTGCAAATGTGTATTTGGCTGGAAGTATTTTAAATTGTATTTCTGCTGGAGGAGGCTTTTTCCTCCAGTTTCTATAAGCTGACAGACCCTGTAATTTTTACCATCTAAATTACAGAGATAACTTTTACCTTTTTCTTTCTTTTTTTTATTAAAAGTTTTGTTTTTAAGACCTGTTTGATTTTTTCCCCTTGTTGAGGCTCAAGGGAATTGAGGCTGTACTTAACAGGGAAGGGGAAGGGAAGGGAGAGGGGGGAATCCCTTTGTTTTAAGATTGAAGGAGTTTGAATCACAGTAATCTTCCAGGGTAACCCAGGGAGGGGAGGTCTGGAAGAGGCAACGGTGAGGAAAGGGGTTTACTTTCCTTGTGTTAAGATCCAGGGGTCTGGGTCTTGGGGGTCCCCAGGGAAGGTTTTGGGGGGACCAGAGTGTATCAGGCACTGGAATTCCTGATAGGTGGCAGCTTATCAGATCTAAGCAGGTAATTAAGCTTAGAGGAATTCATGCTGGTACCCCAACTTTTGGACTTTAAGGTTCAGATTGGGGAAAGATACCATGATAGGTGCCATCCAAAATCTGAGAGGGATGAGGTGTGCAGCATGCTTTCAAAAGTCTTAAAAAAAGCAACACTCAGATGCAGAAACTATAGAACCTGAACCACCAAAAAAAATAAAAATGAAAAAAAAAAATCAAACTTCTGCTGGTGACATCTGACTCAGATGATCATGCATCGGTCTGCTCTGCTTTGGATAGTTATCAAACAGAACCCATCATCAGCATGGACGCATGGCCTCTGTAATGGTGGCTGAAGGTTCATATGAATCTTAAGGGCATCTGGCACGTAAATATCTTGCAATGCCGGCTACAACAGTGCCATGTGAATGCCTGTTCTCACTTTCAGGTGACATTGTAAACAAGAAGCTGGCAGCATTATCTTCCTGCAAATCGGAACCAAACTTGTTTGTCTGAGTGATTGGCTGAAATAGGACTTAGTGGACTTGTAGGCACTAAAGTTTTACATTGTTTATTTTTGAATGCAGGTTTTTTTTGGACATAATTCTACATTTGTAAGTTCATGATAGAGATTTCACTACAGTATTTGTATTAAGTGAATTGAAAAACACTTTCAGTGCAAATATTTAATCAAAAATAAATATAAAGTGAGGACTGTACACTTTGTATTCTGTATTGTAGTTTAAATCAGTATTTGAAAATGTAGTAAACATCCAAAAATATTTAAATAAATGGTATTCCATTATTGTTTAATAGTGTGATTAATTGTGCAAATAATCATGTTTTGTGTGATTAATTGTGATTAATTTTTTTAATTGCTTGACAGCCCTACTTTTAACTAGATTGTTGGGGGGGTTTTAAGCCTGTTTCCCAGCAATAGTTGAACAGGTGATTTAGAGAAGCAATTACATCTTCTCATTCACTTCCCATTGTTGAAATGATTTCATTAATAATCCCATCATATGAAGTTTAACAAAAGAGTGTTTCACCTTTTAGAGTGTTTCACCTTTTAGAGTGTAGGGTGGTACTTTACAAAACTATAATCTCTGTTGCACCAATTGGTGCTCTTCGAATTCAGGATGAATTTATCATACCAAGAGTCATCTTCCTTGTATTAACTTTTCTTTTCCAAATCAGCACTTATGCTCCATCCAGTTTTGGTATAATAATTGAAAAAGCATGGATTTACAGAAGGCACCTATACTGAAGCCAGGTGCATTGACTCTGGCAGAAACTGATGGGCATCCATTAGTTGACAAAAATGGTGTAAGGAAAGTAGGTAGACCAATACCCACAATATTTCAAAACTGTAATTTGCTGATGTCAACATTTTCTCTTTGTTGTCAGCAATCACCTATTTGTAATTACTTCCTCCTTTTATGAATTAAGAGTCAGATTCTACATTCAAGTGACTATTCTGGCCTTATTTCATATAATGTTTTATTTATATTTAAAAAAAAATGATGCAATGTTTTTGGCACATGTACAAGATACAACAATTGAGACCAATGTCCCAAACCTCTCTAGACCTTTCCCCTTCAAATCTCTCCGATCCAATTATGAATCTCTCTTCACCCAGCAAAAGCCTGGGAGAGCAAATGAGCCTTGCAAAGTGTGTAGAAGGTTAACAGACTTGGGAACTGGGGTATACAGATGACAAGTTAATGCAATGGTCAAGCACCTCTCACTCATGATGTGTGGTTTCCACTCTCCTTGTGATTACGCCATGAGACTCTTGGCTCACACTTCATATATCAGCTGATCAGTTGAGATGCAGTCTTTGAAGTAGATTGGACACAATCTTTAAGGCTTCAGCAGTTAAAAATAATCTATGGCACTCTTCAACCAAGAATCTCCAAGCACTCGAAGTATGAATGGCGATGACTTAAACATCACAGTACTCTGAGGTAAGTATTATACTTTTCAATCTGTTAAATGGGTAAGGCACAGAGAGGTTAAGTGACTTGCCATCAGCTATAAGCAAGTCTGACAGAGACAGAAGAGAAACCAATTTGACTCCCAATCCTGTCAGTCAGTAACAAGAAAATAATTATCCATCCACTTAAGTCAATGCGAGTTACTTATAGGCAAGATTGGCCTTACGTCGTACTCTCAGTGCACCCTATACCTTTCAAGTATTCCAGCAATTTCTCTTTAGATAAGAGATTTTTAGATTTAAGACAGTGATATGGAGTCATTAATAATTTCTCACTGAACTTCTCTGTCAAAAAAAATTGTTACAAGTAAACATTCAACCTGTAAATGTAAACAGTGACTGAATACAAATGAACCATTTTAAATACAAAAGTTTAAATTTAATTTGCTGCTATTGAACCATTGGCCAAGATTTTCAAAAGCAACTCAGCTTCTGAATGTCCAACTGGTGATACATTAAAGAATTCCAATTTTAAAAGTGTCTCTCATTGGAGCTCCAGAAATGAAGGTAACCAAAGTCATTAGTCACTTTTGAAAATCTTGTCCATTGTCTTCTGATTACTAGACATTCTATGGATGAGAGATTTCTAAAATCTCAACATTCCAACAGGGCAATGTAAATGACCTGCACAAGCATGCAGGAACAACTTTTGGACTCATTTTATCAGCCAGAAGTCTTGACTTTAAGCCTCCAAGACTAAGGTAATCAATGGAAGTTGTGTTCAAGGAGAAGTTGCTTCCCCAGACAACGTTTTGAAAATTCACACTGTGTATATTAAGGTGGAGATGTGGAGGGAGAGAAATGATCTTACTAGTTACCAACTAGCCATTGCTATGGGTGGGTTGTTAATGGGATCTAGGGAAAGACACCTATCTGACTTGCCTAGCAATAACTACTGTTCTGCAACAGAGAGCAGTAAATAGGTGATGAAGTTGAGGAGAATACATGTAGTCATTATTTTAGATAACCCCAACCATGATTTTCATAGAGAATATCCTCTGTCCTCCTAAGCATGGCTTCCTGCCATGTAAAATCTACATTATTGCAGTATTGTCTTATACTGCCCAGTTAATGTTTAAAATTAGACAAATTAATACAGAAACCATAACACTATACAAGCTTGACAGATTAACTAGCTTTCGTCAATACAGCCCATTACTACTTCTAGAACCAGTACAAAACCCACCTAGCAACCAAATGAGGTATCTATTTTGTTAGTTATTCAATGCTTAATATATTCACAGTGGTTTAAAGTTTTAATTTAAAAAATGGTTAGTGTTAAGTCCAATTTTAATATTAAAAATCTTTTTCTTTTTGAATAAACAGTAAATAAAACTAGTAAGGGAATAACAGTAGTTTGATACTTGGCTCAAAATGCATGGGAGCTCAAAGATTAGTATCTTTATGCATGGTTCAGCTCTAGCACCAAAAACCTGTATAAACAAGTTTCATGCTGGAAAAAGACATCAAACTTTTGCAAAACAATAACTTCATTTCCATTATGAAGTAATTCACTTGCTCCTAGCTGTGCTGAAGAGCTGTAAGTCTTTCACATTTGTGAAAAATGTCCTGCAAGGTACTTCCCCTTTTCAAATGTACATCTTCCAATGAAGATTAATTCCGCACTCCTCCAGAGTCAAGTTTGGGACAATGGGGCAGGAAGTGACATAGACTTTTTAAACATCTTAAACCCTTTTGCAGGCCCCGGATATGGTGGTGGTGGGACATCATATTTTCCACCCAATGTCACAGCTTCTTCATAAGTTGGCAGTCCTGACTCATCACCTGTTCTTAGAGGGAGTGGGTTTAAAGAAACCTCTTCATGTCTTCTGAAGATGATAGATGAATGTCTTCTACTTCTTACACTGTCTGAGTACCTAACAGAGTTAAAAGTATTATGAATGACATTTTCATTTTTATACATGAAGGAGAGGATTACATAGCCTTTTGCCAAAGCAAGTACATTTTTAATAATCTTAAACAGCATAGGCCAAATGGGTATCCCCAGAACCTAGGCTGAGTTAAGTGCTGCAGAAGTTGACAGAGACAAGGATGGGGTAGAATCCTCCTCTAGGACCCACTATGACAGTTGCTTCACGGCAATGGCTGGAATAGCTCCTGTAACTCGTTACCCATTCATACTTGTAAGGTTGAGAGGAGGAGGGCTAGAGGATCCATGTAGCAGTGGATCCTCCAAATTACTTCAGCTCCCTATCCCAGAAGAACTATGCAAAGGTCCACTCCTCCTTTGAGTTGCAGAATTGTGCCTCTTTCACTAGAAGAGGGGCTTCTATGCTTATAGAAGTCGGACAGGATTTGCTTTTAACAGGTAGAGAAGAGGCCTTTAAAAGGATTCCAACACAAGTAGTTACAAATCAGCTTTTTCTATCTCAATAGATATTTATGTTGCAAAGATATTTACTGTCGTAAATAGTGTAACTCAATTTACTGTCATTTTATGTATACTTTTATTTAATATATCATCAAAATTCAGTGCAGTTTTCTGCACTTTAGATCATTGGGATATTTCCATGTATGCCACAGTGTGCCTGTTTTAAAAAAAAAAAAAAAAAAGCGCGCTGTTTACAAGAACTGACAAGCACTCTTCTTTAAGATCATTAAGTGCTGATTACTTATATAGTTGATCTCAAGTTTAGTGTTTCAAGTACTAGTACACAGTCTAGTTTTTAAATCATATTCCAGAATCATATGTAAAATAAATATCTTAAGTAATAATAGAATATTAATAAAATATATTTGTTTCTTAAATACTCAATGTTCTATGGAGTTTATGGGTGCTTCAAAATGATAGTAGTAAAGCTTTTAGTCATAAGGGAAATCTTAGTGTGAGCAGTATCACAGATTATACTTTGATGGTGTACGTAGCCCTGGGGGAAAAAAAAAACAAAACAGACTTTATGGTTCCATCCTTTCATCACCTTGTATAGAAACAGGAACGCATGCTTATACTGCAAATAGATATACATTTGGTTCATGAAATTCACAGAAGTTCCCCCCACAACAACCCTGGAGGAGCAGATATCCAATAGCACTATACTTGATAATTTTAGGTTTAAAGATGTATTTTCAATTAAAAATGCATTCAGTTTACTTCTTTGTAAATAATTGTATTTTTAAAAAACTGATGCAGTTGAAAGGAAAGTAACCAAAACTGCCATAGATTTTAAAAACAGAAGGAAAATTGGAGAGGAGATTTACACTAACAAGCTGGCCAAACAAGTTTTTGAAGTCTGAAAGATCTATTACATATCATTTAGTCCACAAGTGAGACTGAGTAAACTAAAATCTGATTTACCTTTATTTCCCTCCTGTAGCTATTCACAGAGTCCACTTAACTCTTTAAATACAATTGCCTAACACAAGTATTTCAATTCAGTGATGAACAAATGGCATACTTAGTGCCATCTGTAAGCCTCTCACATTGTTTACTGCTGTGAATTTATGCTTGCAAGCCTACATTTATTGCTATGTATCTCCTGCTTTACAGCATATTATATTTATCACAGCACAAAATATTCTCATGAATCTCAGATAAACATACTAGTTACTAACCGTGCCAATTAAGGAGATTCCACTGTATTACACTAGTAGTTTTCATTGTGAAGCTCATAGAAAGGCTGTCTTTAGGAGTCTGTGAATCCTCAGCAAGCTAATTCTTTGGAAAAAGTTAAGTCCACTCATACTTCCTCTAGCATAATTCAATCTCTCCAGCAGTTACAAATCCTAATATCTAAAACTATTCGTAAAACCAGTTCACCCTCCTCCATTGCAGGTTTCAAAAACCAGATCTGGCTCAGGGCTCCCTCATGCTGAAACCATTTTTCTTGGTAAAGATTTTGGGACCCAGCAAAATGTTGTTTAAACTGGATCTCTCACCCATACAAAGGTTATTTGTTTTATATATTTTCTTGTGATTTACAGTTACAATCTTGTATAACCTTAACTCTAAGAATGATATTTTCAAAAGCATTTAGTAGTGACCTAACACTGTCAATAGTAACATTTCCATTCACTTCACTGAGAGCAGAATGATTTTGAAAATTCCACCTATATTACTAAAGTTTTTTCTATGAAAGTAAAGTGAAATATTCTCAGTTCCTTACCCAGGTGATTGTCTTGCTTTGCATCTGTTTTTCCAGAAATAATAAATAAGGAATCCAGTTAAAACCAACAGAACTCCAGTAGCAACTAGGCCAGTCAGAAGTCCTGTAACATCAATTTTTTGTGTAGCTTCACCACCTGAACAGAAATCAGTAATTATTTCCAGTTGACTAACACTATAGCATTATTAACAATGCTCCAGCAGTGGTGGTCTTCTCTCTTTATGAAGATTTGAGAGAGATGTTATAGTAAGATTAATAGTAGTAGTTCCTTTCTATTAGTCTTCTCACATGACAAGCTATCACATCAATCCGGCACTTTAATGCCCACCCCAAGACATTAATACCCACCCCAACCAAAAGCAAAAATTAACAAATATTCTTCTCCTAGATCATTTATATATGCATATTTTTGAGATTCTCCACTACTCCATCCCCACCAATTGTTATTTCACACACTTATTGCATCTTTTATCAGATGAAGTCCTTCAGAGCAGATCCTGACTTTCACTCTGTATAGCACCTACCACAGTGAGGTCCTGATCCTAACTGGGGCCTCTATAAACTATTGCAATACAAAATAAAAACAGAAGTAGGAAGCAGCAGAATTATAGTTGTAAAGTTTCTATATTGTCTAATACATACAAGGAAATGGATAGCTTAATTCATATTTCAATATGCAATAGTAAAGGGCCAGAGGCCTCCAACTCCCCGAACTTCACACATATATTAGATACTATGTAATACACATTTCAGTATATAAAATATAAACACATAAATGCACAAAAAATATAAAAAGACAGTAATCAAGGGTTATAAAACTGTGCCAGCTGAATACTTAGTTATGACCAGATGACAAATTGCAACATATTTAGAGGGGGAGGGAGGGTCTAGAATGTATGTGTGAGCGGAGCAATATTTGCAATGTAATGGAAAGAAACGAGATAAGTCAAGATCAGAGCTTACCAAATTTTGTGCTGGGTCCTTTAATGGAATATTCTTTCCAAAAAGTCATCTATGAAAATAAAAATGTTTTTTTTTAAATAGTTCAAGCCTGTATGTGATGTATAACTTAAATAAGAGATTGTGGACAAAATTCAGACATGGCATAAATGGGCACAACTCCCACTGAAGTCAAAAGTTGCACCTTTTTACCCCAGGGCTGAAATTCCACTTGTATATTCAGGTATAACATCATAAAAAACTGCCATATTAGAACAAACCAGTGGTCCACCTAAACCAATAGAAAGAAATGCCAGCTGTTTAAAAGAAAGGGAAAGAGACAAATCAAGAACACCTCTAAATTGCAATACTATTATCATATAGAGAAATTTCTTCTTGATACCACTTAATAATTAGCTTAGACTGACTATGGAGATTGGTTGTAATTGTAATTTATCCTAGTTAGTGTAAGTTCCAATGCTATTCATGCAAGTGTCTGATCTTACAAAGCTACTTGCCTCAGTAATATCCTTGAACAGTGAGTTCCATAAGTTAATAATATGATGCATATAAGAGAATATTTTATGACTAAAGACAGTAATGCACTGTATAAAATTTAATTCTATAGTTATGACTGAGACTAAGCCACAATCCACATTGGAAAAGGTGTGGAGTTGGGGGCAGGAGAAAGAAGCTGCTGTGCAGCAGAAGCCTCCAGGGAAAATACAATGTAGTCATGTAAAATTCCTCCTGGGAGACTCCTAAGGAATTCAAACTCTAGTGGCAGCTCCATCCTCCTGGGAGAGGGTGCACTGCTTGCTCCTTCTGCAGCTGCAGAGGATGGCAGGGGCCCTGGACAAATTTGCACTACAGGCAGCAGAAGTTGTTTGGAGGATTGCAAGTACTGCCTTCATCTGCATATTTTGTGTGTGTGTCTGTGTGTGTGTGTCTTGCACACCTCTTCCCTCTCCTGCCAAAGATTTCTTTCACTATACAGTAGCATCTTCCAAGTTGCTCCTTATCCATGGAACACTCTCACTTAACTGATCCACAAGGTCACCACTGCCCTCTTCTCAAGATTCCTCTTTGCTGTAACTTGTATATAAAATCAGCCAATTAATGAGTGAAAGGAGATGGAAATAGTTGGCACTTATATATCCATTTTTTAAAAGTATAAAATACACAAAGTTATTTGTGTGATTTTATCCCCTTCCCAGGTCACTTTTTTTCCCAAAAAAGTTCCCAGTTCTGAAGACACTTATGCATGCGCCTAGCTTTACTTTTGTGAGTAGTCCTACCGAAGTCTCACTTATGTCTGTAAGTATTCGCAGAATCATAGCCTTTGCCTGCAAGCTTTTTGGGGCACGTACCATGAATTTGTGTGTGTTCACTGCATTCCTAACACAATGGGCCCCCTCTAACTGGGGCTTCTGGTTCTACTGTAATATAAATAATAATGGCAGAACTCCTATTTTAAGTGATCTCTTCTGAAGGGCTGTAGTAGTTTATAATAATAATCTACTGATGGCCTCCCAGTATTTTAAACTAAATCAAAGCAATTACCGTTTTATCAGGGTCTTCAAAAATTTCTCTTGCCTCTTCATAATTGCACTGCTCCTCATAGCATTCTCTTTCTAGGTTACCAGGCGTAAATACTTCAAAATCAAATCTGTTATACAGAAGATGTCGTCCAATGAACAAATTGGCTTCTTTTTCCGATGTAAACACTAACAAAAAAATAATTTAGAACAGTTAAATTAGGGGGATAGTTCTGGTATTCTTACAAAAAAAACCTCTGGAGCTCTTTAAAATCTCAAAAGAAAAACATCTCTCTGTTTTTTTCCCATTTTACCTGATATAAAAGGAGACTTCAAAGTCTCTTCCTGAATCATTTCCTTTGCTGCCAATAAAGCAGTTCTCTTTCTGCCTGTTCCACATGCAAACTGAAATATTTTCTGTCCCTTGCAAATAGTTGCAGATTTTCTCATAGCAACTTTTTAGGATTTGGTCCTCATGCCAGCTATCTGAAATGCAAGTGACCACAGCTGTGGTATTGACCCTGCTGGAGTGTTGGAGTCCCTGGGAATCCTAAGGTTCCTTGTAGTATTCAATTACTTTAAGATGGACTTCTAAGCAGACCCAGACTGAGCAAGATCCAGTATCCCGCATCTTGAAAAAGCCTAAGGGTTACCTCATTTGATATGTTCCAGTAAAAATCCTAGGCATACATTCCTTTTCACACAGTCTGGTATCTGAATTCTAGTCTTTGATTTAGAAATTGGGTTTCCATCAGCACAGTGGACAAATCCCATTAATTTCTTCTTAATATCACACTATTTAGGAACAGCATTTAAGGGTAGACTGAAGCTTTAAACAAAAAGGGCAATACATTATTTTCATACCTTTCACGTAAATGCTGCTCTATGGTCATTAGGTCGGGGTGAAAGTAACTTAAAGGACTTAGCAGTACACTGGAGTCCTGAGAGGAGTTGTGACCTCAACTGGAAGAGGCGGGGCCTTTCAATATTTAAAGGCCCTGGGGCTCCAGCTGTGGCTGGGAGCCCCAGGGCCCTTAAATCACCCTGGGGCTCCCAGCTGCCTTTCAAGGGTGAATTAAAGAGCCCAGGGCTCCAGCCGCTGCGGAGCTTCAGGCCCTTTAAATCACCACTGGAGCCCTGCTGCCACCACCCCGGGGCGGCAGGGCTTCAGCGGTGATTTAAACGGCCCGGGGTTCCACCGCTTAGGGCAGCTCTGGGGCCTTTAAAGCGCCTTCGGAGCCCTGCCGCCGCTGGGGCTCCAGCAGCCGGGCTCAGGTGGGGATTTAAAGGGCCAGAGGCTCTAGCTGCCACAGGGAGCCCCAGGCCCTTTAAAGAACCATCCGAGCCCCACTGCCGGAACTCCGGCAGCACTTTAAAGGACCCTGGGCTCCCTGCACTGGCAGGCACTCCAGGCCCTTTAAATCCCTGCCTGAGCCTGGCTGCTGGAGCTCCGGGGGTTATTTAAAGGCCTGGGGGCTCCCCACAGTGGCAGGAGCACTGGGCCCTTTAAATCCCCACCTGAGCCTGGCTGCCAGAGCTGCGGCAGTGACTTAAAGGGCCTGGGGCTCCCCACAATGGCTGGAGCCCTGGGCCCTTTAAATCACCACCAAGGAAGCTGGTCCACTCCAGCACGTCGTACCGGCTTACTTTCACTTCTGCATTATGTTCATGATGGGGTTCTTGCTGACATCATCTTTGATTAGGCAGAGTTTTTAACAACTCATCTGTATTTTTGCCATTTTTAGAAGCTGGTTAGGAGCCTCGGAAAATAAACTCACTCACCCTAGTTGTGAGGTAGGATTCCAGAAGAGTTAGTGTAGTTATAGCAGACTTAAAGATACTGGAATGCATTTTCTCATCACGTTTCTTCTGGGCTCAAGTTTTAGCCTGTCCTTGCTATAACTTGTAATAGAAAACTCATCTTTGAACAACAGAAATCTTCTGAGCTGGTTTTCTGTGCAGCTGAAATGTTTTAAATTAACTTCTAGTCAGGGGTGGCTCCAGGGATTTTGCCGCCTCAAGCATGGCAGGCAGGCTGCCTCCGGCGGTTTGCCTGCGGAGGGTCCACTGGTCCCGCGGCTTTGGAGGACCTCCCGTGCCTGCCTCCTGCCCTCGCGGCGCCGGCAGAGCACCCCCTGTGGCTTGCTGCCCCAAGCACGTGATTAGCATGCTGGGGCCTGGAGCCACCCCTGCTTCTAGTATAAGTAAGTACATGATTTTGCTAAGTGAAATGATAAGAGGGTTAATTAAAAAGAACTCTCTAGTGTGCAAAGGTGTTAATGAAAGCAGGAAGAGCATTCCTACAAACTAAGTCCACTTGCATAAAAAGAGAGAGAGACAAGATTCAGGATAAAGTTATTCAGTCACGAAGTAGATATGTGCTTGTTAGACAATTCGTTTGTATATATCAGTGGTGGGCAACCTGTGGTCCATCAGGGTAATCCGCTGGTGGGCCGCCAGTCAGTTTGTTTACATTTGCATGGCCGCCCGCAGCTCCCAGTGGTTGCGGTTCGCTGTTCCCAGCCAATGGGAGCTGTGGGAAGTGGCGCGGGCCACAGGGACATGCTGGCCGCCACTTCCTTCTGATCCCATTGGCCGGGAATGGTGAAACGCAGCCACTGGGAGCTGCGGGTGGCCATGCAAATGTAAACAAACTGACTGGCGGCCCATCAGCAGATTACCCTGACAGGCCGCAGGTGCCCACCACTGGTATAGATTATCCCATCACTCAGGAATTTTTCCCTTAATAGTTACTGTTCAGCATTGCAATGGTATCTCAAAGTATTTTCTCAGTGACAATTCCAAAAGACTTACAGTATCATTCATATTAATTGCTGCTGCCTTTAATACTATACCTGAACAATTTGGGGAACCACTTATCTTAAGATGAATTTTCTTGTCATTATTTCATCAACTAAAAAGGAGTTATGGCATTTAAGATTATAACATTTTTACAGCACAGAGAAAGGGACTAGCCTTAAAAAGAATAAGAGTGGGAGGAGATCCCCAAAAGTACATTTGGGCAGTGCTGAAATAGAGTTTTCCCTAGGAGTTCACCTTAGTGCAATGTGTATCAATATAAGTACTCTGAAACTGATTTATACTAATCAAACTGAAAAGAAAAGCTTTGCCTATTTTGTTCAGCAGTGTTTCATTCGCTTATCAGATATAACTGAAAAAAAAATTGTGTTTCAAAACAGAAGTGTTTTAACTGAAATCAAAACCTGATCCTTCAACTGGTAGATTTTTCAACAACTTTCAAATCCAGGAGAATGGAGAAAATACTGTCAAATCAGGTTCCATCCTGTTAACACTAGTTAACAACCTAATAAACTTGCACATATTTGCATACACTTAAATGCTTTAAACATGTGTGTAATGAACAGAGTTACGGTTGCTTTGTGGGAATTTCCTGACTTTTCTGTGTCTCACATCTGAAACAGAATATTAAATTAACAAAAGACGGTTACTCACCTTTGTAACTGTTGTTCTTCGAGATGTGTTGCTCACATCCATTCCAGTTAGGTGTGCGCGCCGCGCGTGCACGTTCGTCGGAAACTTTTTACCCTAGCAACTCCAGTGGGCCGGCAGGTCGCCCCCTGGAGTGGCGCCGCCATAGCGCCCAATATATATCCCTGCCGGCCCACCCGCTCCTCAGTTCCTTCTTGCCGGCTACTCCGACAGTGGGGAAGGAGGGCGGGTGTGGAATGGATGTGAGCAACACATCTCGAAGAACAAGAGTTACAAAGGTGAGTAACCGTCTTTTCTTCTTCGAGTGATTGCTCACATCCATTCCAGTTAGGTGAATCCCAAGCCATACCTAGGCGGTGGGGTCGGAGCGAGAAGTCGCGGCATAGAGCACTGCAGATCCAAAGGCCGCATCCTCTCTTGACTGCTGGACCAGGGCGTAGTGGGAAGCAAAGGTGTGGACCGATGACCAGGTCGCTGCCCGACAGATTTCCTGGATGGGCACACGGGCGAGGAAAGCCAGCGACGACGCCTGCGCCCTGGTAGAATGCGCAGTCACACGGCCCGTAGGGACGTGGGCCAAGTCATAGCAGGTCCTGATACAGGACGTTACCCAAGAGGATAACCTCTGGGAGGAGATAGGAAGCCCTTTCATGCAATCCGCTACCGCCACGAAAAGCTGGGGGGATTTGCGGAAGGGCTTAGTCCTCTCCACGTAGAACGCGAGAGCCCTACGGACATCAAGCGAGTGGAGCTGCTGTTCCCTGCCTGAGGAGTGAGGTTTCGGGAAAAAAACCGGAAGGAATATCTCTTGGCTGATGTGGAAGGACGAGACTACCTTGGGAAGAAAGGCAGGGTGTGGTCTCAGCTGCACCTTATCTTTGTGGAAGACTGTATATGGGGGGTCTACCACAAGAGCCCGGAGTTCCGACACCCGTCTAGCTGAGGTGATAGCTACTAGAAAGGCAGTCTTCCAAGAGAGGTAAAGCAGGGAGCAAGTGGCTAACGGTTCAAAGGGGGGTCCCATGAGCCGGGACAACACCAGGTTAAGATCCCAGGTTGGAGCAGGGAGACGGACGTTAGGGTATAAACGTTCCAGCCCCTTAAGGAATCTAGACACCGTCGGGTGAGAAAAAACAGAGCGACCATCCGCACCCGGGTGAAAGGTGGAGATAGCTGCCAGGTGGACTCGCAACGACGATATGGCCAGACCTTGCTGTTTGAGGGACCAAACGTAGTCTAAGATGTCGGCCACCGAAACTTCCATCGGGCGGAGATTTCTCTCCACGCACCAACAGGAGAAACGCTTCCACTTGGCCGAATATGTCGCTCTCGTGGAAGGCTTCCTGCTGCCCAAAAGCACCTCCCTCACCGGTGTGGAGCAGCGCAGCTCAGAACCGGTCAGCCACGCAGGAGCCACGCCGCTAGGAGCAGCGACTGCAGGTCCGGGTGACAGAGGGTCCCGTGCTCCTGGGTAATCAGGTCCGGGTGAAGGGGCAGGGGAACTGGGTCGGCTATGGTCAGGTCCAGCAGCATGGGGTACCAGTGTTGCCTGGGCCATGCCGGGGCTACCATGATCACGTGAGCCCTGTCCCTGCGCACCTTCAGAAGGACCCTGTGGACCAGAGGGAACGGGGGAAACGCATAGTACAAGTGGGTCGACCACTGAATAAGGAAGGCATCCGCTATCGACCCGGGCTCCCTGCCCTGAAAGGAGCAGAACGCTTGGCACTTCTTGTTCCCCCTGGACGCGAAGAGGTCCACGCGGGGATAACCCCACCTCCGGAAGATGGAGAGGGCGACGTCCGGGCGAAGGGACCACTCGTGCGACAGGAAGGATCTGCTCAAGCGATCCGCCAGCGTGTTCCGTACTCCGGGGAGGAAGGAAGCCGTGAGGTGAATGGAGTGGGCTACACAAAAGTCCCAGAGTCGCATCGCCTCGTGACACAGGGGGGAGGATCTGGTGCCTCCTTGCTTGTTGATATAATACATGGTCGTCGTGTTGTCGGTGAACACTGCGACACAACGACCCTGAAGCTGATGGCAGAACGTTTGACAAGCAAGGCGGACCGCTCTCAACTCCCGCATGTTGATGTGCAACCCCACCTCCTCCTGGGACCACAGGCCCTGCGTTCTCAGGGTCCCTAGGTGGGCCCCCCAGCCTAGATCTGAGGCATCCGTTGCCAGGGACACCAAGGGCTGAGGTGGGTGGAAAGGGAGCCCCGCACATAGCACGGACTGGTCTAGCCACCAGCCGAGAGAATCTAACACCCTTTGGGGGATTGTGATCAGCATGTCTAGCGGCTGTCTTGCCGGCCGGTAATGATCGATGAGCCACAACTGGAGGGGCCTCATGCGGAGCCGAGCGTAACCGGTCACAAAGGTGCAAGCCGCCATGTGGCCTAACAGGGCTAGACATGTCCGCACTGATGTCAAGGGGGCTGCCCGCAGTCGTTGAACGATCGCCGACAAAGCCTGGAACCTCTGCAATGGCAGTAAGGCCCTGGCCACAGTGGCGTCCAGGACGGCCCCGATGAATTCCACCCTCTGCGTGGGAATCAGGGTGGACTTGTCCGTGTTTATCAAGAGGCCCAAAGTAGCGAACATGCCGGTGATCACGCGGACATGGCTGCAGACTTGTTGTTCCGACGTGCCCCGAATCAACCAATCGTCTAGATAAGGAAACACGTGGATACGATTGCGCCGAAGATGCGCCACAACAACTGCCATGCATTTTGTAAACACCCTCAGGGCCGTGGAAAGGCCAAATGGGAGGACTGCAAATTGGTAATGAAGGGGGCCCACCACGAAGCGAAGGAAACGTCTGTGGTGTGGCCAAATGGCAATGTGAAAATACGCGTCCTGCATGTCGAGGGCGGCGTACCAGTCTCCCGGATCCAGGGATGGGATAATGGTCCCCCAGGGATACCATGCGGAACTTCAACTTCACCAGGTATTTGTTGAGCTCTCGCAGGTCGAGGATAGGCCTGAGGCCTCCCTTGGCCTTGGGGATCAGAAAGTAGCGGGAATAAAACCCCTTGCCTTTCTCGTTTTCCGGAACCGCCTCTATAGCTCCTTTGCTGAGGAGCGTCTGTACCTCCTGTCGAAGGAATTGCTCGTGAGAGGGGTCCCTGAAGAGGGACGAGGAAGGGGGGCGGGAAGGAGGAAACGATACAAACTGCAGGCGGTATCCCGTCTGCACCGTGCGTAAGACCCAGCGGTCCGATGTTATTTGGGTCCACGCCGGGAGGAAAAACGAAAGGCGGTTGGAAAACGGGGGGGAAGGATCCATGGGGGAAACTGTTACTGCGCCCTCGGGCGCACCTTCAAAATGAAGGCTTGGGTCCAGGCGGGGGCTTAGAGGAGCCTTGGTTCTGCCCCCCTTGGTTCCCCGAATGCCTGCGCCTTCCATTCCTGCCGCGGCGCCTGTTAAGGTCCTGCCGCTGGCGGAACTGGGAATACGGCCTGCGCTGCTGTTGTTGCTGTGGCCGGAAGGGTCTGCGTTGCGTTCCCGGTGTGTGCATCCCGAGGGACCGCATAATGACCCGATTATCCTTCAGACTCTTGAGTCTGGGGTCTGTCTTTTCAGAAAACAGGCCCTGGCCTTCGAAAGGGAGGTCCTGGATGGTATGCTGGAGCTCCGGCGGAAGGCCAGAAACCTGCAGCCAGGAGATGCGACGCATCGTTACTCCCGACGCAAGGGTACGGGCAGCCGAGTCTGCAGCGTCCAAAGAAGCTTGCAAGGACGTGCGTGCAACCTTCTTGCCTTCATCTAAGATGGCTGCAAATTCCTGGCGAGCGTCTTGCGGCAGCAGCTCCTTGAATTTGTCTGCTGCCACCCAGGAGTTGAAGGCGTATCTGCTCAGCAGGGCTTGCTGGTTCGAAACCCTGAGCTGCAGCGCCCCAGCCGAGTATACTTTACGGCCGAGGAGGTCCATTCGCCTGGCCTCTCTGGATTTGGGGGCTGGAGCCTCCTGCCCATGACGCTCTTTGTCATTCACCGATTGAACCACCAGGGAACACGGTGTCGGGTGTACATGGAGGTACTCGTAGCCTTTAGAAGGGGCCATGTACTTCCTCTCGACGCCCCTCGCTGTAGGGGGGATGGAGGCCGGAGACTGCCAGATGGTATTGGCGTTGGCCTGGATGGTTCTTATGAAGGGCAGGGCGACCCTGGTGGGAGCATCCGCTGAGAGGATGGTGACGATCGGATCCTCTATTTCCGAGACCTCCTCGGCTTGCAGACTCAGATTCTGAGCTACTCGCCTGAGGAGGTCTTGGTGCGCCCTGAGATCCAGCGGGGGGGGGGCTGTTGGAGGAGGTACCAGCCACCGCTTCATCAGGGGAGGAGGATGAGGAGACCCCCGGCAAGAGAGTGTCTAATGGAGGGTCTCCCTCGGCCCTCGCCTCTGCCTCAGGAGCCAGAGCGGAGTCTTGCTGCTTGGACCCTTCCTCCCCATCCGGGGAGGGAGGGGGGCGAGACAATGAGGCTTCCGGCGCCCTGTGCTCCGCCGTCGCAGGCCTAGCAGGGAGCTGTTGGGGCCCCTGGGCTTGATGGTATGCCCAGGGTGTCCAGAACCCCCATTGCTGCGGGCCTTGGTCATGTTGTGGCGGATCGTTAAATAGCGCCGCCTGCCGGTCGGTGCCCAGCGCATACCCGCTGTCCGTTTGGGAGGAGACCGACGGCTGTCTAGAAGGCCACGGCGGGGCTGACCCTGGTTGGTAAGGGTCTGCGCGGGTCGGCATGGACGAACGTCTCGGTGCCGGGGACCGGTGCCGGGAGTCAAAACGGTGCCAGGATCGGGACCGGGACCGGGTTCTGTCTCGGTGCCGGGATCTGGACCGGTACCGGCCGCCGCTTCGGTGCCGGGATCGGGACCGGGACCTGCCACCAGCTCGGTGCCGGGAGGTCGACCGGGACTGGGACCTGCCACCAGCTCGGTGCCGGGAGGTCGACCGGGGCGGCGAGTAACGTCGGGACTGGCTCCTGGAGTCACGGTGCCGGTATCGGCGGCTGGAGTCCGACCGCGACCGTCTTGAGGCCGACCGGCGCCGCGAGTGCGACCGGTACCGCCGGGGAGAGCGGTGCCGGGACTGCGAGCGGCGATGAGATCTCGATCTGCCGTGACGTCGGGACCTGGACCGTGAGCGCGAGTCCCGAGACGGTGCCGTCATCATGGGCTTGCCTCTGGACGCGACCCGCACCGGAGGTACCGGGGGGTGGCAGCTGAGTGGGCTCAGTCAAGGCTATGAGGTCCCGAGCCGAGGCGAAGGTCTCCGGCGTGGATGGGACCAATATCTCAACCCCAGATCTCATGGGGGAGCTTGGCGGCACCGGACTCGACGGACCCGCCGGGCCCGGAGTCGACGGTGCCGGCGGCGCCGCGGCCGATGATGAGGCCGGGCGCTCCAGTTGGGTCTGCCTGGCCGGAGTAGCAGACTTCGACGGCCTCGGTTCTGTCCCCGGTGCCGGAGAAGGTCGGTGCCGGGGAGTCTTTTCGGTGCCGGTGCGATCCGGTGCCGGCGCCGAGATCACGGCCTGCGAAGCCGCCGGGTCAAGTGCCGCCTCCATAAGGAGAGTTCGGAGTCTTTGATCTCTCTCCTTCTTTGTTCTTGGCTTAAAAGCCTTGCAGATGCGGCACTTGTCCGATCTGTGCGATTCCCCCAGGCACTTCAGGCACGCGTCGTGGGGGTCGCTGGTGGGCATAGGCTTCTTGCAGGCCGCACACTGCTTAAAGCCCGGCGAACCAGGCATGAGCCCGGTGCCGGGTGCCGGGAAGGGCTAAGCCCCCGGCGAACAACTATTTACAACCTATTTAACTTAATTACTACTATCTACACTTAACAATCTAACTAACAACTATAACAGTACGAGAGATAATCGAGAGATAACAAGGAGAGCTAGGGACGTGGAGGACAGCTATGCCGCGCTCCACAGTTCCAACGACCGACACGGCGGTAAGAAGGAACTGAGGAGCGGGTGGGCCGGCAGGGATATATATTGGGTGCCATGGCGGCGCCACTCCAGGGGGCGACCTGCCGGCCCACTGGAGTTGCTAGGGTAAAAAGTTTCCGACGAACGTGCACGCACGGCTTGCACACCTAACTGGAATGGATGTGAGCAATCACTCGAAGAAGAACTTGTAATTTTAATTTAAAAAATTGTGGCAGTTATGCATGCAGAGGACTTGCAGAATCAGAATCTATATAGAATCATAGAACTGGAAGGGACCTCGAGAGGTCATCTAGTCCAGTTCCCTGAACTCGTGGCAGGACTAATTATCTAGACCATTGCTGATGGTGTTTGTCTAACCTGCTCTTAAAAATCTCCAATGATGGAGATTCCACAACCTCCCTAGGCAATTTATCCCATTGCTTAACAACCCTGACAGCTAGGAAGTTTTTCTTAATGTCCAACCTAAACTTTATATGCTGCAATTTAAAATCATTGCTTCTTGTCCTATCCTCAGAGATTAAGAAGAACAATTACTCTCCTTCCTCCTTGTAACAGCCTTTTATGTACTTGAGAACTGTTATTATGTCCCCTCTCAGTCTTCTCTTTTCCAGACTAAACAAACCCAATTTTTTCAATTTTTCCTCATAGGTCATATTTTCTAGACTTTTAATCATTTTTGTTGCTCTTCTCTGGACTCTCTCCAGTTTGTTCACATCCTTTCTGAAACGTGGTGCCCAGAACTGGAGATAATACTCCAGTTGAGGCCTAATCAGAGCAGAGTATAGAGGAAGAATTACTTCTCGTGTCTTGCTTACAACCCTCCTGCTAATGCATTCCAGAATGATGTACGCTTTTTTTGCAACAGCGTTACACCGTTGACTCACATTTAGCTTGTGGTCCACTATGACTCCCAGATCCCTTTCTCCTTCCTAGGCAGTCATTTCCCATTTTGTATGTGTGCAACTGATTGTTCCTTCCTAAATGGAGTACTTTACATTTGTCCTTATTGAATTTCATCCTATTTACTTCAGACCATTTCTCCAGTTTGTCCAGATCAGTTTGAGTTATAATCCTATCCTCCAAAGCATTTACAACCCCACCCAGCTTGGTACTGTCTGCAAACTTTATAAGTGTATTCTATATGACACTGATGAAGATACAGAATTGAACCGGACCCAGAACTGATTCCTGCAGGACCTCACTCATTATGCTCTTCCAGCATGACTGTGAACCAATGATAACTACTCTCTGGGAACTGTTTTCCAACCAGTTTTGCACCACCTTATAGTAGCTCTATCTAGGTTGCATTTCCCTACTTTGTTTATGAGAAGGTCATGCAAGACAGTATCAAAAGCTTTACTTAAGTCAAGATATACCATGTCCACCACTCTTCCCCCCGCACCCCCCATCTACAAGGCTTGTTACCTTGTCAAAGAAAGCTATCAGGTTGGTTGGACATGATTTGTTCTTGACAAATCCATGCTGACAGTTACTTAGTCATCTTATTATCTTCTAGATGTTTGCAAATTGATTGCTTAATTATTTGCTCCATTATCTTTCCAGGTACAGAAGTTAAGGACAACCCAGAAAATTACAGACCAGTCAGCTTATTTCCCATTATATTTGCCCCTTTTCCAGTCTTCTGGAATGTCTCCCGTCTTCCATGACTTCTCAAAGATAATCACTAATGGCTCAGATATTGCCTCAGTCAGCTCCTTAAGTACTCTAGGATGCATTTCATCAGGCCCTAGTGATTTGAAGACATCAAACTTGTCTAAGTCATTTTTTATTTGTTCTTTCCCTATTTTAGACTCTGATCCTACCTCATTATCACTGGCATTCACTATGCTAGACATCCAATTGCCGCCAACCTTCATGGTGAAAACCGAAACAAAGAAGTCATTAAGCACCTCTGCCATTTCCACATTTTCTGTTATTGTCTTCCCCCTCTTCCCCATTGAGTTAACAGGCTTATCTTGTCCTTGGTCTTCCTCTTGCGTCCAATGTATTTGTAGAATGTTTTCTTGTTTCCTTTTATGTCCCTAACTAGTTTGATCTCATTTTGTGCCTTGGCCTTTCTAATTTTGTCCCTACATACTTGTCGTTTATAGTCATCCTTTGTAATTTGACCAAGTTTCCATTTTTTGTGGGACCCTTTTTTGAGTTTTAGATCATTGAAGATCTCCTGGTTAAGCCAGGGTGGTCTCTTGCCATACTTCCTATCTTTCCTATGCAGTGGGATAGTTTGCTCTTGTGTCCTTAATAATGTCTCTTTGAAAAACTGCCAACTGTCTTCAATTGTGTTTCCCCTTAGACATGCTTCCCGTGGGATCTTACCTACCAACTCCCTGAATTTGCTAAAGTCTGCCTTCTTGAACTCCATTGTCTTTATTTTGCTGTTCTCCCTCCTACCATTCGTTAGAATCATGAATTCTATCATTTAATGATCACTTTCACCCAAGCTGCCTTCCACTTTCAAATTCTCAACCAGTTCTTCCCTATTTGTCAAAATCAAATCTAGAACAGCCTCTCCCCAGTAGCTTTCTCTACCTTCTGAAATAAAAAAATGTCTCCAATACATTCCAAGAACTTATTGGATAATCAGTGCCCTGCTGTGTTATTTTCCCAACAGCTGTCTGGGTAGTTGAAGTCCCCCATCACCACCAAGTCCTGTACTTTATATGATTTTGTTTGCTGTTTAAAAAAAGCCTTATCCACCTCCCTTTCCTAGTTAGGTGGTCTGTAGTAGATCCCTACCACTGATCAGGAGTGCTGGGACAGACCTTGGTCTGTACAACCATATGCACTCTTGTTATTTGGAAATACTGGATTCTTTATATCATAATGGACTATACACAAATACTTTGAAGTAATGAACCAAATGAGAGATCAGTTTAGTGCTTCCATGTGTTGTATTCAATACTGGCTGCTAGGAACATAACTGCCAAACTGGACAGACCACTGATCCGTCACGGTCTTGCAGTCTCTCACTAGGCAGATGTGGGATAATCAGTCCCCATGAAGGTCTCTAACAACTCTAGATCTTCCTTGCTGTCCCTATAAAAATGTCCAACCCCTCTGAGTCTGGCTAAATCCTTGGTTTTCAATGTCATCCTGTGGCAATGAGTTCCACAGTCTAATTACACACTGTGGCAATGAGTTCCACAGTCTAATTACACACTGAGTGGAAAAGTGTTTCCTTTAATCAAACAAATGTTCTGTCAAGTCAGAAGAGAATATGGTGATACAAACAGTTTATGATCAACTATTTTTTAAATGAAAACTTTGATCTTTTCTGAGTGCCAAGAATGAAAAAAAAAACAAACAATAACCAACCTTCCAAATATGAACCACTGCAGTGCAGTCTTAATAGAGACTGAACTATTGTTTCAGACCCTTTACTAAGAAAATCTGACGACAACGGTAACTGTCACTGTCAGGTGTCCAGAGGCCTAAGAGGAGCCTGTATTGTCCTGTTTGTCTTATTTGTGTTTTTCCTGAAACCTCACCGACAACCTGTTTGACTGATCATTTGAGCAAAAACATCCAACTATTCTAAAATTATGGGAGAAGCAAGAATATGATTTTTAGACCACTCTAAATCCTGTTGCTTCTAATGCTAGTTAACTATCACAAAACTGTGTTACACAATTTTAGTTTTTAAACGAAAGATTGTTTCCACAATAGAACGCCATAAGATGTAGTTTTACTCCAGAAAGCATAGCTTCATTTTAGAAGAATGTTACCTTCTTTCCCTGTATGCTTTGAATCCTTTAATCTTCTTATGCAATGAGGAAATGCAAACATTATTGGCAGCTGACACAGCAGTACCAAAACCACAGACATAGTCTAGTATCTGTCAAAATAAAGTATTAGTTAAAAACTCCCAGATGTTATTTGTGTATCTTAAATGAAATTTCTGTATGCAGTTGTCAGACACAAGTCTCCACAAGCAACTTGGATTATTTTTTCCCTATAGACAGTACACCTACCCAAACCGGTCCCACATATATTTAATAACAATTGCATAATATCCTCCATATTGGTAGTCATCACCATTTGAATTAACAAAGCCCAGTATTCTACCACTTGAGCTAGAGAAGTAACTCCATTAGCTGGCAGAAATACTATAAGCCCTTACTAAAGGTCTATACTACATATTTTGCGATTGTGGCAATTGCACTTGGAAGATTTTCATAATGATGAGCCTAAAGCCAAACTAAAGTGCAAGTGTGACTGATTGTATTGGACTATAGCTAAAAGAATCATTTTGCCCACTGATGAAGTACAGCCACCATGAGGGCAGCCGCTATTTAGCAGAACACAGCAAGCTACTTGACAGTTTATGGCACAGTTTGTAATAAACTATAACTTCAGTAGGATAGGGTAAGTGATTCTAGCATATAAAACAGCTTTGATTCTCTAGTTCAACCCTTTCGAGATGCACCCATAAAACACTTTTCTAATTACATGACAGTCCAAGATGTCAGGATGACTTTAACATATCTAATAATCAACATTAATTAAAAAATAATTTTCCTTCCTTCCAGTGGAGCCTGCTGGAAAGCATTGTTTCCTTTTGTAAAGGCATGAACAGGGAGCCAGTTTGCCTTCTCCATTGCCTACTCTCATTCTAATTTGTTGATAGCAGGCACAGCCCTACATTAAGTAGGTCCACAGAATTTGAGCAACAACCATTTGTCCCTCTGAAACAAGCATCTGAAGAAGTGGGTTTTTTACCCTGAAAGCTTATGCCCAAATAAATCTGTTAGTCTTTAAGGTGCCACCGGACTCCTTGTTGTTTTTATGGATACAGACTAACACGGCTACTCCCTGATATTTGAGCTTCCTCTTTGTTCTCCATCTGTGATTGGATCCGTAACAGGCTCTGGTGCAGGAATCTTGCCTGCAGCTCCCTTCCCCACCAGGCGTTGTCTTCATTCATTTATTCTTTATTGTGTTAGAACATGACTAACTATGAGTGTGAAATCAGCTAACAGATTCTTGACCATAACCTAGCCCAGAAAGGGCGTTCAGCACGATGTCAGCGGATTCCGCTCGCCACAGGCACGAGGGGTCGGGGGGTATCTGCAAATGGGAACAGAGTCACTTTATCCCAGCAGCTTTGGGACCCGATAGTTGGCCCAGGGTGGGTGGGTGGGATCCGGGGTGGCCCTAGGTTTGATTTCGGGAATGAATTTCTTGTGTCTCGTCTTGAATGGCCCGACAGGCGAGGGAAAGGTTTAAATAACAAGTCTTCCGTGACCCTCCCAGCAGGGGACAATGTAGCTTGGCGGAGTCTCTCTCCCTCCCCCGCAGCCCGAAGGCAGGCACCCACCCAGGCCGGGGACTGACCTACCTGCTCCGTCCGAGCTGCAGCGCCCAGACTCCGGGCTGAGGGGTACGAGCCAAACACCGCCCTGCTCTCTCCCTCCGCCACGGAGGCTCCAGCTTCCTCTTCTCCGCGGCGCTTCCTGGAGAGGGAGCGGCCAGGATCACATGGCCCAGCCGCTGTTTTATCTGGAGCCGCCCCACGTGGCACCTGGTCTGGCCATAGGGGGTCTGCCTAGAGCACCCAGCCCGGTCCCTGCCTCCGACCCGGCACAAGGAGACGAGCCTCAGCATGGGCCCTGGCGTCCCCCGAGTAACTGAGCTCCGTGTCCTCCTTATGAGCTGAGCCCTAGACACCCAGCATAACAGCTTAGCCACCGTATGTGCGCCTGGCGGAGCCCGCTCGGCCCCATCATGACCCCCTAGGAGCAGGACTCATCCAAGCCTATCGTCCGACTTCTGTCCCTTCTTCCTAGAAGGAGGGGTTGTCTCCTCATCCGTCCCAGCAGCTCCGAGCCAGCACTTCGGATTTGTGTTTTAACCTTTTCTTTCCTCTTCCCTTGAGGGATGCTGATTAAAAGCAGGAGAGCAGGAGAGCAGTGATTTATTTGTGAAATTCGGGGGGGGGGGCACACAAAGGGTTTACTGGCTTCAGTAAACAGCCCAGTGTCTTAATCCATCTACCAACTGATAATAGAAACTACTGAAAAATAGGGGGAGGAGGAAAAAGGAAAATGGTCCCTAGCTGGAACATTTGGAGTCAATGTTTAGGACCCCCTGTCCCAGCCCCTTCCCAATAAACCACTGGTAGAAAGTAAAGAAAAATAAGAAAGAGAGAGAAGAAAGGAAAAATAATAGTTAATTCCTGAGAAGCCAGTAGGAGATCCCAATGTGATTCGTTAGACTTTCCAAGTATATCTCTATTTCAGAACTTGCTGTGGTTTAGTGGATGTCAAGAAGCCTAGCCTTCTCTGTCCTCCAAACACAACGGGCCCAATTCTCAGGCCTAGGAAAAAGGGTGTATTTTTAATCACTGATAAACTAATCCATGTTGCAAGTCTAGTAAAGACAAGGCAGTTGTACCTTTAACCCATATTAGCTGGACAAGATAAACCCAACAGAACAATCTAGGGTTTACCTCAAATAGTTAGTAGAGGTTAAAACTACAACTACATTGTCTTCACTAGGACTGTAACATAGGTTAGTTAATACAGATTAAAATACATCTTGGCATTGTCTTCACTTCCATTAAAGGTGTGTTTTTACTGCAGGATAACTAGCACACATTAGCTATCCTGCTGTAAAATCCTAGTGGAGACAAGGTACTGTAGTTTTTACTATGAAGTAGCTAAACAAGGTCAATACAATACCCCAACTTATAGCTCACCTATATCTTTTTTTTACAATGAAGATATGACCCTTTCACTAACGAAGACACATCTTCAGTTGGGCTGTAAAAGGCTCTTAAAAATGGCAGAAACAGCTCTCTGAGAACAGGGGTGCTGGAACAATTTGTATAGGGGAGGTGCTGAGAGCCATTGAACCAAACTATAAACCCTGTATATAATGGAAACCACTTCAAGCCAGCACCCTTAGTTTCATCACCTGTGCCTGAGAATACCTCCTGCACAGTGGGCCTTCTTGACTAGCATAAAGCTGTCATAAGGGGAGGTTAGGTCCTGGAGCCCAGGGAGGGATTGGACTGTGAGCCCACCCTACACGTACCCTGCTGTGGCTCCTGTCCTTTACCATGATGTTGGCCCCACTGCAGCCCCTTGGCTCGTGCCCCAGCATGCAGATGTAGCTTTCCCCCTGTGATGTACCTGTCCTGGCCCTGGATTGGTTTTTTTTTTGTGGGGGTCTTGTGTTTCCCCACCATCCCTGGTTGTTGAGGGCCCTGTGCAAGTGCACTGAGACTTTCCATGTGCCTACTCTTAGCCTCTCCTTCCCAGTGCGGGGTGCAGAGTGTCTGACTGAAACACACCTTACTATGGCTATTCTTGCTTCCCAGGGACCGTGGGAAACAAAGCATAAATTAGGTCCTTAAGGACTGCTGTCCACCACACAAACTCAGAACATTTCCTCAGACTCTCTCCCCACACAGTACTCATCTTCCTGGCAGGAAAAGGGGTGTTTCAAAGAGCTGTGGAGCTGAATTCACAACCTTTTGAAGCAAAGAGAATGAAGAATCATCTCCGGTCCACAAGATCCCTCACTTAGCCCAACCAGCTCACCCCTCCTTCCCAGCATGGTGAAAAAAAGATCATTTTAGGATTTGGGGCCATTTTGAAGGTTTGAGGATCATTGGGGTAGAAGATATAATGAGCTGGCTAACAGAATTATCAGAAACAAATCCCTGCCCATGCTGGTCAGGAACCACAAATGATTCATGTTTCACAATTATGCTTAATAGTTTTGACTAATGTGTGGATATTATTTATTTACTTCAGGGGTGAAAGTAACTTAAGGGACTTACCAGTATGCAGGGTGGCTGGGGTCCTGAGCAAGGTGGGAGGACGGCTCTGGACCCTCAGAAGGAGCAGGGCCTCAGGCAGAAGAGGCAGTGCTGCTTGGCCCATGCCGCCTGGGGTTCCAGCAGCAATTTGAAGGGCCTGTGGCTTGCCGCCACTAGCACTACTCCAGGGCTCACGCCCTTTAAATCACTGCCACAACCCCAGGGCTCCTGGCTGCCGCTGCTACCCCAGGCTCAGAGCTCCCAGCCACCATTACCACTACCCTGGGGCTCCAGCGGTGATGTAAAGGCCCAGAGCTCCACCAGAGCCCCATGGTAGTGACGGTGGAGGCCAGGAGCCACGGGCTTTGGTAGGCCCAAGGGAAGCTGCCCCTTTTGGCCCCCCTCCCTGCTATCAGTGGACCTGCTGGTATGGTTGGTTATGTATTGGCTCTTATCGGTATGCCGTACTGGGCCAAAATGGCTTACTTTCACCTCTGATTTATTTACTAAGTACTGTGATAGTGGTTTGTGCATATATGAATGGAGAAAAGTGAAACTCCTCTCCTGCGAGATAGAGTACTGTTTGAAGGAAAGGTAACACTAGATACATATGTACATTATGACATCCACACCCTGCAGTGAAGAGATACTTAGTGAATATGTCATTTCTTTTGTGGGGGAGGAACCTGAAATGCTGCTGTCCTGATTGTGACCTAAGAACCTCTTAATGCCAACTGGTAAAAGGGTGCAGAGGGCTTACTAGAATCTCATGAGTCTGGTGTGTAAATTCTAGTTCAAAGACTATCAAGCAAGGTCTCACATAAAAGCCCGTGTCACACTGGCCATAAAGATCATTGCAAAATTCATGTACAGGGGTTGTGTAAGGAGTTATGTATATATAACCAAAAATATGTTCTTAAAGTCTGCATCTGTGAAGCTGGCCAACAGCAATGGTGAAAAATAGGTTGTTTATTCATCTGTTTACATGTAACTTTAGTATTGCCTCATTCACAATGGGTCTCATCACACATCTGAACCAAATGCAATTGAAGGGTTGTGGGGACTTCAGAAAGAAAGTAACAGGAGGAGAAAAGGAGAGAAGCATATTTGGTGGTACAGATCAAAGGTTTGCTTGACTATATTTGCAGGGACAAAAGGGATGCCTGGGCACCCTTCACTGAGGAAGTAAAAAGACAGTGATTTTGCTTAATGAAAAAGGGGTCTCAATCAGGCTTGCTGAAAGAACTTTGGCTGAGATGAATTTCTTTAGACAGGAGGCTAACCTGTTAGTTAAGTTTAGTCTCTAGTCAGTTTGTTATTATTTTGTTTTCTCTTACTCACTATCACTTATAGATTCATAGACGCTAGGAGTGGAAGGGACCTCAAGAGGTCATCGAGTCCAGTCCCCTGCCCTCATGGCAGGACCAAATACTGTCTAGACTGAATCTATTTTTTTTGTAAGAGGTATATTTACAGTGAAAACAAGAATAAGTTTAAGTGCTGGGGTGTGGTGTTAAGCAAAGTGATAGTTTTGAGTTGAATCTTACATAGTGGCACATACTGTTCTTTAGGAACAGCAGGCCTCTTAATTCTGTGAGTTTTCAGTGGATAAGGAGCTGGACACTGCAGGAAATGCTCTAAGATTCTGGAGGTTGGTATGTGCCTATTGCTACCTGTGCAGAGAGAGCAAGGTCTGCCTGGGCCTGGAAGGTAGTGCTTGTGCTTCCAGAGGCTGGTGGTTTCAAGGAGCTGATCCACAACAGGCAGAGACAAGATTGCTTCACACTGAAGGGCAAGTAGTGGTGTGGTACCTCACAACCCTGGGTAACAACTGGGAAGCATCACACTGATCTCTGGACTTCAGTTGTTGGCTGTCTCCATTAGCATTGTAACATCAAACAGTTAACAATGCAACTATATATAGGACTGGCTTGAGCATGTGTTGTATGATATATTAAGATTTCTTTTTGTATAATGAAAAATGACTAAAAATACCTAGCTTCAGATTTAAATCCACAAAAGCACAGACACTCTGAATTTAGTGCCCACACCAAACTTAGTTTAGACATTGTGGAATGTACCTTATCATTGGAAAAAAGATGATTTTTCACAAGCTATTGATAATAGACTGAATGCACTATAAAATATGCTGGACAGATAGGCTGAGTTAAATATATTGAACCAACACTCCCCACACCCCCTTCTCTACATTGGACACAAGTGCTAGTAAATGTCTTATGGTAGCATGCCTACACCTGTTCCTCTTTGGGATGGGCATAGACCCTTTTTGCTTATATGGATCTGGAAACCCCTGACACACAAACCACATAAAATAACATTAGGCAAAGAAATGGGTGCAAGTCAGTGGGATGAAAGGGAATGGGAGACAAAGGAATTCAACAGCGAAACATTAACCCTCCCCCCACCCCACAACACAGCAGTCCCATCCCCCACATCCAGATATGCCCATAAACATTTATTTTCACTGAAATGTAGTGTCTAAATTACTTCTGAAAATGGGATATAGGCTCTTAAGTGACCTAGGTTTGTTATGAAAAATTTACCCTATGTCTTCTTTCATGCATGTTCTCTACAACTCATTTAGACACACAAGAAAAGATGCTATGCAAAACCCATTCACAGAATAGCAGGGTTGGAAGGGACCTCAGGAGGTCATCTAGTCCAACCCCTTGCTCAAAGCAGGGGCAATTCCCAACTAAATCATCCCAGCCAGGGCTTTGTCAAACCTGACCTTAAAAACCTCAAAGGACGGAGATTCCAACACCTCCATAGGTAACCTATTCCAGTGCTTCACCACCCTCCTAGTGAAAAAAGTTTTTCCTACTATCCAACCTAAACCTCCCCCACTGCAACTTGAGACCATTACTCCTTGTTCTGTCATCTGGTACCATTGAGAACAGTCTAGATCCATCCTTTTTGGAATCCCCTTTCAAGCAGTTGAAAGCAGCTATCAAATCCCCCCTCATTCTTCTCTTCTGCAGACTAAACAATCCCAGGTCCCTCAGCTTCTCCTCATAAGTCATGTGCTCCAGTCCCTTAACCATTATTGTTGCCCTTCACTGGACTCTTTCCAATTTTTCCACATCCTTCTTGTAGTGTGGGGCTGAAAACTGGACACAGTACTCCAGATGAGGCATCACCAATGCTGAATAGAGGGGAATGATCACATCCCTCGATCTACTGGGGATGCCTCTACTTATACAGCCCAAATTACTGTTAGCCTTCTTGGCAACAAGAGCACACTGTTGACTCATATACAGCTTCTCATCCACTGTAACCCCTAGGTCCTTTTCTGCAGAACTGCTGCCTAGCCATTTGGTCCCTAGTCTGTAGCAGTGCATGGGATTCTTCTGTCCTAAGTGCAGGACTCTCCACTTGTCCTTGTTGAACCTCATCAGGTTTCTTTTGGCCCAATCTTCTAATTTGTCTAGGTCCCTCTGTATCTTATCCCTACCCTCAGAGTATCTACCACTCCTCCCAGTTTAGTGTCATCTGAAAACTTGCTGAGAGTGCAGTCTACACCCTCCTCCAGATCATTAATGAAGATATTGAACAAAACTGGCCCCAGGACTGACCCCTGGGGCACTCCACTTGATACCGGCTGCCAATGAGACATGGAGCCATTGATCACTACCTGTTGAGCCCAACGACCTAGCCAGCTTTCTATCCACCTTATAGTCCATTCATCCAGCCCATATTTCTTTAGCTTGCCGGCAAGAATACTGTGAGAGACTGTATCAAAAGCTTTGCTAAAGTCAAGGAATAACACGTCCACGGCTTTCCCCTCATCTGCAGAGCCAGTTATCTCCTCATAGAAGGCAATTAGGTTAGTCAGGCATGACTTGCCCTTGGTGAATCCATGCTGACTGTTCTTGATCACTTTCCTCTCCAAGTGCTTCAGAATTGATTCCTTGAGGACATGCTCCATGATTTTCCCAGGGACTGAGGTAAGGCTGACTGGCCTGTAGTTCCCCAGATTCTCCTCCTTCCCTTTTTTAGAGATGGGCACTACATTAGCTTTTTCCCCAGACATCTGGGACCTCCCCCAATCACCATGAGTTTTCAAATATAATGGCCAATAGCTCTGCAATCACATCCGCAAACTCCTTTAGCACCCTCAGACGCAGTGCATCCAGCCCCATGGATTTGTGCTCATCCAGCTTTTCTAAATAGTCCCAAACGATTCCTTTCTCCACAGAGGGCTGGTCACCTCCTCTCCATACTGTGCTGCCCAGTGCAGCAGTTTGGAAGCTGACCTTGTTTGTGAAGACAGAGGCAAAAAAAGCATTGAGTACATTAGCTTTTTCCACATCCTCTGTCACTAGGTTGCCTCCCTCATTCAGTAAGGGGCCCACACTTTCCTTGACTTTCTTCTTGTTGCTAACATACCTGAAGAAACCCTTCCTGTTACTCTTAACATCTCTTGCTAGCTGCAACTCCAAATGTGATTTGGCCTTCCTTATTTCACTCCTGTATGCCTGAGCAATATTTTTATACTCCTCTCTGGTCATTTGTTGAATCTTCCACTTCTTGCTGATCTTAAACACAAAAAAGAAGCTTACAAGATTTCACGGTTAAGCCAAGCTGGTCGCCTGCCATATTTACTATTCTTTCTTTCTAGAAATCGGGATGGTTTGTTCCTGAAACCTCAATAACAATTGTTTAAAATACAGCCAGCTCTCCTGGACTCCTTTGCCCCTCATGTTATTCTCCTAGGGGATCCTGCCCATCAGTTCTCTGAGGGAGTCAGTCTGCTTTTCTGAAGTCCAGGGTCCATATTCTGCTGCTCTGCTTTCTTCCTTTTGTCAGGATCCTGAACTCAACCATCTCATGGTCACTGTCTCCCAGGTTCCCATCCACTTTTGCTTATCCTACTAATTCTTCATGGTTTGTGAGTAGCAGGTCAAGAAGAACTCTGCCTCTAGTTGGTTCTTCCAGCACTTGCTCCAGGAAGTTGTCCCTTGCATTCTGTTGTCCCTCCTGCATGGGATCCCTTAACATTCATTCCCAACCACTCCAAAGAAATTACAAGTCCACAGACTGGTCCCAATACCAATCCCATTTTATTGAAATCCATTACAATCACAAATGGACAAAGAGACCAGATAATTTATGGGATTAGCAACAGGATACAGAGCTTCTCACTGTCCCTGCCAGCAGGTATATGGTATCTTGGGGAGCAATTACCACACAGGTGGGGTGCCAATTAATTTCTTTATTAAAAGGAAAAAGGAAGTGGTGGGAATTTAACAATGAAATACGATGGGATGGGGTGTATAGGGTGTTTACAATAGACAATGATGGGGGGTTCTTCTTATTGAAGAGTGTAGGGAGTTCTAACAGTGGGGTACAGTAAGTGGGGTTCAGCACAATGGGATACAGTACAGTCAATAAGCATATCAAAAAAATGCAAAATAAAATGGTAGCTTCTATATAAAATGGTCAACAATCTTAGATGGAATGTATTAAGTGGTCAGTGGCCTTATACACAATGTAACACAATGGTATCAATGCAAATACAAAGTATATCAGAAAAGTGGAAGCAACCAATGGGGTGTTATAATTACAAGTAAAATGTGAATATAAGTGAACTTATGCAATGTAACGGTATAAAAGAAAAGTAATGACTTAATTTGTGAGGCTAGGATAGCAGGTAATCTGCAAGAGAGTGTAAAAAGGAAGTGGGTGAAGGAACAGGAGGGGGGAAGGGAGTGAATGATTAGTGGCAACTGATGAGAGGAGAGTGCGACTGGAAGCAGCAAGAGACTCTGAAGCCCTGCAGGGTAAGGACAATGGAGCAGCGTGATGGTGATCTTTGGTAGGGGAGGGGCAGTGGAGAAGTATAAAGAAGGGCTAGAGAGAGGTTTAAGCAACAAGTGGACATCAAAAACAAAGGAACAAAAGCGGCCAAGGGTTTGGCAAGTCTCACAGGGGGAGAAGCAGCAAGGGGTTTGGGAAGTTTGGAGAGAGTGCAGATGCAGAGGAAAAAGCAGCAAAGGGTTATAACAGGGAGACACGGAGAAGTACACAGAGGAGGAGATTGGAGCGGGGGAAAAACAGACACGGGAAAGTTCAGGGAGAGAGAGATCAGGACAGCGGGGAGACGAATTTAAGCAGCAAAAACCTTATCTATCTTAACCAACGACTAGGCAAAAACAACAAATATCACAATTCTAAGCAAAACTATAACAAGCAACTATACGGAGCAACAAAACAGTAAACTATAACAAGGCAGGTGAACTTACAAGCTCTACAATCTTAACAAACTATGACTTATTAAACTAAAAAAACCAAAACCCATGGTGCACCTTATGCTATGAGGAAGTCACAGAGGGCAGAGTGGTATGTGCCCAGGATACAGCTCCCAAGGAAGCCAAGGGTTACAGCTGAAAGCAGGGAGCCCCGAGGCAAAGCCCACAGGAGCAGAGCTTAGCAGCGGCACAAACTTATTTTTAGCAGCAAAGCGCCTGCAGAGTTTGAGAGGTTTTAAGACACAGACCAAGGTTAGCTTGAGTCTGTGTGCTGGGGAAACAGAGCCAGCAGCTAAAGTAATAAAATAAAAGTAGGGAAAGTTTCACAGAGGGATTCTTACCAGTCCCCAAGGCAGCAGCAAAGGCAGAAGCAGCAAGAACATCAGAAGGCTCGGTATGGTCTCGATAATCAGGAGATCTTTCAGGCAGCAATTCTTTCTTGGGGGGGAGTTCAAAAAACAGGGGTACTCAAAAAATAAAACGAGAACAGAGAAAGGACCCCCCAGAACCCCTGGCTGATCAGACCAGGCAGCAATGCAGGAACCTTTCTGATGTTTGTTTCAAAAATGTCTGTTTTTAAAGGCAAACTCAGGCAGTTTCCTGCCAGTAATCCTGATAGGCTTCCTCTGTCACAGGGGAGGAGGCACAGGGAAAAGACTGCAGGTGAGCACAGAAACATGTCTGGGCAGAGTCCTATGCAATAGGTGACTCAAAAGCACATGAGGCCTATGACTCATGCCCAGGATCTTAAAAACACAATAGGTCTTGCAGCTCTGGACATTGCCTGCCCTACACCGAGCCCAGGTTCAACGAGGTGATAACAGGACTAACCCTTTGAACAGGGCAGTGGTCCCATTTAGCATGCAGCACAAGTGGCCCTCCCTTTGAGGAGGGCAGTGGCCCTGGTAAACAACTTAACAGCCAGGGCAGGGCAGCCACAGGAGGAGAACAAAAACAAAATGGAGTATGGGGACAGCTGTAAGAAACAAAATGGAATAGGGGGATAGCTGTAACAGACACTCACTTCTATATCATAGGTGGGTCAGTAGTAGCTAGATATCATTACCATCTAATGACCTGTTTGGTGGCCTTTGTGAGATTAATTTAAAATCACAAAACACACCATCACGTTTCGCTTCAATTGGCATTCTTGATAGCTGTTTATCAGAAAGAACCATGCTGAATTATCTGCAGAGACAGAATCCCTTCTTATCCCAGAGCTAGTTCCTTCAGGTTCTGATTGAGGAACATTAATGGAGCACACTGTAGGAGAAAGTTGCCATGCCACTGCTCATGCTATACCCCTCCTGTGACTAGATGGAGAACTTCTCTCCCTGAAACCATCCTTCCAACCATTTAACAACACTGTGTTCACTTTTGTGCACATTTTAATTTCTTTTTCAAAATGTGAGACTGTCTTATGGAAAATGAACCCAGAAGAAAATAAAAATCAACTCAATTTTTAATCAGCTTTGAAATGAACCCACTTCCCCACCTGACCCCTCTCTCCACTTATTTTAACTGCAGTAGGACTTCCTGTCTTCCCCCACTTTGGTAAAGTGAACATGTGTGTAGCAGTCTGTGTACTGTGCCACACTTTCCCTTCTTATACTGCCTGTTCTCTGCAGGACAAGATAATTAGATCACTCCACAATAAAAAAAATAAAATATCTGATGAGCTGTGCAGTCCCAGTTATCCCAGCAGGTTGTTAAAAAGTGGAATCCTGGGGAACAGCAGCAGTTTTGATGGGAATGAAGTCACCTCTGAAATAGCAATTTCTGACAGGTGGAGTATTAGATAGATGCCACATTGGTGGGATGGAGGATTCATAAGAGGGAAGGTGTGTTTAAATATCTAGCAGTAACAAGTAAGGAAGTGGCCTGTGATGGAATATACAAAATCACATGGTTTAAAGGGTTAAAAGACAATACTGGGCCCAAATAGCCCTGTACCTCTAGGCCTGCCAGTATGCTCTGACTGGAGAGAGCAGCTTAAAAGGGAGTTTGGAAGCTCAGGCAAAGGTGGTTGACAGGCAGCAGAAGAGGGGAATCCTTCTCCAGGAAGTTAGATAGATGGTTGAACCTGAGAGGGGAATCAAAGAGTGGATAAGAGATCCAATAGGTAGCGCTTTTTCTAACTTTCATCCCCTTTGAAAACTTGTAGGTCTGGCAGGGCCCTGCTCCTTTGGACTTCATTGGTTGTAGGATGATTGATTGGACTATAGAGGCTATGCCCCAAACTGAAGGGATCTATTAGTAGGAAGTAGCCCTGGGAAGGGAACTTGAACTTGCTACAGGGAGTTAGTGTTGCTCCCTGCTGAGACTAAGGTTGCCACCTTTCTCATTGCTGGTAACTGGACCCCGAGGCCCTGCCCCCTGCTTTGTCTCTTACCCCACAAACCTCTTTCCCCATCCTCACTCCTCTCTCTTCCTCCCCCTCATTACTTGCTGGATTGTCCCTGGGCTCCCTGTGGTCTGGGGCTAGGACAGGAACTGCTGCAGCCTGATAAGGAGCCTGCTTGCAGGTAGGAGGTAGCCCTGGCTGAGCAGGGGCTGGCATGGGTTAATGACCTGGTGCCTCCCCTTACCCCATGGTAACCAGACTGTCAGTACATCTGATTGGACACTCCCAAGTCCCATTTTTGATTAGATTTTCCAGTTTAAAAACCAGCATCAGGCAATGCTAAATGGCACCCAGACACAGAAGCCAAAAACTGGACTGTCTTGATAAAACATGGATGGGTGACAACTCCAGCTCAGATCCAGTGGAGCAGGAGGGGGTGGGTCCCCTTACCACAGACCCTTAAGGGCTAGGGCCCAGATGCAGATGGAAAGCTGAAGATTCCCAGCTTAAGGTCAGGAATGGCTATTGCTATTGTCTTGCCAGAGAGTGGAAGTCAGGTGTGCTAACCACTAGGCTGCTTCACCCTCTGAGCCCACTATCACAAGGCCCAGATTTGCCCAAGCCTCCCTGTAATTTGAGCACTGGTTTGGGGCCATTTCAGCAGCCTCTGTAGGAATAGTGTGAGACTGAGCTTGCTATGAAGCTGCAGATCTACAGAACCATAGTTAATACCTACTCTATTGTATAACAGGGAGTTTTAAGTACAGTATTGTATCCATTTTGTAGACTGGGATATTGAAATAGATTAAGTGATATGCCTAGGATGACACTGGGAATATGTGGTAGAAGTCTCCAGAGTCCCTGTCCTTTGCCTTTCCTCCTTTTATGTTTATCTTCACTTAGAGCTTTGTTTTAACAAATTGCCTGTGAAAACATTTCACTGTTTTCCTAGCAACATTAGAAATGTTAAGGGAGATCAGCCACTTAATAACCCTGTTGTCTAAGATGCCAGTGTTCACCAGAACCTTGCCTACACTAGAGCTCCCACCACAGGAAATGCAACTATAGAAGATTTTAACAAAAAAGTGTCAGTGTAGATGAGACCTATTTTGTCCCATTTTAGCATCTTTGTATGGATCTCTTTCACAATCTAAAAGCTTATCAACATAATAAAGGGTGGCCTATAGCCTTGTCCACACAAACTTGCATCAGTTTAGCTAAAGATGTTTTAAAATCAATTGTGTTAAACTGGTGAAAAACCCTATATAGACACTGTGGCAAATTGCCGGTACTGTTATGCTGGGTCTCACGCTCTCTCTTCTTTGTGGAAGGTTCAGGGCACCATTTCTTGCCTCTGAACCGGTATTTTAATTACCCCACTAGTGTCCTTGAGGAGGGGAGTGGAGAGGGAGGGATCTGGGCCCACCCTCTTCTCCAGGTCCCATCCCAGGGGCCCTGAGGCTTGTGGTGAACCACTTGAACTAGCAGTTCCTTCCCCTGGGCTACTTCCCTCTCTTGCCCTTCAGCTTGGGAAGGGGCTTCTTGCCCTCCTTTTACACAAGCCAGGTGCCCCTTACCTAGGGTTTCTTTTTGATTTCACAGCACTCCTCCAAACTTTTCTCTTGTTTCTTTTCAATACTATTCTCTTCTCCAACTCCCACGCTGTCTGACTGAAGCAGGGGTTTTATCACATGACTGACTGCTGGTGCTCCAATTGGCTTCAGGTGCTCTAGTTAATCTATAACAAACCTTCCTCCCCTTGCCGGGAATAAGGCTCCCTGCTAACACTCTCCTGCTGCCCTCTGGCCATGCTGTATCAGGACACTTACTTTGATTAAAGAGTGGGTGATGTCAATTTTGCTAAAATTGACTTCTTACTGACAAACTTAAATGGAATAAACTGTCTGTCCAAGATTTTGTACTTTTTTATATTAAAAAAAAATCAGGTTTTACACTGATTTCATGTAAATCAGTTTTAACTTTCTTCTGTAGACAGGCCCCAAGATCAAAGCTGACCATCTTTAGAAATAGATGTAAGAAGTGAGATGCACAAAATTTCCTTTGACTATGAATTTAATCTTGGACATTTAGCTAGCTAGTCAGGTGTCTCTCCATTATATAGGCTAAATTCAGATGGAGATAAAGAAGGTACAACTCCATTAATAAAAAATTAACTCAGTATCCAATACTATTGAACATGACATATATTTAGTATGTCAGAGGGCCTGATATATTGCTTCTGTTAATGGGAAATGTGAATAGACCCAACTTTGAACCATTTGTACTGTAATGTGCATCTAGATCCCATAGTTATGGTGCCTTATTAATCTGTATAATAAGCAGCAAGTAACTGTAAAAAAATATGAGGGCAAGGTGCACAAATAATAGCTACCTTTCACATTAAATTTAGTTGGCTATCTACCAGATAAAATACCCCAAACCTTCAACAGTGGCAAGCAGACCACAATATCATTATACAGCCACTTGGTAGCCTCATCTTAACTTTTTATTTATATTGTGATCTATTGTTTATATAAACAATAGATCACAATAAAATCAATACTAATACAAGTACAACAAATGCTTAAGGTACTCAGAACAGAGAGATGGAAGGAATCATTCCTATAGCTCCTTTTACAGTGCTGCAGAATTATCAGAGGCTTTTGTACATTTCAGTTTCCTGATATTCAGTGAGTCATTCAGGTACAACAACTCTGATGATTTAACAAATCATGTAATAGTGGAGCTGGAGAAGAGGTGTAAAGAAAGCAAAAGAGAGTGATCCTTTAGTCTGTTATGAAAGCTAACCAAAGTAGTAATTTTGCTCAATGTTGTGGGATAAATGTTATGAATAAACACTGTCTGATCACAGATATGTAACTGGAGAGAGAGATTGAGACTTCAAAACAAGATCCCTAAAATGAGAAATGAAATGAAAATATTTATTTTAGAAGCTGTAAATTAATACAAATAATTATGTGGAAATTCCTATTTCCTAAAAATATCCCCAATGTATTGTTCATTTTATCTATTAAACTTAAGTATCTATATATTTTTGTGCCTCACTCATCACAGTGGTATCTGAGAACTATATTATCTTACTGAAGACCTGACTCAGAATTCCATATTTCATTTGTCTGAAAAATAAAAGTATCTTTCTGCAAGGGGTGGGCACTATCTATTAGTGTGCAGTAATTTTTCATTTCTGCCCCTGGATTAACATTTATTTAGCCACAAGGGAAAGTAGTAGATTGGTTTCAGACTAGTTCCTATATTAAAACACAAGTTAATAAAATCTATTTATTTGTGATCAGGAGCATTCCAGGACAGAAATTAATGTAATTCACAATTAGTAGGATTCCCTCTAGTTGGTGTTATGTTGTATTAGTAACTGGAAATATTGCACTGTTAGCCTATACTGCTACTATGTGTCTAAGATGACATAGTATGTGTACCAACAAGTTAGCTGGGTATAGAACCCAGTCGTCTGACTGACTAGTAATTCAGATAGAACAAGCAAATGACTTTTTTCTTGACAATGCTACTGTTGTAATGTGCAAAAGAATCTTACTATGGCCACAGGCTTTACAAAAAGAACAACAACCATAACAAAATATATGCTCCATCTGAAATATTAGGGTTTGTGTCATTCTCCAGTTCAATCTTTCTCAGTCTAAGTATAAAATGACAAATCATTGGCAGTGCCAGTTTTTAAAAGGGATATAGTTCTTTGAAAACTGGATTTGTTGGGATATTATAATATTCTGAACTTAATGAAGTGCTACAAATCCTTAATGTACTCTTAGAGAATGACACCCTGTAGTCGGTTTTGAAAATATCTGCATCTGAATAGTACTTTTGAACTCTGTAATTGACTTCCTAAATCATACAGTTTCTTTTGTCTTTATGCAGAATTATAATTTAAGATTCCAAATGCAATAAACTTCTGTCAGTGTGCAATAAGCTCACTTACTAATAGCGTCATCTTAAAAATGTTAAATTGAACTTTCTTCAGATTACTTGTTTTTTTTTCATACAACTCATGTCAAAGGGCTTTTAAAAATACAGCATTTAATCAGAGCTTTAATTAGTGTACCATTTCAGAACCTGCCATAAGAAAGATGTGAACAAACTGGAGAGAGCACAGGGGAGAGCAACAAAACTATAAGAGGTCTAGAACACATGAGTAAAGGTTGAAATAATTGGGTTTAGTTTAGAGAAGAGGAAGTGGGAGGGGGGAGATAATAGTCTTCAAATATATTAAGGTCTGTTACAGAGAGGATGGTAATCAATTGTTCTCCATGTCCACTGAAGGTAGGGCAAAAATTCATTGGCTTAGTTTGCAGCAAGGGAGATTTAGGTTAGATATTAGGGAAAAACTAATTATCAGTGTAGTTAAGTACTGGAATAGGTTACCTTGGGAGGTTGTGGAATCTCAGTCATTGGAGGTTTCTAAGAACAGGTTAGACAAACAACTGTCAGGGATGGTCTAGATGTATTTAATCTTGCCTTAGCATGGGGTGGACTAGGTGACCTCTTGAGGTCCCTTCCAGCCTTACATTCCTATGATTCTATAATGCATTCATATCTGTTCACTAGACTATTTTCATTGTATTTTAATTTTATTTAAACGTTGCCAATTCCTATTATATTACTTTCATACCATGAGGGCTTTTTAAGAAAACCTAGTGCTAGATGTTTATCCCAGAAGACATGATCTAGTATTGTAAACCTCAGGCTTGAGACTCCCTGTGTTTATAGTCTCAAATCCCAGTAGGTTTGATTTAATTTAGTCTTTCAGCTGCTGTGAAAAATCAGATAAATGGAGGTATCCAGGGCTGAATTTAGCCTGTAATTTATAAATTCACATTTTCCTATACAGACCATTGCTTTTATATTTTACATTTGAAAGCATAAGTAGTAATATTTAACATCATGATTGCTTCATGGAAAAGTAAACAAGTATCCCCAGTTTCACCAAAAGGAGGTCCCTCAGCTCCCCCTGGTATCAATATAAATTGGGGGTGCTCAGAACCTAACAAGATTGGATCTCTGCTCTCTACCAATTGATCATATTATATTCAGACATAATTTACTTAAGGTATACCTTCCTGTTTTGTATGGTTATTGGAAAGGCTAGCATGATTTTAGATTATTATATAAACTTCTTGATAGGAATATTTTTAAAAAAATTAAACTGAAATAGCCAAAATAATTGTTTAGAAGAAAGCACAATATACATTGAAATTATAACATTGTCAGAATCCCCCTAATACTGTAGTGAAAGTCAGTTTATAGATTCTCAGAATAATTTTATCTTGTTTACATGAGATCTCTTGAATGTCATTTGAAAACAAAATGTTCCTACTGGTTTCTAGTAACGAAGAGCACTAACCAGAAGAAAAAATAAATCCATGGCCATCAGAAAAATGCAACCCTGGAAAGATCCTAGGTGTGTAGGAGGGTGCCAAACACTAATCAGTTGAATTTGTCACAGCATACTCAATGGAGCCACAGAATCCTAGAAACAGGAGATGTAAAAGACCACATAAGTAATTTTGATTCTAGTCCATCTCTATGCATGTACAGCAATGTTCGCTAGAGCAGAGGTTCTCAAATTGTGGTCCAGTGGTCTGCAAGCTTCATTCAGATGGTCTGCAGATAGTTCCCTCTAAGGTGTGTGCCTGGGTTGCTGCACACCTAATTGTGGAGCCATGCAGGCATGGCTCCACTAATTAGGTGCCTGGACCCTGGAGAAGATGCACACGTAAGGTGAGGTGGTGGCCTGGGAGGGTGGGGGGCAAATAGGTGGTAGGTGAGAGCGGGGAGTGGATGAGAAGAGGGCTGCAGTGGCCAGAGAAAGAGGTGACTTTCCCTAGCTCCAGGGCTGCAGCTGCCAGGAAGAGATGGCCCTCCTTCCCATCCCCAGCTCTGTGGCTGCTATGGCAGGGGAGAGACCCCGCCACCCTTCCCAGTCTCAGCTTGGGTGCTGCTGCAGCAGGGGAGAGATACCCCTCCCCCCCGAGCTCCAGCTCGGGGGCTGCCGTGGCAGGGAAGGGAGGGAGAGACCTCTCTTCCTTCCCAGCCCCAGCTTGGGAGCTGCCACGGCAGGTGAGAGAAGGCACATCTATTGCATTAGAAAGGTAAGACTACTGATATTAAAATATGAGTTGTGTGCTTTTATTTGTAGAACAAAAAACTTTATTATTTTTTATATAGTGCTTTTATTCAAAGCGCTTTACAACAGTTAGCTAATGGTACAAACAACATTTGGAAAGATCATTAAGTGGTCCACTGAGACTCTCAGCAATTTTCAAATGGGCCATGAAAAAAAAGTTTGAGAACCACTGCCCTAGAGCATATTTTCTACCACCTTTTTTCCAGTTTAAATAGTCATCTTTGGGAGATTTTCACAATCCAGTAGATCTGTGGGAAATTTTAACCTGATGTTCAACCTACATTTGCTCTTTATTAATGTCAGTTTGACTGGAACTGAAAATTGAGGTTTGTGTTTTCTTTTCCTGTACTTGGGATGTCCTTTGAATATGTTTATCTTTTTTTGAAAATAAGAGACTGATTCTGTCTCTCAACTTTTTCTCCCTCTATGCTTTGGAGTTAGTGTTTCTTTCTCCTTTTACTTTGATTATATTCCTTTTTCATGTAAATGCCACAGTCTCTTTGAACAATTTATTCCCCTGTTTAAACTGCTTGCTTTTCTTTTTTACACTAGAGGGAGCATTTTACTGTGCTTTCTTTTTGCTGCTTTTGTATTTTCTATGTTCACAGAGATGTATTTGCTTATTGTTCTTTTTACATATCCATATAATCATGGAATGCATTTTATATAGTTTGTACACCATACTTGGAAAATTTAGTATTTTGAACAAATTACCATTTAAAAATTATTTGATCATGTCTGAATGTAATGCTTGTCTCTCAGGGATTGTCAGTCCTTATACATGAAGCCTTATATTTATCCACAGAATGGGTACAGCCAAAGCAGGAGCAACACAAGCTTCCCATACTGCACTGCAGATGTGTCCTAAGTCTGATTTTAAAGGGACTACTTTGAGAGGTGATAGGTTCATTGTTTCTCCACAACTATTCAATCCTTGTTCTTTGTTAAGACTGCAAATAAAAGTTCCAATTGCTGTGGTGTATATTGTGATATAGTCTTCACAAATCTCACATCTTTTTAACTAAAATCAGTTTTTAAATCAAGTTAGTTAAACTGATGGAAACTTCTGTGTTGACACGGTTAAATCAGTTTACAATGGACTTGTACTGATTTAGCTTGTGTAGCGAGGCGGTGTGGCTCCCCTCCTCCTCCGGGAGGGTTGAGCCCCGCCAGACGCCAGAAGGGGCAGGGCCACAGGGTACTGGACCCACCCCTCAGAGGGTCAGGAGGCGACCCGGAAGTATAAAAGCCGACCGGCAGCGCTCAGTTGAAGCCCAGCCGCCGTCGAGAGCAGACCTGCCAGAGGGTGCTCGTGACTGGGAGGCTGCTGAGGCCCAGGGTGGTTGTCTGGACTGGCCGGAGCTTCCCCACGCCAGCTACGACAAGGAGCTGCTAGAGCTTCCCCGCGCCCGCTACGACAAGGAGCTGCCGGAGTCGCCCCTTCCCTGCTGTTACCCCGAGGAACCCCCGGAGCAGGTCTGGCCGGACTTCCCAGAGGTACTGCCGGACCTACTACCCAGCCCCAGCCAGGAGGGGCCCATGCTACTGGACTTCCCAGGGGCTGACGCCACCGGTCAGGTAAGCCCAGAGGGGGAGATTGGAAGTGGCCCGGGGGCAGCCGACCTCAGTCAGGCTGCAAGTGTACTGGAACCCATGTCAGTGTGTTGCGGTCAGGAACCCCACTGACCGTTAGCGGTGATAGCTGCTACTAGGGCCCCAGGCTGGAACGCAGTGGAGTGGGAGGGCCTGCATTCCCCCTGCCACGCTCTCAAGGGTGGCAGACTCCCCTTCCCCCTGGCCTGAGGAGGCCACTCAGATTAGTCCGTGTTTGGTGCCCCGCCCGACCCAAGGGCTGGGCCCCCTTAAACTGTACCAGTGCTCGGTCCTGCACCAAAGGACCTGAGCAGCCTGAACTATTGTTTGCTCAGCCCTGAGCCAAGAGGGCCTGAGCCTCTATAACTGTGTGTTTGGTGCCCCGCCCGACCAAAGGGCTGGGCCCCTTTAAACTGTGCCACTGCTCGGTCCTGCATCAAGGGGCTCGAGCTGCCCGAGCCTCGGGTGAGGCGTCCCTCAGCCCCGGGACTGAGGGCCTGAGGCCCCGAGCTTTCTGTTTACTCTGCTCTGTAGCAGAAGGCCGGAGTCCCGAGCGACTGTGCAGCGTCACTTGGCCCTGACCAAAAGGGCAGACTTGGACAGTGTGTAGCGAGCCGGTGTGGCTCCCCTCCTCCTCCGGGAGGGTCAAGCCACGGCCGGGCACCCTTACACTTAAATCAAAATGTTTTGATGTAAGTCAGTTGTAAATGGATTTAAATGTGTCCATACAGATTTTGTATCAGTTTAACTACATTTTAAAAGAACTTTTAAAGCTGACAGTGCCTTAGAGTCTGAATAAAAACACATCCTCTCAGTCTCCAGTCCATTATTTCTTGTGAAGTCATAATCTCACTAGTTCTCCAATTTCCATATAGTGCTCCAGAAAAAATGGGCTGGAAAGAACCTGATATTTCTAATGTTGAAGTAGAAAAATCCACATTAAAAATAAACAAATAGACTTTCACACAAATAGACTTTCACACTTTTTTTATATACCAGTAAGAAACAAAAAAGGAAACATCTTATTTTTCTCTTTGCAGGTCACATTTAATGTACTATTAACTTCATAGCCCTTATGGGCTCATTTAAATTATTAAACAATTATTAAGTAAGCAGGGCCGGCTCCAGGCCCCAGTGTGCCAAGCACGTGCTTGGGGCGGCATGCTGCGGGCGGTGCTCTGCCGGTTGCTGGGAGGGCAGCAGGCGGCTCCGGTGGACCTCCAGCAGGCGTGCCTGTGGAGGGTCCGCTGGTCCTGCGGCTCTGGTGGAGCATCCGCAGGCACGCCTTCGGGAGGTCCACCGGAGCCGCGGGATCGGTAAGCGAAATGGCTAGAGTTGGCCCTGTAAGTAAGCAACAAACCTTGAACATGAGTAAAATAACCTTTTTATACTGTGGCATTTTGCAGATTTCTTGCCAGCAGTTTTCAAAGAGAACAGTCATTCCAATGAATTGATGGTAGGGTTTACTGGGTATATTGAACCATAATGCGAGTATGTAGTTGTGAGACATACTTAATATATTGTTGCGTATAGAGTGTGCTTCTGTAAATGCTATCCTCAATTTATCCATAATAGAGATCAGAGATGATTTTGCTTCTTGTTTTTTTTACCTTTTTCCCTGTGCATTTTTTTAATCTGCCATCTCTGTAGTACCTTACATCCACCAGAATAGACTCTTCATGTTGTTGTTCTAAATCTGTTCAGTAATATCAAAAAGTGACCTGCTCAGCACTCCACCCAATGAAACTTCATAGATCCTTTTTCATTGGTTATCTTCTTCAAGCTTTTGATCCAAGATTATTCAGGAAGAAATCTCAGCCAAGTTTGCCAACTGGCTATGTACATTTGTTGACTTTGCAGGTCTACAGCATGTTATAAGCAAAAATAATGTCATTTAAAAAATGTTCTGATCCCTAACCAAAGTAGCAGTGATATCTTCTGGTCTCAAACTGAAGTTCAAGCCTGGTTAGGACTTAGCAGGGAAACCCAGCAGCAGACAGTGGTGGGTAGGTTCAGCAGGTGGCACACTTTCCTTTGAGTCAGCATGAATCAATTCTCAGGTTAGTGTTAAACTGTACACTGTTGATGGAGGTACCAGTTTCAGATTAAAGATAGGTGATCTATGTACAGAGGCCTTGAAGGATAGTACTCTTTGGTTAATGACATGGACTCAAGAAATCAGATTTTCTACTAACTTTTTAGAAGGCCATCAATAGCAAATACAGAGAAATGCTTATCAGTTCTGTTTGCAAACAGCATCTTCATTTTTCCTTTGGAGGTATGACAACATCTAAAGTTATTTTTAGGAGGAAGGCTAGGATACTGTCAAAATCTGAACTCTGGTAAATTCATGCGATGCAAACTAACTGCAAATTAAGTCAATGGTGTTACTTTGGATGTAGACATGTAATTTAGTTTGAGATGTGACAGTTCATAATGTAGATTTGAAGGAATTTCTTTTAAAACCTTATCTTAAAAGTTTATAGTCCTTTCAAGAGTAAATCTCTGCCATTTCTTTAATTACACTAATTTTAAAACTTTATTAAATCTCTGGACACACTGTGCTAATACATTACAGGAACTCAGTTTGGGTATTCTGGAGTAGCAGGAGAAAAGTATATCCCAGTGGTTCAATTCTGAATTCATGAATAGGTGAACCAATGTCAGTTCAACACGTAGAGTCCTTTCTGCCATCCATACGTTGCACTGATGTAAACATTAAAATATAGATGATATTCTCAACTGTGCAATGGATTCTGAAATGTTTTCCCTGAATAATGCAGAGTCCTGTCTTTTTATTTCAAGTAATTAAATCAATGATGGGTTCACCTCTAATTTCATACTGAGGCAAGTCTTCCTTTAAAGTGATGTAACTGCAGTCAATTGCTTTGAAAAAATTTGAACAATTTCATTATGAGAACAGACATGCTCTGGAGGTGGAGCCTATAGAAAGGAGATGGCTGGCACACTTTCTGAAATCATATCAACCATGTTTTCTTTATTCTCCCCTGTTGTATAATCCAGGGAGCAGATTTGTGGGTAGACTTTAGGCAATGAACAATTAGAAACAATTTTGTCTAACTATTTTTTTCTCTCATATCACTAACACTGTCAGATTAAAAATCATGGATCCTAGCAATTGCCAAAGCTGCTGTAAGTTTAATGGACTGGTCCCCTTAGAGACTGCTCTGTGGAAGGGCTGGTTGGAACGGTACTTTGGCACCATGGAATAGAGCTATACCAGCTTTATACCATCTTGGGGATTCCCTGTGTGCTGCCTTTACACTGTAAAGCAGCTGGAAATGGGAGTGAGGGGAGGCAGAGAGATGGCTTTTATGGATGTGCACAGCTTCTAAAAAGAAAGGAACTAGTAATAAACAGTGTTTGAGGACTGTTTGAGCCGTTGTTCCCTTGATCGTCCTCCATTAACCTTGTGATCATCCTCCCAGTGTGATTAATGAGGGGGTAGGGCTGACCTTGGAGGGAAGGCCTGAAAAGCCAGAAGCTAAGTGACCAAGGGGAGCTAGCAAATAGGAGACTGCAAACAGGGGCATTAGAGAGGGCAAAGGCGATCCCCCTGCTGAACAAACAAGGTGCGAGTACTAAACTTGGGGTGAGTGAGTTCGTTTGGCTGTTCGTGTTTTTCTTTTTCTTTCAGGTTGTTTCAGTTTCAGCGCATCCAGGAGCTTTCTTTGACAGAGGCAGCATGGCTCTGGCGGGGCCTGAGTTCCCTCTGCTCGCAGCCCCCCTCCTTACCACGCGGCTCTGAGTGGGGCGGAGCTCAGAGGCCCCGCCGCACCACTGTCCAGGGATGATGCTGGATGCGCTGAGGCTCCGGGAGAGGGGTGGAGACAGCGTTGGGTCGGGCTGGGGCCGGGGAGGGAGCCTCAGCCATTCTCGTGGGGGCCCCTGCGGAGCCCGGGGCCAGGGGCAAATTGCCCCACTTGCCCCCCTCTCTAGGTGGCCCTGCTACAGCCCACCAAGCCAGGAAAAAGTTTTTTAAAAAAAGCCTCATCCACCTCTAACAAAATCATCCAATGCACAGGACTTGGTGGTGATAGGGGACTTCAAATACCCAGACAGCTGTTGGTAAAACATCATAGTAGGGCACAGATTATCAGTAAGTTCTTGGAATGTATTGGAGACAATTTTTATTTCAGAAGATGAAGAAAGCTACTGGGGAGAGGCTGTTCTAGATTTGATTTTGACAAATAGGGAAGAACTGGTTGAGAATTTGCAAGTGGAAGGCAGCTTGGGTGAAAGTGATTATGAAATGGTGGAGGTCATGATTCTAAGGAATGGTAGGAGGGAGAACAGCACAATAAAGACAGTGGATTTGAAGAAAGGAGACTTTAGAAAACGCAGGGAGTTGGTAGGTAAAATCCCACGGGAAGCAAGTCTAAGGGGAAAAACAATTGAAGATGGCAGTTTTTCAAAGAGAAATTAATAAGGACACAAGAGCAAACTCCCACTATGTAGGAAAGATAGGAAGTACGGCAAGAGACCAACTTGGCTTAACCAGGAGCTCTTCAATTATCTAAAACTCAAAAAAGAGTCCTACAAAAAGTGGAAATGTGGTCAAATTACAAAAGATTAATATAAACAAATAACACAAGTACATAGGGACAAAATTAGAAAAGCCAAGGCACAAAAGGAGATCACACTAGCTAGGGACATAAAAGGAAACAAGAAAACATTCTACAAATACATTAGAAGCAAAAGGAAGACGAAGGACAGGATAGGCCTGTTACTCAATGGGGGGGAAAGACGACAACAGAAAATGGCAGAGGTGCTTAATGACTTCTTTGCTTCAGTTTTCACCATGAAGGTTGGTGGCAATTGGACATCTAACATATTCCTATCTATCTCTTAGAGCTAGAAGGGACCCTGAAAGGTCATTGAGTCCAGCCTCCTGTCTTCACTAGTAGGACCACATACAGGTTTTGCCCCAGATCCCTGGGTGGCCCCTTCAAGGATTGAACTCACAACCCTGGGTTTAGCAGCCCATGCTCAAACCCACTGAGCTATCAGTGAAATACCACTGAATACCAGTGAAAATTAGGTAGGATCAGAGCCTAAAATAGGGAACGAACAAGTCAAAAATTACTTAGGCAAGTTAGATATCTTCAAATCACCAGGCCTGTTGAAATGCTTCCAAGAAGCTGACTGAGGAGATATCTGAGCCATTAGCGATTATCTCTGAGAAGTCATGAAAGACGGAAGACATTCCAGAAGACTGGAAAAGGGCAAATATAGTGCCCATCTATAAGAAGGGAAATAAGGACAACCTTGGGAATTACTAACTAGTCAGCTTAACTTCTGTACCTGGAAAGATAATGGAGCAAATATTAAGCAATCAATTTGCAAACATCTAGAAGATAATAAGGTGATAAATAACAGTCAGCATGGATTTGTCAAGAACAAATCGTGTCAAACCAACCTGATAGCTTTCTTTGACAGAGTAACAAGCCTTGTGGATAGGGGGAAGTGGTAGATGTGGTATATATTGACTTTAGAAAGGCTTTTGATACTGTCTCATGACCTTCTCATAAACAAACTAGGGAAATACAACCTAGATAGAGCTACTATAAGGTAGGTGCATAACTGTAGGAAAATCATTCCTAGGGAGTATTTATCAGTGGTTCAGAGTCATGCTGGAAGAGTGTAACAAGTGGTGTCCCACAGGGATTGGTTGTGGGTCTGGTTCTGTTCAATATCTTCATCAATGATTTGGATAATGGCATAGGGAGTACACTTATAAAGTCTGTGGATACCACCAAGCTGGGAGGGGTTGCAAGTACTTTGGAGGATAGGATTAAAATTCAAAATGATCTGGATAAACTGGAGAAATGTCTGAAGTAAATAGGTTGAAATTTAATAATGACAAATGCAAAGGACTGCATTTAGGAAGGAACTATCAGTTGCACACATACAAAATGGGAAATGACTGCCTAGGAAGGAGTACTGTGGAATGGGATCTGGGGGTCATAGTGGATCACAAGCTAAATATGAGTGAACAGTGTAATGCTGTTGCAAAAAAAGCAAACATCAGTTTGGGATATATTAGCAGAAGTATTGTAAGGAAGACACGAAATGGGAGACTACTGCAGCAGCAACTGCCATCCTTTCCATGAAGTCTGGTTTGGCCCATTTGGAGCCAGATGGAGACCTGAGATCTAATTTCAGTTCTTCCATTGACTAATATTAGTTCTGTGCACTCCAAAGCTCTTCTTATTGAGCAAGGCATCATACTTGCACCTTAGGCATCAGGCAAGTAATTTCTTCCAATTTTATAAATAAGGTGACTAGGGGGTTTTAACAGGTAACATCTGGCAGAAGTAGGACTAGAATCCAGGTCTATAAATATCATCTATGTAGCCAAACGTTCAGATTTTTGAGTATTTAGGCCTTGCTCTTAATGTTGCAATGCCTAACTGATCTAGGAGCCTAAGTCTATTTTTCAAAATTGATGTAGTCATATACCTAAGTCTTTGAAAGATAATCAGACTTAGGCTCCTAGGTCAGTTAAGAATTGCAATGATAAGCCTAACTCCCTTTCAGAATGAATGTAATATATCTATAGGCTTAGCAATGCTATTTATAAGTAGGCCCCTACCAAATTTGTGCCAACTTTCTAACCGAACAAAACTGAACACCCTTGCCCTGCCCCACTCACTCCATCCCCTCTTCCTCTATCACTCACTCTCCCCCACTCTGTCTCACTCACTCATTTTCACCGGGCTGGGGAGTGCCTTTCTGATCGGTGTTCTGGTTGAAAACTGGACAGCTGGCAACCCTAATTTGCAGCTATGAAAAATGCATCATGGACTGTGAAATCTGGTCTCCTTCGTGAAATTTGGTCTTTTGTGTACTTTTTACCTATACAGAAGTAAGGGTGGCAATACCATGCAATACTACCCTGTGTGGTTGCTGGTGGTGAGACTGCCTTTGGAGCTGGGTGTCCGGCTAGCAGCTGCTGCTTTCCACTCTGCCTTCAGAGCTGGGCAGCCAGAGAGTGTGGCTGCTGGCTGGGTGCCAAGCTCAGAGGTCACTGCCGCTACCAGCAACAGTGCAGAAGTAAGTGTGGCATAGTGTGAACAGATGGGCAAAATTTGCTTTTTCTGTTGCAACCAACGCATGAAAAATGTGTGATTTGTCCACAATTTAAGTAGACCCCTATTTGTAAGCCACTAGTTTCATGCGCCTCCAAAGTCAGGAAGAGAACCCAGGATTACTGATTTACACTATTACTCTGTGGTCCAGGAAATAGCTCTGTAAGTGTGTGTGTTCCATCCCTCTCTAGTGGCTGGTCCACACAGAATATAATAGTCTACTAAAGGTAGTTCTTTCACTCAAGTGGTAAAGATCTGTGATGTGGATCTAAAGTTCTTGGGTCAATACAGTTCCATATGATGGAATTTAGTTTTTAAATTTGCTTCCTAAAAACATAAATTATATTTAAAAATCTTAAGTTAAAAGAATGTCAAGGCTGCAATATCAAGCACTCAAATGTTAATAAATGCTGGATTAAGGTTGTGTGTACAACCTTAATTTGGCTTCCCTGAGTATGCATTATGATATAGTTCTTAATTACATGATCATATGCTTTGTACAACAGGATTGCTGTCTCACTGACAAACATTGAACAATAAAGAGAAGAGAGGATTTTCTCTGGTGTTTAATGCACCAGACTGGGACCCAGGACTCTTAGGTTCTATACTTGTCTCTTACCAACTTCCTATATAATGCAAGACACAACTATCACAAGTCAGATGCAAAAAGTGGGGGAGGGGCAGAAAGTCACTGGCATCTTTCGAGTGTTTGACTTTGCTACTTTTTTTTTTTAAGTGTTGCACACTAATACAAACTGAAAGAATACAGCTATGGATATAATTATCATATAGTGTCAGCATCTGAATATTCGTAGATCAAATAGACTACCAAATTACCATTTACCAAATTACGCCAATATAGGTTTGGAAAACCCTTCTTTTGGATGCATTTTCTTTTATAAAGAATTGTATTGGGCTGGACCAGAAAAAAGAACAACACACACAAAATCAACTTAACACTAAATGAAAAGCAAAAAATAACCATAAGATATCTGTTTAGGATTAATTTAGAGAATTATTTCAATCCATAAGAGTGTGTGTGCAATATATATACAACACATCACTTTATTAAAGATATATTCTATTAATTGGGAAAATGAGAGTAGAAAATTAATTTTCCTCCCACAATGTTAATGAAGGAATAAAGAAACTAATTTTCCATTGCTGTTAGGGGTTTATCCACTCCTTCGCATATTAAGAAATTAATGTAACAGATCCAGTCAACTGAACAGTCTCTGATTTCCCCCACCCCCTATCCCTAACACAAGGTCCTTCTTTCACATCAAATTATTAAAAAAAAAAATTTGAAAGAGTCTACAAAAGGTGTCTTAACTTCAGCCTCTTAGTGTTTTTAGATCCTAATATTTACAGATTTGAGGCCCAGTCCAGTTCGCGGTGAAATCTTCCTATGGATTTGATTTGAGGGTATTTACTAATTCTGGCTCACCATTACCAAGAATTTTTTCCTTGCATTTATTTAAATTTTTTTTTAAATATCTCCTTGACTTACTTTATTTTTCTCACTAGCATTTTATTTTTTTAATGTTGTCAGATGATCCCCTTTTTCACTTGACTCAAATGCTGAAGAGAGGGGAAAAAAGCTCCCAAATATGGAATTGTCCTTATTGCTCTGCATTCTGAAAAATCTACTTTTGATCACAAAAGTTTGAGAACTTGAGAATGTTATTAAACAATCACCTGGGACCAAGTTTTGCCTTGTTGAACCATGAGTTTATGCTACAACAAAATAATCTGAAATTCTCCTGGGACTTTTTTTTTTTTCCATACAAAAAATGCTAAACTCAGAGGGTTTTGTAACTGTAAAATAAAACTCACAAATTTCCTTAAGGTATTTAAAATGTTTTTTTATATTGCTTTTGATATGTACATAATATTTTTTTCCTTTCTTCAAAATGTACATCTGAATTGAATGCTGGTGAAAGATGCTGACTCTGATAATATTGGAAATTTTTCCTTAGAAAGCCAAATCCTTCTTATCTTACTTACACAAATAGTACAATTGACTTAAATGGGACTACACACGTTAATATGACTTGAGCAAGCTTTGGCCCAGATAGGGGATAGGATCTGCACTATTTATCTTCATTAAAGGGGAAAAAAACTCTGAGAATTTCAGTGTTTTTTGGTTTTGAGAGGGTACAATTCAGGTGAAAATCAAGGAACAGGCAAATCGAGGTATTGTGTTGGAATGTCAAAGTCTCAGCAGTATCAATGCAATTTTCATTCTCTTCCAAGTGTCTGCCATGTCCATTATATTATGTGGTCTCAAGAATCCTGGAATAACTCCAGTAGGACACTGAAATTTGCTATTTGTGGCAAGTTTCAGTGTCCTACTGGAGGATTCTTTTTATGGGCTCAATCCTACACAATGCAGAACACGCTGGCCCGGATCCAGCAAAGTACATAAGCATATACTTAACTTTAAACATGAGAGTAGTCCCATTGGTTTTAAAAGGACTACTTGTATGCTTAAATTTAAGCATACACTCTTAAATTATTTGTAGGATCACAGCAACTTGTCGGAGTGAGCCATATTTCCAGTGAAATATTAAGTTAGATCTCATCCAACACAGCAGCGAGAAGAGATTTGTGACTATGTCTAGAGCAAGGAGATAACTACATAAAACAGTTCTTAACTTCTGCAAAATTCTCATGTGGAAAACTCTTTAGAGAGGCTCTTGACAATATTGTGGAACAAAACAAAACGTTCTTCCAGCACCTAGGGACAATAGAAAATTTCAATGTCAAAGGATTTTCTTTCACCAGTTTTAATAAAGAAAGTCCAGGAAGACACAGGACTTTGGTTACAATAGGCCCAGGCCATGGAACAGAATTAGTAGTGGAGGAATAGGCAGATCTACTGCTGATGTGCTGGACATGCAGGAAGAAAGACAAGATTCAAGAGATCTTTGAATCAGGCTGCAACTTTAACAACTTAATTCATCTGGGAGCTAACTGATGTGAGTGTGTGAGAGGGGCCCAGCTGGAGGGGCAGGACCTATGTATCTTCCCCTGGGTGCACAGAGGCCATCTGGTCATGTTCCCCCTGCCACTTTCTTGTTCCAACAGAAAGGAACAGGGGAGTCCATAAAGGACACATTCCCCCTTTCTTCACATTGTCCAGAAAAAGAACCCAGGCCTTTGGGGTTTGAGGTGGGAGGTGCAGCCATGCTATTTAGAAGAACTTCTGTGAGAAAGCAACCTCTTCCATTCAATCAAAGCTAAGTGGGGGAATGCTTGCTGCTTTCTTTTTAATCAGTGGCAAATACAACTAAGTGCTAGAGGTTATCTGCCAACATTATGCCATCAAGTTAGCTGAGACACCTACACTGACCATCCCATTATCAACATCCAGAGATCTCAGAGACCCAACATGGTCCAAATGGCATTGCATAAGTGTGAGAGGTGACTTTTCTAGAGGCCTCCAATATTGTTGGCCTTTTTTTTCCCTCCGTAACATATACAAACTAATATCTAATTTGCTATACACTATAATCTATAAGGACCACTAATTCCAATGGGAAATTTGTGAGAGAAAGACCAGCAGGATTTGACCCCAGCTGTCTTTCAGAAAGACTGCATTCCAGGTTTCTTCCTCATCAAATATCTGTACTTTGAAATATTTCTATCTCGGTTTATTATATTGTATTTTTCAAAGGTGAATCTCAGTATTTTCTGCCATGTGTTTAATCTCTGTAAATACTCTTTGTATTATTCCTCTGCCTCCTTAGTATTTTCTTTATTAAATATTAACTTTTTCACAGTTAAATATCTTGTGAATTTACATGATTCTTTACTTTAAAAAAAATCTTGACTGGGGCTTAAAAAAAAGTCTAAACTGTAAAATTTTGAAAACTTGGAGGAACATGTTAGAGCTCTTTGTGGACTGATGTTATCTTATGATGCTTGATGAAAGGCTAAAGAGACCTAACTCACTATGTTCCATCTAAGGTATTCTTTCTAGATGGAATATTCTAATGATACCACAAAGCTATGCAAAGAAAGATTATGTATGAATTCAAAAGAACCCAACAACATATAATTTTCTGAACATAAGGATCTGTGGGATGACAGTTCCCAGGATTCTTGTCAAGTATTTACACTATATCTAAATACCTGTATGATATAGAAAAAAGCATGCAAAACTCTAGATTATCCAGTGCTGCTTGTTTTTGGGAATAGCAGTCTCGAATTCTAGCAGTAAATACAATCTCAGGGTATTACTACATTGATGTTTTGGGAAATACCTATTCACAACACAAAAGGCTTCAAGAATTTGAAAGGATCATCAAAATATTTGACATTGTCAAGGGTGATACCTATTTCATTTTTGTCCCACATTCTTCTTAAAATTTCTGGGAAATACTCCTTTTATTTAAAGTCATTTTAATTTTAATTTGTAGGATTAGCAAGAGAACAGGAGAGGTAATTAAAATAAACAGATCAAGACTGTAATATTAACAGAATCCCACAATCAGGACAACAATTAAAAAAGTTAAAAACAAACAACATTAATTTTTACAATCTTTATAGTACCACAGGAATAAATGTCCAGAAATAGTGTTTTTCTTTTCTCCTTGGCATGTTGCTTGTCTTGCTATCTCTGGTCTTTTAAAATTTGTGTATTGTGATGGGGCAAGGCCAGATGGCTACAGTAAAGTACTGAGGAACAGGTATGTTAGCCCTAGGCTAAACAAATCCCTAGGACCATGGTAACCAAATGGCAGTTGCTCCAGGTTAATCAAGGCATCTGGGGCCAATTAAGATCTTTCTAGAAGGCAGTGGAGATAGCTACATTGATTAGAACACCTGCAGCCAATCAAGGCAGGCTAATCAGGGCACCTGGGTTTAAAAAGCTCACTCCAGTCAGGTGGGGGAGGAGCCAGAGAAGAGGAAGTGTGTGTGAGGAGCTGGGAGCAAGAGGTGCAAGGAGCTGAGACTGAGGGCTTGTCTACATCAGAAAGTTGCAGCGCTGGTGAGGGAGTTACAGCGCTGCAACTTAGGAGGTGTACACATCTGCAGGGCACCACCAGCGCTGCAACTCCCTGTTTGCAGCGCTGGCCGTACTCCCGTTTTGTCTCGGGTGTAGAGGATCCAGCGCTGGTGATCCAGCGCTGGTAATCAAGTATAGACACTTACCAGCGCTTTTCTTGACCTCCGTGGAATAAGCAGGTATCCCAGCATACCTGAGGAAGCCTCTGGTAATCAAGCTGGTCTCCTTCCCTGGCTTGCTCTCGCGTTCCCCAAACCCCGAGCAAGCAGGTCTCCTTCCCTGCGGTTTGCAGGGTGGTTCGGGGAACGCGACAGCAAACCGGGAAAGGAGACCAGCTTCGCCGCGGTTTGCTCTCGCGTTCCCCGAACAAGCAGGTCTCCTTCCCTGCGGTTTGCAGGGTGGTTCGGGGAACGCGAGAGCAAACCGTGGCGAAGCTGGTCTCCTTTCCCGGTTTGCTCTCGCGTTCCCCGAACCCCCGAGCAAGCAGGTCTCCTTCCCTGCGGTTTGCAGGGTGGTTCGGGGAACGCGAGAGCAAACCGTGGCGAAGCTGGTCTCCTTTCCCGGTTTGCTCTCGCGTTCCCCGAACCCCCGAGCAAGCAGGTCTCCTCCTTCCCTGCGGTTTGCAGGGTGGTTCGGGGAACGCGAGAGCAAACCGCGGCGAAGCTGGTCTCCTTTCCCGGTTTGCTCTCGCGTTCCCCGAACCCCCCTTGAAGCCGCCCAACAGCGCTGCAGTGTGGCCACATCTAACACCACTTGCAGCGCTGGTTGCTGTAAGTGTGGCCACTCTGCAGCGCTGGCCCTATACAGCTGTACTAATACAGCTGTAACAACCAGCGCTGCAAAATTTTAGATGTAGACATGGCCTGAGAGGGTGTGCTACTGGAAGATTGAGGAATTATCAGGCAATCAAGCGTTATCAGACACCAGGAGGAAGGTCCTGTGGTGAGGATAAAGAAGGTGTTTGGAGGAGGCCATGGGAAGTAGCCCAGGGAGTTGTAGCTGTCATGCAGCTGTTATAGGAGGCACTATACACAGCTGCAATCCACAGGGCCCTGGGCTGGAACACAGAGTAGAGGGCGGGCCCAAGTTCCCCCTAAACTGTGCAACTCCTGATGAGACACAGGAGGAGCTGACCCAGACTGTGGGTTCCACCAGAGGGGAAGATCACTGAGGTGAGCAAATCTGCCAATAAGCGCAGGACCCACCAAGGTAAAGGAGGAACTTTGTCACAGTATTTAAAAAATACAAAACAGAGAGAGCTAAATTGTTTTATATAAGATTTTACTATATTTTATTGATACCTTTGCTACAAATATTCTCAAGTAGTAATTACAGTAGTTAACGTACAAAGCACTAGCTCTGGAATTTTACTCAGTGGTATAGATCATCAAATTCAGGTAATCTAAAAAAAAATTACATGGGTTGAAAATATGCCATGAACACTTCCATTCTAGTGTACTATATACACACTTACTCAAAGGTGGGATGTGAAAGGAATTTAAGAAACATGTTGGTGAAATTACAAATATTTAGTGCCTAGAATTATGGTGTATATGGTTAGAGTCTATAAAAGGTGGTTCTTTCATATTAGTAGAAATACATATTTGTGATTCAGACTACATACTCTGGATTGTATAATATAGCAAGTGTGAAAATGAACTGTGATATCAAATCTGTGTATAAATTAATAATTGTATTTGGGTTAAAGCTAACTAAAATCAGATACTATATCAGATTCTAGAAGATGTAGAGGGTTAAGGTTACCCAGTTTCATTGTCAACTACAAATATTAACTTATTTTACAAAATTGTATACATGATATAGAATACATTACAATAATAAAATTGATGCAGAAATGAGATAATAGCTGTTAGTTATAAAAGTCTTAACTTGATCCAATATATGATTGCAGAAAAAATGTACTGTATTTTAAGAAATAGCAGTGTTCTCAATAAACCCTTAGTTGCAGAAGCTGCATCTTTGAACAGACTATAATAATCCACAGTGAAAGCCATCAGAGCAATTCTGCAAGCTTCTCTAATGTGTCATCTGGTTTAGACTAGCATCATAAATATTGTTTTGAAGATTGTAGTGTTTATATCATATCATATGGTTTCCAACAGCTGTCATAGCCACCGGTATGTATTAATCTAATGCTTATATGGAACATTGTCTTTAAACTTCAATAAAAAGATCAGTTCTCTGATTCATTCAATTTTCAGCTTCCACTGTGGCTTTGACAAGAATATCTGGTATATTAACAGTATCAGTCCAAATTATGTCCCAATTTGCTAGTATTAAATTAGAGATTTGATATCTGCTGTATGAGGACACTCACTCAAAAGATGTAGGTTTGAAAATATACCATTTCATAATTATCAGTAAATTTCAAATACACGTCATAGTTTTAACCAACTGAGTAATTCCTGGGATTGATTTTTCTATGACTATTTTTCAATAAATTGTGATTTAAGCTCAGTGAATATTGCTATGAATATCATTGAGAAGCATGAATTGCCCATTTATGCTAACAGAATGGTTTAATGAAAATCCATGCTGTACTAACATTATAAATTACATGCAAAACAATGAGATTCAAAACTGTTTCAAATAACAATATTCTGGAAAATTTTAGTGGTGAGACTTTTTTTCACAGAGAATGAATGGCATTCAAATTGTGACACATGCAACAGAACATTAAATGAAATAAGTATCCACAATCCTTTCAGAGCAATCACAATCCTTAGTTATATAAGCAGTAGAATATCATGTAGGAGTAGGGAGGTAGTATTGTCTATGTATATTGCATTAGTGAGATTACTACTGTGTCCAGTTCCCATGTCCATACTTTAAAAAAGACATTGGAAAGACTGGAAAAGGTTCAGAAAAGGCTACAAGCATGACTGAGGTCTGGAAGAAATGCCTTATGTTAAGAGTATGCAGAGAAAGGCAACTCTCAGAGCAGAGATTTCCCAACTTTCCTTTCAATTTGGTGAGGTCAGAATGTTAACCTCACCAGCACATCACTAACATTATGTGTGTTTCCCCCCTATTATTCAGTCACACTACTCTTCATCACATCCCACCCCTTCCTCCATTTGCTTATTGTTAGATTACAGAAAGACTAAAGAACAGGAGTACTTGTGGCACCTTAGAAACTAACATTTATTTGAGCATAAGCTTTTGTGGGCTGCACCCCACTTCATCAGAAGCATGCAGTGGAAAATACAGTAGGAAGATATATAGAGAGAGACTAAAGAAGCTCAGTCTATTTAGTTTATCCAAGAGGAGTTTAGGAGGTAACTTGCTCACAGTCTATAGGTACCTACACGGGGACAAAACTTTCTGATAATACAGGGCTTTTTAATTTAGCAGACAAAGACATAAGAGATGACTGGAAGGTGAAGCTAGACAAAGTCAGGGTAGAAATGAGGCATAAATGTTTTATAGGGAGGGTAATTAGCCATTGGAACAACTTACATAAAAATGTGATGAATTCTCCATCACTTGAAGTCTTTCAGTCAACACAGGATAGCTTTCAAAAAGATATGTTCTAGCTCCACCAGAAGTTCCAGGTTTCATGTAGGAATTACAGGAGAACATCTATTTATAACAAAAATTTAGCATGTGTTTAACTGTTTTCCTGAATAGAGAGCGATTTAAACACATGCCCTGAATCAGGGCCAAGAATTGTAAGGTCTTCAATGCAGGAAATTTGTCTTCCTACATCTGTGTAAAGTACCTGTAGCACTAACAGTGTGCCATGAATAATGTATTGACCTTGGAGCTATTCTCCTTGAAGCTACAATTATTTTTTAAAATGTTTTAATTGTTCTCTGAATATTCTTTGCATTTACACATTTTACTGAAACTTTGGTCTGTCCCATTTCAATTCCTCTAAACTGTCTCCTTAGTGAAACTTGCAAAACTAATGTTGAAAAGCCATATTGTTTTATCTGTTCATTATCTGTTCAAACAATATTTAGCTTTATCCACTTATATCTGGCCCTGTTGAAGTCAATGGGAGTTAGACCACAATCAAGATTGGGGATTTGAACATCTACACTAAATTTCATGTAAGTGAGGAGCCAATTACAATGAAAAGTGAAAATCTGTGATGACAGACCTTTGTGAACAGAACATTTATGGCCCCAGTTGCATGTTTTCAATCAGTAATCCCCATGACAGTAAAGATACTAATGAGCATCTATGCGGGAAGAAAAAATTCTGAACCATCATGCATGATTCCTAAAAAGCTTAAAATTTTAGATGGATTGACAGTAGGAATTTTTCAGTAATATTTTTACCATGGTCCATTTATGATAGTTAGCATAGATATAGGGTGACCAGATGTTCCAATTTTAGAGGGACAGTCCTGATTTTTGGGGTCTTTTTCTTATATGGGGTTCCTATTACCCTCCACCCCTCACCCCCATCCCAATTTTTCACACTTGCTGTCTGGTCACCCTACATAGATAACACTGTCTCTTGGGCATGCAGCTGTGGTAACTGGTAAGCTCAATGAGGACTAACTTGATGATGCATTAGAACTGACACAGAGTGACATGGCCACTATTACTTAATTTGACAGTAACTGACAATGCTGAGGTCAGTACTGGCTGCAGTATTATAAGGACTGGAAAACATTAAGGATTGTCTCCATGTAATTGTATATTGCAATTACTGTTACATTCAGATTTTTAAAAAATATTATTTTTTAATGTACTGTAATGTTAACAAATAATCCATCTGAAGAAACATAAAAGTACTTGATTTAAATATTAAAATTTTGTTTTTAGTTTTAATTGACCTAATTCTGCTCACCTTTTTTTCATGCCAAAGACATGGTATTTCAGGCATCATATTTATAAAGAAGTCAACACTGTGGATCTGAGTGGTTCAGACGTGTGACTTTACATTATATTTGTCCATTATTGGCTATTGCTTTGTTCTGCATGCCTGGCTGAAATTGGGCTGTATATTTCCCAGAGGTCAAATTGTCCATAACTCCTGTTATTTTTGTTCAAGAAACTTAGAAGTCTGAGAAACTTATTTGGAGATATGACCTTTAGCTGAAATAACACTATGGAGCAGGTTTGAAAAAAATGAAAAATAATGCCTATTAAACTATGTAATAGAAAATGTTTGGAAAAAAGTCTATAATATTGAGTTAGGGAAATGTACATCGGACCTATCCAAATAATTTAGTATGTGATATGAGATAACATTTCCAACAGTTCAAATATTAGGGCAGGTCTACACTATGGAGTTAAGTCAACCTAAGTTATCCAACTCCAGCTATGTGAATAACATGGCTGGAGTTGACGTACCTTAGGTCAACTTATTGTGATGTCTACACTGTGCTGGGTCGACAGGAGAGTTTCTCCCATCAACTTACCTTATGCAGTATTGATCCACCAGTAAGTGGAGACAAGTCCCTAGACTTAAACTGAAATCTGAATGATTGTGGAAAATTTTAGTCACAAATTCTTTACTTAAAAAATATAGGAGAAATTGGAAATTTGGAGCCCAACCTTCTTAACTTTTGTCTACTGGGAAGTCGTCTTCTGTTTATATTGTAGTTTGAGTTAACAAGATCTGTTAACTGTGGAATACCTGGAATTATAAATTAAGACTTCATTCAGCAACCAAACTCTTACTATTTTTATGTATAATTATTTCTATAGTGCCATTTGTTACAGAAAAATTAAAAATGAGCAAAGAGATTCCCAGTTTAAGGACCTGATCTTGCAGTCCATACTTGCTCAAGTACACCTTATATAACAGTTGCAGGCTCAAACTCTAACTTTTATATACAGAACATTCTGGAATAAGGAAGATGGGTCTGGGAAGGATGAAAATTAATATTAAAATGATATACTGCTGTCGTGCATAGTTTATTTTTGTATAACAATGATTTGTGCTTTTAACATCCCCCCGATTGAGGCATCAGTTGTTGTGGCTCCACAGTTAAGTTTTCAATTCTGTACTCAAAGCAGGCGTTCAATTTCTTTGTTATGAATGAAAAATACAGCTTATTCTCCCCCCAAAATGGCATTAATTCTTTGCATATAGAATGAATTTTGGGAATTTGAAAGTAAATTCATTAATTAGTTTAGATGTTAAAATTAATTAATTAAAAATGGGTCCTTTAAAAATTTAGAACTCCTTGTCAGATCTTTATTTGACTGTACTGAAATTAATAACGGAATAAATGCAAACTTCTCTTATTAAAACTCAATGAAATCTTGTGTATAGAGTACACAATATTTTTTTAATTAGGGATTAACATTTAACTGGTAATTTTTTCCAGTTATTTTTCATCATGGAAAATTTCTCTTTCAGCACAGGTTAAAGAATAATGTTCTTCTACAGAGAATTCCATGAAGAACTTAGGAGAAACAAAAATATGCCCTCTTCCAAAATGGTCAATACTTTCCATTGTTCCCAAAAGGAGTGATGTCAAGCTTTAGGAAGATGACCATAGTCCCTCTATCAGGAGGTGGAGAGGAGCCAGAGGTGGATTAGGGGTTTGTGGACCCCTGGGCCAGAGCAAGTGGGGTCCCACCCCTCCCCTTCTGCCTGCAGTTCTCCCTGGAGCTCCTGCCAGAGAATGAGGTCAAGGTGCTGGGGCTTGCCCTGCTCCCCCGGTGCTCCTGCCAGAGAACGGGGGCGGGCCCTGTGCCCTGACCTCATTCCCTAGCAGGAACACCGGGTGAATGGAGCAGGGCAAGCCTCTGCATCCTGACCCCATTCCCCAGCAGAGGCACTGGGGAGACAGAGCAGGTTGGGACCCCTGGGGCCCCCAATTGGCAAGGGCCCTGGGCACAAGCCCCATTGGCCCAGTGGCTAATCTGTCACTGAGAGGAGCACTGTGGGGAGAAGGAGAATGGGGAAGCAGCCATCTTTGCTAAATTCGGCTATGCCGGGGTGGGCTAACTACAGCCTGGGAGCTGCATCCTGCTCTTCAGATGTTTTAATCCAGCCCTCAAGCTCCCACCAGGGAGTGGGGTCAGGGGCTTGCCCCGCTCTGCAAGTGCCGTGGTGCCATGTGGCTTCCAGAAGCAGTGGCATGTCCACCCTTGGGTTCCTACACTTAGGGGCAGCAAGAAGGCTCCGCACACTGTCCCTGCCTCAAGTGCTGCCCCTGCAGCTCCCATTGGCCTGGAACAGCAGCCAATGGGAGCTGCAGGGGCGGTGCCTGCGGACACAGTGGCGCACAGAGCTGCCTGTCTGCCTCTCTGCATAGGAGTTGGAGGGGGTCATGCCACTGCGTCCAGGAGCTGCTTGAGGAAAGTGCCACCCAGAACCTGTGCCCCAACCCTCTGCCCTAGCCTTGATCCCCCTCATACCCTCTGAATACCTAGATTCCAGCCCGGAGTGCCCTTCTGCACTCCCAACCCCTCATTCCCAGGCCCACCTCAGAGCCCACACCCCCAGTCAGACCCCAACTTCCCACACCCTAACCCCAGCTCTGAACCCCCTCCCATACCCTGAACTCATTTTTGGCCCTATCCCAGAGCCCTCACCCCCTCCCACACCCAACCCCCAATTTCGTAATTATTCATGGCCCACCATATAATTTCCATACCCAGATGTGGCCCTCGGGCCAAAAAGTTTGCCCACCTCTGGGCTATGTTCTCAGTCCCAATGAGAGCAGAAGATAGCAGCCATTTTGAAAGAGTGAAATTCCATACCTTAATATGCTTGGATTCCTTTTCATTTTAAACATAACTCTGAATTTCCTGGGTTTATAACATTTAATTTGGGGATTATTAAGACAATCCCATATTTGACTATAAAATACTGATATCTCCATCTTTTGATTGAGAATTTTATTTAAGGTTTGAAGAATCCAAATTTTTCCCAAGGAAATGGAACTGGAGTGTAGGTCAGTGTTGGCAGGGTAATTCTGAGAGTCTTAATAACCTAAGTCCAAACAGAACTTAGGTTATTAAAAAAACAGAATTAACAAAGTGTCTTTTCATAATTAACTCTTGAATATTAGGGATTTCATGTAAAATTCAAAAAATACCATATTTGAATATATAGATTTTAAGCAAGTTATTACAATAAAATGTTTGAGAGCAGGGCTTTGGAGCTGTGCTCTGGCTTCACTCCAGCTCCAGGCAAAAACCTGCAGCTCCATTGCTCTGGAGCTGCTCTGCGCTCCAGCTCTGGGCTCTGCTCCAAAGCCCTGTTTGAGAGTCTAGGTGTGAAATATTGGTCCCCATGAACTCAATGGGATTTTTGGCTGACTTCCATAGAGATAGGATTTCACACCATATTTTTTCCAGATAATAGTAGGCAAAGCCTACCTTTTCTGAAGTTCAACAACTACCTACGTGCACCTATTCACTGTCTGAGGCATGCATAATATGTTCTGATACTTAGTAATTTAAGCTAAAGTAAAATCCATGCCAAAATATTGCTGCTATTATTTATTTCTAAATACCTAAAATTTCTTCCCGGATTATCTTGAATTTTCCTTTAACAAAATGAAGCTTTGTTACAGCAGATAAAGAAAAGGAACAACACTGAATATCTTCAAATACAAAGAAAAAATACTCTGGACCAGAATTTGGCTATTTTGCAAACTGTTTAGGAAAGCTAAAATGATATTATTGTGATTCTTTTTCTGAGAGTGAATGGTGTGAAAACCTCTATTTTCCACTTCCAAAATGTTGGACAGTGATTGCTTTCTATGATCTACAGAAAATTGTGAAGACTAGTAGTCAATATGTGTAGGTTTAAAGTGCTAACCTCAGGCCATGCTACATTGGCAAGTTTCTGCACAGTAAAGCAGCTTTCTGCGTTGTAAATCCCGAGGTGTGCACACTGCCAAGCCACTTAGTGCGCAGAAACTGCCCAGTTGCAGTACTGTATAAAAACCCACCCCAATGAAAGATGTAGCTTTCTGCGCTGGGGGTACAGTACTGCAGTGCCAGTGTAGACATCCTGGTCGATTACAGCACTGCAGTTGGCTTCCAGGAGGTGTCCCACAATGCCTGTTCTCGCTTCTCTGGTCCTTGGTTTGAACTCTACTGCCCTGGCATCAGGTGACCAACCGTTATCCCCACCCCTTAAATTCCTTGGGAATTTTGAAAGTCCCATTCCTGTTTGGTCAGTGGTGTACAGTGGTCTCAGCACATCTTTCCAGGTGTCCATGCCTGCTCCATGCACCAGATGATCTCCCGCTTGGAGCAATGCTGAGCTGCTGGACCTCATCAGCATTTGGGGAGAGGAGTCTTCCAGTTCCAGCTGCGCTCCAGCCATAGGAATTATGATACCCATGGACAGATTTCACGATGCATGACAAAAAGGGGCCATGACCGGGACACACTGCAGTGCAGAGTCAAAATGAAGGAGCTGTGGAACACCTACCACAAGGCGCAGGAGGCAAACTGCTACTCCCGTGCTGTGCCCATGAGCTGCCAGTTCTACAAAGAGCTGGACGTGATATTGGGTGGTGACCTTACCGCCACTGTGAAGGCCACTGTGGATACTTCGGTGACTCACATACCAGGTGAGAGTGGACCGAGCCAGGAGGAGATCTTGGATGAGGATGAGGAGGGGGAAAGAGACCCAGAGGCAGAGGACAACTTGGAGGTCAGAGATGCATGCAGCCTAGAGCTCTTCTCTACCCTGGAGGAGGCTAGCCAGTCACACCTGTTGGATCTTGGCGAAATGCAAACAGGAGAGGAGGACCCTAGCAAGTGGCTTTGATTGTGAGAATCACTGAAGCAAGTTGTTGGGGGGCAGGACGGTTGCAGAAAGCAGGCTTGTGTGTGCATGATGTGCATACCACCACATGCCTTGTCTGAGCAGTGGAACAGACTGTTGATTGACTCTCTCTTCACAGGAATCTACCTCAAAGATCTCCAGGAAACTCTCATAGAGATACTGGCCAATCCACTGCTGCAGGTTCTTTGGCAGAGCTGCTTTGTTTCTTGCCCCATTAAGGGTAACTTTCCCATGCCACTCTGCTGTCACTGGATGGGGTGGGGTGGGACACCATTGCTGCACACAGGCGAGCCACATAAGGGCAAAGGTGGAAGCCGCAGTCTTGGAGAAGATCCTCCCTTGATTCTCTGCTCACCCTCAGCAGCAAGATATCTTCCATAATGAACACAGCTTGTAGAAAATGTGGGGACAGGAATGATTGTTGTACCAATTATATTAGACCAACAAAAATCAGCAGGATCTTATTAAAGGGGACAAGGCAAAGATGCCACATTTATTATTATAACAATTTATGACTAATAACTAATATCTTAATTCTTATACACACACATTATACCTATTACCTATACACACACACACACACACACTCACATTATAATACCTATACACACATATTCATCAGGTGTTCTGCAGCTGCTGCATAGTTACCAGTCCTGAAGATAGCTTAAGTTCATGGCTTGATTTTGCAGCTTGGGTTCGTAGCTTGTGGCAGCTAACTGGCCAGGAAAGCTGGGCACAAGGCTGAGCTGGATCTCTGTTGGGCAGACACTGATGTCCTTCCATGTTGGCAGCAGAATGTTACCCAGAGTTTCTCATCTCACCCTTCTTTTTTATAGGCTTTTAGTTTGGATTCAAAGTCTATAGGTCTTGCTGTGTCACGCTGTCTCTGGGTTTAGATTGATCACCCATTAATTGCAGGCGTGACTTTCAGCCTTGAACCTGGCTTTGATCTTCCTTCTGTTGTTCTGTTGTCCTTTTCTTTTTAGGGTGGATGCTTCTTACTTTGTTTAGGGCTGTTGTCTAGGTCTTCAGCCGTTGGTATTTGAACTTTATCTCATCAGGACAGGCTGGGGCTGGAGGTTGATTCCATCATTCATACATACCTCATTCACACATCTAAACTAATAAGATTACAGCAGGGTTTGCAAAAATGAAGGTTGGAGGAAGCTTTTACAAAATGGAGTGAGTGTTTTAAAATGGGGTTTGAATTACAATATGGAACAGAAGTTACAGTGTAGGCAAGTGTAGTGAATGGTGAACAGAAGTTACATTAATAAAGTGAACAATTGAAAACAATTTCATTTATCAGTTCTACATGATAAGGCCCCTCGTTAAAGTGCTGGCTCTCCCCAAGAGCCACATGCCCTGTCTACAGTACAGTCCTGGAACACCAATTTACCCTGCCTCTGCGGTTTGTCACCATTTTGGGGGTCTTGTGGCTCATGTGTGCTTGCCTGGGGTCAGCCAGTTAGTGACAGGTATGTGAATAGTGGCTGTGTTTTAAATAAGTGGTCTGTGTTATTGCAAACAGTGCTGCTTCTGAAAAATGTTGCATTTTGGCTTCACAGATATGACCTTGGGAGCCCAGCCTCCCTCTTTGTTATTGCCGGCTGAATGGCCGCACAGAATTAGAAAGCGGCCATGAAGAACTAAAGAGGACTTTCTGTGTGAGGTCACGATGCACTCTGTGGCCAAAAATCAAGAATTGAAGGAGTGGTGGGACAGCGAGATGAGGGACCGAAAGGAGAACGTGGAGCGCCAGAATAAAGCCACAGACTGGCTCTTAAACGTTATGGAGCGCCAAGCGGACATGCTCCAGGCGCTACTAGCACTGCAAACGGAGCAGCTCTGTGCCCTCCCTCCACTGCAGCTGCTGTCACACAACTCTTTCCCATGTGCCCCTCAGACACTGCCAACACAATTATCAGCCTCCTGGCTCCAGTCTGTACCTGCTGCATTCCACTCCTGCCCCATCAGTCCAGCCCTGCAGACTCCCAGTACCCATTACACTCATACCTCTGAAGTACAGCACCTGCTCCACTGTACTCCAGAAGAGAAGGTTGGATATGATCCCTGGACATACACAATCTTTAACCAGCCTGGGACCCTGCCTCCTCCTGGGACCCTCTCCTCCCACATCACCTTCAGTGCTGATGTGTGTTTTTTGTTTGACTCTCTTCTCCAGTTGTTCTTTTTTTTTTTTTTTAATAAAAGAATTGTGTTGGTTTGAAAGCAATCTTTATTCCATGAATTGAAAGCAAACAGAGCCCTGCAAAGCATCAGGCAATTTTCTTACACCTTTGTATTGCATCATCTGTAACAATCACCTCCTAGCATTACAAACATAGGCGCCGACTCCAGGGCTGGAGCACCTATGGGGAAAAATTGGTGGGCGCTCTGCACCCAGCGGCATCCAAGCTCCTCTCCCCATCCCCCTACCCCACTTCACCTCTGCCCCCTCCTGCTTCCCACGTAACAAAATCCAGGAGGGAGAGGGGAATGGAAACATGGCGTGCTCAGGGGAGGAGGTGGGGAAGAGGCAGGGCTGGGGATTTGTGGAAGGGGTTGGAATAGGGTCAGGGACTTTGGGGAAGGAGTTGGAATGGAAGCGGGGAGGGGGCAGGATGGGGTGGAGTCGGGGTGGGGCCTGGGGCAGAGGGGGTTCGAGCATTCACCGGTGCCAGCAGAAGTCGGTGCCTATAATGACAAACACTGCACTCCTGAGCATAGCAACATTAGTGGCTTTCAGCTTCAAATTGTTGCCTGATCCTTATGGTCCCGCACTGCACCCCGCTAATAGCTGGGGCCTCTGGCCATTCAAATTCAGCCTCCAGACACTGAGCCTCAGCGGTCCAGCCCTGAGTGAAGCTTTCACCCTTCCCTTCACAAATACTATGGAGTGTACAGCACATGGCTATAAGCATCAGCTAGGTCCAGCCTCTCATATAGACAGCATGTAGAACTGATAAATGAAATTGTTTTCAATTGTTCACTTTATTAATGTAACTTCTGTTCACTATTCACTACACTTGCCTACACTGTAACTTCTGTTCCATATTGTAATTCAAACCCCATTCTAAAACACTCACTCCATTTTGTAAAAGCTTCCTCCAACCTTCATTTTTGCAAACCCTGCTGTAATCTTATTAGTTTAGTTTAGATGTGTGAATGAGGTATGTATGAATGATGGAATCAACCTCCAGCCCCAGCCTGTCCTGACGAGATAAAGTTCAAATACCAACGGCTGAAGACCTAGACAACAGCCCTAAACAAAGTAAGAAGCATCCACCCTAAAAAGAAAAGGACAACAGAACAACAGAAGGAAGATCAAAGCCAGGTCCAAGGCTGAAAGTCACGCCTGCAATTGATGGGCAATCAATCTAAACCCAGAAGCAGTGTGACACAGCAAGACCTATAGACTTTGAATCCAAACTAAAAGCCTATATAAAAGAAGGGTGAGATGAGAGACTTTGGGTAACATTCTGCTGCCAACATGGAAGAACATCGGTGCCTGCCCAACAGAGATCCAGCTCAGCCTTGTGCCCAGCTTTCCTGGCCAGTTAGCTGCCACAAGCTACGAACCCAAGCTGCAAAATCAAGCCATGAACTTAAGCTATCTTCAGGACTGGTAACTATGCAGGAGCTGCAGAACACCTGATGAATGTGGGTGTGTGTGTGTGAATGTGTGTGTGTATAGGTATTAGGTATTATAATGTGAATGTGTGTGTGTGTGTGTGTATAGGTAATAGGTATAATGTGTGTGTATAAGAATTAAGATATTAGTTATTAGTCATAAATTGTTATCATAATAAATGTGGCATCTTTGCCTTATCCCCTTTAATAAGATCCTGCTGGTTTTTACTGGTCTAATATAATTGGTACAACATTTTGGCGGAGAATAGTGAAAGGGGGATTATTGGTATTTTTGCCTCACTTATTGTAAACCAATCTGTGTGCACACAACCAGCTCTACAGAGCACGGTTCTATTCTTGGTTAACCAAAACATGCTGGCCCCCGTGTGGGTAGCAGGAAAATAAAGAGCTCTTAAAATTGTTAACAAAACCTGCTGGCCTCCGCGTAGGTAGCAGAAAACATATTTTGTTAACAAAACCTGCTGGCCTCCGCGTAGGTAGCAGAAAACATATTTTGTTAACAAAACCTGCTGGCCTCTGCGTAGGTAGCAGAAAACTTAAAATTGTTAACAAAACCTGCTGGCCTCTGCGTAGGTAGCAGAAAACTTAAAATTGTTAACAAAACCTGCTGGCCTCCGTGTAGGTAGCAGAAAACATAAAATTGTTAACAAAATCTGCTGGCCTCTGAAGAGGTAGCAGAAAGAAAGAAAGAAAAATCAAATCAGGGGCAACAAGAGGGTCTCAGAGACACTGAAGGGATCTGCCTGCTGTGGGAGGCTTGTAATGACAGCTACCTCCACCTAACAGCCTGTAAAAATGAAAAACTGCACCAAGATTTACAAACCCCTGCTGCAAAAGCAGAGAAATAAAAATGTATGTCGTACTCAAACCTTGTTAGATGCCCTTAAGGTCGAGTACAGAGAGTTAAAACAGCACTCTCACATCTTACAGCAGCAGTAATGTCAGAAAAAGGAACATATGAGACCCCAGAAGGGGCAGACTTTTGGGACCCCTCTGGAAAGTGGAAAGGGGAATATTTGGGTAGATTCCTCCTCCCAGGGCCAAAATGCCATTGCAACAGTAACAACAGTGCCTGCTTCTGCCTCAAACCTCCAGGCCATGGCAAAGTGGCTGGGGATTTTAAAATAAAAAATTTAAACTCAAAGAAATGAACCACCTAATTAGCATTTGTGCAGCCCCAAGTACCAAACACACTATGGCAAAGACTGAGCAGGGTCTGCCATGTGGGAGCACTGCGCTAATTTGTTTCTAAGCTTCTATTTTTCAGGCTCTGAACCAGAACATCAGGAGAGCTGGTACCAGCTGAAGAGTTATAAAATACCATGGTTATAGTGTCGCGACAAAGTCTGTGTTCAGTGTTCTGTGTTGCAAGTTCTGTGTCTGTCTCTAGTGGTGTGTGTTCAGTGTTCTGTGTTGCATGTTCTGTGTCTGTCTCTAGTGATGTCCTGTGCTAGCATTGGGTCCAGAAAAGAAAAAGAAATACTACACTAGACAGGACAAATGTCTTTTCCTCTTTCTATTTCCCCCCAGTCCATCCAACTTAGCAATCACCACTTGTGTCCAAAAAACTTTGGTCCCTAGTGCATCAGGTTTATTTTTTGTTAGGTTATCTAATAGTCATTTTGCTGTTAATTTTTGTTATTGATACATTTGTATTGTTAGTTACATTTGCTTATATTGTTAATTCCACACTTTCCTCTATGCACTCTGGTTCTACTCCCCCAAGCCCTAACGGGTAGTTCTTGGGCCCCCATAACCTGTAAGACCTTGGCCCATAATTGTAAGGCCCCATCTTTCAGGTCCCCAGAAACCTCTTAAAAACAACTGTTAAAAATAGGGGATTCTGCAACATTTTAGCAACAAAATGTTAGTTTAAGTCCAAATCAGCTTAACCTTGCATAACAACTGTGGTCCTCCTACAAAATCTTATTTGTTGTGTGTGCTTAAGGAGGTCCTAACTTCAGTAACTTTTATTATTTGATGGCTATTGCTGCATCAAACTTGGTCCTCATTTTATTTGTCAATGTACCCAGTGATTGTAATGGTTTTATTGTATTCCCAATTATTATAACTATAATTGTTTTCATTTATGTGTAGGTTATATCTGGTGTTTAGTCAATTGTAATAGGTTTAGTTATATTCACCTAGTTATAATTATTTGGTTTGTCTGCAACAAATCACCTTGCCCTACAATGTAATGGTCATAACTCAAGGGGCAAAATGTTGTAGAAGCAGCCCACCTGGTCAGCAGTTCTAAATATAATTTTTCATCCCCTCATAGACTCATAGACTCATAGGTCAGAAGGGACCAATCTGATCATCTAGTCTGACATCCTGCACAAGGCAGGCCACAGAACCCCCCATCCAATTTTATAACAACCCCTATCCCAGGACCGAGTTATTGAAATCCTCAAAAATGGTTTGAAGACCTCAAGCTGCAGAGAAACCACCAGCAAGTGACCCGTGCCCCACGCTGCAGGGGAAGGCGAAAAACCTCAAGGGCACCTGCCAATCCGCCCTGGAGGAAAATTCCTTCCCGACCCCAAATTAGTAATCCTAACTGTTATGTTGGTTCTGCCTTAAAACAATTACATAAAGTGTGACCCATTCAATGCCCCTGGATTGAAGGGTCAAAAGGGGGACAATGTAGAACTGATAAATGAAATTGTTTTCAATTGTTCACTTTATTAATGTAACTTCTGTTCACCATTCACTACACTTGCCTACACTGTAACTTCTGTTCCATATTGTAATTCAAACCCCATTTTAAAACACTCACTCCATTTTGTAAAAGCTTCCTCCAACCTTCATTTTTGCAAACCCTGCTGTAATCTTATTAGTTTAGTTTAGATGTGTGAATGAGGTATGTATGAATGATGGAATCAACCTCCAGCCCCAGCCTGTCCTGATGAGATAAAGTTCAAATACCAACGGCTGAAGACCTAGACAACAGCCCTAAACAAAGTAAGAAGCATCCACCCTAAAAAGAAAAGGACAACAGAACAACAGAAGGAAGATCAAAGCCAGGTCCAAGGCTGAAAGTCACGCCTGCAATTGATGGGCAATCAAACTAAACCCAGAAGCAGTGTGACACAGCAAGCCCTATAGACTTTGAATCCAAACTAAAAGCCTATAAAAAAGAAGGGTGAGATGAGAGACTTTGGGTAACATTCTGCTGCCAACATGGAAGAACATCGGTGCCTGCCCAACAGAGATCCAGCTCAGCCTTGTGCCCAGCTTTCCTGGCCAGTTAGCTGCCACAAGCTACGAACCCAAGCTGCAAAATCAAGCCATGAACTTAAGCTATCTTCAGGACTGGTAACTATGCAGCAGCTGCAGAACACCTGATGAATGTGGGTGTGTGTGTGTGAATGTGTGTATGTGTGTGTGTATAGGTATTAGGTATTATAATGTGAATGTGTGTGTGTGTGTGTATAGGTAATAGGTATAATGTGTGTGTATAAGAATTAAGATATTAGTTATTAGTCATAAATTGTTATCATAATAAATGTGGCATCTTTGCCTTATCCCCTTTAATAAGATCCTGCTGGTTTTTACTGGTCTAATATAATTGGTACAACAAGCACCAGTGGGCCTTTAAATGGCCAAAAGCACACTCAACAGCCATTCTGCACTTGCTCAGCCTGTTGTTGACCCGCTCCTTGCTGCTGCTAAGGTGTTCCATGTATGGCTTCATAAGCCACGGCATTAAGGGGAAGGCAGGGTCTCCCCAGGTCCCTTGGGACGTAGGGAAAAAATCTGTCTGGGGATTGGTCCTGCTTTGAGCAGGAGGTTGGACTAGATAATCTCCTGAGGTCCCTTCCAACCCTGATAGTCTATGATTCTATGAAGATCACAATGGGCATTTTGACTTCCCCTGCGGTGATTTCCTGGTCCAGGAAGAAAGTACTTACTTGCATTTCCTGAACAGGCCAGTGTTCCAAAAGATGTGTGCATCACGCAACTTTCTGGACCAGCCTGCGTTAATGTCCATGAAACACCCACGGTGATCCAGAAGCACCTGCAGAATCATTGAGAAATCGCCCTTCTGATTAATGTATTTGGTGGCGAGGTGGTCTGGTGCCAGAATTGGAATATGCATGCCATCTATCATCCCTCCACAGTTAGGGAAGCCCATCTGTGCAAAGCCATCCACAATGTCACACACGTTGCCCAGAGTCAGTCTTATGGTGCAGCATGCGATTAATGACCCTGCACATTTCCGTCAACACGAGTCCAACAGTTGACTTTCCCACTCTGAACAGGTTAGCGACTGATTGGTAGCAGTCTGGAGTAGCCAGCTTCCACAGTGCAATCGCTATGCGCATTTCCAACGACAGGAAAGCTCTCATTCTTATGTCCTTGCTGGGCTGGGGCAAGCTCATCACACATTCCCATGAATGTGGCTTTCCTCATCCAAAAGTTCTGCAACCACTGCTTGTCATCCCAGATGTGCATGACAATGTGATCCCACTACTCAGTGCTTGTTTCCCAAGCCCATAAGCGGCGTTCCACTGTGATCAGGACCTCCATGAATGTCACAAGCAATCTTGTGTCATAGCTAGTATGCGTGGCGAGATCAATGTTGCATTTCTTTTGCCTTTGTAGTTTAAGGAATAACTCCACTGCCACTTGTGATGTGTTAGAGCAAACAAGATATTGATCAACAGTGTGGGTGGGATCCATTCCTGCAGGTTGCAATGGGAATTGTGATGAATTGCAACACGGATTTACTAAAGGTAGATCGTGCCAAACCAATCTGATCTCCTTCTTTGAGAAGGTGACGGATTACTTAGACAAAGGAAATGCGGTAGATATAATTTACCTAGATTTCAGTAAGGCGTTCGACACGGTTCCGCACACGGAGCTGTTAGTTAAATTGGAAAAGCTGGGAGTGAATATGAAAGTTGTAAGGTGGATAAGGAACTGGTTAAAGGGGAGACTCCAGAGGGTCGTATTGAAGGTGAACTGTCGGACTGGAAGGAGGTCACCAGTGGAGTCCCTCAAGGATCGGTTTTGGGACCGATCTTATTTAACCTTTTTATTACTGACCTTGGCACAAAGAGCGGGAATGTGCTAATAAAGTTTGCGGATGACACGAAGCTGGGGGGTATTGCTAACACGGAGAAGGACAGGGATGCTATTCAGGAAGATCTGAACCACCTTGTAAACTGGAGTAATAGAAATAGGATGAAATACAATAGTGAAAAGTGCAAGGTCATGCATTTAGGAATTAATAATAAGAATTTTGGATATACGTTAGGGGCGCATCAGTTGGAAGCGACGGAGGAAGAGAAGGACCTTGGGGTACTGGTTGATAGCAGGATGACTATGAGTCGCCAATGTGATACGGCTGTTAAAAAAGCAAATGCGATTTTGGGATGCATCAGGCGGGGTATTTCCTGCAAGGATAAGGATGTGTTAGTACCGTTGTATACGGCGTTGGTGAGACCCCATCTGGAATACTGTGTGCAGTTCTGGTGTCCCATGTTCAAGAAGGATGAATTCAAACTGGAACAGGTTCAGAGACGGGCTACGAGGATGATCCGAGGAATGGAAAAACTGCCTTATGAAAGGAGACTCAAAGAGCTTGGCTTGTTTAGCCTGGCCAAAAGAAGGCTGAGGGGGGATATGCTCGCCCTATATAAATATATCAAGGGGGTTAACGTTAGGGAGGGAGAGGAATTATTTAAGTTTAGTACTAATGTAGCCACGAGGACGAATGGGTATAAACTGGATATTAGGAAGTTTAGACTTGAAATTAGACGAAGGTTTCTGACCATTAGGGGAGTGAAGTTCTGGAATAGCCTTCCGAGGGAAGTAGTAGGGGCAAAAGACTTTCCTGGCTTTAAGACAAAGCTTGATAAGTATATGGAGGGGATGTTATGATAGGATCGTTAATTTGGGCAATTGATCTTGAATTACCACCAGACAGGTCTGCTCAATGGTCTGCGGGGAGATGTTGCATGCGATGGGTACTGAGTTGCTGCGGAGAATTCCTTCTTGGGTGCTAGCTGGTGACTCTTGCCCACATGCTCAGGGTTTAGCTGATCGCCATATTTGGGGTCGGGAAGGAATTTTCCTCCAGGGTGGATTGGCAGGTGCCCTGGAGGTTTTTCGCCTTCCCCTGCAGCGTGGGGCACGGGTCGCTTGCTGGTGGTGTCTCTGCAGCTTGAGGTCTTCAAACCATTTTTGAGGATTTCAATAACTCGGTCCTGGGATAGGGGTTGTTATAAAATTGGATGGGTGGGGTTCTGTGGCCTGCCTTGTGCAGGAGGTCAGACTAGATGATCAGATTGGTCCCTTCTGACCTATGAGTCTATGAGTCTATGAGGTTGAAGAGGTAGAGCACACAGTATAGAAACTGTTGAAAGTTGGCACCAAATGTGGACAACAGTAGGGGGGAAGAGAGGCATAGCTCAGTGGTTTGAGCATTGGCCTGTTAAACCCAGGGTTGTGAGTTCAGTCCTTGAGGGGGCCACTTAGGGATCTGGGGCAAAATCAGTACTTGGTCCTGCTAGCGAAGGCAGGGGGCTAGACTCAATGACCCTTTGGGGTCCCTTCCAGTTCTAGGAGATGGGTTTAGCTCCATTATTAAATTAAATAGGGATTGCTGGGATGCAAAGCAATGCATCATGGGGCATTGGTATAGGATCCAGGATACTTCCTTCACTTTCTCACAACTCTTAGCAGCAGAGAAAGAGGTGCTCTGTGGGATAGCTGCCCAGAGTGCACCACAAGTGTGAACATGCTATTGCACAGGCAGCTGACAGTGTGAACACACAACAGTAGTTTCTCTTCAGCACTTTCTGAGCAGCACTGTAACTCTGCCAGTGTAGACATAGAGCAGTATAGCTATGGTGCAGTAGCTATGCCAGGGCCATCCAGGGGGTTGGGGGCAAAGTGGGGCAATTTTCCCCAGGGCCCCCACAAAAATATAGTATTGCAACTTTTTTTTATGGAAGGCACCCACAAAATTGCTTTGCCCCAGGCCCCCTCAATCCTCTGGGCAGCCCTGAGCTATGACACTGCTGTGTTGTAGTGTTGGGTTAGATCAACTGAACCGCAGTGCTCAGCCTGTGTGGATTTTTCACACACTCCACTGCTGTAGCTATTCTGCGCTAAATATTAAGCCCCTAGACCAGGCTTCAGTTGACACATTCCTGTCTGATCTCCCTTCCCTATGGTTGCTATCAGTCTGGCCTCACATTTCTCTCATTCACCTGCCCTGGTTTTAGTGAGACGCCAAGGCCAGCACTAGTGCACCCAGCACAGCTGTTTGGGACTCAGGCCGTAGCTGAAGGGCAGTTGAAGCAATTTGCGGGTGGTGCGAGCACCTTCCTCCTGAATATTTTATTGTTCTTTTCTAATGATTTTACACATAAGCACCGGGAGGCACCCGGGAAATGGAGGGCGTGTAACAGCGAGTAGAGCCCCAGAAACCAGCCTCTGCAAACCCGCCGCCAGCTCCCTTCTCTGACTGTCCGCGAGACGGAACCGACGGTTGGTATTGGCGGGAAGGCAGCGGCGGCGGCACAGCGTGCGGGTAAATGGGGGGGCGGTGACCCGGCCCTTCTCCTTTGGCTTTTCCCTCTTTCCACTACTTCACCCGCCTCCCATTTAACATGCCCTCCCGCTCTGCCTCGCTCGCGTTACGCCGCGCGGGGAGGTTATTTTTCTTCAGGGTTTCAGTGCAAGCGCGTTGAGTTTCAAAGAGACGGGGGGAGCCGAGCGGCGAGGGTGGGGCACTAAGCGGGGAGCCTGCAGGAGGCGGTGGGTGCGGGGCTCCGCTCGTTGGGTTGGAGTTGACGAGTTCCCCGAGCTCGTTCCCTGGGGGAAGGGATGCCAGAAACGCCGGCGGCGTCCAGCTCTCCCCGGCTGGCGTTGCTGGGGGCTGGTCTCTTCATGGGCGGGCGGGTGTCTGGAGTGCCCTGCTTGCCGCTGTAACGCAGCTGCTGTGCAAGGCGGCGATAGAAGTCCGATGCTTTATTGGTCTAGCTGCTCTTTAAACAGCCACTGACAGAGCGAGGGGTTTAAAATCCTCCCAGCTGGGGATGTTGTAAAACGTACCTTCTCCACCAGGCCACCTCAGCAATGAAAAGACTCCAGCTAGTAAAATAAGGGCTGCAGCTTTGTTAAAACTCCTCTAGCCTTTAACAAACCAACCCGCTGCCACCAGGGCGTGTGAACCTGCTTCTAACACACAGGCATGTGTTATTGCCTCCTCAGTCTGCCCACGCCGGTAAAGCAGTAGGGGACTGAACTTGACAAGATTACTGTTCTCAAGGAGTGTCAGAGAGCAACTTCGCCCAGTTCAATCCATTTCCAGTTTCCTGTGCCATTTTGTGGTTTTTTTTCCCCCCACCCCTCCTGTAAGGTACGGTCTTTATGTGCATAAATCAATTAAAAGTTAAAGTTAAGAATATTTACATTGCTAAAATGTGTTAATAGCCTCTTGGCATATGCCCAAAGCAATAATTGAGCCACAAACAGCAAATATGTAGAAGGCTGGTCATGCCTTTGCTTCCCGTTTTTTTGCTCTATAGTCAAGATCAGTCTCCCATACATGGATCTTGGCAGAATGACACATTTTCTGCTTCTCTTCCCTCCCCCTGGCTTTTTCCTGTCCCTGTATTTCATTCTTCTATCTATCCCTTCACTTAATCCTTTGAGTACTACTGTAATAATTTCCTTGCCATATATTAGTTTGTTGTAATTCCAGCCTAGATGAAAAATGCTACTAATAGCATTTATGATTCAAGGACAGTGGCAGACAAATTGAGTGACTTTTTTGTATTGGCTTTTAATTTCCATAGTGATCCCTGAAACTGATTATGTATTACAATGACCACACTAATAATTGCTTCAGCTGGGAGAATAACTGGTGAGTGTAGCCAGCAGTAAAGTTTATGATGATGTGAGATGAGAAATATATCCTCTACTGCATCAATCAATGGATGATGTACATTGTTGCCTTTTAACATAACAGGGGATTCCAACAATATAAAGCTATTATTGACACACAAATAATACAAGCACATGTATGACATGTTTAGTAAGAGGCTAACAATTTATTGTAAAGTGAAATATCTTGTTTTTTCTTATTCGTCCCTCTTATATTATCTCTTATATTTGTGAGAGCTAAAATGTAAAATTATAGTTCTAATTTTAAAAAAGTCTTTTTAAATATATTTATATTGATAATTAGTTTTAAGAAGCTTGCTTATTGAATTTCTTACACCTCTTTTGTGTTTTCTCTTAATCCTTAGTTAATGGGTTTTGCATTATATTGTACCTTTAGGATGATATTTCTTAGAAAATATTTCACTGAGTCTGTAGTATTAGGAGCAAATTTAGGCTGTATTGATTCCTTAGTGAGACTGGCATATGAGAAGTTCTTTCTGCAGCACATCAAAATTTGTATTAGAGGCTAAGAAAGAATGATGCTTCCTGTTATTAATAAGACTAAGGATACATGTTAAGCGATGTATCAAAAATGGGTTCTCAAACTGGGGGTCAGGACCCCTCAGGGGGTTCTGAGGCTTTACAGGGGGGGTTGCCAGGAGCGGTGCCAGGGTTTCTAGCGCCCTAGGCAGAATTCGGGGGGTGGCATTTTGTGCGCTCCCCATGGGGCACACAGGAGCTTCCGGTTCCGCTCCCATCGCGCTGCCGAAGAAGGACCCTCTGCTGAAATGCCACAGGTGACAGCTGCAGTCATTGAGCTGCTCAATAGCCTGCCGCTGTTTTCCACGGCACGTCGGCAGAAGGTCCTTCTTCAGCGGTGTGACTGGAGCAGAACCAGGAGCTCCCACGCGCCCAGTGGGGAGCGCACAAAATGCCACCCCCCGAATCCTGGAGCCCTAGGTGACCGCCTAGGGTCACCTAATGGAAGCGCTGGCCCTGGGGGTCACGAACTGTCAGCCTCCACCCCAAACCCTGCTTAGTCTCCAGCATTTATAATGGTGTTAAATATATAAAAAAGTGTTTTTAATTTATAAGGGGGTTCGCACTCAGAGACTTGCTGTGTGAAAGGGGTCACCAGTACAAAAGTTTGAGAGCCACTGATCAAAAAGGTTATATAGACAAATTAAGTTTTTAAAAACTTTTGCTGTTTGTGTAACTGCCTGTGTGCTGATTTGAACATTTACTACCAGTGTGAATGATTCCGTAGTATTCAGATTCTATTATTTTAGGCAGGGCCGTCCTTAGGATTTATGGTGCCCTAGGTGAGATTATTAAACTGGTGCCCCCATGCCTGTCTTGCTCTTAGCAACACAAACATAAGCTTACAGTACTGGAAAACTTGCCACATGCATGTTATTAAAGCCAGTTTAACTTAATTAAGCACACTGTAATGCCGATGGACTAGCACTAAAGAAGTAGCACTATAGAAAAAATTCTGATTTGACAGAATGATGCAAATAATATTATTTTTTTTAATTTGTCAACATTTTATGGTAAATTTCTATGAAGAGGTATTGAAACAATGATTAGTTTTTAATTAAAAGCAATCTTTCTGGCTTTTTTGGCTGCAAAATCAGTAATAATGTCATCGTATGACAAAGACAAAGTGATGTCTTGTTCGACTGCAAGAATAGCAAGACCAGTCAAGTGTTCCTGACTCATTGTAGAGCGGAGATAGTTTTTAATGAGCTTTATTTTTGAAAAACTCCGTTCTCCTGAGGCTACTGTTACAGGAATTGTCAGTAGAATACAAGTGGCAATGTACACATTAGGATATATGTCAACAAGTTTGCTGGTATGAATAAACTGTACAATGTCCATCATCGATTTTGCATGTGGCAACAACTCAATTTTTCGTACAGTTCAAGTCCATTTAAATTAAAACGACCACTGTGCTTCAGGAGGCTCTTTAGGTCAGGGGTCCCCAATGCGGTGCCCGCAGGTGTCCCGGCGCCCGCAGGGGCCTCTCAGTGCATCCACGTACTGGCTGGAGGACGAGCATCTGCCGAAATGCCGCCGAAATTTGGCATCATTTCGGCAGATGCTTGTCCGCCACCATGTCCTTCATCTGGCGCCCGCCAGATGAAAAAGGTTGGGGACCACTGCTCCAGGCTCTTGCACTTTGTCATTAGTTGTTTTTGTTTTCCTGTTTCGTTGAATTTAGTCCCGTCAGCCCGCTGCCAGCTGAGTGAATGGAACCCCAGGCCGACAGTGGGTTGAGTGGCTCAGCCGGGGTCTCAGCCTCCGGCCTGCTCAGCCGCTGCCAGCCTGTGGTTCCTTGGAGGTCCCCAGGCCAGCAGTGGGTGCTGAGTGGGGCCGGCGGCCAGGACCCTGGGTGCCAATGGGGCAGCAGCTGGAACCCCAGAGCAGTGGCGGGCTGAACTGCTCAGCTCGCCGCTGCGTGCCATCAAAAATCAGCTCGCGTGCCACCTTTGGCACGTGTGCTGTAGGTTGCCAACCCCTGCTCTGTACATTAGTAAGGAGATGAGCATATTACAGTTGTTGGAGGGATCTATTTAGCAGTAACAGGGCTATAGGAAAGTCAGTCAACATTTTTGTTTCTCTGATGAAAACTGGCCCACTTCCTTCCCCAATCCAAACTTGTCACAAATAATTGTCAACAACTTAATTTTCTGTTTTTGGCTAAGATATTGATTTTAAAAAAAAAAATATTGAAATTGAATTCAGGATTGTTAGCAAGCATTTTTGGCAAACAAAGTTGTTAAATGACACTTTAAATGGCAACATAGTACTGCTTTCATGCTTGGCTCACCCCCTAACCTGCTGGTCCAACAGCTGCAGTAGAGGAGAAGATAGGTGGAAAACTGCAGGACCCCAAAATCCACCTCTTGGAGTGCAGAGTGGCAACAGCAGCAGCAAACCCTCAGGTCCGATCACACGCCAATGGGCACCACTGCCAGCCCAGCGGACTATGGTGAAGTTAGCACAGCATCTGATCTCAAGGACGGGGCACCCACGGAGCCACAGCAGCTCATCCTGTCCTGTGCAGCTCCCCCCGGATGAGATGGATCACTGCCAGCCCAGGGGAGAGATGCGCTCCCCAGCTAGGGTGATCAGATCCAGATGTCCTGATTTTATAGGGCCAGTCCTGATATTTGGGGCTTGTCTTATATACGCACCAATTACCCCTATCTAGGGTGACCAGACAGCAAGTGTGAAAAATCAGGACGGGGGTGGGGGGGAATAGGAGCCTATATAAGAAAAAGACCCCAAAACTGGGACTGGCCCTATAAAAGTGGGACATCTGCTCACCCTACCCCAGCCCCCTGTCCTGATTTTTTGCACATGCTATCTGGCTATCCCCAACCCAGTCCTGTGTGACCGTTCCAATCCTGTCTGCCTGCCGAGGAAGTGAGTTACTTTCACTTTCATTCCTCAGCAGGCAGCCAGCCAGCCTCCCCTCCCCCCTAGCACCTCACCAACCCAGCCCTGATGGAGGGGAGGGGGAAGAGAGGGGTGCTCCATGGCAGGGGAGGGAGAAATGGAGGTGTACTCTGTGGGGCAGAGAGGAGAAGAATGGACGTTATGGGGGACAACAAAGGATACTGCCAGAGCCGCAGAGCCTGCCTCACCTCACACTGGGGGAAAGAGTCACACTCACAGGTGATTTCCTTCCCCCACCCCTTCCCAGAGGCACCAGCAGCCAATCCCCTCCCTCAGACTGTGCTGCATTCGGCTCTCTCTAGGACCCATCAGCCCTGCTCTTACATGCTCCACTGCTTCCCGTCTGTTCAGGCTCTCACATAGTGGTGCCCCCAGACCTAGTGGTGCCCTAGGCGGCTGCCTATTCTGCCTATGGCTAAGGATGCCCTGATTTTAGGGCTTGAGAATATGAACCAGAATCTAGTTGCATTCCTGCCACATTATGTCACTTAGAGCAGCTTTTTTACACTGCTAACTTGAGTCAGGACTCAGGGTGGCATAGATCCTCCCTTAGAATCTGGGAGCTGTAACCTGTTCGTTACAGTTCACCTCTCTCCTTCCCTCATTGTTATGAGTAGGTATCAATTGATCTCAAGTCAATGGAAGCTGCTAGATGACCAGCACTTCTGAAAATTAGCCACTTCATTCATGTGCCTATATATACATATAGAAGTCTAACACTAGGTACCCTTTCTGAAAATCTTGGCTCCTTTATTTGTTTCTATGTTTTGGGCTAATTGCTTTTAAAAATTCAAAAAAGTCTTCCTGATTTCAATTTGTTGATTTCTTGCCATAGTTCCTTTTTATTTATTTTTTTTAATTTTTTTGCCTAAATTGGGCTGGATCTGCATTTTTGAACAATACCTGTTTGGCTAGAAAAACCTCTTGAACCTTGTCATTTAACCATACTAGTTTTTTCTCACTTGCCTTTCTGCTGCTTTTATTTTTTTAAGGTATATTATGGTTTACATAAGTAGCTTCCATGCTGAATCTAAGGATTTTAATTACGTAATTTTTTTACTTTATGGTCTTCTTGAGTTGCTCCTCTTTTCAAAGTTTAATGTCAGTGTTAGATTGCAGCATGGTGCCTTTTGTTGAGAATATTAAACTTAATTATATTGTGATTGTGATCACTGTTGTTTACTGTCTGAATCATAGTTATTCATTGTTCCAAATCCCAAATATTACATAGGATTAAGTCAAAAGTAGCCTCTAGCTTTGTATGCTGTGCCAAGGAGCAATCTTTTTGAGGTTACATACAGCATGGGTGGAGGAGTTTTGCTGGCTTCTAACTGGAGGTAGTGGCAGTGGCTAAAGCATCCACTGATAGGAACATAATGGCCAAATTATATTTGATAGCCAGCACTGAAAGACTGAGCCACAGGAATATGGATTGGCCAGTGATGTAAAATCATCAGCAAACAGGTTGCGGTAAGAAGGCTGCTGGCCATGTGGGGAAATTTTTTATAAATTGGGTTTTGGGGGCTTAATTTAGAAATTTGGATTCTGTGTGAAAATAGAAACTGGAGGTCTGATTCTCCACTGCTTTACTCTCATCATCTGTAGCTTTGCCCGCAAACGAGTACCAAGTGGATGTAAAACAATATCAAATCAAAATAGTATCATTTTACATCTAAAATGCACTCATTTTGCACAGGGTGTAAGTGACAGCACAAGGTGCAAATCAGGCCCCAAGCCTGCCCTAATAACAGAGGATCCAGTCATTCCCTTCATGTACTTAAGTCTGTACCTGGTGCTACTTTTGTGCCACTAAATCTCCTTCCCCTGATGGAAAAACAAGTTGGAAAGTCTGTGAGGTTGCCCTCGGATTGCTTCTGACCCCATAGTTGTCTCCCAAAAAGTATTTCCAGATAGGGTTAATATGGCTTAGCGTTCCTAATTAGAACTTCAGCAAGGCAGCATCATTTAGTATAGTGTCAAGTAGGTGGCAGTATAGTGTATAAAACAAACACTAAAAGCTTTGGTATTGTTGTATGGGCAAAAAACAAGTAGATGTAATTTGATCAGGTTTCTGTTAAAAGATGTCAGATGTTTCTAGCTCTATAAAATGAGGATAGAAGTTAGGGGAGGATTAAATCATCTCACATCAATATGTTATGGGTCCCATATACAATTTTAAAATTTTGATAAAACTAAGATATTTTTATATTTCTATTTTTTGTTCTGAAATGGGTTAAATAGAATTGTGATAAATTTAATGAAATTGTTTTATGTATGCTTCCCAAGTTGTAATTGTGTTCCTACCACATTCGTGATCTTTACATACACTAGATTATATTACAGGAAAATTAGTGTTTCTGAAGTTATTTTGAGGGTATTGTAAATACATTTTGGTGTTCAGTAGATCTATGAAATTTGCTTATGTGATAGAAAAAAATAGGAGAATTTAAATTAATCATCTGGATTTCTAGGTTAATTAGCATTCAAAAGATTTCACAAGAAGTTGAACTATTAAAGAGAACTTCTTGCAGGGGAAGAGAGGTAGTCTCTCAGGTAGGCAGTTGAAAACCATTATATGTTCTTCTACTGGAGCATGAGGATGTGTATGGTGCAGGTGTGGACCTGCAGGCTCTGCTGACAAAAATCTCTAATCAAAAGCACATAGGAGTGCATGCATCCTTATGTGGAGTACCCATAGAGAAAAAACATCTGAAGAACTCCAGTTCCTGTACATATATGTAACCTCTCTTTACTCCCAATTATTCTCCAGGATCTCCAAGAGAGAAAAGCACAATGTCACCTCTATGTAGCCTAGTTTCTTCCTGCTCAAGACTATAAGCAAATCAGCAACACTTCATGCTCAGTAGTATCAAAGATAGCTGATAGATCTAATATTAGCATGTGCACTTGTGATGTATCAGTGCCATAGCCAGATCAACAAAAATATCTGAAATCTCCTTGACTAACAATTGAGAATTGTCTTGCCATTACCTTCTCACTAATAGAATCAGGACTGTAATTGACCAGATTGTCAGCATCAAGAGATGGTTTCTTGACCATCATAGCACACACTTCCTTAAAAGCATTTGTCACTTTGCCCTCCTAAAAGGAGATTTTGACAATCCCCACCAGCAAAGGAAGTAGCACTTTTCCTTGCCCTTTACAACCAGGAAGACCTTGGTTGAAAGCACAGGTTGTTGGATGAAGATTGCTTAATTATCTGTGAGAGATGAAGCAATATGCAAGGCAGCTGGAGTGCAGAAATCCTGAACTGAAGATAATAAACTGCAACAACGATTTCTTAAGTTTTCATAGTGTGGCTCTACAGGACATAAAGAAGTTGTTCCTTGCCTCCACCATAGCAACTGCAAAACCTGAAACAGTAGATTTATTCAATATACCAGGTATCCTTTTCAATCTGTTTTATCCCAGGAGCAGAGCTGAGTACCTTCTCTTATGTCTTGTTTTGCAAAGAAAATTGATCAGATTCAGATTGAGCTGTCCATGTCTAGGGTAACTGAGCAGGATCTTGAGGGGATGCTGGCTAGGTCATCTGTGCTCAAGTTTATGCTCTTGGTGCTCACTTAAATTCTGGATGTACCGAAAGATCTCATCTAGCGACCCCCATCCTTGGCCTAGGGAAAGGAAGGGGCAGAGTGAAGGATGGAGGTAGAGTGTGTTAGAGCTGAGCTCTGCTATGCCTGATTCTGTACTGGTGCAGAAAAATGTAAGGTAGGGGACATTTAGTATTTGTTAATTTCTTCTCTTAACGTTATTTTACAGTAGTCTGGATCTGTCTCCTGTAGTTTTATACATTACACAGCATTCTCATAATTTTAAAACATAAATTAAAATCAGTCATACATGTATCGCTGTCCCTTTGAATAATTCCAAATAGTTAAATTCTTATTACAGTTATTGTATTAGGGCATTTTACAAGATCACTGCTCTCAAAGTTTTCATCTGAGGATATTATGGTTGCCAGCTTCATATAAGTGGGAGAGTGACATAATCAAAAGGTCTCTATCATCTGGCAGGGAGAAGTGTAACCCCGACATCTGCACTTGTATAGAAGAATCTGAAGAAAGAAAATTGACAATTTTTAAATTTCTCTTTTAGCCTTAGTTGCAACTTACTAGTTAAGACTGGGTTCACTTTTTCACTTGTAGCAGAGATTCAACCTTTTGTTTTGTGTGAAGAAGACAGTATATCTTCCCCATATTTACAGTATGCAATCTGTCAGTAAACACTGAGTTTTCTGAGATTTTCTAGTAAATGCATTACTTAGTTTGAGTTAAAATTCATTTTAAATAGGCCTTTTATGAAAGTTTACTTTGAGTCTCATGATTCACTGGTCCCCTTCAGTAAATTCAGGGCATATCTACACTACAGATTTAAGTTGGCATCTAGCCACCGCAGTAATAAAGTCAGTAGTGCATGTCCACGCCACACTCCTTGTGTCAGTGGCGTGTGTCCTCACTAGCAGCACTTACATCGATGCAGAGAGGAGTGTACTGTATGTAGCTATGCCACAGTGCACCTTGCTGCAGGGGTTTTTGAGAAGGGCTTGTAATGCCTCATATGACCAACACATTCTCGCAGGGGGGACTGGGAACATTGCTTCAATGTCCCATGATGCAATTTTCTCCCTCTCTACTGCAGCATATAATATTTTGCACCTTTTTCGAAAGGCTGCCACGGCCATGAATACCCCATATCCCGAGAAGCATGGACCCTGCTCAGGTGTGAACTCTTGTTGTGAGCATTACAGACACCATGTGCTTTATCCTGCGGTATTTCCAGAGCCATGAGAGGAACCGCCATGCAGAACATTGCAGTCTCCTTCAAGCAGCCCTTCTGAAAGCCATAGAACAAAACAAATCCTGGTTGAGCTGGCATTTGCGCAAAGCTGAACATGGTGGAGTGCTGTTTCTGGTCCCAAGAAACAAGCACTGACTTGTAGAATTGCATCATTATGCAGTTGGATGGTGATGATTAATGGCTGCAGAACTTTCATATATGCAAAGCCACTTTCCAGGATCTGTGTGTGGAGCTCTCTCCTACCCTGCAGCTCAGGAACACTAAAATACTCTGACAGTCAAGAAGTGAGTGGCGATCGTTTTGTGGAAGCTTGCAATGCCAGACTGCTACTGGCCAGGGGGAATCAATTTGGAGTTGGTAAATTCATCATGGGGGATGTTCTGATCCAAGTATGCAGGGCCGTTAATCACATTACGTTTTGCTAAGAAGGGTTGTGACTCTAGGCAATGTGCAGGAGATACTGGATGGTTTTGCCACAGTGGGGTTCCCTAACTGTGGTGGAGCGATAGATGGCACGCATATCCCTATCTTGGCACCAGACCACCTTGCCAAAGAGTACATAAACAGGGATACTTTTCAATGGTGTTACAAGCACTGGTGAATCTGTTTTAACAAGCACTTGGGGCTATTTTACTGAGATCACCATGGGATGATCAGGGAAGGTGCATGTAATGTGCATCTTTAAGAACACAGGTCTGTTCAGAAAGCTGCAAGCAGGGACTGCCTTTCTGAAATGCAAAATAACCATTGGTGCCATTAAAATGCTAATAGTGATTGTGGGAGACCCAGCCAACCTCTTACTCTCATGGCTTATGAAGCCATACACAAGACACCTGGACAGCAGCAAGGATCGGTTCAACAATAGGCTCAGCAAGTGCAGAATGTCAGTGGAATGTGCCTTTGGCTGTTTAAAGGGTCACTGGCGCAGTTTGCTTACTAGGTTATAGCAATATCCCCATGGTTATAACTGCCTGCTGTGTGCTTTGTGATATCTGTGAGGCAAAGGGAGAGAAGTTTTCACAAGAGAGGGGCATGGAGGTGGATAGGCCATCTGCTAATTTTGAACAGACAGATGATAGGGCTATAAGAAGAGCTCAGCGTGGAGTACTGCGTCTCAGGGAGGCTTTAAAAACCTGTTTCAGTAATGACCCACAGTAATGTGTGCTGCTTCTCTGTATTGTGCCTTTCCACAGTGTGAACCTTGCTGTGACTGCTGGGTTTTTGTCTCCAGCACTTCCCCTCTGTTGCCTCAGTTTCCCGGTCCCTCCCCTTCCACCCATTTTAAATTAATAAAGATGATTTCATTCTCAAGACATGGGCTTTTATTGCATAAACATACTGAAACTTAAAGATCACAAAAAGCATTTAACCTTGGAAACCTGATGGAATAAAACTGGGAGGGAAAAACACATTCATCTTGTCTCTAAAAACACAGTGGCCTTGTCTGTCACATATCATTGTGTGGCTTTTATTCTTAGGCCTGTCCCCCGGGGTTGAGTGGAAGGGATATTGCATTTCCCCACCTTGCCTCCTGGAATGAGAGGGAGAAGGGGAATACAGTGATATTGGAATGTTGTGCTGCAGAAGGAGTATAGCCTCAGGGTGTTTCTCCTGAAGATCAACCAGATGCCTCAATATGTCTGTTTGTTCCTTTAGAATCCCCAGCATCTGCGTCATGCCACGCTCATTCTCCTGGGCTGCTCTCCTGGTTGCAATGTCCATGTCCAGTTTTTCAGAGAGAAATGCTCCATGCTGTCTGTACAACATCTGCTGTCCCAGAGGTGTTCATAATTTTGTGAAACGTCATCACACATTCTCTTTCCCCTTTGTCTCATCTGGGAGAGCCTCTCCACTAGTATAGAAGAAGAGATGAAGACTACACTTTCACTGTAAGCCATGGACAGCACAAAGCAACCATTTTCAGTGCAAACCTAGGGTCTAGTGCAGAATTGCTGTATAAAAATAACTCCCCTTATTTCACGGACATTTAAGTCAGAACATTTTGATTTAAACAAGGTATTTATTGAACCAGTTTGCTGTCCCAGCCATGGTGAGTATGGCCCTGATGCATGAGTGCTGGACCATCACGTGTGTGTGTGTGTGCGTGCGAGCATGTGCCAGTGGTGAGTGGGTACCACAACATTTCTCTTCCCGCCTTCCCCCCATTTTCCCTGGTGCTGCTGTTGCTAGCCGTCACCAGAGGCTTGAAGTTACTAAGGTCAATGCTGGCCCCTGCCACCCACACTACAGCTGTGTTTTGGAAACCTTGGGTGAAGGGGTGTGAAATCATGAAGGGGGAGAGCACTTGCACTAATGTTTGCACATGTAGTATTGTTTGCGGTCCAAGTAGTTGAAATGAAAACTACTGCTGCCTCCCCTAGGTGACCCTAGCTGATATCACTCTCCTGAGGGTAACCAAGGTGGCAGGGAACAGATGCCACAAGCATCTGGGTGCAGACTGGGTCCTTATGCTGCTATGTTGTGTACTACAATGAGGCCAGCCAAATTAATACTGGAATGGCGTGGGAAAGTGTCCTACCGCAGTGGAAGAAATAAGGCAGCCCTCTCCAGAAACCTTCTGCAACAGATTGCAGAGTACCTCCACAAAAGTTTCCTAGAGATCTCTATGGAATTTCCCAGACTATCCTGGACTATACAGTCTTTTTCATGGGGCACCCTCTGCCTTGCTGGTATGGCTACTGGGAAGCAAATAGCCACTCTACCTCTCCTTGTCTAATTAAAAATAGAATACAGAACATATGATGGGGTGTACCAACCCCGCACTGAGCCACAGGGAGCAGACCAATCATTGTGGGCTCAGGAGACCATGCCCTCTTTCCCCTGCTGAGCATTCTCCAGGTAGAGAAGCCAGATAAAAGAAGGCAGTCCAGCTCATTCGGGGCAGGCGATAGAGGAGGAAGGATGTACACTGCTGGTTCCTGCAGAAGTACCCGTGATGCTCCTGGCAGTAAAGCCTGAAGTCCTGGACTACACTCTAGGCGACTCACTGACTGCAGAGACCATGGGGGAAGCCAAGCCGGCACCCACTGAGGAGGCTGCTGCCTACTGTATGTCCTAGCCCAGAGGGAAGTAAAACCTATAAACTCTTTGCTTACCTTGACCATCCAGAGGCTGCAGCCTGCTTGCTGTTTCACCCTGCCTAGTGGGCAGGGCCAGTGCAAGGATGTTTCGCACCCTAGGTGAAACTTCCACCTTGCCCCCCTCTGCCCTGAGATGCCCCCCCCGCGGCAGCTCTCCCCCTCCACCCTGAGGTGCCCCCTTGTGGCAGCTCCCCACCCTCCGCCCTGAGGCACCCTTCCCACCCCAGCTCACCCCTGCTCCGCGCACGAGCACCCCAAGCATGCCATCGCTGCTTCACTTCTCCTGCCTCCCAGGCTTGCGATGCCTAAGCTGATTGGTGCCGCAAGCCTGGGAGGTGGGAGAAGTGAAGCAGCTCACCCCTGCCCCGCCTCCTCCCCGAGCATGCCGTCGCCTCTTCACTTCTCCTGCCCCCCAGGCTTGCGACATCTAAGCTGATTGGCGCCGCAAGCCTGGGAGGTGGGAGAAGTGAAGCAGCTCACCCCTGCCCTGCCTCCTCCCTGAGCACGCTGTCGCCTCTTCACTTCTCCTGCCTCCCAGGCTTGTGGCGCCAATCAGCTTAGGCGCCACAAGCCTGGGAGGCGGGAGAAGTAAAGCAGCCAGGCGTGCTCGGGGAAGAGGTGGGCCACGGGTGAGCTGGAACGAGGAGTTCCCCTGAGTGCCACCCCCTCTTACTTGCTGCAGGCAGCCCTCCCCGCGCCCTCCTGCCCCAGCTCCCTCCGCTTAAATGCCGACGGTGACTGGGGCGGCCGAAGATCCGGCTGCCGCAGAGGCTGCCGAAGAAAATGGCGCCCCCCAAATCCCAGCGCCCTAGGTGACCGCCTAGGTCACCTAAATGGTTGCACCGACCCTGCCAGTGGGCTAATTCCCCAAGTGCCCCCATTGGTAATGGACTCAATATTTTCCACAGTTGTAACTGTAACACAAGAATAGGGTAGCCATGTTCCTATGGGCAACCCTGGGGTTGGAAGCTATTTGTTTGGAACAGGTACATCTGGGAAAACTTTCCCCCTTAACATCTTTACTTCTTTATTTCATTTAGAGCAGGATTGGTTGCTAAACCTGCATGCACTTCACTGGAATATAACTTTTACAAGCATTTTTCATTAAAAGATCCAGTTTCCTTAAGGCTAGTGCCTTACATGGTTTTTCTCAGTGAGCACATACTCACCTGCAACCAAATAAGTGTGCATAATTATATATGAAGACCTACTACACATTTAATAATTGATTTAGCTTGCACAGAAGTGTCATAAAAAGCCATACAGGGCATAACCAAAGGTATCTTGTTTCTTGTATAAAAATGTTACTGTAATATTTAAAAAAAGCAGAAGTTTTTCAGACAAATTTGTGAGGTTTAAAAAAAGAAAATTTGTACTTTTATTTCTTTTAAAAGATACTTCGATCAATTGTAGTGTTCAGAAGTTTTATCTAATATCAAAACCTACCAGTTGTTGTTGTGGTGAGATGATAGTGTGAAATTAATGCTGTTATACTATAACAATAAGGACGTGACTCATGTATTTTATGTACACATGCATTCAAGTGTAGTGACAAATGGCTTCATGCTGTGTGATTAAATGCATATTAGCGTTTGCCCTAGGCATTTGATTATTACCATCTTTACTTCATTACATTACCACACTGTATGGCCATATAATTTATAAGATAATACAGACATCACTTTGTTGCTGATAGGAATTATTCTGTTTTATGGATGGTGTCCTTTAATTTTGCCTTTCATGGATTATAAAATTGGTTAATATCTGCTGAAGTGAATCACTGGAGAAGCAAATAAAGATGTTGGCCTCCGGTCACAGTGTCATTTGTGATACTGGCAAAATCTTACAGGCTCATTTATCCCTGTACATGATTGATAACACTATGGGTTAAATGGAGAAAGCTTTGCTTCCATTAAAGGATCATCATGAATGAAGACCTCCCACTTAAAAGTCAGGCATGATGAGAAGACAAGAGACTATCTACAGGTCAAATTAAATAACTTAAATAATTTAAGTGGAATGACAGTGTAATTTGTCCATTCTGTGTTATTACCCTGACCCCATCAGGCTCATAGGCTAACTTGCTTTCTAGTGTAGGGTATTTAAGATGTAATTATTAATAAATGTTCAGATATAAAAACCTTTATGGCACTTAAAAGTGTGTTTTAATAAACAGATTTAATAATGTGTTTTTAAAAAACGTCATTTTATCATGTTATATTTGTTAAACATAAAAACATATTAGAAAAGCAAGTGCAGTGAATGCTTCAAAGTGTGGGGATTTTAATCATTTTTTATCATTTTTATTTTTTTCATATTTAGAATGTCGTTGTCTTAAAGATGCACATTATAAACTTTTTAAATGTTTTTTTACACCAACTCTGACAAACATGTTTGTTGCCAGGAACAGAAGGAGCATGCATTTCTTCAGAGACATTTTTTGTTGTACAAGAAACAATTTCTGTATTATCATACTAACCAACACTCAGAATTGTTTATCTTGTGGTTTTTATGGCTTCTAAACAGTTGTATTAATTTGAGATGTTTATAGTAGACATTTAATCTGTCATTCCAGTATACATCTGATGTTTTTAAATCTTTTTAAAAACATGTTTTAATAATTTAATATAATATGAAATTATTAATTTAAACGTCATCAGGTGTTTTCTGTCAGTATATTTGCATGCTTTTCTTTTTGCTGCACATCATCTATTCAAACAAATTATAGAGCAAATGGTCAAGTTCTCTTATTCCTCTGACTGGTGGGGAGAATCACACAAGTATCACACTCAGCCTGGAGAGGAAGTAGGGTATAGCATGCATCATACTTTGCAGTTTCCAGTGGTTTGTTATGGAGCATTTTGTGGCAGTCTCAAAGGAGGCTTGCCTGACCTCCCAGTTGCAAAATGAGTGCAGATTATACATAAGAAATTGGTACTTCACAATGGAGGGATGAGTGAAATCTCTGAGCTTCCACTCAGAAAAGCTTTTATCTTGACTCAGTGACTTCAGGATGTGAAGCTTTGCTTGTCAAGTGCCCTTGCTGGGATCAGTGGGATCAATTGGCAAGTGTATGCCTCAGGTCCATTTTCTTCTGTCCCTTAAAAATGGTAAAGTTGATTTAAAAAAAAATCACTGACAAAATAATTCCCAAAATTGCTTTTTTGGTGAACAAGGAATTGGACACTATCCTATATAGACTAACACATATAACTTTGCCCATTGACTTCAGTGAGACTACTTGCATGATTACTTACATGCATCAGCCTTTGCAAGATTGGGCCCTAAATTAATCCATCACTTTCTTTGTGTACAGAATTTTTCCACAAGAATTAATTTTTCTCTAAACATACCACACACAAGATTCTCCTATTTGGATTAGCATCCTTGTGTCTGAAGCTGGTGGAATTCCAAAGCTCTAAAGGCTAGGTCTACAAAGGGTCTTAGATGTTGCAACACTCAGCATTTCAGTGCCTAGGCATTCCTGCTGCCTAGTGGAATCCTTATGCCTGAGATAGGCACCCAGGTTTCCTGTATAGTGCGTGGGAGGATAGTTAAGGGCCTAAGATAGGTGCCCTCAGAGGGGAGCAGGTTGTTTGGAGAAGCAAAGGAGCAAAATGCAGAGAAAAGCAGTGGGGCTTAGATTCATAAAGATACTTAGGTGGCTAACTTGCATTGATTTGGGCTTCTATGCTCCTGTCTCTCCTAGGGACTCTGAGCCATGAATTCTCTCCCTCACCTCTTTTTTGGGGAAAACCAGAGAGAGACACCCCTGCCCCTCCATTATGCCCAATAGTTAAGGCACTTTGTTGCGAGGTTGGAGACCTGGGTTCCAGTCCCTTTTCAAAATCATGCAGAGCAGAGATTGAAATCTGGGTCTCCCACCTCCCAGGAGAATGCCCTAACCAGCAGGCTGTTGAATATTCTGGAGGTGTCTCTCATTCTCTTTTGGTGGAGTTGTTCCACTTTGTATAAATGTAAATCTTCATTGGAATTGGAAATGTCTGAAACACTAGGTTGTAGAGTCAGTCTGTCCATCTGATCCAATCAGGGCTGGCTCTAGCCATTTTGCCGCCCCAAGCACGGCGGCATGCCGCAGGGGGCGCTCTGCCACTTGCCGGTCCTGCGGCTCCAGTGGATCTCCCGTAGACGTGGCTGCGGAGGGTCCGCTGGTCCCCCAGCTCCGGTGGACCTCCCGCAGGCATGCCTGTGGATGCTCCACCGGAGCCGCGGGACCAGCAGATCCTCCACAGGGATGCCTGTGGGAGGTCCACCGGAGCCATCTGCCGCCCTCCCGGCAACCGGCAGAGCGCCCTCCGCAGCATGCCGCCCCAAGCACGCGCTTGACGTGCTGGGGCCTGGAGCTGGCCCTGGGTCCAATGCATATTTAATTATTTATACAAAGTGGAACAGCTTCAACAGGAGAGATCGAGAGAGACCCACCCTAGACTATCCAATAGACCTGAACCCAGGTCTTCACCTCCCAAGAGGTTAGGACATTCTTCTAGGAGATGGGGAAACCTGGGTTCAAGTCCCTGTATCAAATCAGGCAAAGTAGGAGTTTGAATCTGGGACACACACACGTAAAATTCCTTTCTTTGGAGGTCTGGTCTAGTAGGCATGCTTTGAGAATGCCAACTGGATCAAGCCCTACTCAGGCTATGGGTGAAATGCCTAGTTTAAAAATCCTGCAGGGACTAAAATGTGAGCTTGGGCTCCAACTTCCAAGGAATTTGTTAAGCTGGGGGTGGTGCCAGGATTTAAGTGGCTTTGCACATGTTCATAGGGAATATTTAGGCATTAACTGGATTAGGTGGCAGCTAAGCAGTGGTTTTGGAAAAGTCAGTAGACATTAGGTGCCTACAGAGGTAGTTAAGCATGTAAGTACTTTTGTGGATCTAGCACAAAGAGTTATCCCTATGTGACTGGTATTGGCACTAGAACATGTACCAGGTCTCCTCATTTTACTTTATAATTACAAAATCTTGTCTTAAATCAGAGCATAGCATGATTAAAGATAGAAAATTGAGTCCATCTACTATAACATGAGAGTAGGGTCTTTATTAGTTATGTAGCTGTTGATGACCTTCCTAACACTAAAATAGTCTAGTTGTATTCCTTGTACTGCTTTATATATTTGTGGTGTATCTCTGAAATCTGGGGCCATTTCAAGTAATGAAGGAAAGAAATTATGTGCATCTGTTATTGGGAGGGCTGATTGAGCAGTTTTGGATTCGCTAGGAGTTTTGGGTAAATAAGGATTTGTTTGTCCTGAATTCTAGTGCTAGTTTTTTTTAATTAAAAATAATTAAGCCTGTATTCTGTGTGCAAAAATGAATATGTAACTGTGTAAATGAAAGTACAGAGTTTGGTTAATTGCACAATATTTGTTTGCACATGCAAGCAACCACTTGATGGTGGTGCTTAGCGTGGATACATTTTTTTACACACAGATTCTGCAGGCAGATTTCAGCTTCTACTCTTGAAAATTTGGTCCTTTAATTCTACATATATTTTGTTAATAGTGTGGAAATGTAAGTACTTTTTAAAATTATTGATAATTTATTATTAAGCGCTAACAGTATTCTTGCTGCTGTATAAGACAGAAGACAATACTGGGCCTGATTCTCCTCTGCCCTCACCCCTTGTGTAACTTCAGTGAGTTCATTAGGGCATGGCTACACCTGCAGATGTAGAGCGCTGTGAGTTAAACCAGCCTTCGGAGAGCGTAGTAGGGAAAGTGCTGCAGTCTGTTGCATTTGCAGCACTTGCAGCAACGTTGGGAGTGGTGCATTATGGGCAGCTATCCCAGCATGCAAGTGACTGCAACGTGCTTTTCAAATGTGGGATGTGGGGTGGAATGTGACAGGAAGTGTGTTGTGTACATGTGCAGGGAGAGAGAGTGGGGTTATGGGAGGCTGAGAGCATGTCAGCATGCTGTCTTGTAAGTTCAGACAGCAGCAGACCCCATCCCCCCACCTCTCTCTCTCACACACAGCATTCCACACTAATGGCTTGCATGTCGGCTGTCAGAAACAGAGCTTTGAAATGACATTTCCGCATTCCTACTAGAGTTCAAAACAATGACAAGAGTGGCTTAAAGAGATTATAGGACATTTCTGGAGGCCGATCAGAGTGCAGTAATGCAACACCTCGTTCACACTGACGCCCGTGGGTTGTAGCCAAGGCGCACAAAAATGTTATTCCTCTCGCCAAGGTGGAGTACCAGCAGCGCTGTAGCTGTGGAGGCAGAGTGCTCTACGTGCCTTGCCAGTGTGGTTGGGGAGTGAGCTAGGGCGCCCAGGGCTCCTTTATTGTGCTGTAACTTGCAAGTACAGCCAAGCCCTTAGAATTACTCCTGGTTTGCAGTGGTGTGATTGAGAAAAGAATCACACCTACAATCCCTTCCCCAAGCAGCTCAGGGTGTGTTTATATTATGGTTTTAGCCATCAGTTAACAAGGCCTTAGGCACTGTTTCTGGCTCATGTTTTGGCTTCATGACACAAATTGGGAATTCCCCTAGGAGGATCCCAGGTTGTTGTACTCTTTCTCCCCCTTTATCTCCCCCATGACCTTTGGAGCACCAGCATAGGGAGGTGCAAAGTGTGGTCCTGGGATTAACTGGTATACTAAGGAGGAGGTGTTGCTAGAGCACTCTGCATTCTGGCTATTTTGGGCTGCTAATATAAAAAATATCTTTCAAAAAGAAGGACATTTTTGAAGCGCATCCACTATATCTGCAATTGCTCCTGTTCCATAAATAAGGCAAAATGCTGGGTAATCTGAGGAAAATACTATAATTTACCGTTATCATCTCCACCCCAAACAGGCGGCCCCAATAGTGCCAGTAATATGAATCTGTATTGGTTTGTGAGACCAACACTACAAATGATTCCTTGTGTGTAAGAGAGGGGAATAGTTGAGTAAATGAAATCCACTGCCAAATCAGCATAAGGAGCAGTGCTACGTCAGCCCCTGCAGCGACTGTGTTGCCAAGTCTTGCAATTTTATAGTGAGAATTTTATATCATATTTAGTGTTTTACTTAAAGTCCTAGTTCCTGTAGTCAAATGACCATTAGAAAAAGTCAGCTTTCATTTTAAAAAAGTAAGTTTATTTCCATCATGGTTGTGGGGAAAAAAGCTCCAAAGTACATTTTTCTTAGGAAAAATAGAAAAAAATATACAATTTTTAAGCAATGTTAAGATGATGATGATGATTATTTTTTAGGCTTGAGTCATGATTTTTGAAGTCTTGGGGTTGGCAACTAAATTCTTTTTCATAGGTTGAAATAGCAGTTGCAGCCTACCCATGTCAGTGCTGTAGGCTATTTGAGCTACCTGATGTGCGTAAACCTGGATCCTATGTCCCTTCCCTATTTCACACCCTATGTATGTATGTATTTATTATTGAGACTCGAAGCAAAAGATAAGAGAAAAAATTATAGGATATGGTGAGATAGTGATAAAAATGTCTTTTGTCCTCTACCATCATTGTACATCCTTTTATTAATACCATATGTATTTTTAAGTAATGTGTAATCATTAATGGTTTTATATTTTCTGGAAAAAAGTATTCAGTATATCTCTAACTTTAGAAATAAATATAAAAGAAACTAGAAGCTAGCAAGATCTCAAGTTATATCATGTACCTGCTACAAGAATAAATAAGAAATAAAAATTAAATATATTAACTCTAAGCAATAAGCAAGGGATTTCATTTTTTGTCAAATTTAAATATTATTGCCTAATTTCACAGTTTACAAATGGCTGTTAAAATAGCTAAATTATTATGTCATTTTCAACACTTGCAAGTTTTCAGAAAGTGAAAATCTTTAAAGGCTAAATCTTAAAAGATGATATGAATTTGTATATTGCAGATACAGAATTTAAATATGGATAGAGACTTTAAGACGACGACACCTGCTTATACTTTTCAAAGTTCTTCAGACACACTGCTTTCTATTCATCTGTTAGATTTTAAAACAAGTTTACTAGAGGCAGTAGAAGAACTGCGTGTAAGAAGGGTATGTGTGCTAGAATTATTTTAAACTCCCAATTCTTTGTGTTATTTCCAACTGTTCATTATTAATTGTAAGAATTCCTACTCATCTATAGAAACAGATAGCCCACTTTCATACAAAAGAACACTTATCCGCCAGGATTTTGGATCATAAATATAATGGAAGTTTGTAGTGTATGTATTTGGGGCATATATTAAACTTGGACAACTTAGTTCTTATGGGTACGTTGGGACAATGAATACAACTGTCACATGTTTATCAATTGAAAAATACAATTGTTTACCAAATTAAAAAGGCAGAAATTGCTTATTGTCAACTTTTATTTTCTATTGTGTTTATTTTATTACTGGTATATCCTTCTGTATCAAAAATCGTTTCAAGAGTGACTCATGATGTGGAAAGGTGGCAGACATGTAGACATACAGCCATAACTGAGTCTATCTCAGTCTTTTTTTAACAGATTGGTTTACCATTTACCAGGAGGGGTCTAGCTTTGACCTGCTTTTCAGTCAGTATACCAGTGCTTTCGCTAAATTAAAAAAGAAAGCAAATAGACGGTTAGTATCTTTGACATACACAAATAAATTTTTTTCAACCATCTTGTTGGTTATAAACATAGTCAATCAAGGACAAAGTCAAACTATTACTTTAGAGACATCATGAGCACTGCCATGCTAAGATATGAGTATTTCTTGATTTAAAATAAAGAAGTAAATGGAGATTCATCTTTAAGTATTGCAATTATGTCTTTATAATTATAGGCTAATAGTAACACCTATTTTATTTTTCAGTTATATTCCAAAAGATTCTAGTGTACATTTGCTAATGCTTTTCTTTTTAGATTTTCTTTCTGCCTTTCACAGAAGAAATATACTTTAGTTATTTAATACCCTTGATCTGTTTGACAAAAGTGTATTATAAACATTATACAAAAATGTTTGCATTGATAAATGTTTACCTTTGTTTTGATCTATTTGAAAAGTTAAATGGCACAACGCTTTTAAAATAATACTACATCTGTCATGGCTGCTGCACAGTATCTAAATCAAAAGCCTCCAGGCCCTTGGTGCAATTGCAGTTGTTATAAATTCACCACACTCTAATCACTACGAACTGTGGGTTTAGTCTAGGACAGGAGTTTAGCCCAGTACAGCCATGTTTGCAGTAATGAAGAGACCCTGGAGAATTTTTACTTAGATCAGAATAGCAAACCATCACTTTTGCCCATAGGGATAGTATATTTTGGTCTCATGGTAGCCTGCTGCCTGTTACACTATCAGAGTTTTAACCTCTTTATTTGATTTGTAAAAGCAGCAAAGAGTCCTGTGGCACCTTATAGACTAACAGACGTTTTGGAGCATGAGCTTTCGTGGGTGAATACCCACTTCGTCAGATGCACGTTGACATGCATCTGACGAAGTGGGTATTCACCCACGAAAGCTCATGCTCCAAAACGTCTGTTAGTCTATAAGGTGCCACAGGACTCTTTGCTGCTTTTACAGATCCAGACTAAGACGGCTACCCCTCTGTTATTTGATTTGGTTAGAGTCATATAACACTATGCAAAAGGTCTCTTGTAAGGTATCATTACAAAGTTTATAATCTACTGAGTGTGGTCATACTGTTTGTGTAAATGTGTCACTCTTGTATCTGAAACTAGAAATATGAAATATAACTCTGAGGGCTTATTGTAATTATGCAAAGTGTGGGCCATTAATGGTGGTTTGGAATCTTGATGGCTGCCATCAGCCAGGACAATTGACTGTGGATGGCTCTGTTTGCAGGCAGGCCTTCTTATGATTCAGACTGGGAGGAATGAAGGCTTGGAGTCTCACAGGAAATGTGACTATGTCACCTGGTACTGAAATCCATCTTAGGGTGCTTTTCTATTTTGGGGCGGGGCAGACCCAGAGAGACAAAAGATTCATGCCTTTTGCCAAAGCCATATAAGGGGATGGAACAGAACAAAGGGGACGGCAATCATTAGAAATCCCCTAGCTACCATCTGAGCTGGAACAAGGGCTGTACCAGGGGAAAGTATTGTGTCCAGACTAGGAAGGCGTCCAGTCTGTGATAGAAGCTTATTGAAACATCTCTGACAGTGAGATTTTATCTGTATTCAGTTTTCTTACCGTATTAGGTTTAAATTTACATGTTTTATTTTATTTTGCTTGATAATTCACTTTGTTCTGTCTGCTATTACTTGGAACCACTTAAATCCTACATTCTGTATTTAATAAAATCACTTTACTTATTAATTAACCCAGAGTATGTATTAATCCCTGGGGGGGGGGAAACAGCTGTACAGATCTCTCTATCAGTGTTATAGAGGGCAAACAATTTATGAGTTTACCCTGTATAAGCTTTATACAGGGTAAAACAGATTTATTTGGGGTTTAGACCCCATTGGGAGTTGGACATCTGAGTTTTCAAGACAGGAACACTTCTTAAGTTGCTTTCAGTTAAGTCTGCAGCTTTGGGGCATGTGGTTCAGACCCTTGGTCTGTGTTGGAGCCACCCCTGCCTCATGCTACTTCCTCTTATTATTACTCCAGGTTTCCTGGGTGCCAGCAGCAGGGGCGGCTCTAGGTATTTTGCTGCCCCAAGCACGGCAGGCAGGCTGCCTTCGCCAGCTTGCCTGCGGGAGGTTCGCAGTCCTGCGGATTCGGTGGCACGCCTGCGGGAGGTCCGCCGGAGCCGCGGGACCAGCGGACCCTCCGCGGGCATGCAGCCGAAGACAACCTGCCTGCCGCCCTCGTGGCGACAGGCAGAGTGCCCCCTGTGGCTTGCTGCCCCAGGCACGCGCTTGGCAGCAGAAGCATTGAGAAACTATCTCCCTGCTTTCATTTCCTGTGCCCATACTGTGGCAGTCCCTAGCTGCTGGAAAGACTAATTGTAGGGAAAATCTTGCTCAGCCCCTGGAACTCTGATATGGAGCATGCTTGGAGCTGACAAAATCTTAGTAGAGTTAGCTGCCAGCCTTTAACACATCTGTGTTGAGCATATGCAAATTGTGATTTTTGAAAGGTTTATAACTTGGCCAAATTTCATTTAATTTTTACATGAACAGCAAAAGCCACATCCGTGTCACCAGCATGTCATCCCCTGTGTCAAATTTCAAGCCCTTGCTCCAAAGCATGGAGGTGCAAACTGTATTTTTCCCTAAGTTGGTCTCAGAAATGGTGGAACTATTTAGCTGAAACTTAAAAAAAAAAAAAAAAAAAACAGACTGAGGCCAACATTGTGTAAAGTTTTAGTTTGAACAATTAAAGTTTGGCAAAGCTATAAACAAATGAAATCAGAGTCTTACAATGGAGAGTGTTAGGCAACCCTAACTATTGGCGATGCTACCAGCTTTGCCTATAATATTTTGTATTGTACATGTTTTGCTATCATTCCCTTTTCACATTGCTTTGGTGATTATTTACTGAATATAACCATGATTTCAGTCTCCACTTCTTCCTTCCACCTTTATGCTGCCATTTTAAAAAAATACTTTATTTCTTCTCTTAACTTACTTTCACCCTCATTAGTAAGTCAGAAAGGGTGGATTCCCCTTCCCATCATCCCTAACCTTTCCACTTGATTTATTGAACACTGCCTTAAATATATGGTTCCTGAATCTTAAGAACCATCATCATTTCTTTAGAATCAGTGATAGGGAGAGGCAACTGGATGTAGCTTTCTTGTTAGTAAGTGTTTAAGTTTATAGCTGATTTCTGTTGCTAGTTAATTAATGAATAGCAAGGGTGAAATCTTCTGTGTGCCTTCTTAAGTGTACTAAAAAAATTAGGAAACACTTCCATTATGCACAGCCAGAATAATAGTTTTCATATGCAATTTCTCATTTGCATGTGCAATTAATGTTCTGCATTAAAAATACAGGGTTTTGTGCCTGCAAAACAGATACCCTTGAAAATTTTATGGGAGCAATCAAAGAAACATTTTGAAAACGTGGCCTTCAGTGTACCATGATAACTGAATAATAATTATAATATCTAAGAGACCAGGTAGGTAAGGTATTATCTTTTCATTGGATCAACTTCTGTTGGTGAATGCATCTAGCTTTTGAGCTGTACTGAGCTGCAGAAGAGGTCTGGTAAATAATTTTGAAAAACAGCTGAACAAATATTTAAAAAGATATGTTGTGAGTTCAGATTTTAAGGGAAGGGGACAGGCAAACTGCTTGTCCTCTTTCCTTTCTAAAATGTCCTATGTTCACACTTAAGACTCTAAATATCAGTACAGCTTCATTTAACATTGTATACAACTTCTACATCAGATTGTAACTACTGTAAAGTTTTACATGCTATAATAACAGAAGGAAAGAAGTTAAGAAGTATAGGCAGAGGAAGAAAATTATTAATGAGATTTAAAATGAGATGGGGCCTCAATGAAGCAGATAGATACAAGAAAGCTATTCCAGATGGTAATAGTTACAGAAAATATTGTTCTTTAAGTAGTGTCCCAGCAGGTGCTCCACTTCAGGTGCTCATCCGCCTTTTGAGTCCTTGATCAGAGATTTTCCATTAGCAGTATTCATTCTGCCCACACATGCACTCTATACAATTTCATGCTGTTTTTTGAGAATATGTAGGGCTGTGTGGGTGAACCGTCTTCAATTCCTTCTCTATCGCCTCAGCCTGGGACAGAGCTCTAACATGTCCACCTCATGGGTGCCTCAGCATGTTTTATAGTTACTGTTTAATTAGTTCAGTGTTAGTTGTTACAGAATTAGTTGGATGTAAGAAGTTTGCTTTTCCTCTCTCTCTTTTGTCTTTCCCATTTTTTTCTGGGGAGCTTATTTGGCCTGTCTGGTCATGCCTTGCTCTCTTGTTGGGAGGCTATCCCAATCACTGATGGCCACTCTAACTGTGTCTGTTGCTTGGGAGAGTCACATATCTCCCCAAAGTGTAACTTTTTCCTGGCTCTAAAATCTAGAACTCAGAAGAATTGGAAGATCAAACTGAAACTTCTGCTGATAGAGCACATCCTTTGCCCAGCTTCTGAGTCAGGTCAAGAAATTACCTCCTATACATCTGTAATTAGACAGATCCAGTACTACTTTGGCTAAGGTCTCACTTAAGAAGGGGAAGATCTTGGATGACCCAGTGAAGGCTCAGAAGAAAAGGAGCTCAATCTCCCAAGAAGCTCTGATCTCCTGCTCGGTCTGTTGTGTCGAAGGGCTTGACCTCTCCACTCAGTACCATGGTGATGAAAAACTCTTCCTTCAGTACTAGCAGAACAGGAAGACCCTGAAGCATTTCAGAGAAATCTGCACCAGTAAGGCCCCATTACCATCTGCCTCTAGATCAGCACCATCTATTTCAGACTTACCAATAGTGCCTTCCCACTCAGCTCAGTCGGTACTGACAAAATCAAACTCGCGTCTTTGACCCTGGCACCTACACTCTTCAAACCAATGCTACTGCCCAAATCAACTGTTGTGTTGTTATCGACCCACTCAGTACCGCAGAATTCCATGACTCCACCGACTTATCAGTGTTAAATGAGCCAGGGACCCCATAGGTGTAGTTTGACTTCTATATTTGGGGGTTGACTCCAGTTAGGCCAATGGAGGGTGGGGGGGATGATGACAAATTCTGTGCCTGCCCAGAGGGATGCTATTTCAGATTGGGAGAGGGACTTTAACTGTGATTCAAGAGGCTACGTAGACAACTGAAAACTCTAGTGTTTTTGTATATAACTTAGAAATATCTGACAGGAGCATCATATCTAATTCCTATATCGAGAAAGAAAATTAAATCAGTATTAGACCCACTCAGCTCTAATACTAACAAGTTCTGACATCTTGTGGCAAGTCACTTATGGGACACTGGTTAGGTTTAAGATCATAATGTGTATTCTTACTCAGATACTTTTAATAAAGTCAGAAGGGACCATCGTGATCATTTAGTCTGACCTCCTGTACATTGCAGGCCACAGACCCTCACCCACTCACTCCTGTAAAAGACCCCTAATCTCTGGCTGAGTTATCAAAGTCCTCAAATCATGGTTTAAAGACTTCATGTTACAGAGAATTCACCATTTACACTAGTTTAAACCTGTGAGTGACCCCATGCCCTATGTTGCAGAAGGTGAAAAACCCCCATGATCTCTGCCAATCTGATCTGGGGGGAAATTCCTTCCTGACCCCAAATATGATGATCAGTTAGACTCTGAGCATGTAGGCAAGACCCACCAGGCAGATACCTAGGAAAGAATTCTCTGTAGTAACTTAGCCCTGGTCTATACTTCGAGTTAAGGTTGAATTTAGCAGCGTTAGATCGATTTAACCCTGCAGCCGTCCACACGATGAAGCCATTTTTGTCAACTTAAAGGGCTCTTAAAATCGATTTCTGTTATCCTCCCCAACGAGGGGATTAGCACTGAAATTGACCCTGCTGGGTCAAATTTGGGGTAGTGTGGAAGGAATTCGACGGTATTGGCCTCCGGGAGCTATCTCAGAGTGCTCCATTGTGACCGCTCTGGACAGCACTCTCAACTCAGATGCACTGGCCAGCTAGACAGGAAAAGCCCTGCTAACTTTTGAATTTCATTTCCTGTTTGGCCAGTGTGGCGAGCTCATCAGCACAGGTGACCATGCAGAGCTCATCAGCACAGGTGACCATGGAGTCCCAGAATCGCAAAAGAGCTCCAGCATGGACCGAACGGAAGGTACTGGATCTGATCGCTGTATGGTGAGATAGATCTGTGCTATCAGAACACTGTTCTAAAAGGCAAAATGCCAAAACATTTGAAAAAATCTCCAAGCACGTGAAGAATAGAGGCTATAACAGGGACCCACAACAGTGCCATGTGAAACTTAAGGAACTGAGGCAAGAGTACCAAAGAACCAGAGAGGCAAATGGCCGCTCCGAGTCAGAACTCCAGACATGCCGCTTCTATGATGAGCTGCATGCCATTCTAGGGGATGCCCCTACAACTACCCCATCCCTGTGCATGGACTCCATCAATGGATTCTCATGCAACAGGGATGCGGATTTTGGGGATGAGGAAGATGATGATGAGGAGGAGGTTGAAGATGGCACACAGCAAGCAAGCGGAAAAACCGTTTTCTCCGGCAGCCAGGAACTGTTTTTCACCCTGGATCTAGTACCCTCCCAACCCACCGAAGGCAGTTTCCCAGACCTAGAAGGCGGAGAAGGGACCTCTGGTGAGTGTACCTTTGTAAATATTGTACATGGTTTAAAAGCAAATGTGTTTAATTATTAATTTTCCCTGAAGACTTGAGATGCACTTGCGGCCAGTACAGCTACTGGAAAAGTCTGTTAACATGTATGGGGATGGAGCATAAATCCTCCAGGGACATCTCAGTGAAGCTCTCCTGGATGTACTCCCAAAGCCTTTGCAAAAGGTTTCTGGGGAGGGCAGCCTTATTCCGTCCTCCATTACCATGCCAGGCCAGTAGCACATAGTCTGGAAGCATTGCATAACAAAGCATGGCAGCGTATGGTCCAGGTGTTTGCTGGCATTCAAGCAACATTCGTTCTTTATCTCTCTGTGTTATCCTCAAAAGAGTGATATCATTCATGGTCACCTGGTTGAAATAGGGGAAGGGGACATTCAGAGGTGGCCGTTCCTGCTGGGCTGTTTGCCTGTGGCTGAACAGAAATCATCCCCGCTGTGTGCCATGCGGTGGGGGGAGGGGTGAAGCAATCATCCCAGAGAATAGGGTGGGTGGAGGGGTTTAGTTCGGTTTGTGCTGCACGTTAACCTGAAAACCGCAGCCCCTCCTTTTAAATGGCCAACCCAACGGGTGTTTGGTATGGGACATGAGGGCGTTGCTATTTGAAACCATTCCCACATGTTATGAAGGTTAAAGAAGCCAAAAGACTGTGGCTTACCATGTCTGCCTGCAAGCCGAATTCTGTTGCCCACCGGCCCTGTGTGTGTGATCTCTCACACCAAACCGGCAGACCCTCAATATAAGAGGCAAAATGCGAACTTGTAAAGAAAGCACATGTGCTATGTAATGTTAACAGCTTGGTTCACAGAGAAAGAGTCTATCAATTGTTCTCTAAAATGTGTCTTTTTAAATACTAGTCTCCCTTTTTTTCCCTCCATCAGCTGCAAATGTTTCAACGCTCCCTGTATCATCTCCATCCCAGAGACTAGTGAAGATTAGAAAGCGAAAAAAATGCCCTTGTGATGAAATGTTCTCTGAGCTCATGCAGTCCTCCCACACTGAAAGAGCCCAGCAGAGTGTGTGGAGGCAGACAAAGTCAGAGTGCAGGAAAGCACAAAATGAATGCGAGGACAAGTGGTGGGAGCAAGAGGAAAGGTGGTGGGATCAAGATGATAGGTGGCGTCAGCGTGATGAAAGGAGGCAAGAAGCAATCCTCAGGCTACTGGAGGATCAAACTGATGTTCTCTGGCATATTGCTGAGGTGCAGGACGGGCAGCATGAGCACAGACTGCTGCTGCAGCCCCTGTGTAATCAACCACCCTCCTCCCCAAGTTCCATAGCCTCCTCACCCAGATGCCCAAGAAGGCAGTGGGGGGGCCTCCAGGCACGCAACCACTCCACCCCAGAGGACTGCCCAAGCAACAGAAAGCTGACATTCAATAAATAAGTTTTGAAGTGCAGTGTGGCCTTGTCCTTCCCTCCTCCCCTCCTCTACCACCCCACCTGGTGATTCCCTCCGCCCCCATCTGTCCTGGGCTACCTTGACAGTTATCCCCCCATTTGTGTGACAAATTAATAAAGAATACATGAATTTGAAATAGCAATGACTTTATTGCCTCTGCAAGCGGTGATCAAAGAGGGGAGGGGAGGGCGTTTGGCTTACAGGGAAGTAAAGAGAACCAACGGGGTGGGTTTTCATCAAGGAGAAATGAACAGAACTTTCATACATAGCCTGGCCAGTCATGAAACTGGTTTTCAAAACTTTTGTGATGCGCAGCGTGCCCTGCTGTGCTCTTCTAACCGCCTTAGTGTCTGGCTGCGTGTAATCAGCGGCAGGCAATTTGCCTCAACCTCCCACCCTGCCATAAATGTCTCTCCCTTACTTTCACAGATATTATGGAGCACACAGCAAGCAGTAATAATGATGGGTATATTGGTTTCGCTGAAGTTGTCTTCTGTGGGCCACCTCTTCTTCTTCTTGTTTCCTTCTGTGGGCCACCTCTTCTTGTTTTCTTTTGTGGGCTGCCTCTTCCTTGGCTAGTTCTGCATTAATTAGTTCCATCCGTCTCCTATGTTCATTTTCTTTGTCCATGGCTTGTTGCCGTGCTCGCTCCTGTCTCAGGCTTTCCTTGGAACTCATGGTTCCTGCTTTCTTGTGCTGAGGCACCCTCTGGTGTTTACTGCCTGAAATGCAGGTTCTCTGTTGCCTCCTGGGGTCTGCCTAGCAACAGTGCCCTTTTTTTTTCTCTAGCTAATCTTTTAAATGTAAAGTAAATCAGAAAAACCACTTTATTTGCATGTGTATTGTGCTGGGTACTTGACTCTCAATCGGAGTGCTATTGTCTAACAAAAGACCCTTTGTCAATCCTTAATGGTTCCTTGCTTAATATGCAAGCCAAAAACTGCAAGAGAGAGCAGAAAAAAAAATTCTCTCTGGCTCTGTTTAAAACCACCCTTTCTCTCTGCATAAAAGCCCTAGCAGAGAAAAAGAAAATAATATTCCTACTGGCTTCTGGATTCTTGTCTATCCACACCACTGCCACTCATGTCATAACATTTCTTCCCAGATCTGGACCTTAGCATCCAAAATATGGGTGTTAGCATGAAAACCTCCAAGCTTAATTACCAGCTTAGATCTGATATCACTGCCACCAGCCACGAATTATACAGTGCCTAGCTCACTGTGGTCTCCCCAAAACCTTCCCTGGGGGACCCCCAGACTCAGATGCCTTGAGTCTTACAGCAAAGGGAAATAACCCCTCCCCTTGTTTCCTTGTTACTTCCTCCCAGGCTCCCCTCCCTGGATGACCCTAGGAGATTCCCTGCTTCAAGTCCTTGAAACACAAATACCGAGAGATCAAATTTCCCTCTCCCCTCACCCACAGGGTATGCAAAGTCAGGCTTAGTAAATCTAACACAAAGAGAGTTTCCCCTTGACTTCTTCCTCCCACCAATTCCCTGGTGAGCTGCAGACTCAATTCCCTGGAGTCCCCACTAAAGAAAAAAACTCCAACAGGTCTTAAAAAGAAAGCTGTATATAAAAAGAAAGAAAAAGGACATAAAATGGTCTCTGTATTAAGGTGACAATATACAGGGTCAGTTGCTTAAAAGAAAAATGAATAAAGAGCCTTATCCAAAAAAAATACACTCCAGCAACTACACACATGTAAATACAAAAAAAAACAATATAAACCTATTGTCTTACTATCCTTGTACTTACAACTTGGAAACAGAAGATTAGAAAGCCTGGAGATTCCTGTGGTCACTCTCAGAGCCGAGAAAAGAACAGACCAAAAACAAAGGACTCACACCCAAAACTTCCCTCCACCCAGATTTGAAAAATTCTTGTTTCCTGATTGGTCCTCTGGTCAGGTGTTTCAGGTTACTGTTTGTTAACCCTTTTATAGGTGAAAGAGACATTAACCCTTAGCTATCTGTTTATGACAGAAGTCTATCTAAGTCAGTAAACTGCACCAGCCCATTCTGCACTTGCTCAGCCTATAGTTGAACAGCTCCTGACTACTGTCCAGGCTGCCTGTGTATAGCTTCATGAGCCATGGCATTAAGTGGTAGGCCGGGACCCCAAGGATAACTATAGGCATTTCAACATCCCCAATGGTTATTTTCTGGTCTGGAACGTAAGTCCCTTTCTCCAGCTGTTCAAACAGACCAGAGGTCCTGAAGATGCAAGCGTCATGTACCTTTCCTGGCCATCCCACGCTGATGTTGGTTAAACGTCCCTTGTGATCCACCAGTGCTTGCAGCACCATTGAAAAGTACCCCTTTCAGTTTATGTACTGGCTGCCTTGGTGGTCCAGTCCCAAGATAGGGATGTGCATTCTGTCTATCGCCCCACCACAGTTAGGGAATCCCATTGCAGCAGTCATTCACTATGACCTGAACATTTCCCAGAGTCACTACCCTTTATAGCAGCAGCTCAGTGATCACATTGGCTACTTGGATCACAGCAGCCCCCACAGCAGATTTGCCCACTCCGAATTGATTCTCGACTGACTGGTAGCTGTCTTGCGTTGCAAGCTTCCAGAGGGCTATTGCCACTCGCTTGTGAACTGTGAGGGCTGCTCTCATCTTGGTATTCTTGTGCTTCAGGGCAGGGGAAAGCAAGTCACAAAGTTCCATGAAAGTGCCCTTATGCATGTGAAAGTTTTGCAGCCACTGGGAATCATCCCAGACCTGCAACACTATGCTGTCCCACCAGTCTGTGCTTGTTTTCCGGGCCCAGAATCGGCGTTCCATGGCATGAGTCTGCCCCATTGCCACCAGGATGGCCAAATTGCCAGGGCCCGTGCTTTGAAAGAAGTCTGAGTCCATGTCCTCATCACTCTCGTCACCATGCTGCCGTCGCCTCCTTATCTGCTTTTGCAGGTTCTGGTGCTGCATGCACTGCAGAATAATGCGCATGGTGTTTACAGTGCTCATAACTGCCGCAGCGATCAGAGCGGACTCCATGCTTGCCGTGGTGTGGTGTCTGCGTGGAAAAAAGGTGCGAAACAATTCTCAGCCATTGCTCTCACTGAGGGAGGGGTGACTGGCAACATCTCCTACAGGGTTGGCTTACTGTACTGTTTCCACAGTCTCTGCCGCCCATTAGAATTCTGTGTTGCGCTCCCAGTGCCTGATGGGCCAAAAACATTGTCGTGGGTGGTTCTGGGTACATGTTGTCAGCCCCCCCCAGGTGAAAGCAATGGCAAAAGATTGTTTCTCACCTTTTTTCCTGGGTTACCCATGCAGATGACATATCATGGCAAGCATGGAGCCCACTCAGCTCACTGTCACTCTATGTCTCCTACGTGCTGCTGGCAGACGTGGTACTGCAGTGCTACACAGCAGCATCCCCTTGCCTTGCCCTGCGGACGGCAGATTGTACAATATGACTGTTATCTGTCATCATCGTCCCGTGGGTGCTCCTGGCTGACCTCGGTGAGATTGGTGATATTCCAGGCAGGACTGAATCTCCATTAGACGAAACTTAAAGAAGGGAATGACCTGGAGCTACTCCCATTTATGTCCAGGCGCCCCCAACCGACTTCACTGAGGCCGGCCAGGAGCCCCCATGTCTGCCCAGGAGCCACCGACCAACCTCACCGAGGCCAGCCAACAGCGGACGGTACAATACGGCTGCTAACCATCTTTGCTAATTTGCAAAGGCAAGGAGCTGCTGCAGTGTAGCACTGCAGTACCGCGTCTGCCAGCAGCACTCAGGAGACGTATGGTAACAGTGAGCTGAGCAGGCTCCATGCTTACCGTGGTATATTTTCTGCATGGGTAACCCAGGAAAAATGTGAGAAACAATATTTTGCCGTTGCTTTCACAGGAGGGGTTGGGGAGCTGACGACATGTACCCAGAACCACCTGCGACAATGTTTTTGCCCCATCAGGCATTGGGAGGTCAACCTGGAATTCCAATGGGTGGCAGAGACTGCGGGAATTGTGGGATAGCTACCACAGTGCAACGCTCCGAAAATCAACACTAGCCTCGGTACTGTGGACGCATTCCGACGACTTAATGGTCTTAATAATTTTAAGTGGGGACACACACAATGACTGTATCAAATCGATTTCTAAAAAATTGACATATTAAATCGACCTAATTTCTTAGTGTAGACATACGCTTAGAGCCCTCCCTATCTAGTGTCTCGTCTTCAGCTGTTGGGGAGTTTTCCTACAGGCAGTTGCCGATGGGCTACACACCATTGTAAGCATTCCTGTCATGCCATCTCCTCCATAACCTTATCAAGCTCAGTCTTGAAGCCAGTTAGGTTTTTTGCCCCCACTGCTCCCTTTGGGAGGCTTCTCCAGAACTTCACTCCTCTAATGGTTAGAAACCTTTGCCTAATTTCAAGCCTAAACTTACTGATGGCCACTTCATATCCATTTGTTCTGGGGTCCACATTGATGCTCAACATAAATAACTCCTCTCCCTCCCTGGTATTTATCCCTGTGATGTATTTATACAGAATAATCCTATTTCCCCTCAGCCTTCTATTGGTTAGACTGAATAATACAAGCTCTTTGAGTTTCTTCTCTTAAGGTAGGTTTTCCATTCCTCAGATCATCCTAGTAGCCTTTCTCTGCACCTGTTGCAGTTTGAATTCATCATTCTTAAACATGGAAGACCAAAACTGCACATACTATTCCAGATGAGGTCTCTCCAGTGCCTTGTATAATGTTACTAACACTTCTCTGTCTCTACTGTGAGGATACTGCCTGGGAGTCACCTAAAGTGGAGCAGCCATAGGGACACTACTCAAAGAAGAGGAAAAGGTTACTTACCTTGTCTGGTTACTGTGTGTCCCTATGGGTGCTCCACTGCCTGTCCTCCTTCCCCTCTTGCATTGGACTGTTCTTGTTAAATGTTCGGCTAGAAAAGGAGCTGAGGGTGGAGCCTGTGCAGCCCTATATACCCTTCAAGCATGGTGCAAAGTCCTACATAGCGCATGTGCAGGCTAAATGGACTCAAACAGAAAATCGCTGATCAAGGGCGGTATGCGCACCTGAAGTGGTGCACCCATAGGTACTAACATATTGAAGTGTAATCTTTTTTCTGTATCATACTAGTGAGATTGGTGGGAATAACAGAGAAAAGGCCAATACTAGATGAATGGAGAGACTGAATGAGGGAGACAAGATCTGTGAGACTGGCTGGCACAAGTCCTTGGAATGAATTTAAAATTAGATAAGGTTTTAAAACAAGACCAGTTTTGAATTAGATTCTGAAATGATTTTGGAGACAGTGACATTACTGGAGAATTAAGGTGATCTATTACTTTATAATATGAGAGTGTCACATATCTCTTATCCTGTGGAGATATAGATGGTGCCTCACATTGCTCACCTGCCTGTATCTCAGTTTTCCTCTCAGCTGATGCAGTAGTTTAATTTAGGCTCCTGGATAAATTAGGAAATGCTATTCCTTTCAAGGTAAATAAAAGTCAAATGAAAACGTCCAAACAAGCCTTTCAGTCAGCTATTCTTTGTTCTAACTTAGCCAAAGCCCTACTTTAAGAGTCTGAGCAATCTTGCTTTCTTCTTGATGCAGGTAAGTGAAAAGGAATTTCCAGCCACCCCTTTTGGAAACCTTGCTATTGGCTCCGAGACAGGAAACTAGCATTCAGTAATTGCTCCAAGCTGTTGTGCTCTCATTCCCCTCATCCACTTTCATCACCCTGCTAGTCCCACTAAGCCTCCTCACTGACTTAAGACCTGCTTTGCTGGGCTTGCTGGGCTTACTGAGCTGTATCTGCAGTTGTCTCAGACTTCCATCTCTCTGCCCTTTCTCATTCTCCTTCACTCATTAGAGACACCCAAAGTCTTCATGGGCCCTGTAGCATACCTGGCCTTTTCTCAGATTCTCTCAGATGGAAAACAATGTTTTGCTACCTCCCTAATAGCTTCTTCATTCATTCTTTTTTATTTTCCAGAATGTATTGCTGTCCAGACTGCAATTCTCAGGGTCCTCCTCCTTATAACTACACTTTCCAGGATTCCTTTATTCTGTTTCCAGTGGTGTCCCTATGGGTGTTCTGTTTCAGGTATGCAAGTGCCCTAGGCTACCTTTGATCTGAGATTTTCAGTAGGAATGCCCATTTGGAACCACGCATGCACTGTTTACCACCTTGTGCCCAGTACTGAGGATATATAGGGCTGCATGGGCAAATTGCCCTCAGTTTCCTGTGACAGTACATCTAGCATGCCCACTTCAACTTTGATAAGTTTAACGAAAACTCAAGGCTATTATAGTTAGTTTAGCTTACCTGATTTGAGTTTATTTTATATTTTGGGGCATTTTGTTGCTCTTCTTTGGACTTTCTCCAATTTGTCCACATCTTTCCTGAAATATGGTGCCCAGAACTGGACACAATACTCCAGTTGAGGCCTAATCAGCATAGAGTAGAGTGGAAGAATTACTTCTCATGTTTTGCTTACAACACGCCTGCTAATAAAAAATGAACATCATTCTGGGATGTTTGTAACAGTGTTACATTGTTGACTCATATTTAGCTTGTGGTCCACTATGACCCCCAGATCCCTTTCAGATACCTTTACTGAGAAAGAAACTTCAAGAGAAAGACATTCTCATGCCCTTTCCCACTGAGATGAGCAACACTCATGCCTACTTCTCTACCTTATAGTCCTCCTCAATTGCCATATTGGGACCCATAGCAGCCTACTGTCAATAGTTTTCAAGAGCTCCTAGCTACTCTCCTGGGGATCATTGCAAAAAGCACTATCCTGACCCATCTCTCCCTCCTCAACAGCCTCAACTTCATGAGGAGTCTTTTGAAGAGCAAGAGGCGAGGGTGGATAAGGAGGTGACACCAAAAACAAACATCTCCTCATCTTCTCCAGATAAGGCTGTGATGTCTCCTCCACCTTCCTGTGCTGATGATTTTAAACAGTTTCAAGACCTGATGAAATGGATTGCTGACTTACTACAGATCCCATTGGAGGAGGTCCAAGTTCATTCTTCCTTCTCTGCTGTTCTTAATTACCTGGTGGTTTTAAAGAAGTCAAGTCATTCTGTGAATTCCATCAGAGTTCATCTGGCAGCTATTTCATTCCCCTGTGCAAGGATAGTCATCCCACAACTGAAAGATTCATCAAGGGGTTGGATAACCTTTTTCTGCAGAAAAAGAGAACCTACTTTTGTATGGGAAGTGAACTTGCTCTTTAATGGTCTTATGAAACCTCCTTTTGAGCCATTAGCTTAAGTGTTCTCTGATGTATTGATCTATGAAAACAGCATGTTTAGGCTATCACCTCTGCCTGTAGGATTGGGGAACTAGGTGCATTAAATGACTGATCCTCCCTTTAAGATAAGACATTGTTATGCCTATATCCCAAGTTCATATCTAAAATATCCAGGGCATTAGCTTTCTATTTAGACAGAACTAAACCAATCAGAAAGTTTTCCAGACTATGTATTTCAGTTGCAGACAGATCCAAAAGATCTTCAGTTTCTATCCAAAGACTTGAAAGTGAGTTTCCAGTTGTATTCTTGTTTGTTACCAGACTGCTAATATTCAGCCCCCTTCAAGAATAGTAGCCCATTCAACAAGATCACAAGCTGCTTCCATGACACTATTAACAAATGTTCCCATTACTGAAATTTGAAAAGCAGCAACGTGGGCATCGGTTAACATTTTTTCCAAACAGTACACTCTGATACATGCTTCTAGATCAGATGATGCTGTTGGCATGGCAGTTCTTCATTGTTTGGCATGGCAGCCCTTCATTGTTGGATCCAGTTCCGAAGCCCCCTCTTCTTTCAGAGGATACTGCTTGGAAATCACCTGAAGTGGAGCACTCATAGGGACCCTACTTGAAGGAGAGGTTATTCACCATGTTCGGTAATTGGAATTCCTCAAGTTTTGTGTCCTCATGGGTGCTACACTACCTGTCCTCCTTCCCCTCTGCTTCAGAGTTTCCTTCAAGAGACTTTGCAGTAGAGAAGGAACTCCTGGTAGTTCACCCATACAGCCCAATATATCCTCAATTCGAGGCATGAGGAGTTGTAGGGTGCATGTGTGGGTTGAACAGGCATGTTACTGAAAATCTCTGATCAAAGGTGTATGGAGTGCATGCACACTTGAAATGGAGAACTGACGGGCCCACATCTCAAAGAACTTCAGTTACTGCAGATGATGAATAACCTCTTTTTTTGGGACTGAACTGGTTGGTTCTCTCAAAAGGAGAACCACTAGATATTTTGCTACCTCACTAATAGTTTCTTCACTGACAGTCAAGGATCTTTTTTATTTCAAAGCCCCCATTCTCAGAAAGTATTTCTGCCCAGACTACAGTTCCTATGGTCCTTTTGGAAACTACATTTCCTAGGATTCCTTGGTTCTGGGCTGAACTTGATGAAGGCTGTGCCTGGTTTTTAGCCTCTCTTAAAAGAACAGCACACATTATTTCAGTGAAAATATGAGTAGAAGTATTCTGAACATAGTGTAGTCTAGAGAGTTAAGACTTGGGGCGGTTCTAAAGCTTCAACAATGAAGGCGGGAGGAATATAAAGCATGGATGTGGATTTCAGCAGAGGTAGAGAAGATGCAGAGATATAATTGGGCAATATTGTGACAATAGGTTATCAGTAGATATGCACACATATGGAGATTCGGGGTGGGGGGGAGGAAATATATTCTGGGCCACAAATTTACCCTGTTGAGAGACAGACAGGGAGAACTGAAATGAATTATTAACAATGTTGAAATATCTGTATAGATGACTGTTATCTTAAAAGTGGTGGTTATAGTTAAAGACAGGACTAAAATTGTAGGAAAAAGTAGTGGTCCAAGGAATGAACCTTTTTGGACTCTGTACAGGAGGGTCGTGATGCAGAAAAAGAGCCGTCCTCTGACATGTGGAACAGTTAGATTGTTGAGAGCAGAATCTTTGCAGGTTTCTCTGGTTTCCTGCTGCTGAGCTATGTAGGTAATCTAGGAGGAAGAAATAGTCCACAGTGGCCAATTCTGTGACCAGTGATGTCAAACCACATGACAGAGAAGGTGTAATCATAAGTAAAAACAAGGAGGTTGTTGACCACAAGGAGAAGAGCGGTATTTATGCTACATCCAGAGTAAAACACATATTAAGGTCATGGGTATTATGTGAGATGGAATTGGAAAATGAGAAGCCTATATTTCCAAGAACTTTGAGAAAGGCAAAGTTAAAGAATGAGAAATATTAGTGAGAGAGTCAAGGATTTTTTAAGAAAGTGTAGTGAGGCAGATTTTGTAGAATTGGAGCATATACTAGGGGAATGAGAATTGTTGACAATGTTTTAATGTAGTGAGCAAGAGTAGGAGCCCGCAAATGATAAGAATGGAAAGGAAGTTACGGGAGGTGGTTTGCCTGAGATATCCAGGGTTGAATAAGGGGATGGATTGGCAAGAAAGGAGAAGGCAGCAATAGAGAAATGTTTTGAGTAGGAAATATTAATATTGGCAGTAGTAGTAGTATTACTGTAGCATTTAAGAGCCCTAGTCATGTATCGGGACCATGTACAAAGTGTTATACAAACAGAATAAAAAGATGGTCCCTACCACAAAATGCTTATTATCTAATTGGTGGGAAATAGAAAACAATTGACAAAATGATGCCTGCAGGCAACGTACATTTGGTATGGGAAAGGCTGATAAAAGAAGATCTGAAGGGTGGGTGAAGAAGAAGATTCCTAGTATAGAAGAATGAATAAAGATAACAAGGGAAATAAAAGAAGAGTAGAAATTAGACTTAGTAGCCAGTAATGGCGCAATAAAGATGGAGGTTGGTATTCAGTGGTTTTTGTGGGTTGTTGAGACCACTGCTTTGTGGAAGTCATATCATGGGCCAGTCTTGCTGACTCTGTTAGGAAGATGGATTATAAGAAACTGTAGAGCATCTGATGAGGTTTCCAGATCTCTTAACGGATTTTGAAATGAGGCATACAATAATGTTTTTAAGACACTTACCAATGTGTTAGAGAGCCCACAACTGCTGGTATGGAAAATAATGGGAGTTTTGACAGGGAATAGGTTGGTTTAAGGCAGAGAGCAGCGCAAGTAATTGGTGGAGAAAGGTCAGGTAGAGAAGCTTTAAGAGAACAAATCTAGTCAAAAACTATGTTGGGATTAAGGTGAGAACAGTGAAAAAAGAATTTTCAAAGGGGAAGGTGGTTGGAAAGGTAGTTCAGTCAGTGAGTTACTTATCTCAAGTATATATAGACATTTAGTTGACAGCGTGCTTCTTAACAGGAAATGCCTTTGAGAATAAAGCCCAGTGTCTGATTATGGGGCTTTAAGAAATCATATAATCAAATTTCCAACAAGGTCCTATCAGAAATATTGGAAATTGAAAAAAATATACAGGAAATCTGTTGAACTAAATACCCAAATAAAACTTTTATGTAAGGAATCCTGATCAGACTGGAAAACAATCAGAAAAGTGAAGAGTACTTGTGGCACCTTAGAGACTAACAAATTTATTTCAGCATGAGCTTTTGTGGGCTACAGCTCACTTCCGAAGAAGCTTATGCTGAAATAAATTTGTTAGTCTCTAAGGTGCCACAAGTACTCCTGTTCTTTTTGCGAATACAGACTAACACAGCTGCTACTCTGAAACCAATCAGAAAAGTGTGAGAACTATTTGACTGAGCAGCATGAGAAATTGGATGTGCAATTTCGTAGGAGGTGGATTATAAGTTTGAAAAAGATAGTAAAAAAGATAGTAAAAGTACCTAACAGCAGTTTTGGCTGCTTGGACATCAGCCAGCTGTCCTCTGTTCCTAAATCTATTCAGGGTCAAGAATTGAGGGGGCCTGACCAATCCAGAGCCCATCTTGTAAAACTACAGCCTGAAGCAAACACTTTAAAATAGGCTTGACACTTTCTAAAGGTTATAACGAGTAAATAAACCATCAAATTACTCCTCTTTTATTGTTATGATAGTGTTTTTGTGAAAACACTTAAATCCTTGTAGTCCTAAGGCATATAATAAAAAATAAACACTTTTAAGATTTTATGTTTTTTGATAGCTTATTAAAGTTATATACAGTATTTTCTTCCTAAATATAACAAAGTTGTTTTTTTAAACAGCTTCAAGAACTTTTTTAAATGGGAGGGCAACTTTTAAAAACTTTAAATCCACAATGAGTAAAAGATAGCAATCCTATAAAGGAAGTCAACGAGTTAATGTTGGCTAAAGTTTTTAATTGTTAGCAATTTCACATACGAACATCTTTATCAGATAATTGTTACTCTCCCTGGCAATTTAATATGGTGGTAGCTTTTTACCAATAGTTATTGTATACACTGGTATTTCTGATAAGTTTCCAAATTCTTTTTTGTAATATCTAGGACAGAAATCCAGACAAAATTTGTGTAGGTTTGGGAGGAAATTAAAACACCCTGTTGGTTCAGTGTTTTTTTGAGGCCATGAATTTATCAAAGACAGTTTGTATTTTAAATCTAATTTTCAAACCTATATTGAATGGTCTGTGTTTGTTTAGTTCAATTTGAAATGCTTAATATTAACATAATAGCTAAATATTAAGGTTTTTAATTAGCATTAGTAGCAGTACATTTCTCTGAGTCCTAACTTTTAAAGCCAGAATATATAATGAAATGTAGCTCCGGTTGTTTGCTCATGTCCTCATTCACATTTAAAGCTCTTTAGTTACATGTACATTTTGAAATTAAACAAATTGAAATGGAGTGTGTGTTGGATTAAGAATAGTTTGAAAAATATATTTTTTATAAAATAATTATCTTGTAATTTAAACTAAAGAGCATTGACTACATTCAGACAATTGTTAACAAGTGAGCTCTAGAATTCAATTAACTGGAATAGAAGTTCCATGGGCAGAGAACTTGAGAGACTGGTTTATAGTACTTTACCCAAATGTTATATACTTTTTCCTATATTTCCTTTTTCATCATAGCTAATTATGAAAATACTGTATAGGTGCCCAACCTACTCCCATTTAAATCAGTGCTAGTTTTACCACTGATTTCAGTGGGTCCAGGATCAGGGTGAATTAATAGCTGTTTTCCCCCTTTTTATCAGTCTCCTTCTCATGTCTTAATTATTTGTTAGTCTACCGTCTATGGTTTGTTTTGTAATGTCACAAACTATGAATTTTGGCTTTACTGAATGCATCAAAAGAAGACGACATTGTAAAGAAAAAAGCTTTTGTTTAGACACAACTGTGTTTGTAATAGTTCAACTTGAGAAATTAAACTTTTTTTTATAATTTTGATGGACAATATTGATGTTTATTTTGAAGCATTTTTTTCAATTTTTATCAATTTTAAATTTCACAGTTGCAGGAAAATATGGGGTAGAGGTCAAACAAAAAGTTAAAGCTTTGTAACCATTAAAACACAAATTGTCAATGTCACATTTCAAAATATACTAGGTAAATATCCTTAAATCAAACTAATAACTAATCATACAGCATTTTTCTTACTTTGCCTGTCTGTGAATTTTGCTTACTGTTGATGGAAATATTTTTTCATCTGTTCGTGTGTACAGTGAAATCAATGTTTACTCACATTTATCAACAAAAATCTAATCCTTTCCAAGCCTAGTAACATCAAGGAAACACAAAAAGTGTATAACAATCAAATTGGATGTTTTAAATATATATATATTTATTTAAAAATTAGCTGGAGTGTAGTGAAGGCTAATCAAAAGCATTTTGAGGGCTCAGTCTTGCAAACATGTGAACTCTTTAGTGACTTTGCAAAATTTAATCACTTTAGTCCTACTGTAGTCAGAATCCATATGGGGGCAAGAAACTGCTACTTAAGGGACCACTTATGTGAGTGCCATTACTTACTTACGTGAGTGTTTGCAGGACTGAGCTCATAAATGAAAGATTTTTGTCCTCTGCTGTTGTTCTCTGTATCTCACATTCATTTAAAACCAATCATTATGCTATGTTAAAGAAGCAGTTGCTACGATTGCATCCTTAAAATCTGAGGGATTATGATAAATAAATTCATAATGACCATGAGGACATTTTACTTGCAAAATCTTTACTTAGTATTTTCTACAAGAGTTTTGCTAATGATGTATCCTAGTTTTTTCTTTTCATTAATGTGTAGTTTAGTTGTAGCACATGTTAATGGTATTTGTAAATAAATTGTTTGACACTTCTATAAAAAGTCATAAAGTATTCAAAATAATTTGCTTTTATCACCAACGGAGGAGGATACAGGATGCTTTCTGGTTCACTGTTTATAGATTAATATAAGAAAACTAATTTGTTGATGTTAGAAAGTATCACTCAGGGAGTACAGAAACCATTTTATTATCTTTTTAAATTTTGTGTTTGCCTCTGAGATCTGTTGGAAGGCATGGCCATGTGCACAGAGGATCTGTGCTTCTGGAGTAGTTCCAGGCTTTTCTACTCCATCCCATAGCTTCCTGATGTGGCTGTTGCCCTTGAAACCCTCTTTAGAATGGGGTTCCCAGAAAAGGTTATTAGGATGTATCACCTTTACAGCAGATTTCCTACACTGTTGATGTGGTGACTGTGCACATAATGAATTCATTCCCCCTGGACACCCTCCTGTTCATATACTACAGAACACTTCTTTGGAGCCTGGGAACATGAGAAAGAGAGTCTTATGGCAATGTCTGATTCTCTCACTCTGCATAGGAAGGGGACATCTATATGTGACACTGTATGGAATCTGGGGGACACTTTACTATATTATGAATACCAATTCATTGCATTGTAATATTGCAATGAATTGTGCCAGATATGCCATGTAAGGTATCAGCGAAAATGCTATAATTTGCCAAGTATAATCTTGTTTATGTTTGTATCACCTTTGTATTGTAAGTTATAAATATGTATGGTATATCTGTATTTCCAAATTTGTGCTGTGCATCTGGGTGACACCCCCAGACAGATTGGCATCAGCACTGCCTACCCTGCTTGATGCCCCATCAAGGGACATCAACTGTACAATGAACCCACTGAAAGGGTCAAGGGCTACACCTTATGACTCAGGAAGGCATGCAGGGGCATGCCTGTGGACAGAACTCTAAGGGTTCCATGCCATATGCTGGGCAGCTTGTGTTTGAAACAAAGGAAATACAAACTACATGGCATAAGACTATAAAAAGTCTTCTCCATTTTGTCTTTATTCCTGCTTCTTACCTCTGGAGTAACTTTTCTACAAATGAAGCTCTGAACAAAGGACTGAATGAACCATCCAAGCTGTGGATGTGTTCCAGAGGGACTTTCAAGCCACCAAATTCACCAGTACTGCTAAGAACCTGATATATGGACTTTGAAGTCTTTGTATGTATGTAACTGCCTTATCATTTAACAGCTTTCTTCTTCTTCTTTCTTTTTTCTTTATAATAAACCTTTAGTTTTAGGCACTGAAGGATTGATTGGCGGCATGGTATTTTGAGTAAGATCCAAGCCTATACAGACCTGGTAACATGGCTGGCCCTTTGGGGTTAGAAGAACATTTTGTATATGTGAGCAGAGTTTTCAAATAACTTCTCACTATACTGGACATAGGTGCTGATTGGAAGCCAGAGAACTGGAATGCACTAAAGGGGGCTATGTGATTTATTTTTGCTTCTAGATAATCAGTGTGGGGACCAGAAGAACAGTTTGTGACTGGCTGGGGAGTTTAACTTCAGTATTACCCCCCAGTCTTGGGAGTATTTCTCTCCTTTTTGCAGCCTGTCTGACCTTAGCATTTCCAGTGAGGGCTCTGAGAGCCAGTGCCTATGATATAAGAAAGAAGTGGTAGAACTTTGAATGCAAGAGAAGCAATTCTTGGCCTGGCTGGAGAAAGAAGCTGAAGAGAGAAGAAAAGCTGCCCAGGAATGCAAAAGGCTAGAACTGGAATGCAGTAAGCGTGGCTGTGCGATTTTCTTCTTTTGCTCCTTGATAACCAGTGTGGGGATCAGAAGCACAGTTTGTGAGTGGTTGGGGAGTTTAAACTTCAGTGTTAGCCACCAGTCTTGGGAATATCTCTCTCCTTTTTGCAGCCTGTCCTGACCTTGGCGTTTCCAGTGAGGGCTATCCCAAGCTCCCCGGGTCACACCGTGCATGGGAGGTTTTCTCTAGCACAGTGGTTCTCAACCTTTCCAGACTACTGTACCCCTTTCAGGAGTCTGATTTGTCTTGCATACTCCAAGTTTCACCTCACTTAAAAACTACCAGCTTACAATATCAAGCATAAAAATAAAAAGTGTCACAGTACACTATTACTGAAAAATTGCTTTACTTTTCATTCTGTCAGCATGAAATTTTAGTTGTACAGACGTTGCTAGTGCTTTTTATGTAGCCTGTTGTAAAACTAGGCAAATAGCTAATGAATTGATATACCCCTGGAAGACCTCTGCGTACCTCCAGGAGTACCACTGCTCTAGCATGTGAACCCCTGCTCTAACATATGACTCTTCATAGGATATTTCAGGTGTATGAATCTATAAAACAACAACAAATACTACTGCTGCTAAATTCATATAGGATATTCTATCAAAAGATCTCAAAGATGTGTGTATAAGAAATAATAGTTCAAGGACTCTTTTTTCTTTTCTTTTCTTTTCTTTTCTTTTCTTTCTTTTCTTTTCTTTTCTTTTCTTTGGGTAGCAACAGCCATTAATCAAATATCATTGTTTCCAAAATAGCAGGGATATACACTATCCTAGATATGTTAATATACTATCATAAATGTGTTGTTTAATTCAAAGGCAAATTTACATGGAAAATATTACTGGTTTTACTAGGGTACTGCAAGTCAGCAGAAACCCTCATCTAGACTGATCTCAGAAGAGTAATATATTTTTGGACCTACTTTAATTTAGGATTTCACCAAAGGCATTCACAGATGTTTCTCTTGGAAGTTATCATAGTCTGCTGTCCCTGGAGGATATGCCCATTATTGTCCCTACTGTCAGGGCTGATTTAGATTGTGGCCATCACAGGATTACCGTTTTTTGTTAGAATGCAGATCTCAGATTTTTCTGGTATTCAGTGGTATGGTGTATTGTCACCTCTCTCAAGCTGTCTTTTATTCTCTAGAATAACAACTTTCATTTAATAAAAAAAGTAAATCTCTAGCCTTAATAATTGTCAAGTAAACCTTGAAAACAATCCCAACAGCAAACTAATGCATTGATGTCTGACTAAGTTTGCAGAGATCCTGAAATAGTTCTGAAGTGTGAACTGCCCCATTCATCTCATTGGGTGTAAATTTAGATGCTCAATTATAATAGTTTAACTGCCAACAGTTAACTATTTAACTTCCTGGAAAGAAAAGAAGATCTATACAATTTAGTCTAAATGACGGTTCATTTTGGTACCACTCGTGGGTGGTCTTGGGAGAATATTATGACTTACATTTTTGTCCCCAGTCAGGAAGGAGCCAAGCCAAAGGAACCTAGCAGGCCATCTGAAACCAACCAAGAAGCAGCCAAGCTCAAGAAGCCCAGAGAGTGCATGTAATTATATATTGAACATCTGCACGATCTACTAAGAGCAGTTGCTTATTTTGTGTGCAGAGCTTGGAAAAACACCTCTGTCTTTTTTCAATTTGACTATTGTTAGAATGTATCCCACACAGAGGATCAAATATATATTACAAGTGTAGCTATCCCTTTAAGAGAGGGATCTTATCTTATGGTATTCACCTCATTTAGACAATGATCAATGGCAGAGAGAAGGCTTAACATTAACCTTTTGGTGCTTAGAACTACATGTCAACATAGCTCTGTAAGAATCTCTAAAAGTCTTCATATCTTGGTCACATGCCATACCAGGACAGTAATGAGTAGTCTGCCACAATATACAGGGTCACCAGTAAATGGTCAGTTCTTGCTGGAAATCATGACCTTCTGCCAGTAGACAAAATCGTGTTTTTTCTTCTCTCGGAGCTTTATATTTGCCGGGGAAGAGCAATATATGTGCATATTGACTTAACAAAAGGGAGTTGATTTCAGAAAACTACACTTTAATATTAAATATTTCAGGAGATCTCCTATAACTTGGTGGCAACCATAATAAACTGTCAGCAAAGGTATCTTTTGCTACCACAGTAGTTGTTTGATCCCCAGGCAGATGCTTTTGTAATAATTGGGGAATTGACATATATCTTCCCACCTCTGCTTATCTATTGTGATTTTTTCCCATACTATGAAGTAGGAAGAGGCAAAGATCACGTTAATTCCATTTTGGGCCAGATGTCTGTGGCTATCAGGCCTTGTTTTAGCATAATCTTCTTGACCACATATCTAAATTTACTTTGAACAGCTATTGCCTTCTCTTTATCTTTTTTGTTCTCACTTGACTGGCACAAAAACTTCTTGGTACAAGAAGTTGATAAATATTCCACCCTTCTTTCAAAGTGACTGGTTTTGCGCAGCATCCTAAAAAAGATTCAGTTTTGATTATCTCTCCCTGTAGCTAGGATACTTTCAGAAAGTATTGTTCAAGTATGGCCACAATAACAGAAATAATTTTTGGAAGGAAGCTTTCAATTTTATTGTTGAAGTCTTCTTGAAGGGGCTCAATTTTAACACTTTATGGGCAGAGACATTAACCATGGTTATCTGTAGCTAACCATTGCTAAATTGATTCTTCTCACATTCATTACATGATGTTGCTTTGTTCTCATCTCGGTATCGTGGCTTGGTCTCATCAGACAATTAAGTCATAAAGGTTTTTCAAGCATGAGTTCAAGACAAGCCTATCTTGTTCTATTTCACTCTGACTCTCGATTTGTTGTAGGATGATGAAGAGTATAGGTATGACAAGGGAAATATTACTTACTGATAATTAAATTAATTGTTTTCCTAATTCCCAATCTTACATCTCCCTGTCAACCCTTACTTATTTCATTCATGCTAAGATTTTTCTGATTGAAGAGGATGTACAAACAATAAACATGTTCAATGTGTATGTATATAGTCTTGGTTATGCTATTTTAACCTCCGTGCTTTTTGGTGGATCGAAACATACTATTCTATATATTGAACGGTAGCTGAAAAATAGAAGAGCAAAACTACACTAATTTTGTTGGTACATTTAATTGGCTTTACTTATTGTTCCTATGTGTTTAAAATTATGGATAATTACCTTTTTATTTTTTAAAACTAGGATGCTGAAATTAATTATGAAGATCAAATTAATAAAATTATTATGGAGAAACAGGAACTTGAGTGGCAGAAGGTTAGTAATTTTTCCATAAGCCTGATAGTTTTAGTATTTAGCTGTTCGAATTTCATTTCAATGGGATGTTAATGGTGTTTGGAATTAGGTACAATTGAATGTTAATTTATTTTAGATTATAGTCATACCAGTATTAAAGCATGAGGGAAACTGGATCTGACAATGATCTTCCATACTGCTCATACTATTTTTGGCACTAAGGTAGCTGTGATCAGGATTCTAAAAATATGAAATTTTGTTAAAAATATCTCAAAATTTGGCGTGTTTGGAAGTTGTTGTTAAGAGAGATGTAGAACTTGAAATAATGATATTGTATCTCACAGATGAGGCGTCTTGACAGAACTATGTAGGGTAGGTAATACAACAGCTGTCTGCACTATGCCTGGCTTTAGCAAGTGCTAATACTACCACGGTTTCAGGAACAACAAATTCACTCAATATTTTTTTGGGGGCGAAATCCAAAGAAATGTATTTTCAGCAGTAGGTTACATGTTTATACCTGTCCAGAAATGATTCGGTAGCATTTACACTTCCAAGATGAAGCCTCAATTAAAATGAGTTTAATATTCTTTTTAGGGTTAGGACTCATGAGGTTATACTTTAGTAGAAAATCCATTCCCTTTTTTAACATAATTTAACCCATGACAACTGTCACTAGGTCACACGATAAAAGGTTTCTCTCAACATATTTTATGATCACAAAAAACCAAAAAAACAACCCTCCCACCCAAATATTTAGCCTTATCCTTGATGTTGAAATATTTAATGTTTTAATGAAGGAAGATCATTTATTTCTTGGGCTTTATCCTAACCATCTCAATTCAATAATCCTATCTATGTGCTTTGGTTCTGAAAGATTAGATATATAAAAATAAAATAATATGGACATAAAAACAGGAAGCATCTCAGATTTGAAAAGGCAACAGTGCTTTCAGTTTGTATCCCTACCTTGCTTTCCTCAACCTGTGGTTATAGTCTCTCTCAAACCTCAAAGTTCAGTTTCCATTCCCAGTTGAGGCCCCACAAGCAAATTAATGTACACTAATAGGAAAACATAAAGGACTTGTAATCAGTTGGCCAAACTAAATTTTTTCAGAGTTTTTAGCATGAGCACACAACATATCTGAGTGTAAACAAAAAGTTATACAAAATTCAATTCTGTGTAATTATCTGTTGGAATGGATACATTCTTCTTCTAGTGATTGCTCATATCCATTCCAGTTAGGTGTGCGCATGCCGCATGCACGTTCGTCGGAGAAACTTTTACCCTAGCAACCCTGGTGGGTCGGCTGGGCGCCCCCTGGAGTGGCGCCGCTATGGCGCCCAATATATACCCCAGCCGACCCGGCCACCCTTCAGTTCCTTCTTACCGCCCGTGTCGGTCGTTGGAACTGTGGAGCGCAGCTTCGCTGACCTCCACACTCCCTAGCAGCTCATAGTCTCCTTATCGTTGTTATACTGTAGTTGTAGTTAATTGTTGTGTATATATATATATAGTTATACAGTTAGTTAGTTAGTTAGTGTTAATAGTGTAGTTGTTAGTGATTGTTTGAGGGGATCGGGGATCACTCCTTCCCTGCACCCGGAGCCGGAGCTCATGCCCGGCTCATCGGGTTTCAAGCAGTGCTCGGCTTGTCACAAGCCTATGCTGGTTGGAGACCCCCATGACTCCTGCTTAAAGTGCCTCGGGGAGTCACACTTATCGACTAAGTGCTCGATTTGCAAGTCTTTCAAGCCGAGAACCAAGAAGGAGCGGGACATTAGATTAAAACAACTCCTTATGGAAGCGGCCCTGACACCTCCGCCCTCTGCACCGAACACAAGCCAGCCGGTAAGCAAGGGCACCACCACGGCACCGAGCGCTGCCACCAAGGACTCACGGCACCGGCCCCCGCAGGCGCCGAAACCAGCTCCGAGCCGCTCCCTCTCCCCGAGGTCGAAGACGGCGAAGGCGCAAGTCATCCCGCCAACATCCGCCTCACAGCCAGAGCCTGCACCAAAGCCGGACCGCCCGGCACCGATACCTGCCGCGGCACCGACTAAGCCAGCACCGTTGACTCCGACCCTACGAGGGCCATCGAGTCCGGCACCTGGCGGCTCCCCGGTGCCCACCGTGGTAGAGCTTGCTTCACCATCTACCCCGGAGACGTTTGCCGCAGCGAGAGATCTAATTGCGATCACCGATGCGCCACCGCCCTTACCCCCGGCACCGCCGGTGCGGGTACTGCATTCAATGGGCAAGCTGACCCTGACCAGACCAACTTCGGTCAGCGTAGCAGACCGGCACCACTCCAGATCGCGGTCCTGCGGACGCTTCACATCGAGACGTTGGTCACACTCTCGACGGCAATCTCGGTCTCGGCACCGGTCAGACTTCCGGCACCAGCATTCACCTAGGCACCGTTCAGGCTCCCGGCACCGACCTTCACCTCGGTACCGCTCACGCTCCCGGCACCGGTCAGGCTTCCGGCACCGGTCGACATCTCGAGTGTCACCCCGATACTCGCGGTACCGCTCCAGCTGACGGCACCACGCCGGGCACCGCACCTCCAGGAGCAGATCGAGACAGAGAGACTCGAGATCTTGGTCAACCTCCCTGCACCGAGCCGGTCGCAGGTCCCGGTCTCGCTCTCGGCACCGTCACCAATACCGGCACCGGTCACCACAACCCAGAGGTGTAAGGTCTGTTGGAACTTCGGCTCCAACTTTCACTGCTCCACCATGGCCGTCCAGAGGAACGTCGGCATCCTCCCAGGCGGGTAGCTACTACGACCGGGGCCAGGATCCCCAAGTACTGCTGGGAGTGTTCCAGGACCCCTGCCCGCAGGACGTGGGATCCCAACAGTGGGGTTTTTGGACACCCTGGGCATACCATCAGGCCCAGGGTGGCCCCCTGCCCCAGACCCGTTCTGCCACCTCAGAACATCGGGTACCAGAGGCCACTGTTTCCGCCCCCTCGCGGTTGAGTCGGAAAAACAACTGCCACCAGACTCCCCGGGTCAGCTGGAGCAGGAACCGGTCCAGGAGCAGGAGACCACCCAGGATGCCCTCATCGCCAAAGTATCCTTCTCCTCCTCCTCGCCAGATGAGGCCGTGGCCGGGTCTTCAGCTTCAGGGCCCCCGCTGATAGACCTCAGGGCCCACCAGGACCTCCTCCGCAGAGTGGCCCTTAACATCAGCCTACCTGTGGAGGAGGTCCCAGAGGTTGAGGACCCAGTAGTGAGCATCCTCTCTGCAGACGCTCCTACCCGGGTAGCCCTGCCATTCATCAAAACTATCCAGTCCACCGCCGATAACCTTTGGCAGTCTCCAGCCTCCATTCCACCGACGGCTAAGGGAGTTGAAAGAAAGTACATGGTACCCTCTCGGGGGTACGAGTACCTGTACGTCCACCCTCCTCCCTCTTCCCTAGTTATCCAGTCTGTCAACGACAGGGAACGACATGGCCAGCAGGCACCGGCCCCCAAATCCAAGGAGGCTAGGCGGATGGATCTCCTGGGTCGCAAGGTGTACTCAGCTGGGGCCTTGCAACTCCGTGTGGCCAACCAACAGGCCCTATTGGGTCGATATAGCTACAATATATGGGCGGAGGTGGGTAAGTTCTCTGAGCTACTACCCCAGGACTCACGCCTGGAATTCAGTGCGTTCCTGGAGGAGGGTAAGAAGGTGGCCAGGACCTCTCTACAGGCCTCCCTCGACGCGGCCGACTCAGCAGCCAGAACCTTGGCCTCGGGAATCACCATGAGGCGCATTTCCTGGCTTCAGGCCTCCACCCTACCCCTGGAACTGCAATACACTGTCCAGGACTTACCCTTTGACAGCAAGGGTTTGTTCTCGGACAAAATGGATTCCAGACTGCAAAACATGAAGGACAATCGAGTCATCATACACTCGCTGGGGATGCATACCCCTGCCACCCAGCGTAGACCCTTCAGGCCCCAAGCACGCCGCCCATACTTCCCACCCCGCCAGAGGCAGAACTTCAGTAGACGGCGTGGCCGGGGGGGCCGCAGACGCCAGTTCAGCTCCCAGGGAGGCCAAAACCAAGGGCCCTCCAAGGCACCACCGGGCCCCAAGTCCGGCTTTTGAAGGTGCGCCCGGGGACGGCGTACCAGCCTCAAGACAGGATCCTTCCCCTACCTTCTCCAACCGCCTCTCCCACTTCCTCCTGGCGTGGTCCCAGTTAACATCAGACCATTGGGTGCTGTGCACGGTGAAGCAAGGATACCACCTACAATTTGCTTCCTCACCCCCTTCCCGCCCCCCTTCCCAGTCCCTCTTCAGGGACTCCTCTCACGAGCAAACCCTCCGACAGGAGGTCCAATCTCTCCTCGCAGCAGGAGCTATAGAGGAAGTACCTCTAGACGAGAGAGGAAAGGGGTTCTACTCCCGATATTTCCTGATTCCCAAGTCAAAGGGAGGTCTCAGACCCATCCTAGACCTGCGGGGTCTCAACAAATGGATGCTCAAGTTGAAGTTCCACATGATCTCCCTGGGAACCATTATCCCATCCCTGAATCCTGGAGACTGGTATGCCGCCCTCGACATGAAGGACGCGTACTTCCATATTGCCATATTTCCACCGCACAGGAAGTACCTTCGCTTCACGGTCGGACATCAGCACTTCCAATTTTCAGTCCTACCCTTCGGCCTCTCCACGGCCCCGAGGGTGTTTACCAAGTGCATGGCCGTCGTGGCCGCCCACCTCCGTCGGCGGCAAATCCACGTGTTTCCGTACCTCGACTACTGGCTCCTCAAGGGGTCCTCCCAGTTGCTGGTGCGGCAGCATGTCGAGGTGGTTACGGACCTCTTCTCCCAGTTAGGCCTGCTTCTCAATGCCGAGAAATCCACCCTGGTCCCCACGCAGAGGTTGGACTTCATAGGCGCGACCCTGGACTCTACTCAAGCCAGGGCTTACTTACCTCAGCCCCGCTTCCAGACTATCGTCTCGATCATACGGAGCTTGCAGGCCTCCGCAATCACCTCAGCTCGCACCTGTCTCGCACTACTGGGGCATATGGCTGCATGTACTTATGTGACAAAGTATGCCAGGCTCCGAATGAGACCCTTCCAAACGTGGCTCCATTCGGTATTCCACCCGGGCAAGGACCGCCTAGACGTATTGGTGACAGTCCCCTCCGGCCCCCTCCGCTCCCTCGACTGGTGGCTGACCCCATCCCTAGTATGCGCGGGGATGCCGTTCCACCCACAGCCACCGTCGATGACTCTATCAACCGATGCATCATCCCTGGGTTGGGGGGCCCACCTAGAGCACCTGCGTACCCAGGGCCTCTGGTCGTCCCAAGAGTTGTCACTCCACATAAATGTCTGGGAGTTGAGGGCAGCCCGCCTCGCCTGCCAGACGTTCCAACAACACCTGCATGGCCGTTGTGTTTCGATATTCACGGAAAACACAACGGCCATGTACTACATCAACAAACAGGGGGGAACCCGTTCGTCTCCCCTATGTCAGGAAGCCATTCGACTCTGGGATTTCTGCATAGCCCAGTCGATAAATCTTGTGGCATCCTTCCTCCCAGGGGTCAGGAATGCACTGGCGGACAGACTCAGCCGATCCTTCCTATGCCACGAATGGTCGATCAGACCGGATGTCATCCATTCTCTCTTCCAGAAGTGGGGATTTCCTCGCATAGACCTGTTCGCGACCAGGTCCAACAGGAAGTGCCAGGAGTTTTGCTCCTTTCAAGGTCTCTCTCCCGGGTCGATCACGGATGCATTCCTCCTGCCATGGAGCCACCACCTATTGTATGCCTTCCCTCCATTTCCTCTGGTGCACAAAGTCCTGTTGAAACTCCTCAGGGACAAAGCGCGTCTAATCCTGATCGCACCTGCGTGGCCCAGACAGCATTGGTTCACCGCTTTGCTGGATCTGTCAGTGGACCCTCCAATCCCCCTCCCTCTCCACCCAGACCTGATCACACAGGATCATGGCAGGCTCCGTCACCTGGACCTACGAGCCCTCCACCTCACGGCGTGGCTCCTGCATGGCTGAACGCGGCGGAGTTGAGCTGCTCCACACCGGTTCAGCATATCCTCCTTAGCAGCAGGAAGCCTTCCACCCGATCAACGTACACGGCCAAGTGGAAGCGCTTCTCTTGCTGGTGTGCTACTCAGGGTGTGACCCCTTTGGAGGCTCCGATTCCCACGGTCCTAGACTTCCTCTGGTACCTTAAGCAGCAGGGCCTAGCGACATCCTCCCTGAAGGTACACTTAGCGGCCATATCTACCTTCCTACCAGGAGAAGGTGGCCGCTCCGTATTCTCCCACCCCTTGGTCGCTCGATTTGTTAAAGGCCTGGAGCTTCTCTACCCCCCCGTACGCCGCCCTGCTCCTGCCTGGGACCTTAACTTGGTCCTAAACAGGCTCACGCTTCCACCATTTGAGCCACTGGCGACTTGCTCGCTCCTGTACCTGTCATGGAAGACGGCCTTCCTGGTGGCCATTATATCGGCCAGGCAGGTCTCCGAGCTGAGAGCTCTCACAGTGGACCCGCCCTACACCGTTTTCCATAAAGACACAGTACATCTGCACAGTACCCGGCGTTCCTCCCTAAGGTTGTGTCTGCCTTCCATACCAACCAGGACATCTTCCTCCTGGTCTTCTTCCCGAAGCCCCACTCTTCTCGGAGGGAGCAGCAGCTACACTCCTTAGATGTGCGCAGAGCACTCGCTTTCTACATTGAGCAAACAAAGCCATTCCGAAAGTCTCCCCAACTGTTTGTGGCGGTCGCAGAACGGATGAAAGGTCTGCCAATCTCCTCTCAGAGGACTTCCTCCTGGGTGACTGCATGCATTCGCGCATGCTACGATCTAGCTCGTGTCCCCTCTGGCCACCTCACGGCACATTCCACGAGAGCTCAGGCGTCATCAGCAGCCTTCCTGGCGCACGTGCCTATCCAGGAGATATGCCGTGCAGCGACCTGGTCATCGGTCCACACATTCACCTCACACTATGCACTAGTCCAACAATCAAGAGATGATGCAGCCTTTGGCGTAGCAGTTCTAAATACCGCCACATCTCACTCCGACCCCACCGCCTAGGTAAGGCTTGGGAATCACCTAACTGGAATGGATATGAGCAATCACTCGAAGAAGAAAAGACGGTTACTCACCTTTGTAACTGTTGTTCTTCGAGATGTGTTGCTCATATCCATTCCAAACCCACCCTCCTTCCCCACTGTCGGAGTAGCCAGCAAGAAGGAACTGAAGGGTGGCCGGGTCGGCTGGGGTATATATTGGGTGCCATAGCGGCGCCACTCCAGGGGCGCCCAGCCAATCCACCAGGGTTGCTAGGGTAAAAGTTTCTCCGACGAACGTGCACGCGGTGCGCGCACACCTAACTGGAATGGATATGAGCAACACATCTTGAAGAACAACAGTTACAAAGGTGAGTAACCGTCTTTTTTGAACAAAATGAGATCAAGGATCTGGATCCCACAACTTCTACCACACAGAACTGGGGCTGAGAACTCTGTCACTAATCAGTCACTCATGTAGTAGATTAGTCCTTTTACTACTTAAAGATATTTCTCCTTTTTTACATTAAGGAGGTATTGACAAGTTACTTACAGTCTCTAATCTAATCCATGAGCTCCTTAATGAGGCCTCTTCTGTCTCGTATCTTCAGTTATGTCTAATTTATTGCCATATTTGTGGTCAGGAAGGAATTTTCCCCAGGGTCAGATAGGTAGAGACATTGCGGGATGGGGGAGAGGGTTCACCTTCCTCTGTAGCATGGGGCATGGGTCACTTGCAAGTTTAAACTAGTGTAAATGGTGAATTCTCTGTAACTTGGAGTCTTTAAACCATGATTTGAGGACTTCTGTAACTCAGCCAGAGATTAGGGGGTCTATTTCAGGAGTGGGTGGGTGAGGTTCTGTGGCCTGCAGTGTGCAGGAGATCGGACTGCATCATCATGATGGTACCTTCTGACCTTAAAGTCTATGAGTTTGAGAGCCTCTCACAGAATTTAGACAAAATGGCTGATCTGTGTGCAGTTTTCTACCCTTCCCATCATCTTGTCTTAAGGAGTATGTATAAAATTCAGAGAACCCATTTTGGAATCATTTTAAAAGAGTGACTCTTTTTCAAGGGTTGCAGGTATACCACGTTGTTGTCCCTAGCCTCTGTTTGCCAGAAGCTGGGAATGGGCGACGGGATGGATCACTTGATGATTACCTGTTCTTTTCATTCCCTCTGGGGCACCCAGCATTGGCCACTGTCAGAAGACAGGATACTGGGCTAGATGGACCTTTGGTCTGACCCACTATGGCCGTTCTTATGTTCTGTGAGCTTGTTTTCACCTCACGAAGTTAAAGTTTATACTCTAAGTTACCACATTTCTTTACCTCCACAGTTGAATGATCAAGTTCATAGTTGGATATAGGAATGGAAGAAAGATAAATGTGTTGTTAGCAACTTATGTACAATTTTATTTGATATTTATGACACAGTTGTTCTTATGATGTCTAACAATTCCTGTTAATAATCCCATAGTGAAGCCTAGCTTCCAATAGGACCATCTTAACAAATCTTTATCACAGAAATTGCATGGAAAGGTGGTGGTCAGTGTGGTCTTGTGCACTGTGATGTGAGGATTATTAGTTTGGGTTCTGAGCTCAGTCCCTCTCTCACCTGTCAAGGGCTAGGTATACTGCAGAGATAGTTCCTATCCATCCTGGCAAGTTGTGTTGCTGTAGTGTTACAGAAACACCATCACCTTTACTGTTTACATAAGCACACACTTTTCCCTTCGTCTTGTTCCTCATCTCTGATGTGGAGAATCATATTATTCTAGCACATGAAATAATTTAAATTATGTCAGTAACAATCTATTAAAATATAGTTTAAATCTTGCATTGCATAAAAAGAATACATAATTTGTTAGAAACAACCGAGAGAAGAAATATGTGATATATTGAAAATCCATCATAAATTTATTGTAGAGGCAGAAATAAAAAGTATTTTTGTGTGTATGGTATGCATTTAGTGATAGGAACCGTGGAGTATGAATTTAATAAAAAACCAGGAATAGAAGATAGTACAAAGAACAACACAGTCAAGTTTCTGTTGGAACCACAGAGACAGTTTTTCATAACTGTATGCAAAAATGCATGCATAATTTACTTCTGCAATTGTTGATTATGCATACAAATGTATCATTACACATTAAAGTGGTAGTTTGCATACACAATTTAATGATTTAATGTTCAGTTGTAGTAACTGTACATGCAGTACATTGTGCAGTTGTGCACAAACAGTAATGAAAACCTAACCCTTAACTTTTTCACTTATTTGCATCTTTAGTTTTAACTGTGTAAAGATAAAAACAGTGTGTTTGGAGTTATTCAGGTTTCTAAACTTACAAAGTCTGCTTCCTTAAACTGTTTCTTCCTTAGAAGTTTTTTAGTTAGAGTTTATAAATTCTTTGAACTCAAGCAGGATTCTAGTGTTGCGGAGAAAAATTGTACTGCAGAGCAAAGTGGCTCGACAACAGTGGGGTTGCAGTCCAAAAAACCTCGGAAATTATTTGTGATCAGGCTGTAAGTCTGTGATGCTCAGAAATGCTACAGGAGCAGACCAGTAGCCCAAATGTAAACTTTCCAAGTTTCCTGACTGCATGGTAGGGTGCAAAGTCTGAAAACCTGTGAAATTTGAATTGAGTGTATAATCTAATGATTCTACACTCTGTCCAAAATTCTTTAGTCTTCTGAGGGCATAACTCTTATTGACCTCAGAGGGAGTTCTGTAAATGGACGTGTGACTGGGGTCCCAGGGAGCTACACTGAGGTTACTCAATTAGGGTAAACTGCAAAGAATGGGGCAGACAATCCCCAAAGCTGGTGGATATTCCAATGCTTAGATTTATCAAGCCAGGACAAAATGGCTTTTATAATATCTTCCTGGTTACCCAGCGCCAACAAAACAGTTTCCTTTAAGTAATCCAGCCTTAGGCCTCCACCCAGACAGCCAAGTCAAATATGATGAGGCTTACTGAAAATCTTATTAATCATAAGAAAGTTTTACCAGTCCCAAAAGACTGAACATATTACCTTCCAGGGTAATGAATATTCCAGATTTTAACCAAATACACACTTACTGCAAATTCTTATTAACTAAACTGAAATTTATTAAAAAAGAAAAGAATGAGAGTATTGGTTAAAAGATCAGCATACATACAAACACGAGTACAGTTCTGAGATCAGATTCATAGTAGAGATGGTGAGCTCTGTAGTTTCAAAGAGTTCTTTCAGAATTAGTCCATAGGTTCATATTCAGGATGATTCTACGACTCAAGCTTTCCCTATAGCATCAGGCAGATTGGAGATAAAGGATCAGGACCCAAGGGTTATTTTTATACAGTTCCAGGTCTTCTCTTGACAGCTCGGAGTTCTTAGGCGAACAATAGGCGGTCATTGAGACTTTGAAGTAAATCTATTTCCTAAGCATCACCAGTAATTAGCTACAGGGATTAACATAAAGCAATTGCCTGTTTTTTGCACCATTTGCAGGTGTTTTGCTACACATTTCAAAAAGAGATGAATACAGTGATATCACTATTTTTACAGTTCATTTAAATGTTTGGATCTCCTTTTCATCTCTGAATTAAAAGACTATAGCATCGATAGGAACTGTTCGATTACATTGTTAATCTCTAACAATATATATGTAAACACAAAAAAGCCACAAACATTATCTATCAAAATGTCCCTAAAGGTTGAATCTGGGTCATTTAGACTGCAAGCTACTTAACCCTTTTTGGCCATGTGTCAGACCCCAATGCAAGATTGGTGTAGAAGGGAGCAGTTAGAGTTCCTGGATGCACCTTAAGGACCTTCTGATCTTGATATGAGCCATGTTTACATTTAATTCTTTGTAAGGCCAAAGTATTGATACATACCCTGGCCCAAGTTGACAACTTAGTCCATATTTTGTGAAACACGTTTAGTGATTTCAGGGTTTGGTCTGTGTGTTAACTTAACATAGCCATCAATGTTCTTCAGAGAGCACTTACTCTGACATTCAGCCATGAAGGCTGTGAGATTTTGTACCTCAGTTTTCTTTCTTGCACAGCAGTCCAAGCTTGTATTGGTTTTTCTGTTGTGGAAAGTTTTTGGATTGTGTGTGAAACCTCAACGTTATTAGGCTTTCTAATACCAAGTGTGTTCTTATTGACCAAAATATTATCATCATAAGGGTTTCTATTACATAGTGCATTTTCATGTACCACTTTTAACATGTTCAAGGGTTTTTCCAAAGACCATGCACATTGTACATTTTTACAATTTTTTGGCATCAGCTATGAACTAGTTACAAGAGTTAACATTAGCATTAATATTAACAACAAATCTATTACAAGTGTACATTTACAATCATTTTTGTTACGCCAAGACTTTTGTTTAGATAAACCATTTTTTAGGTCAACTTGTTCAATATCCCTTTTGAAGGTTTAGCTTTTTCTTTACCTTAGGCTTTTCCTTGAAATAGACTTTTAGGTTAATCACATACTTGGAGTTTTGATATTTTAGATATGAGTGAGGCAAGTCTGTAATGACATTTTGCCTTTCATGGGTTAACTTGACTTCCTTCTTTCCCCTTTTTAGGGGGTTGAAATTTGAGCTCTCTGTAATATGGGCAAATTTGGCTATGGGCAAATATAGGCAAATTTGTTCCTCCCTTGTCAGCTAGGTAATTTGCATGGACACCAGGCCTTAAAGAGAGACCTGGTCTACACTATGTGTTTAAACCGATTTTAGCAGCGTTAAACCGATTTAACGCTGTACACGTCCACACTATGAGGCCCTTTATATCGATATAAAGGGCTCTTTAAATCGGTTTCTGTACTCCTCCCCAACGAGAGGAGTAGCGCTAAAATGGGTATTACCATATCGGATTAGGTTAGTGTGGCCGCAAATCGATGGTATTGGCCTCTGGGCGGTATCCCACAGTACACCACTGTGACTGCTCTGGACAGCAATCTGAACTCAGATGCAGTGGCCAGGTAAACAGGAAAAGCCCCGCAAACTTTTGAATTTCATTTCCTGTTTGCCCAGCGTGGAGCTCTGATCAGCACGGGTGGCGATGCAGTCCCAAATCCAAAAAGAACTCCAGCATGGACTGTACGGGAGATACTGGATCTGATCGCTGTATGGGGAGACAAATCTGTTCTATCAGAGCTCCGTTACAGAAGACGAAATGCCAAAGCATTTGAAAAAAATCTCCAGGCTACATAGTGCTGCGTGACAAGCGTAACGGAAAGCCAAAGAATCAAATGGACGCTCATAGAGGGAGGGAGGGGGTACTGAGGACTCCAGCTATCCCACAGTCCACAGCAGTCTCCGAAAAATATTTACATTCTTGGCTGAGCTCCCAGTGCCTGTAGGTTCAAACACATTGTCCGGTGTGGTTCAGGGTATAGCTCGACAATTTACTCCCTCCCCCCCCACGTGAAAGAAAAGGGAAAGAAATCGTTTCTTGACTTCTTTCAATGTCACCCTATGTCTACTGAATGCTGGTGGTAGACGCGATGCTGCAGCAGTGAAGAGCAGTAGCCGCTCCGCTCCTCTCCCCTCCCCGGTGGCAGATGGTGCAATAGGACTGCTAGCCGTCCTTGTCATCAGCCCGTGAGTGCTCCTGGCTGGCCTCAGGTGAGGCTGGCTGGGGGTGCCTCGGTAAAAATAGGAATGATTCCTGGTCATTCCCAGTAGATGGTACAGAATGGCTGGTAACCGTCCTCATCATAGCAACTGGGGGTTGAGCTCCATCAGCCCCCTCCCTTTCCTGTGTAAAGAAAAGATTCTGTACTGCCTGGACTATCATAGCAGCGGGATGCTGGGCTCCTCTTCCCCGCATCGCTTAATGTTCTGCCTGGACTGTCATAGCAGCGGGAGGCTGCCTCCCCCTTATTTTATCTCACTAACAAGTCACTGTTTCTTATTCCTGCATTCTTTATAACTTCATGACACAAATGAGGGGGACACTGCCACGGTAGCCCAGGAAGGTTGGGAGAGGATGGAAGCAACGGGTGGGGTTGTTGCAGGGGCACCCCTCGTGAATGGCATGCAGCTCATCATTTCTGCGGGATCTGACATGGAGCAGCTGTGCTCTCTGATACACTGGTTCTCTAGTACACTTGCCCCATATTCTAGGCAGGACTGACTATTTTTAGAAACCATAAAGGAGGGATTGACTCGGGGAGTCATTCCCAGTTTTGCCTTTGCGCCCCCGGCCGACCTCAGCCGGGGCACCCATGATAGCAGCAGACAATACAGAACGACAGATAACCGTCATCTTACTGCCAATTTACAATGGCAGCAGACGGTACAGAACGACTGATAACCATCTCTGCTATCATGTAAAAGCAAACGAATGCTGCTGTGTAGCACTGCAGTAACGCCTCTGTTAGCGGCATCCAGTACACATACGGTGACAGTAAAAAAAAAAAAAGCTGAACGGGCTCCATGGTTGCCGTGCTATGGCGTCTGCCAGGGCAATCCAGGGAAAAAGGGCGCAAAATGATTGTCTGCCGTTGTTTTCCCGGAGGAAGGAATGAGTGACGATGTTTACCGAGAACCACCCGTGACAATGATTTTGCCCCATCAGGCACTGGGATCTCAACCCAGAATTCCAAGGGGCGGGGGAGACTGCAGGAACTATGGGATAGCTACAGAATAGCTACCCACAGTGCAACGCTCCAGAAATCGATGCTAGCCTTGGACCATGGACGCACACCGCCGAATTAATATGCTTAGTGTGGCCACATGCACTCGACTTTATACAATCTGTTTTACAAAACCGGTTTATGTAAAATTGGAAAAATCCCGTAGTGTAGACGTACCCAGAGACAACCATTTTCTGTCATTATGTCTGAACTACAGTTCTACTTTTCAGCTACCAATTTCTGCATCCACAAGGTATTAGATTAATCAGAGCTTACTAAGAAATTAGATGACATATTAAAAGGGTCTATGGGTTTATTCACAAGGCTGCTCTGCTGTGTAAAGCCAGGAATCCAGCCTTCCTTTGGAACCGAAGACACAAACTGTTCACTTGCAATATTAGCTAATGAAGCCTCCTGAGGCAAAGTCCAAGGCAAAGTCAGTGAATTCATTTTCATTTGGAAGGCTTCGGCCATTAGGCACCAACACATTTTTCTTAGTAGACAAACTGTTGACTACCACCAATGGCTCATTAAAAGTTAATGGGAGAAATTCCCTTTTACCCTCACTAGGCACAGCTATTAACTTTTTTAAGACTTCACCCAGAAATTTCTTTCCTTTTGCAATATCATGAACTGCAACAGATTCTTTTTGAGCTTTAGTTATGTTCAGAATTGACTTTGGTATAACAGACAAATTAACAAACTCCTTCTGAGTTTCACTCAAACCCAGAACTACCTCTGGTACATCACGAAGATTTTCACACAGCTTCCTTTTGGGCACATAATTTCCTGCTAGACTCCATAGTCAAAAAGTTAGAGGCATTCTCTTCCTCTTTGCAGCTCTTCTTGCAGACAACATGCAGGTTACCAGGCTCAACACACACAAGTTTAGGGTCCATTCCCTTTCTGTTACAAGTTTCCACACTGTGTGTAACATAGATCACCTTTATGCTTTCCTTGTGCCCTGGTCATATCATCAACCTGATCAGACAAGGTTGCCATATCTTTATCTAGCAACGCACTAGCAACAGGCAAAATAGAAACACCAGAATCGCCTGGTCCCTGGGAAGCAGCCATGACATCAACTGGATGCAACCTGGTTATAATGTCATTATCCCTAGCAGACACAAACTTAGGAATATTTCCTTCCTGGGCTTCAGTTATGTCCAGAATCGACTCTAAGACAACTGATAAATTTTCAACCAACATAGGCTGATGGGCTTCTTCTGTCTGCTTTATAGATAAAGGACTGGAGAAATATTCTCCTTTAGCAGACACACTGCTATTCTCAACAAACAACCAATTTGAGATATCATTTCTCTTATTCCAGCACACATGGCTGTTCACAGTCAATTGTTCGGAGAGTGGGACACCTTCCTTAACATTTAAGGTGGATTTTAGCCAAAGGCACTCTTACACAATATTCAGATAATGCTACAACAATTACACTTTCACCTGACAAATAATCTGCCTCCCTGACAAGACTTGCCTTAACCAAAGTAATATCTGCTGTGGTGTCCCTTCATGCCATACACCTGATTCCATTAACTTCTGCACAGCTATTAAACTCTGCGTTATTGTTCCCATATTTAGCTTTAATATGAGTTTTAAGGTCAAGTCTTTTAGAAACAACAGTAACAGCATTTGCACACAAGGCAGCTCTATTTGGGTTGCCTGTGTTGTTAGGATAACTGGATTAGCATTTCCTGGATTTCCTGATTTATTTTTTACATTTGGCCACTCTGGTTTGATGTGTCCAAGTGTACCACACAAATGACATACCACTTGTCTTTGCTTAGAGTATGAGTTTTTCTTTTCTGGGCTTCCATGAGCTTTTTTAATAGAAGTGGGTCTGGTCCCACTTTTAAACCATTCTCTTCTTTTAGATTAGGGAGAATAGTGATTATTCTTTCCCAAGGGCATACTTCTTTCATGACTTCCATTCTGCACAAATTCATCTGCAATCTCAGCAGCGTGCAAAACAGACCTGGGCTTTTTATCGCAAATAGCAGCCCAGACCTCATCTGGAACCAAATTTAACATCTGTTCTAGAGTAATTAATTGCATTAATTGTTTAAACTTACCCCAAGCTTTCTTACCAGTAATCCACTTCCTGACAAAACCTAACAGTTTAGGAGCACATTCCACGTAAAGAAATATCATTAGACATTTTAAAATTTCTAAATTTCAACCTGTAAGTTTCAGATGTAACCTCAAAACATTTTAACACAGTATCTTTATATTTTACATAATTCAAAGCTTCATCCATACTCATTTCATTGAACACCTCAGTAGCTTTCCCAGTCAATCTGGTCAGCAGGACAGGCATATGCTATACCTTGGAATATGGTGAATTTCACGTCAACGTTCACAGGTAGATAGAAATTCCTCTATGTCGTCAGTATTTTTGTAAATGGGACAAATTTTCTCCCAGTTTTTATTGTCACGAGGGGGTGGATTTCCAGGTTGTATCAGCTTTTTCTGCTCTTCCAAGACTTGGAGCTGAAGTCTGGCAGATTCCTGTTGCATCTGGTGAGCCTTCTCCTCAGCACCCAGCCATTCCATATGCCTTAAATGGGCTTCTTTTTCCATATCAGCTCTTTTGCTTTTCCTGCAATCAAAGATCTATCAGCTTTTGTTCATGTTCAAGTTCCTGCTGGTTTTTCACTGCAAGCATTTTCACTGGGTCTGCTTCCTGATCACTGGCCATTAACAGATGTTTCAGTTCTTGCTCTGGGACTTTCTTCCTAAAGGTGACCCCTCTGTAAGTAGAATTCTTCATGGGTTTTTCTGTCAATCTCTTCACATGATCCTTGCTCACTCACTGTAACTGATTTTTAACCTTTAAACTCCAATATCAAAATGAATTTTTGACAAGCATGTGGTTCTGACTACAAAATCTCAAATAACCACAGACTAAGGAATCATTCTTTTTGAGTTTAAATTCCTTTTCTTGATTTTTGTTTTATGAATAGCTGTATATTTTTTTCAATATCCTTTTATGTAGTATGTATTGTGCACCAGAGTTTAGATAGCCATAGAATTTACAAATTTTCATCTATCAACCAAATAAATAAACAAATAAATATGTTGACTGATAAAAGATATTACCTTTCTCCTGCATAGTTTTTCTCCTCATTCATAACAGATAGGTAATCCCTTTCATCAGTGGAATTCAGAGGTGATCTAGAGTTGTTGATGCTAGACACTTAAGGACTAAGTCTCACTCTTCACCCTGGGCTACCAGAAATTCTGCCTCTGGTGGTAGAGCAAGTTGGCCGTTCTGTTTCTCCTAACCAATTTGTTTTACAACTTTATTTTTTATTAATTTTGTGTTCATACAGAACTCAACACAGAAATGTCATTCATTGATGTAGTCCTTTGGTAGGAAAGTAATACTGGGTTGATTCCCAGATAATTCCTTAAATTACAAAGCTTTTACTTTATGTGGAAGAACTTACTTTTTTGCCTATTATTCTATTGTAATAAGCAACAGTTTAAATTAATATTATGTATTCCCCTTTACTTCCCAAGCTGTGGAGCACAATGAAAAATTTCTTACCTGATAGTATTCTCTGCTAATAACTACTCTCTTTGTTTAATCCACTCTGGTAGTCTGGTAAATTATCAGAATATAATTTGTAACAAACTGAAAATTTTCTCTAAATAGAGACTTAAATGTAAAATTCCCTTCAGATTAGTTAATACAGTTTCAAATTGTTGTCTTAATACTAATAATTCATTGCTGGAGTATTTTTATAGCTTTGGAAGAACTTTTCTGGTGGCCTGAGGTAAAGAGTAAGGCTCCAACAACAACTCTGGACTGCCTCAAAATTCCACAGGTGAGAGGCATTATCCATGTGTTATGAATTAGGACAGAAGCTGCTAGCAGAAAGAAAATTACCAGGTAAGATATTTCTCATTCAAGAGCTTCAATTTTAGATAAGTAATTTAGTTTATTCATATTTTTTCCTAGAACCTACTTAAGAAAGAATCAAAATAGCAATATTTTTTCTTAAAATATTATTTCTCTGTTACTGAAAGGCTATAAGTAAGAGTCACGTTTAAAGCACATTATAATTTGAGCTAATTTAAAGTATTTTCATTGAACAGGAAACTCTGCAGCGTGAGACAGAAACATTAAACAAACAACACAAAGAAGCTATGGCAGCTTTCAAAAAACAGGTAGGAAATTGAGACTCTTTAACCTCTGATAATAATACTTTAAAATATGGTGGTCTGAAAACCAAATTATCAAGTAGTATTAAAAACTTTGTAATGCTGTATATAAAATATTATGATACAACCCCATGGGAAAACATTAGGTCCTTTTTTGCTTTCAGACACACAAAATACACGTTTTAATTAATACTTCCTACAGCTATATCAGAGAGAGAGAGAGAGAGGAAAATCTTTTTTTCACAGAAATCTCACAAAGCTAAGAATCTGGCAAAGGTAAATTATGATGATCATGAAGAAATAGTAAACCTGGTCAAGTTCCTACCTAAATGTAAGCAGAGTCAGGATAAGCTCTACCCTGACATCTGGTGGAAAGAATGTCAGAGAGTGTATTTGCATAGGCACGCCTACCCTATCCCAGACTGCTGAGCGGTGGGACTGCTTGGTGACAAATGACTCACCCTCAGTTGGGTGGTACTTGCTAGACAAGGGACATGGGTTCCAAAACCCAGTGAAGTAGAGAGGCTGGGGACAGGTATCTGTGCCTGGTGGTGCAGTCTCCTTGTGGAGCCAGAAGCACCAGTTGCACCCCCTCCTCTCTCCACTGTAGAATGTCAGAGTTGATTTTTTTTATTCCCTCAAGAATCTAAATACAGGTTACTGAGCTGAATGCACTTTGGGCTAATGGTGCACTAGTGCTGGGGCTCCCCCACTAAGAGCTGAGATCACTAAGAGTTGAAATCACAAAAAAGCTGAAATGACTGAGCTGAGAGCACTGAGCATTGTGCTAACTAGTGGGGGAGCCTGAAGATATGCTGTGGAACAGAGCAGCTGGCGGAGTGGAGCAGTTGCGAGGACGGCTGGAGCGGATCACGGGACAGCTGGTGGCAGCAGAGCGGCTGGCAGAGCGGAGTAACTGTGGGACAGGTGGAGCGGCCCACAGAGTGAGCAGAGCCGAGCAGTTTTGCAGAGCAGCTCATGGAGCAGAGCAGCTGGTGGAGCGGAGCAGTTCCTGAGGACGGCTGGAGGAGCAGAGTGGAGCAGCTGGTAAAGCGGAGCAGTTCGTGGAGAAGGCGGAAGCAGAACCCACGGAGAGGCAGGGCAGTTGGCCCTGGACCACGTAAGGTGCCCCTTTCTACCCAGGCTGGGGGGAGGGACCTTTACAGATAGACTCTCGAACTCTGGGGTGGCATTGACCAGAGACTTTTGGGTTGTTGGACTTTGGGGTGATTGGACTTAAAACCCTAAGCGGAAAAAGGACAGTGCCAAACGTACTTGGAGGTGGGTTTTTGTTTATGGTTTGTGTTATAACCCTGTTTGTGGTGTTTCTCCAATGGGATGCCGCATTGATTCCTTCCTTTATTAAAAAAGATTTTGCTACACTCAGACTCCGTGCTTGCGAGAGGGGAAGTATTGCCTCCTAGAGGTGCCCAGGGGGGTGTGGTATGTGAGTGTCCCAGGTCACTGGGTGGGGGCTCGAGCCAGTTATGCATTGTGTTACTGAAACGGAACCCCTGGATACTGAACCCGGCCCTCGTTGCTGCCAACTAGAGGGGCAGAAGGGTTACATAAAGATAGATATCCCCTTCAAAAATATGTTCCAAAATGTCATCCAGCCTTCAACATTAATGCAACCAGAGAAGCAAAAATAGGATTTATTTGGATCTAATTAAGTGTAAGTATAGTATACTTTGGGCCAGATTCTCTGTTTTGCCAGAACAGTGCTTGACACACCTGGGAGTCCCCACCTGATCTACCTTTGGAGGCTGCTGGTGGCTGAATTGCTCCCTGGTACAAGTTAAAGCTTCTCTAACTTGTGCTGGTGAATAAGGGGGGGAGGGATAGCTCAGTGGCTTGAGCATTGGCCTGCTAAACCCAGGGTTGTGAGTTCAATCCTTGAGGGGGTCACTTAGGGATCTGGGGCAAAAATCAGTAGTTGGTCCTGCTAGTGAAGGTAAGGGGCTGGACTTGATGACCTTTCAAGGTCCCTTCCAGTTCTAGGAGATTGGTATATCTCTTATTATTATAACTGCTCTATAAATGATGCTTCATTAGTTAAGATTGCTGAAGCACATTGCATTCTAGCTCTGCCCCTGATAACCCCCCAACCAAGGGGAGCAGCAGTTGTTAAGGAGTCCCCTAAAGTAGGGAAATTTTCAGGTGCTGCCTTAAGGTAGCTTTGAGCACCATTATGTTACTCAAACAGTGGGATTTGTACATGCTTAGGTACCTTATTGAATTGACATGACCTATGTGGCATTTTAATATAATGCTCCAAGTTTTTTTATTCTTCTTTGAGTGCTTGCTCATATCCATTCCAAGTAGGTGTGTGCACGCCACATGCACGTCCGTCGGAAGATTTTTACCCTAGCAACAATCAGTGGGTCGGCTGGGCGCCCCCTGGCATGGCGCCACTATGGCACCGAATATATACCCCTGCCAACTGTCCGCTCCTCAGTTCCTTCTTACCGCCCGTGTCGGTCGTTGGAACAGTGGAGCGCAGCTTAGCTGATCTCCACTTCCCTAGCTTTTCACTCTAATACTTATTGTGTATATAGTTTATTCTCTGTAGTTCTAGTTAATAGATTTTTGTAAACGTAGTTAGTGTATATAGTTCAGAGGGTCGGGGATTAGCCCTTTCCCTCTCCCGGTGCCCAGGCCCATGCCTGGCTCACCGGGTTTCAAACCGTGCTCGGCCTGCCGCCGGCCGATGCCCACGGGAGACCCCCACGACTCCTGCCTCAAGTGCTTGGGGGAATCCCACCTTGCAGACAAGTGCTGGATCTGCAAATTGTTCAAGCCGCGGACGAAAAAGGAGCAGGACTTTCGCCTTAAGCAGCTCCTAATGGAGGCAGCCCTCACTCCTCCACCTTCGGCACCGGCTGCCAGACAGTCCGCGCCGGGGAGAAGTGCCTCATCGGCACCGGAGAGTGCCAGCACCGCGAAGACAGCTCAGCACCAAACGTCTGGCCCAGGAACCGGCCTGGCACCGCTCCCTCTCCCCGCGTACCAAGAAGCTTAAAGCTCTTGCGGCCCCACTATCTGCACCGCAGTCTGAGCAGCAATCTAAGTCGAGCCGCCCGGCACCACTAACTGCCACGGCGCCGACAATCTCCGCACCATTGATTCCGGCCGTGCAAGAGCCGTCGAGTCCAGTGCGTGACAGCTCCCCGGCACATGCCTCAGTATAGCTTCTCGTTCCCACTACGCCAGAGACATTTGCTACGGCAAGGGAACTTATTGCCTTAATGGAGCCCGCCCTGCCTCAACCCCCAGCACCGCCGGTGCGGGTTATTCAATCGACAGGCAAGCCTGCCATGGTAAGACCACCTTCCATCGGCACCTCAGGCAGACAGCACTCAAGACTGAGGTCCCGCCAACACTCTCAATCTCATCATCGCTCCAGGTCCAGGCGCCACTCGCAGTCCTGGTACCGAACTCCTCCCTGGTACCAGTCGCACTCGCGGCACCACTTGAGGTCCCGCTCACTGGACCGATACTCCAGGCACTGGTTCAGCTCCCGGCACCGTTCGCACCGCAGCCGTTCTCATCATAGAGCATCAAGATCCCGGTCGATCTCCCGGCACCATGCCGGTCGCAGGTCCCGATCATGCTCTCGGTACCGGTACGGATCCTGGTACCGCTCTCCAGTGCGGCACAAAATACGGTACCCTAGAGACAGGGCTTATCCTCAAACGGCCTCCGCTCCGCCATGGCCATCGAGGCACGCGTCTGAGTCTTCGCATGCTGATAGTGCTGCCTATCCTGATTCAGAGACACACAGCCGGGTTCTCCATGAGGCTCAAGGTCCAGACCAAGATCCTCATCAGTGGTCCTTTTGGACGCCTTGGGCATATCACCAGGCCCAAGGTGAACCCATGGTACCATCACATTCCGCCCCGTCGGAACATCGCGCACCGGAGGCCACTGTTAGCCGCCCCCCTCCAGCGGGTACAGATCACTCTCCTCAGGCATCGGACCCTCAGGCCCTCCCGGACCCTGATGTACCTCTGAACCAAGAGTCCCTACAGGAACCACTGGTACCGGGTCTGTCGTCCTCCTCTTCACCCGACGAGGCAGTGGCCGGTACATCCTCCTCAAGCCCGCCCCCTATCGACCTCCGAGCTCACCAGGACCTTTTGAAGTGAGTAGCCTTAAATATCAATCTCCAGGTGGAGGAAGACCCGGTGATTGACATACTGTTGGCGGATGCTCCAACCCACGTAGCTTTGTCATTTATACGCTCCATCCAAGCCAAAGTGGACACAATCTGGCAATCCCCGGCGTCTATCCCTCCTACGGCCAGAGGGGTGGAAAGAAAGTATATGGTACCCTCCAAAGGGTACGAATACCTATATACCCACCCTCCTCCATGCTCCCTGGTGGTTCAATCCGTCAATGAGCGGATGGACCTGTTGGGACGTAAAGTCTACTCTGCAGGGGGTCTCCAACTCAGGGTGGTGAACCAACAGGCCCTGCTCAGTAGATACAATTATAACACCTGGCAGTCGGTGAGTAAGTTCACTGAGCTGGTCCCACCAGACTCCCACCAGGAATTCCAAGCCCTTCTCGAGGAAGGAAAGAAAGTGGCGCAGATGTCCTGCAGTCCTCCCTCGACACTGCGGATTCGGCGGCCAGAACCATTGCCTTGGGAATTACTATGAGGAGGATCTTATGGCTGCAAGTGTCAGGTCTACCTCCTGAACTGCAACACACCATCCAGGACCTGTCGTTTGAAGGCCAGGGCCTTTTTTCCCAGAAAACGGACCCTAGACTACAGAGTCTTAAGGACAATCAGGTGATCATGTGTTCCCTTGGGATGCACACTCCACAGACCCAATGCAGGTCCTTCCGTAGCCAACCCCAGCGCCCCTACCTCCCACCCAGACCGCGTCAAGACTTTGGCAGAAGGCACGGTCGTGGGAACCGCAGGCAACAATCTGGGTCCCAAGGCGGACACAATACTGGTCCCGCCAAACCAGCGCTGGGCCTGAAAGCGAACTTTTGAAGGTGCGCCCAAGAGCAGAGCACCAGTCCTTTCCCAGGATCCCCTTCAGTTTTCCAACCGCCTTTCCTCCTTCCTCCCTGCGTGGTCCCAATTAATCTCGGATCGCTGGGTCCTACGCACGGTGGAATTTGGATACCACCTTCAATTTATTTCACCCCCTCCCTCTCATCCCCCCTCCCCATCCCTCTTCAGGGACCCCTCTCACAAGCAGTTCCTCTGGCAAGAGGTTCGCACGCTCCTCTCGATCGGAGCTATAGAGGAGGTACCGGAGGAATTAAGGGGCAGGGGATTTTACTCTCGATATTTCCTAATCCCCAAAGCAAAAGGAGGTCTTTGACCCATCCTGGACCTGCGAGGACTTAACATGTTTCTGAAGAAGTTGAAGTTCCGCATGGTATCCCTGGGGACCATTATCCCTTCCTTGGATCCCGGAGACTGGTACGCTGCTCTCGACATGAAGGACGCATATTTCCATATCGCTATTTACCCCCCACACAGACGGTACCTACAGTTTACGGTGCACCGCCAACATTTCCAGTTTGCAGTCCTTCCGTCTGGCCTCTCTACGGCCCCTCGCGTCTTTACAAAGTGCACTGAGGCCCAGGTCACCCGGCACGTAGCCATCATCATGGACCTATTCGAGAGACTGGGCCTGATGATCAATCTAGAGAAGTCTACTCTCGTACCCACTCAAAGAATAGAATTCATTGGGGCCATTCTGGACTCCAAACTCACAAAAGCCTGCCTGCCACTGCCTCAGTTTCAAGCACTAGTCTCTGTTATAAAAAGCCTCCAAACCTTTCCAACAACCTCGGCTCGCACCTGTCTGAGCCTCCTCAGTCACAGGGCCGCATGTACCTTTGTAACCAAGCACGCAAAACTACGCATGCGTCCCCTTCAAACTTGGCTCGCCTCAGTGTACCATCCAGCCAGAGATACCATAGACACGGTGGTCACCATTCCTCAGAGCATCTTAGACTCCCTCAACTGGTGGCTAACACCCTCCCTGGTTTGTGCAGGACTGCCGTTCCATCCGAGGCAGCCCTCGGTGTCCCTAACGACGGACGCGTCGTCTCTCGGCTGGGGGGCTCAGCTAGACCATCGTGGCACGCAAGGCCTCTGGTCATCTCAAGAGCTAGCGTTGCACATAAACGTCCAGGAGCTGAGAGCAGTCCGCCTGGCATGCTAGACGTTCCTACAACATCTGCAAGGTCGTTGTGTTTCAGTGCTTACCGACAACACAACGGCCATGCACTACATAAACAAGCAGGGAGGGACTCGATCCTCCCCCCTTTGTCAGGAGGCGATCCAATTGTGGGAATTTTGCATAGTCCACTCGATAGACCTTGTAGCATCATTCCTCCCAGGAGTCCAGAACACCCTGGCAGACCATCTCAGCAGATCCTTTCGGTCTCACGAGTTGTCGCTTCGCCCGGATGTTCTGCATTCCATCTTCCAGAAGTGGGGCTTTCTCCACATAGACCTCTTCGCTTCCCGCGACAACAGGAAGTGCCAGAAGTTCTGCTCCTTCCAAGGTCTAGCCCCGGGTTCGATATTGGATGCCTTCCTAATCTCGTGGAAGAACCAGCTGCTGTACGCCTTTCCACCCTTCCCACTGGTGCACAGGGTTCTCTTAAAGCTCTGCAGGGACAGGGCTTACCTGATCCTGATCGCCCCTGTGTGGCCCCAACAGCACTGGTACACCACGTTGCTGGACCACTTGATAGCCAACCCGATCACTCTGCCCCTGCATCAGGATCTTATAACGCAGGACCACGGCAGGCTTCACCACCCAGACCTGCAATCGCTCCATCTCACAGCGTGGCTCCTGCATGGTTAATCCAGTCAGAGTTATGTTGCTCTGCCCCAGTGTGAGAAGTACTCCTGAGTAGTAGAAAACCTTCCACCCGGTCTACATACTTGGCCAAGTGGAAGCGTTTTTCTTGCTGGTGTCAAACACAAAATATAACGCCCACGGAAGTTCCCATTCCCACTATATTGGACTACCTCTGGTATCTTAAACAGCAAGGCCTCGCTATCTCATCATTGCAAGTGCACTTGGCGGCTATTTCTACTTTCCACTCCGGAGAAGGTACTTACTCTGTCTTCTCCCACCCTATGGTCTTGAGGTTCCTCAAAGGTTTGGAGCATCTATACCCCCTAGTACGACGCCCTGCCCCTTCCTGGGACCTTAACTTGGTCCTGACGAGACTTACTACTCCTCCATTCGAGCCACTGGTGACCTGCTCGCTCCTGTATTTGTCATGGAAAACAGCTTTCCTTGTGGCCATCACATCAGCTAGAAGAGTCTCTGAGCTTCAGGCTCTGATGGTGGACCCACCATACACGGTGTTCCACAAAGACAAAGTGCAGTTACGTCCACATCCGGCGTTCCTCCCTAAAGTAGTCTCGGCCTTCCATCTCAACCAGGACATATTCCTCCTGGTCTTCTTTCCCAAACCGCATACATCTCGTAGAGAACAGCAGTTGCATTCCCTCGACGTCCGTAGGGCACTCGCCTTCTACATTGATTGGAAGAGACCCTTCCACAAAATGCCCCAATTTTTTGTGGCAGTGGCTGGTCGGATGAAAGGCCTACCCGTCTCTTCTCAGAGAATTTTGTCATGGGTAACGGTGTGCATCCGTATGACCTAGCTCATGTCTCTCCGGGGCATATCACCGCCCATCCCACCAGGGTTCAGGCCTCTTCAGCCGCCTTCCTAGCTCGAGTACCCATCCAGGAGATATGTTGAGCAGCTACATGGTCTTCAGTACATACCTTCACTTCCCATTATGCCCTGGTGCAGCAATCCAGAGAGGACACAGCCTTCGGCTCTGCAGTATCTCACTCCGACCCCACCGCCTAGGTAAGGTTTGGGATTCACCTACTTGGAATGGATATGAGCAAGCACTCGAAGAAGAAAAGATGGTTACTCACCTTTGTAACTGTTGTTCTTCGAGATGTGTTGCTCATATCCATTCCAAAACCCGCCCTCCTTCCCCACTGTCGGAGTAGCCAGCAAGAAGGAACTGAGGAGCGGACGGGTCGGCAGGGGTATATATTCGGTGCCATAGCGGCGCCATGCCAGGCGGCGCCCAGCCGACCCACCGAGTGTTGCTAGGGTAAAAATCTTCCGACGGACGTGCATGCGGCGCGCACACACCTACTTGGAATGGATATGAGCAATACATCTCGAAGGACAACAGTTACAAAGGTGAGTAACCGTCTTTTCTGCCCTTTCAACCATGAAATACAATCCTTATATTTTCTTTTAAAGTTTATTTCCTCATTGCCACCATTTCAATGAATAAAGTATCTCAAAATCAGTGAGACAAGGAGGCTGAGCTAATTTTTTTTATTGGACCAACTTCTGTTTGTGGAAGGGACAAGCTTTCAAACTTCACAGAGTTCTTCCTCAGAACTGGGGAAGGTAGACCAGAGTGGCCAAGCTAAATACAAGGTTGGACAGATTGTTAAGCAAATGGGGTTCACACATGTCGTAGGATATCACTTAAACTGAAGTGGACAATCAATACTTCTGCAGTAGTAGGACAAAGGTGGGTAGTAGGCAGCAGGGTACTGTAAAAGTCACTGGTAGCCCCCCTTAACAGCTTACAAGCAGCCAGTAAGAAAAAGAAAAAGCCTCACGGACACAGTACCCTAAACTTTTAAACTGTCTCCCCTTATCAATTTTAAAACAGTTAAAGCTGGTTCTTAGCTGGTTTTTGCTAAACAAATTGCAGAAGTGCAGGGTTTGTTAACCACCAATCAAATGCTAGCACAACCGAAGCCTGTGTGTGAGTGTGTATAAAAAATTCCTAATTTTTGTAGTAAATAAAGTCTTTTGTACCGAGGTACAGGGCTCTCCTTTCTTCTGCAAAATAAAGCATATTTTCCTTATCCCTGTCTGGCTGTCATTGGCTCTCAGCTAGGCAAACCCAACATTTTGGTAACAGTTTCTGGCGACCCGGATGGGACCCTCCTAGCTCGGACATCAGACTCCGGATGGCTGCGGCGAACTAGGAGTGGCGCCACAGGGGTGTTTAGCCCCTCTTCCTCACTCCGTTGCAGCCCCTGGGGTTCATGCTCCAATAAGGTGAGCCCTAATAGAATAAGAAAACACTATCTGGTTCTGGTTTGCTATCTGGTTCTGATTCTGTTCTGTTTAACCAGTTACTGTTGTTTTTTTGCTCTGTTCATTTGGGCATTAGGTGTGTGGGTGGAACTAAACCTCTCGTTCGTAATTCCTCAGGGTGGAAGCCATTGCGTGTGATAAAGCTCTGAGGTCAAATTAAGATCCTTCTGTCCCGTCCCCTGTAGCAGTCAGTATATAAAAGTAAAAAAACCTAAATTAAACCGTAATTCCCTCTGCTCTCTGTATAATTCTCTTTTTGAGTGTCAGAAAACAAATGGGTGGGTCTCTGAATAAACCCTCTAAAAATAGTCCTTTAAATTATATGTTAAGTAAATGGCCTTTACCTGGTGTTCAGAAAGGAATGTCAAAAAAAAATTAAATAGTTAAACGCCAATGGGCCATGTGTTTTTGTCCAGGTGGCAAGCCTCACAAGGGAGGACTTGGGAGTCTTGTAAGTAAAAATGTTTAAGGAAAGAAACCAGGAAGGGTAGGGGCTAGTTGAGAAGCCCACCCTCCTAGCTAAACTGGTAGTGGAACAAGTTGGTGCCCATAAAAGGGACGGTTCAGCAAAAAAAGCAGGATCGGGCACAGGCGGGCAAGCAACAAACAAAAAAATTGAAAAACAAATTAAAAAATTTTAAAAATGTAATAAAAAAATAAGTAAATGTAAGCATAAAAATTTCAAATACCCAAAACAATACTTAAAATGGTCATTTAAGTTAATAAAAATAGCTGTTAAAAAACTAGCAAGTAATTTAAAAAAAAGTAAAAAGTTAACTCTGTAGTTGCTAAAAAAAACAGCAGTTAAACTTTATAAAAATGCTAAAAAAAGTTGTTTATGTCTTTAAAATGTTTATAAATAAATTCAAGCAAAAAAATTATTAAATTGCAATCATTTGGCTATAAACAATTTAATTAAATTAGCTAAAAATATATACAGTGCTATATAATTAAAATGTTATTAGGCTTTAAAAAGCAGTATAAATAGTAATGTTTTCTTTCAGTGTTTAAAAGCAGGAGTTAAAAGTAAAAAGCAATCAAAATTCTGGTAAAGTTAATTATGTCTCTTTTTAAAGTAAAAATCTTTAAACTGTAAATAAAAAATAATATTAAATATCACTAAAGCTAAAAAAGCATTACAGTAAAATCTAATATGTTTAAAAATTCAGTATTTCCTAAATAACCAGCTAATAGCCATTCAAAATAATCTTAAGCACTAAACTTGGCCCACTGCCCTTACAAACACATCAAAAATACCACCTAATCTATAGTTATAAAAACATACTTAAACACTTTCTAAATAAAAATATAAACATTCACAGTGCTCCTTCCGAGCATTTAAACCGGTTAAGGGAGTGTGGGCTCCCACATACCAAATCCTAACAAATCCATAAAAAAATGCAGCTAAAACTAAATTATTCACCAAAACATTTAAAAAATTAAACCACCTAGTATACCTAACTAATTTATAGTCAGTGCCACAATCCCTTAGTTATCAAACAAACAAAATTTCACTCTTTTGTCCGTGCACACATTCCTGGGTTAAAAATGGCTAAGGTCAAAAAAGCAGTTATAAATATTTCTGCAAAGCTTAAAAAAATAACTAATGCATCAATAAATGCTTTCCAAAAATTGCAACAAAAAATTAATAAAATAGCAAAAATAACTTTGCAAAATAAACGTGTGCTAAATGCCATAAATGCTAAATTAAAAAAAGCTTATGCTTGCATCAAAAAAAATGCTGTTTTTATGTTAATCACTCTAGCTTAATTAAAAAATAATTTACAAGCTATTAAAAATGCTGCTGTTATTTTCCATGCTGTATCTCTTAATCACACCTTTAATTTTAAAAACCTCCTTCCAAACCTTAAGTCATGGTTTACTGGCCTCTTCCGTACAATTGTTAAATAAATTATTTTCTGTTTTTCTTATGTATTATTTAAATAGTAATGCAATATGCAAAATGTCTCTATAATGCTATAAATAAAAACTCTGCTGCCCATACAAAAAACAGTATCTCTCCCTCTATCTTAATCGCAAATTACATAACGGGCCTAACAATCTGTCAACCCAGATTGTCAGGCCCAAAAAAAAAAAACTGTAAAAGTCACTAATAGCCCCCCTTAACAGCTTACAAGGAGCCAGTAAAAAAAAGCAAAAACCTCACAAACACAGTACCCTAAACTTTTAAACTGTCTCCCCTTATCAGTTTTAAAACAGTTAAAGCTGGTTCTTAGCTGGTTTTTGTTAAACAAATTGCAAAAGTGCAGGGTTTATTAACCACCAATCAAATGCTAGCATAACCAAAGCCTATATGTAAGTATATATAAAAAATTCTTAATTTTTATACTAAATAAAGTCTTTCGTAACAAAGTACAAGGCTCTCCTTTCTTCTGCAAAATAAAGCATATTTTCCTTATCCCTGTCTAGCTGTCATTAGCTCTCAGCTAGGCAAACCCAACATTTCAATAATAGTATGTTACAATTACAAATTGTTGTAATGAGCCATAAAACCAGCATCTCTAAGTCCATCTTTTTTACTGTTCAGCAGAGTTATGAATTTAAATACCCACGCTCATCTTTTGACAGTGTTGTGCAAATTTCTTTTGAGGATGAGGACTGAGATGTCCAATATGGAGACATTGCTTTGTGAAATATGTTCATCTGTGATGGGGAGAGGGATAGCTCAGTGGTTTGAGCATTGGCCTGCTTAAACCCAGGGTTATGAGTTCAATCCTCAAGGGGACCATTTAGGGATCTGGGGCAAAAATCTGTCTGGGGATTGGGCCTGCTTTGAGCAGGGGGTTGGATTAGATGACCTCCTGAGGTCCCTTCCAACCCTGATATTCTATGGGTGTGTAGCGGGGTGGTTACTCGCACCTGCCCTGAGGGGTTTAAAAAGTAGTCGTGGAGAGGGCTGCAGCTCTAAAAGCTGGGCTGATTAGGGATGCAGCCACAGCTGGCCTGTATAAAAAGGCTGTGAGCCAGGAACCCAAATAGTCTCTCTCTGTTTGTAGAGGGAGATGGGCCTGGCTACAGGGAGCTAGAGACAGGGTACCTGAGTGGAGCAGGGGCTGGGAAGCTCCAGGCTGCGGCCTAGCAGAAAGCAACAGGTACTGGGGGGTTGCAGAGGGCAGCCCAGGGGTAGGCAAAGGCAGCAGGTCCAAACCCAAGCTTGTCAGTGATGAGTAGGCTGATCTTGCAGTCTGCCCCAGGGCATGGGCTAGACAATGATTGGCAGTAGCCTGATACTGAGGCAAGGTGGGGGGATAGTGGGTGGGGGTTTCCTGGGGAGGGAAGACCCTGAGAGAAAGGGGTTACTGCCAGGGGGCAGCACCCCAGCTAACAGGGCACTGGGTCCAGGGAGGGACACCGGGGGGGGGCGCAGAGGACAAGTGATAGTGGATCACTGGCCTGCAGAGGGTGCTCCAGGCTGGAGGGAAATCAATCTAATTCCATGGATGACCAGCAGGAGGCGCCACAGGGGTGAGTCTGCACCCTTACAGGGTGATAAGATGTTTTTGTCTTTTATATTTTTTCTGTGTGAATTCATTTGAGTGTGTAGTGATTGTCTGGGTTCCCCCACATAGTAGTTGTTAGGATATTTAATGCACTGGATGAGGTACACCACATGTTGTGATAGGCAAATATAGGATCCATTGATGTTGTAGGGGGTATTGATCGTTATAACAGTGGAGATATGTCTGCACATTTTGGATCTATTGTTCTGGCAGGGTCTGATGCTGCTTTGAGTTGGTGGGTCCTGATTTATGGGGAATTCTATAAGTGAAAAATAGTTAACAGAACACTATGGGTGAAGGTCTGGGCCAATGGAAGACATACATTTTTAGAAAAAAAGAAAATGGCAGGTACACAATTCTTTGAAGAAAATGAGATTCTTCTTCAAGTAGATTCAGCCATGTATGTGCATGTGCCCAGTGCATTGAAGCTGGAGAATTTCACCTAGCAGTACTCATAGGGGGGCAGTTCTCATGCCTTGTTGCCATCGCCCCTCTCTTGGCTCTGCGACATGGCACCACCCTGACCACCACCTGTGGCTGGAATCTGAGCTCTGCATGGTTTCACTTCACAATCCCTTTTCAGTGCTTAGAGTTTTTTCTCTGTATAGTTTTCATAGTAGTTTAGTTAGTACCCTATTTAGTGTTAGTAAGTAAGTTAGTATTGTTATTTGCCCTGAGTGATGCCTGCACCATGGTTCAAACACTGTCTGCTGTGAGGGGGTGTGTAATCCCCAGCAATGATCCTCACATGGAGTACTTGCTCCATTTGGACCAGGGTCATGTCCAGGAGCAGTGTCTGATTTGTAAATCATTCACTAAATGGACTCAGGTGCCTAGAGACCTTTTCCTGAAAGCAGCACCTCTTTGAGCAAGCCATGAGACCTGTTTCAGTACTGAGGCCCATGTTCGATCATTGGGCACCTTCAGGCTTGGTGCATGATGCTGCTCCATGTTCTGAGGCTGGCAATTCCCCTTAGAGATGGAGAAGCTGTTCCCCTCCTTGTGCCAAGGAAAAAGTCTCATAAGACCAATTGAGATCAATAAGTCTCATGATGACTCTTCTTGGTCTAAGAAGAGTACGGATGGGTGCCGTGCTACTGCTGGCATGTGGGATGGAACAGGTCCTTCTAATCACTCCCTGGTACCATGTATACATGCGGGATCCCATACCACTTACTCTTGTTCTGATCCTGGAACGTGCGTTGAGTCTGTACCAATGACATTATGCTCACACCAACTGTTTCCACACCAGTGGCATACCAGGCAGCAGTGGATCTACTCTGCCTCACAGTTCCAGACTCCCCACTCATGACAGCCACAACCTCATTGACACCGTCTAGACATGTCACAGAACCTCAGTGGCTGTTGGTAACGTAACCTGATCTTCCCCTGCCACAGACTGCAGAGTTGAGACTGGGGCTAGGTCTGGAACCGAGGAATGATACATTCCTTGTCACTGTTGTTGCCTTGGCAACAGATCTGTTTTCAGGTGATTCATCATCTGTATCGGGAACTGCACTCTCAGCCTTCAACTCAGTTTGAGTGTGCCTAAGGCTGTTAGGTCATGTGGCTGCATGCACACAGTTAGTCAGGCTGCGTCTTGGCCCTCTCCAAATGTGGCTGAGGACAATTAGCTATATGGTTGAGGACAGTACAGAACAATGTATGACAGGGGGTCCTCTTCTCTCAGTTTCCACTGCCCAGGACCAGAAATATGGTCAGAGCTTGCATGTTGCACTCAGGTCTCTCTATATTTCACTGTGTTGCTCCTCCATGGCTAAATGAGGAATAGGAACAATGTTTGGAGGCTGTGTGACAGGTTTTACTTAATAATAGGAAGCCCTCCACCAGATTGGCCTATTTGGCCAAATGGGAACATTTTTCAGTGTGGTCACTGGCCCTCAGGGTTCAACCAATGTTGACTGGGATTCAGGACTTCTTGGCGTACTTGTTACACCTTCAGTCTTCAGGTCTTGCACTCAGTCTGTTGAAGGTCCATGTGGCTGCAATCTCAGCATTTCATCTTTCCATCCAAGTGAGGTTGTTATTTTTGAATGCCATGGTAGCAAGGTTCTTGAAAGAAGTCCTTTGTCTCCACCCACCGGTGAAAGAACCATTTCGTTTGTGGGACCTCAATACAGTTTTAGTGGCTCTGATGGGATCTCTGAGTTTTTGGCATCTTTTTTTCCACTTCTGTGTCAAAAGATTGCATTCTTGGTGGCTGTGACCTCCATGAGTTGCAGGCTGTGATGACAGAGCCTCTTTATACTCAGCTGTCTAAAGACAAAGCAACCTTGCAGCTACACACTGAGTTTTATGTAAAGTAGTGACTCAATTTCACCTGAATCAAGTAGTGTATCTACCTGTGTTCTGTCCTAAGCCACAGACAGACAAACTCTGGAGAAGCAGCAACTTCATTCACTGAACGTCAGGCACTGCCTCACCTTTTACTTGGACAAGACTAAACTGTTTTGTGCTTCGCATTGTCTGTCATATGCAGACTGGAAGAAGGGGCAAGCCCTCTTTTTGTTGACAGTCTCCACGTGGATAACTTCCTGCATCTAGACTGCATACAAAATAGTGTGAACTACTGTCCCTCAAAAGCTGCAAGCTCACTCTATGAGGGCACTGGCTATGTCAATGGCTTTTTTAGGTGAAGTTTCAATATTGAACTTTGCAGGGCTGCCATTTGATCATCTGTGCATATGTTTACCAACTATTATGCCGTTACTGCAGCATGCAGAACAGATATGTACTTTGGTAGAGCAGTCCTTTTTAAGTAGGCTCCAGGCCCCACCTCTTGTGTGTACTGCTTGTGAATCACCTAGGTGGACTACACGGCTGCCATCTACTCAAAGAAGAAGAAACAGTTACTACTTCTTTGAGTGATGGTCCCTATGTGTATTCCGCACACATGTGTGCATGCGTGCCATGTTCCTGAGTCCAGAAGTTTTCTCCAATCAGAGTCCATTGACCTGCACATGTGCAGCGTCTTTCCTCGTGTTTCCACCCAAGGGTATCAGGGATGCTGTGGGTTGACCCCACTACAGTTCCTTCTTACCTCCACATGGCCTGAGTTGGAACCCCTATTCCTCCTTTGCTCTTATTTGTATATACCTGTGTAAATATTTTTTTCATAGTTTTATAGCTTAATCTGAGATAGTTTAGCATTGTACAGTGTAGTATAGAACCCCAGTTGGGGGGAAGAACCCTTTGCTACCTAAGGGCAATGCACAGGTCCCAGGCTTCAAGAACTGCATCTCCTGCCCTCATTCCTTTTTCATTCATGACTAGCATCAATGGTGCCTCTAGTGTCTGGGTGAGACGAACATCTCAGTGAAGTGTGACCCACATAAGGCCTTCCCACCAAGAACTAGAGAGACCTGTGAGCTCCAACTCCGTAAGTTCCTGATCAAAGAAGATTTAAGGCCCCAGACTCACTGTGATCCTGGTCAGGGAGACACCCTCGTACAGGTGTCCCTTTGACCAGGGCTGGCTCTACTGTTTTCACCACCCCAAGCAGCAAGCTGAATTGCCGCCATTGACGGCGGGGGCAGTCCATGTGCTGTTAGGGCGGCACGTGCGTTTCTGCGGCGGCGGCAATTCGGCAGCAGCTTCTATCTTCAGAGAGAAGACAGAAGCTGTGCCGCAGCAGACAGCTGAACATAGAAGCTGCTGCCGAATTGCCGTCCCTGCGGAAACGCGCGTGCTGCCCTAACGGCACACGGACTGCCCCCACCATCAGCGGCGGCAATTCGACGTGATGCTTGGGGGCAAAAACACACAGACTGCCGCCCCTTGCAGATTGCCGCCCCAAGCACCTGCTTGGAATGCTGATGCCTGGAGCCGACCCTGGCCTCGACCAACCAGTAGTGCCCCTCTGAGCACAAGCCATGATGTGGAGTCGTCAGCAGCAAAGCCCAAGGACAAGGCCCCCCATGAGAATAAGAAACGCTCTTTTGATCATAAGAGCAGATCTCTGCATCAGATTGCACATAAGAGGCACATTTCCTCCTCAAGCTGTGCCAGTTCGAGTGAGACATCATGGGCTGATCCTGCGGAACCAGCGTCAAAGGGTAAAAGTAAAGAAGAAGCAGGATCCTTTGGTACCATTGGTGACCATGGTGCTGGGAATCATGGAACACCCAACTGCTAGGGTGGTCCTGGATGTTTCATCGGTGCCACCTCACCAATATGCAGACTGTCTCCACTCCTGTCAGGCCTGTCCATTTTCTGGGACATTCCTGTGCCTGAGGATGAACTGTTGCAGGAGAGCCCCCTTCCCCATCCATCAGATCAGGATCCCCCGGTGACAACAGTCTTGCTGTTTTCAATGGAATTGTTGTCTGACTTAGAGGAATCCCAGGACATAGCCCAGCCAATGTCCCTGCCACAGCGCACGAACCCAGATGGACAGCCAAGGCAACCTTATCCACCTGGGTATGACTCTTTCTCAATACCTCCCTCCTCCCAAAGGTTGGCATCACTTTCAATGGAGACTGCTGAGACCAGTGGATCCTCTTCTTCTGGCCCTACTGGAGCCCCCAGGACCCATATTACAGACGTCTGGCACCATTCTTATTGTTCCTCTCCCACTCACCAGCTGGCTTTGTCGGTATACGAGGAGGAAAACATGGAATCAGTACTGCCAGTTCCGATTGGAGCCTCCTCATCACTGGATCAGGCAGTCATCCCTTTGCCACTCTCTCGAATGGATGACCCCCGTCAATACCAAGAATTTCTGTAGAGTGGGACTAGTGATCTATAAATTCTGCTGAGGAAGTCTTGGATCCCCAGTATCATCTCCTGAATATTCTTCAACCTCAGAGATCAACCAGGATGGCCTTCCAATAAACAAGACCATACTGGCACCAGCCAGGATGGTTTGGCACATGCCTGTGTCATGTCTTCTCTTCCCACAAAAAAGCCAAGAGATGCTATTTCATAGACTCATAGACTCTAGGACTGGAAGGGACCTCGAGAGGTCATCGAGTCCAGTCCCCTGCCCTCATGGCAGGACCAAATACTGTCTAGACCATCCCTGATAGACATTTATCTAACCTACTCTTAAATATCTCCAGAGATGGAGATTCCACAACTTCCCTAGGCAATCTATTCCAGTGTTTAACTACCCTGACAGTTAGGAACTTTTTCCTAATGTCCAACCTAAATCTCCCTTGCTGCAGTTTAAGCCCATTGTTTCTTGTTCTATCATTGGAGGCTAAGGTGAACAAGTTTTCTCCCTCCTCCTGATGACACCCTTTTAGATACCTGAAAACTGCTATCATGTCCCCTCTCAGTCTTCTCTTTTCCAAACTAAACAAACCCAATTCCTTCAGCCTTCCTTCATAGGTCATGTTCTCAAGACCTTTAATCATTCTTGTTGCTCTTCTCTGGACCCTCTCCAATTTCTCCACATCTTTCTTGAAATGCGGTGCCCAGAACTGGACACAATACTCCAGTTGGGGCCTAACCAGCGCAGAGTAAAGCGGACGAATGACTTCTCGTGTCTTGTTTACAACACACCTGTTAATGCATCCCAGAATCACGTTTGCTTTTTTTGCAACAGTATCACACTGTTGACTCATATTAAGCTTGTGGTCCACTATGACCCCTAGATCTCTTTCTGCCATACTCCTTCCTAGACAGTCTCCTCCCATTCTGTATGTGTGAAACTGATTGTTCCTTCCTAAGTGGAGCACTTTGCATTTATCTTTATTGAACTTCATCCTGTTTACCTCAGACCATTTCTCCAACTTGTCCAGATCATTTTGAATTTTGACCCTGTCCTCCAAAGCAGTTGCAATCCCTCCCAGTTTGGTATCATCTGCAAACTTAATAAGCGTACTTTCTATGCCAACATCTAAATCGTTGATGAAGATATTGAACAGAACCGGTCCCAAAACAGACCCCTGCGGAACCCCACTTGTTATACCTTTCCAGCAGGATTGGGAGCCATTAACAACTACTCTCTGAGTACGGTTATCCAGCCAGTTATGCACCCACCTTATAGTAGCCCCATCTAAATTGTACTTTCCTAGCTTATCTATAAGAATATCATGCGAGACTGTATCAAATGCCTTACTGAAGTCTAGATATATCACATCCACCGCTTCTCCCTTATCCACAAGGCTCGTTATCCTATCAAAGAATGTTATCAGATTAGTTTGACATGATTTGTTCTTTACAAATCCATGCTGGCTATTCCCGATCACCTTACCACCTTCCAAGTGTTTGCAGATGATTTCTTTGATTACCTGCTCCATTATCTTCCCTGGCACAGAAGTTAAACTAACTGGTCTGTAGTTTCCTGGGTTGTTTTTATTTCCCTTTTTATAGATGGGCACTATATTTGCCCCCTTCCAGTCTTCTGGAATCTCCCCCGTCTCCCATGATTTCCCAAAGATAATAGCTAGAGGCTCAGATACCTCTTCTATTAACTCCTTGAGTATTCTAGGATGCATTTCATCAGGCCCTGGTGACTTGCAGGCATCTAACTTTTCTAAGTGATTTTTTACTTGCTCTTTGCTTATTTTCTCTTCTAAATCAACCCTCTTCCCGTAAGCATTCACTATACTAGACATTCCTTCAGACTTCTCAGTGAAGACCGAAACAAAGAAGTCATTAAGCATCTCTGCCATTTCCAAGTCTCCCGTTACTGTTACCCCCTCCTCATTGAGCAGTGGGCCTACCCTGTCCTTAGTCTTCCTCTTGCTTCGAATGTATTGATAAAAAGTCTTCTTGTTTCCCTTTATTCCCATAGCTAGTTTGAGTTCATTTTGTGCTTTTGCTTTTCTAATCTTGCCTCTGCATTCCTGTGTTATTTGCCTATATTCATCCTTCGTGATCTGCCCTAGTTTCCATTTTTTATATGACGCCTTTTTATTTTGTAGGTCACGCAAGATCTCAAGGGTAAGCCAAGGTGGTCTTTTGCCACATTTTCTATCTTTCCTAACCATTGGAATAACTTGCTTTTGGGCCCTTAATAGCGTCCCTTTGAAAAACTGCCAACTTTCCTCAGTTGTTTTTCCCCTCAGTCTTAATTCCCATGGGACCTTGCCTATCAGCTCTCTGAGCTTACCAAAATCCGCCTTCCTGAAATCCATTGTCTCTATTCTGCTGTACTCCCTTCTACCCTTCCTTAGAATTGCAAATTCTATGATTTCATGATCACTTTCACCCAAGCTTCCTTCTACTTTCAAATTCTCAACAAGTTCCTCCCTATTTGTTAAAATCAAGTCTAGAACAGCTTCCCCCCTAGTAGCTTTTTCAACTTTCTGAAATAAAAAGTTGTCTGCAATGCAGTCCAGGAACTTATTGGATAGTCTGTGCCCCGCGGTGTTATTGTCCCAACATATATCTGGATAGTTGAAGTCCCCCATCACCACCAAATCTTGGGCTTTGGATGATTTTGTTAGTTGTTTGAAAAAAGCCTCATCCACCTCTTCCGCCTGATTAGGTGGCCTGTAGTAGACTCCCAGCACGACATCACCTGTGTTTTTTACCCCTTTTAGCCTAACCCAGAGACTCTCCACCCTTCCGTCTCTTATGTCCATCTCCACCTCAGTCCAAGTGTGTACATTTTTAATATATAAGGCAACACCTCCTCCCTTTTTCCCCTGTCTATCCTTCCTGAGCAAACTATACCCATCCACACCAACATTCCAGTCGTGTGTATTATCCCACCAAGTTTCAGTAATGCCAATTATGTCATAGTTGTATTTGTTTATTAGCACTTCCAGTTCTTCCTGCTTATTACCCATACTTCTTGCATTTGTATAAAGGCATCTAAGATACTTGTTTGATTTTGCCTCCCAGCTTTGCCCTGACCCTCCTTCCTCTCTGCCATTATAGCCCGTGCTCCCTCCTGCTTCCAACCCATCTCCCAGGTCTTGTTCCCCACTTTCCTGTGGGCTTTGCTCACCTGTCCCCGTCGAACCTAGTTTAAAGCCCTCCTTACCAGGTTAGCCAGTCTGTGCGCGAATAAGGCCTTTCCTCTCTTCGAAAGGTGAACGCCATCTGTTCCTAGCAGTCCTTCCTCAAGTAGCATCCCGTGGTCGAGGAAGCCAAAGCCCTCCTGGCGACACCATCTTCGCAGCCAGGCATTCACCTCCACAATGCATCTGTCTCTGCCCGGACCCCTACCTTCAACAGGAAGAATCGAAGAGAATACCACCTGCGCTCCAAACTCCTTGACCCGTACTCCCAGAGCCCTGTAGTCACTCTTGATCTGCTCAGCATCACACCTCGCAGTATCATTTGTGCCCACATGGATGAGTAGCATGGGATAGTAGTCAGAAGGCCGGATAATCCTCGACAAAGCCTCTGTAACGTCTCGGATACGGGCCCCTGGCAGGCAGCATACCTCCCGGGATGAACGGTCAGGGCGACAGATGGGTGTCTCCGTCCCCCTCAGCAGAGAGTCTCCAACCACCACTACCCTACGTTTCTTATCAGTGGTGGCAGCAGACCTCCCAGCCTTAGGGGTACGAGACTTCACCCCCTTAACTGTTGGGGGTGATTTCTTCTCTGCTGTATCTTTTACCACAACAGGAGGGTTCGCAGCAGCGGTGGAGCACTGCCCGCTGCTAGAAGTAACCAGCTGGCCGTGTCCACCCTGAGCCTCCTCCTCCACTGGTGTGTCAGGTACACCCTGAGGCATCTCCTCTTCCACTGCAGTGTCAGTAGTCCCGTCAACTGGGACAGCACCATCAGCTGTCTCCACATGGATACTGTCCAGGAATTGCTCATGGACATAGATGTTCCTCAGCCAGGCCACCTCCTCCTGTAGCTCTCCCACCTGCTGCCTGAGAGATTCCACCAGTAGGCACCTTTCACATTGGATGCCACCCCCAGCCTGGATATCAGTAAGTGGAAATTGCAAATTACAGTCTTTGCAAGCCCACACCAGAATCTGGGTAAAAGCATCCATGCTTTGGTGCTCTGTCTGGCTACAGGCGCAGGTGGAGGAGACAGAAGCAGTGCTGGCACAGGTGTTACGGGTCCTCCTCACCATTTTAAGCCTCCCTCTGTCAAAGTCTCAAATTCCTGTCTACAGCTCTCTGTCCGCTCCTCTTTGCTGTGAACAGAAGGGTTTTCGATGTGGCTCAGGTTATGGGTTCAAGGGACCAATGGGTCACAGATGAGACCAACAAGGGAGCCCCCTCCCTTCCTACTCCCCTTCCAAACTCCCTTGCAAAACTCCCTGTTAGCAGCTCCTGTTCGCTAAGCTCCCTGGTCGCTTGTGCGCAGCTTTATAAAGCCCTGGCCTGAGTGAATGCCCCGCCCACTGGTTAAGGCTCAGCCAATTACCAGAGGCTTCTAGCTTTCAAACCTTCCTAGTAGCTCCACCTCCAACTGCCAGCTACAGCACACGGTCCTTCAAACAAACAGACCAAACAGACTGACAAACACAAGCTCAGCACACAGCAAGTAACCCCCAAACACACACACAAACCCAAACACTGCAGACAGTCACTTACCCCACAGATGCTGTCTGTGCTCCTCCTTCACCTGGAGAACTCCCTTGCAAAACTCCCTGTTAGCAGCTCCTGTTCGCTAAGCTCCCTGGTCGCTTGTGCGCAGCTTTATAAAGCCCTGGCCTGAGTGAATGCCCCGCCCACTGGTTAAGGCTCAGCCAATTACCAGAGGCTTCTAGCTTTCAAACCTTCCTAGTAGCTCCACCTCCAACTGCCAGCTACAGCACACGGTCCTTCAAACAAACAGACCAAACAGACTGACAAACACAAGCTCAGCACACAGCAAGTAACCCCCAAACACACACACAAACCCAAACACTGCAGACAGTCACTTACCCCACAGATGCTGTCTGTGCTCCTCCTTCACCTGGAGAACTCCCTTGCAAAACTCCCTGTTAGCAGCTCCTGTTCGCTAAGCTCCCTGGTCGCTTGTGCGCAGCTTTATAAAGCCCTGGCCTGAGTGAATGCCCCGCCCACTGGTTAAGGCTCAGCCAATTACCAGAGGCTTCTAGCTTTCAAACCTTCCTAGTAGCTCCACCTCCAACTGCCAGCTACAGCACACGGTCCTTCAAACAAACAGACCAAACAGACTGACAAACACAAGCTCAGCACACAGCAAGTAACCCCCAAACACACACACAAACCCAAACACTGCAGACAGTCACTTACCCCACAGATGCTGTCTGTGCTCCTCCTTCACCTGGAGAACTCCCTTGCAAAACTCCCTGTTAGCAGCTCCTGTTCGCTAAGCTCCCTGGTCGCTTGTGCGCAGCTTTATAAAGCCCTGGCCTGAGTGAATGCCCCGCCCACTGGTTAAGGCTCAGCCAATTACCAGAGGCTTCTAGCTTTCAAACCTTCCTAGTAGCTCCACCTCCAACTGCCAGCTACAGCACACGGTCCTTCAAACAAACAGACCAAACAGACTGACAAACACAAGCTCAGCACACAGCAAGTAACCCCCAAACACACACACAAACCCAAACACTGCAGACAGTCACTTACCCCACAGATGCTGTCTGTGCTCCTCCTTCACCTGGAGAACTCCCTTGCAAAACTCCCTGTTAGCAGCTCCTGGTCGCTAAGCTCCCTGGTCGCTTGTGCGCAGCTTTATAAAGCCCTGGCCTGAGTGAATGCCCCGCCCACTGGTTAAGGCTCAGCCAATTACCAGAGGCTTCTAGCTTTCAAACCTTCCTAGTAGCTCCACCTCCAACTGCCAGCTACAGCACACGGTCCTTCAAACAAACAGACCAAACAGACTGACAAACACAAGCTCAGCACACAGCAAGTAACCCCCAAACACACACACAAACCCAAACACTGCAGACAGTCACTTACCCCACAGATGCTGTCTGTGCTCCTCCTTCACCTGGAGAACTCCCTTGCAAAACTCCCTGTTAGCAGCTCCTGGTCGCTAAGCTCCCTGGTCGCTTGTGCGCAGCTTTATAAAGCCCTGGCCTGAGTGAATGCCCCGCCCACTGGTTAAGGCTCAGCCAATTACCAGAGGCTTCTAGCTTTCAAACCTTCCTAGTAGCTCCACCTCCAACTGCCAGCTACAGCACACGGTCCTTCAAACAAACAGACCAAACAGACTGACAAACACAAGCTCAGCACACAGCAAGTAACCCCCAAACACACACACAAACCCAAACACTGCAGACAGTCACTTACCCCACAGATGCTGTCTGTGCTCCTCCTTCACCTGGAGAACTCCCTTGCAAAACTCCCTGTTAGCAGCTCCTGTTCGCTAAGCTCCCTGGTCGCTTGTGCGCAGCTTTATAAAGCCCTGGCCTGAGTGAATGCCCCGCCCACTGGTTAAGGCTCAGCCAATTACCAGAGGCTTCTAGCTTTCAAACCTTCCTAGTAGCTCCACCTCCAACTGCCAGCTACAGCACACGGTCCTTCAAACAAACAGACCAAACAGACTGACAAACACAAGCTCAGCACACAGCAAGTAACCCCCAAACACACACACAAACCCAAACACTGCAGACAGTCACTTACCCCACAGATGCTGTCTGTGCTCCTCCTTCACCTGGAGAACTCCCTTGCAAAACTCCCTGTTAGCAGCTCCTGGTCGCTAAGCTCCCTGGTCGCTTGTGCGCAGCTTTATAAAGCCCTGGCCTGAGTGAATGCCCCGCCCACTGGTTAAGGCTCAGCCAATTACCAGAGGCTTCTAGCTTTCAAACCTTCCTAGTAGCTCCACCTCCAACTGCCAGCTACAGCACACGGTCCTTCAAACAAACAGACCAAACAGACTGACAAACACAAGCTCAGCACACAGCAAGTAACCCCCAAACACACACACAAACCCAAACACTGCAGACAGTCACTTACCCCACAGATGCTGTCTGTGCTCCTCCTTCACCTGGAGAACTCCCTTGCAAAACTCCCTGTTAGCAGCTCCTGTTCGCTAAGCTCCCTGGTCGCTTGTGCGCAGCTTTATAAAGCCCTGGCCTGAGTGAATGCCCCGCCCACTGGTTAAGGCTCAGCCAATTACCAGAGGCTTCTAGCTTTCAAACCTTCCTAGTAGCTCCACCTCCAACTGCCAGCTACAGCACACGGTCCTTCAAACAAACAGACCAAACAGACTGACAAACACAAGCTCAGCACACAGCAAGTAACCCCCAAACACACACACAAACCCAAACACTGCAGACAGTCACTTACCCCACAGATGCTGTCTGTGCTCCTCCTTCACCTGGAGAACTCCCTTGCAAAACTCCCTGTTAGCAGCTCCTGGTCGCTAAGCTCCCTGGTCGCTTGTGCGCAGCTTTATAAAGCCCTGGCCTGAGTGAATGCCCCGCCCACTGGTTAAGGCTCAGCCAATTACCAGAGGCTTCTAGCTTTCAAACCTTCCTAGTAGCTCCACCTCCAACTGCCAGCTACAGCACACGGTCCTTCAAACAAACAGACCAAACAGACTGACAAACACAAGCTCAGCACACAGCAAGTAACCCCCAAACACACACACAAACCCAAACACTGCAGACAGTCACTTACCCCACAGATGCTGTCTGTGCTCCTCCTTCACCTGGAGAACTCCCTTGCAAAACTCCCTGTTAGCAGCTCCTGGTCGCTAAGCTCCCTGGTCGCTTGTGCGCAGCTTTATAAAGCCCTGGCCTGAGTGAATGCCCCGCCCACTGGTTAAGGCTCAGACAATTACCAGAGGCTTCTAGCTTTCAAACCTTCCTAGTAGCTCCACCTCCAACTGCCAGCTACAGCACACGGTCCTTCAAACAAACAGACCAAACAGACTGACAAACACAAGCTCAGCACACAGCAAGTAACCCCCAAACACACACACAAACCCAAACACTGCAGACAGTCACTTACCCCACAGATGCTGTCTGTGCTCCTCCTTCACCTGGAGAACTCCCTTGCAAAACTCCCTGTTAGCAGCTCCTGGTCGCTAAGCTCCCTGGTCACTTGTGCGCAGCTTTATAAAGCCCTGGCCTGAGTGAATGCCCCGCCCACTGGTTAAGGCTCAGCCAATTACCAGAGGCTTCTAGCTTTCAAACCTTCCTAGTAGCTCCACCTCCAACTGCCAGCTACAGCACACGGTCCTTCAAACAAACAGACCAAACAGACTGACAAACACAAGCTCAGCACACAGCAAGTAACCCCCAAACACACACACAAACCCAAACACTGCAGACAGTCACTTACCCCACAGATGCTGTCTGTGCTCCTCCTTCACCTGGAGAACTCCCTTGCAAAACTCCCTGTTAGCAGCTCCTGTTCGCTAAGCTCCCTGGTCGCTTGTGCGCAGCTTTATAAAGCCCTGGCCTGAGTGAATGCCCCGCCCACTGGTTAAGGCTCAGCCAATTACCAGAGGCTTCTAGCTTTCAAACCTTCCTAGTAGCTCCACCTCCAACTGCCAGCTACAGCACACGGTCCTTCAAACAAACAGACCAAACAGACTGACAAACACAAGCTCAGCACACAGCAAGTAACCCCCAAACACACACACAAACCCAAACACTGCAGACAGTCACTTACCCCACAGATGCTGTCTGTGCTCCTCCTTCACCTGGAGAACTCCCTTGCAAAACTCCCTGTTAGCAGCTCCTGTTCGCTAAGCTCCCTGGTCGCTTGTGCGCAGCTTTATAAAGCCCTGGCCTGAGTGAATGCCCCGCCCACTGGTTAAGGCTCAGCCAATTACCAGAGGCTTCTAGCTTTCAAACCTTCCTAGTAGCTCCACCTCCAACTGCCAGCTACAGCACACGGTCCTTCAAACAAACAGACCAAACAGACTGACAAACACAAGCTCAGCACACAGCAAGTAACCCCCAAACACACACACAAACCCAAACACTGCAGACAGTCACTTACCCCACAGATGCTGTCTGTGCTCCTCCTTCACCTGGAGAACTCCCTTGCAAAACTCCCTGTTAGCAGCTCCTGTTCGCTAAGCTCCCTGGTCGCTTGTGCGCAGCTTTATAAAGCCCTGGCCTGAGTGAATGCCCCGCCCACTGGTTAAGGCTCAGCCAATTACCAGAGGCTTCTAGCTTTCAAACCTTCCTAGTAGCTCCACCTCCAACTGCCAGCTACAGCACACGGTCCTTCAAACAAACAGACCAAACAGACTGACAAACACAAGCTCAGCACACAGCAAGTAACCCCCAAACACACACACAAACCCAAACACTGCAGACAGTCACTTACCCCACAGATGCTGTCTGTGCTCCTCCTTCACCTGGAGAACTCCCTTGCAAAACTCCCTGGTCGCTTGTGCGCAGCTTTATAAAGCCCTGGCCTGAGTGAATGCCCCGCCCACTGGTTAAGGCTCAGCCAATTACCAGAGGCTTCTAGCTTTCAAACCTTCCTAGTAGCTCCACCTCCAACTGCCAGCTACAGCACACGGTCCTTCAAACAAACAGACCAAACAGACTGACAAACACAAGCTCAGCACACAGCAAGTAACCCCCAAACACACACACAAACCCAAACACTGCAGACAGTCACTTACCCCACAGATGCTGTCTGTGCTCCTCCTTCACCTGGAGAACTCCCTTGCAAAACTCCCTGTTAGCAGCTCCTGTTCGCTAAGCTCCCTGGTCGCTTGTGCGCAGCTTTATAAAGCCCTGGCCTGAGTGAATGCCCCGCCCACTGGTTAAGGCTCAGCCAATTACCAGAGGCTTCTAGCTTTCAAACCTTCCTAGTAGCTCCACCTCCAACTGCCAGCTACAGCACACGGTCCTTCAAACAAACAGACCAAACAGACTGACAAACACAAGCTCAGCACACAGCAAGTAACCCCCAAACACACACACAAACCCAAACACTGCAGACAGTCACTTACCCCACAGATGCTGTCTGTGCTCCTCCTTCACCTGGAGAACTCCCTTGCAAAACTCCCTGTTAGCAGCTCCTGGTCGCTAAGCTCCCTGGTCGCTTGTGCGCAGCTTTATAAAGCCCTGGCCTGAGTGAATGCCCCGCCCACTGGTTAAGGCTCAGCCAATTACCAGAGGCTTCTAGCTTTCAAACCTTCCTAGTAGCTCCACCTCCAACTGCCAGCTACAGCACACGGTCCTTCAAACAAACAGACCAAACAGACTGACAAACACAAGCTCAGCACACAGCAAGTAACCCCCAAACACACACACAAACCCAAACACTGCAGACAGTCACTTACCCCACAGATGCTGTCTGTGCTCCTCCTTCACCTGGAGAACTCCCTTGCAAAACTCCCTGTTAGCAGCTCCTGGTCGCTAAGCTCCCTGGTCGCTTGTGCGCAGCTTTATAAAGCCCTGGCCTGAGTGAATGCCCCGCCCACTGGTTAAGGCTCAGCCAATTACCAGAGGCTTCTAGCTTTCAAACCTTCCTAGTAGCTCCACCTCCAACTGCCAGCTACAGCACACGGTCCTTCAAACAAACAGACCAAACAGACTGACAAACACAAGCTCAGCACACAGCAAGTAACCCCCAAACACACACACAAACCCAAACACTGCAGACAGTCACTTACCCCACAGATGCTGTCTGTGCTCCTCCTTCACCTGGAGAACTCCCTTGCAAAACTCCCTGTTAGCAGCTCCTGTTCGCTAAGCTCCCTGGTCGCTTGTGCGCAGCTTTATAAAGCCCTGGCCTGAGTGAATGCCCCGCCCACTGGTTAAGGCTCAGCCAATTACCAGAGGCTTCTAGCTTTCAAACCTTCCTAGTAGCTCCACCTCCAACTGCCAGCTACAGCACACGGTCCTTCAAACAAACAGACCAAACAGACTGACAAACACAAGCTCAGCACACAGCAAGTAACCCCCAAACACACACACAAACCCAAACACTGCAGACAGTCACTTACCCCACAGATGCTGTCTGTGCTCCTCCTTCACCTGGAGAACTCCCTTGCAAAACTCCCTGTTAGCAGCTCCTGTTCGCTAAGCTCCCTGGTCGCTTGTGCGCAGCTTTATAAAGCCCTGGCCTGAGTGAAAGCCCCGCCCACTGGTTAAGGCTCAGCCAATTACCAGAGGCTTCTAGCTTTCAAACCTTCCTAGTAGCTCCACCTCCAACTGCCAGCTACAGCACACGGTCCTTCAAACAAACAGACCAAACAGACTGACAAACACAAGCTCAGCACACAGCAAGTAACCCCCAAACACACACACAAACCCAAACACTGCAGACAGTCACTTACCCCACAGATGCTGTCTGTGCTCCTCCTTCACCTGGAGAACTCCCTTGCAAAACTCCCTGTTAGCAGCTCCTGTTCGCCAGGCAAAGGGACCAATTTCCTTTTTATGCACCTGGCCTCTAATTCACTGTGGAGTGGGTTCAACAATAGATGTGGAGTGGGCTCAGCAATATCCACAGAAGTCCAGCCCACCAGACGAGGGGTCGAAAAGGTTGGACCTCCTAGGCAGGAAGATCTTTTCCTCAGCTGGGCTGAAGTTTTGCATAGCCAACTACCAGGTGCTGTTTGCTAAGTATGATTTCAGTATCTACAGCAAGCTGGCAGAATTTAAGGACAAGCTCCCTGAGGCTGACCAGGCCTAGTTCCAGGCCTTGGTAGATGAGGGGAGACGGATGGCAAAGGTGGCCCTTCAGGCCATGGTGGCACAGCTGACACTGAATCCTGTTCCTTGGCCACCAGACTGGTTATGTGCAGAGACTCTTGGCTCCAGTCTGTGGGTTTCCTGAGAGAGGTTTAAAACACTATTGAGGACCTCCCTTTCGACAAAGCCAGTCTTTTTAATGACAAGATCGATGAGTCTCAGCATTCCCTGAATCACTCATGCTCCACTCTGTGGTTTCTTGGAATCTACACCCTGCCTCCCAGGAAGAAGCACCAGAGGCGGCCTTCAGACCACAGCCACCTAATGACTACCCATCCTACTATCAACAACCACCTCCCCACAGATGACAGAGGTCCCAGACAGCTCACTTCTGAGCCCTGGCCACTGCCACCTCCTCAATCCTCTTCCAGCTGAAATCAGAGTCATTTCTGGTTGAGAGCTTGAATCACCTTTGATGCCACCTACCTCACCCCGTCATCTTTGGTGGCCACCTTGCCCACAGTTGAGGCAAGATCACTGTAAACAGTTGGGTACTGGATATTATCAATCACGGATACTGCACAGAGGTTCTTTCCTTCCCACCTCATCACCCTCCCACCTGACTCCCTTTTGGGGATTCCTCTCACCAATTGAGTCTTCAGAGTCCCTGCTTCTCAAGGGTGCGATAGAGGTCATCCTGCCTCAATACCAGGGGAGAGGGTTCTTCTACTCACCGTATTCCCTCATCTCTCAAAAAGGTGGAGGGTGGAGGCTCATCCTGGATTTTTGTCAGCTAAATATATTAATCAGAAAGCTGACATTCTGGATGGGTTACACTGATATCGATAATTCCCTCCCTAGGAGGAATCATGGTTCATTGCTCTTGCCATGAAAGATGCATACTTCCATGTGGACATCCACTTGTCTCACAGGAAGTTCCTGAGATTGAAGGTGGGGTAGCAACATTACTGGTTTCACATCCTCCCCTTCAGCCTAACAACAGCACCAAGTGTCTTTACTAAGGTGTTTGTAGTCGTAGCGGCCCAAATGAGATGCCAGGGACTTGTACGGTATTCCTGTACCTGGATGACTGGCTTCTTAGTGGAACAATCATAGCAAGAAGTTGTCTTCATGATTTAGTCTCTTTGACACCTCCTTAGTGGTCTGCATGAAAGAATATAAGTCTGTTTTGTCACCTACACAGACAATAAACTTTAGAGGGGCTTTCTGTGTGAGCCTTCCTTCTGGTGGACTGGTTCTCCATTATGAGCACCCTGGTTGCCTGCATTCACCACAAGCCCTGCACCAGAGCTCACCAGTGCCTCTCTCTTTTGGGACACATGGCCACCAGCACCTACATGACGCCCCTTGTGAGACTTCACCTGCGGTGCCTAAAGGCCTGACTTTGCTCTGCCTACAAGCCAACCAAAGACCTCATAGATGCCAGGGTCACTGTTCCCTTGAACGTTCTGGTCTCTCTCATTTGGTGGTCTGATCCATCCAAGGTAATGATCGGGACCCCTTTCAGCCCTTCTATACCAAGGGCCATCATCGTGATGGGTGCTTCCCTTGCAGAATTGGGTGTTCATCTTGATCACCACATGGTGCAAGGTACATATACATCACAGGAAGCCAGGCTACACATAAACATCGTGAGACTCTGGGCAATCCATCTTGCCTGCAAAGCCTTCCTCCCCCTCATATGCTTCCTCCACGTGCAGATCCCATTTGACAACATTACCACAGTGGTCTATGTCAACAGGCAGGGAAGGGTGAGATCTTACCCTCTCTGCTCTGAGGCAGAGGAATTGGTGTGTCAGAAACCAGGTGACCATACAGGTTGTGTACCTCCCAAGTTCTTAGAATTCCCTGGCTGACATACTGAGAAGGACTCTCTGCATAGACCACAAATGGGAACTACATGACACAGTCCTGACTGATCTCTTCAGATGGTGTGGTACTCCCTGATGAGACCTCTTTGCATCACAAATTAATCAAAAGCTTCCCATCTACTGCTTGAGGGCTCTAGGCAGATACTCCCAGGGTAATGTTCTCCTGCTCCCCTGAATGGGTGCCCTTCAATATACTTTTCTCCCTGGAAAGTTCTCCAAGACAGACCATCATCATTCTCATAGTACTCTACTGGCCCTGGCAGTTCTGGTTCATAGACCATATGAAACTCTCCACCAGTCAGGCTCCAGTCATTCCTGGACCTTCTCAAACAGGACCAAGGGAGGCTCAGGCATCTCAACCCAGGCTCTCTTCACCTTACGGCCTGGGGTTTGGATGGGCATCTATAATGGGGTGTCCACCCCACACAGGATTGGAAGGGGTTAAGATGGCCTGGCTGGCCAATTAATTCCCCAGGCTGCACCTGGAGGAGGAGCCAGGCAGCAGGGAACTAACTGATTGCACACAGGCTCCTCTTTGCAGGAACAGATAGAGCCTATAAAGCCAGGAAGCTGGCTACAGATGAGGGGGCTTCAGGGAAGTAGGCTGCAGCCACTTCTTGAGTAGAGGGAATTGGGAGGCTGGCAAACCCAGAGAGAGGGGAGGCCAGATAAGTATGAAAGCAGCCAGGGAAACAGCACCAAGGGGTGGGACCATGTAGAGATCTTGGCTGCTTGTTATAGGATCCTTGGCTGGAACCCAGTGCAGTGGGCAGGCCTGGATTCCCCTACCAGCCACTGAGAAGTGGCAAGGGTGTTGGAGTTGCCAGACAGATAGTGTGTCTGGAAGGACTTTGAATTCCCCAAAAGGGGAGAACCTTAGTGACCTGGCCAGAGGGCCAAGCCACGAAGAGGAGACTGGAACCCATGGAGTGAGAGGCACCAGGGCATGACAGCACCAGTGAAGACACCACAAGAGGGGTAGCGCAACACCTGGCAGGGATAAATTTCCAAGACATCCAGCAGGAGGCGCCACTAGTGGTGAGTGAACCCTGTGACAGTGTCTAACATAGAACATGCATGTTCAGTCTCAGTCCAATGGATCCTTAACCAGAGCAGAAAAGAGTCCACCAGAATGTGCTATTTGACAAAGTAGCGCCTCTTCTTGAAGTGGGCGCACTGTCATCATCATTGTCTTGACATGGTGACCATCCCAGTTGTCCTAGATTATTTCTTCACCCTGAAAACATTGGGTTTAGCCCTCAGCTCCCTCTTTGTGAACCTAGTGGCATTTGGTGCCTTCCTTCCCATAGTGGAGGGATGCTCTATCTTCATGCACCCAATGGCAATATATTTATGAAAGGTTTGGTCAGAACCTTCCCACCTGTCATCAAACCCATGCCTGAATGGGATCTTAACCTCGTCCTCTCAGCTCTCACAGAACCACCCCTTGGAACCTATGGCAACCAGAACCATGACTCACCTTTCATGAAAGTTGCATTCCTACTAGCTATCACTTTGTCCAGATGAGCCAGTCAGCTAGTGACTATGATGGCAGACCCTCCCTACATGGTTTTCCATAAGGAGAAGATTTCACTATGCTTGTACCACAGATTCCTTTCCAGAGTTGTGTCTGAATTCCATCTCAATCAATCAATCCACTTACCTGTATTCTTTCCAAAACCACATGCCTCGCCCGGCAACTCCCTTGACATCAGACATGCCCTAGCATTCTACCTCCAAAGAGCTAGGCCCTTTAGAAAGTCTCTGAGATTCTCTTTGTTGCCATGGTGGAGAGATCAAGGGGACAAGCCATATCCTCATGAAGGATCTATAAGTGGATCTTGGGCTGCATATTGTTCAAATACTTTAATGCTATAAGATATCAAACTTCCCCCTGCTGGGGGTCTTACAGCTCACTCCACAGGGACACATACTGCCTCCAGTTACAGTAAGTAACCTCCTCTTTGAGCTGTGATACAGACATGTATTCCACAACCCACCCTCCATCCACTCTGCATTGGAGTCTATACTTTTGACATATGGTTAGTATGAATTGAGGGGAGTTGTGGCGGCACTACCTCATCTAGCCAGGGAGGGGCTACAGCTACGAGGCATGAGCACCACTCCACCTACAGATACTCCTAGGCAAAATTCTCTGGCCCCAGTGCACTAGATGTGTGTATATCTGCATCACATCTCAAAGAACCACAGTTACAGTAAATAACAATTTCTTTTTGTAACTGTAATTTGCTTTTTCATCAAAGTTATGGTTTTTTGTTGATTATGTATTGTGGATCATCTACAAGGACTGAAAAAATGTCTGGAGTAAGTGTCATGGGGCTTGAGATTGCCCCTGCACATGGTGCTGAAGGATTCGATCCACTAATATTGGGTTAAACAACATGCTAACTCAGAAAAAATAAATTAGCAGGTGAAAAAAATTTTTCCTTTCCAACCTGACAGGGAAAAGTTGGTTTAGGTTCATACATTTGGTGCTATTGTAGAACTGTGATAAAAGTAAAGCATTTACATTGTTTTGTGTAACTATTAACTATATTCTGTTGTCAGAGGATATAAGTAAAATTAATCCTACTTCTCTAATAATAAAATTAATCCTACTATGTTCCAGTGTCAAAGTTCAGGAATAAAATTAATCCTACAGAGGCAAAAATATAGTATATGTTGTTTTAACATACCATTTTTAATTTTATCCACTATTGGCAATGAAGTTACGAACAAGGACGTTTACCATGGAAGAAGAAAAGGTACTGTGTGCAATTACATTATTACTCTAATTTATCATTCAATGGAAGAAATATGTGACAGGTGTTATAAAAATTTTAAATGTACATTACATTTGTTTTGAGTATAAACTATAAAAGATCATGTAGTAATAATAAGCAATTATTAATTATTTTTATAACAGTAGTGTCTAGAGGGCACATCTGAGATTAAGTTCCCAATGTGCTAGGTGCTGTACTAAAATATAGTAAGAAAATATTATTAATGCATATAAGTATAGTAGTTTAACTGCACAATATTAAATTAAGCATAGAATGAAAAATGCTGATGGTTTTCATAAGGTTGACCTGGCTAAATTTTGATTTAAGTAATTGTACTTGCCTAAAATTCCTCTTGTTTCAACTGGATAAAGTATTTTTCATCTCTGATCTTAAATAATTGTTAATGTGCACTCTTTAAAATGGTTGTTGAATTTGACCCCAGAGGTGGCTGAATTTTAATGATCAATAATGATCTATATACAGTATATAGTTTACAATTCCATTTAAATAGCTGAGTACTACAGCTCTTGTGTGCTCACACAATGGAAGTTATACAGTATTGGAAGTCAGTGGCTCCGTCGTCTCTCAGGCAAAATTCACACTGTGCAGGTCAGAACAGCAAGAGCAGGCCCTAAGTTTTAGATCCTTCTGGGTGTAAATTAGTACAGTATTAATATTAGAATCTCAATTGTGGCATCTAATACTTTTAAGGCTTTGTACTACTTGAATTGCAAACCCTATATTTAATCTATAAATTGCAAGATTTGCGGGAAAGCAGTATTAATTTTCTAATGTGTATACCCAATAATGTGTCTTGTACTACTACAGTATTCTTACATGTGGAGTCTCATTCTTGAGTACTTTATAATAGCCACATTTTTTAAGAAAAGAAATTAAAACAAGGAAATTACATTTAAAACTATTAAATAATGTTAAGGTTTGACCAAAGATAGGAAACTTAAAGTCAGTATTAATATTCTTAACCTTTCCTCTTGTACCATTAATAATACATTAAAACTTAAAGAAAATAAATCAGCTCTAACATGTTTTGGTGTAAATTTGAATTACAACTTTAGTATATTTGTGTACTTTTATATTTATAAAAAATTAAATATTTATCATAGATTTCACTATATGTTTTTCTTTTATATAAGATTCAGAGGTTACAAAGGTGTGGGTTTTGTATTTGTATTTGAACAGGCATTTGTAGTTTTTAGTCTATGGGTGGAGACTCCAAGCTGATGAATAATAGATAAGTGTTTATCTGATTTTTTTTTTCCAGCTGTATTCCCTGATATTTGACCAAGCAACAAATAGATATAACCTGCAAAGGAGTCTGTTTGATTTTACTCATTATTGAAGAAAGGCTATTACAGTTAATTACCCTTCTCTCTTCAGTATCACCAACATACTTTGTCTTCTAATTTTAGTATGCTTTAGTGGTCACAATAAGTTTCCTGCTACATGTAGCTGAATCTGTAGTTGCTTTATTCAACTCTGTTTAAAAGGAGATTCTAGCGTTACTTACATACTTCGGCATTTGGTATAATCTTTAATAACCTACAAATAGGAGTATACACGTTACACGTTATGTTGGAATTTTAAGAACTGGTTTCACTAAAAAACAAGACAAAATATGTGGGCCTTGGTTGTGTCCCATGTTGAAACAGTACAGAGGTGTGCCACCTGAGCAGAAGCTCTTGGTGGCATTATGTCTCAAATCTTGTCTACACACACAAGCTTGCATTTGTTTAACTAAAGGAGTGTTTAAAAACTGGTTCAGTTAAACCAGTGCAAAACTCTTTTACAGACACTTGTTTTGTTTTAAGAGTGGCTTATGTTGATTCAGCTGAATTCATTTCTTTAGCCACTTATGTTAAACCAAAATAAGACACACTTAAACTGAAATAAGTGACTGTTTAAATTGGTTTTTGCACCAATTTAAGTTAACCCGGAGTAACTTTCTCATGTAAACAGGCCCTCAGACCTTATCTACACAGAAAATTGTACTGGTTTAACTAATAGTATGTTTTTAAACCAAGATAGTTAAACCAGTACAAATTTGTGTGTGGACATTCTTATTTCAGTTTAGCTTCATCCTTTTTTTTTAAAATAGGATTAATCAAAATAATAATAAATTCTTTAACTGAAACAAGAGTGTCTGTACATAAACTTGCACCAGTTTACCTACCGGTAAATCCGTTTAAAAATATGTTGAGTGTAAAGCAGTGAGTGCCTTCTAAATTATTGGTTAACAGTATCCACTAGAGGGAGAGGAGAGCTCTTTTTAGATTGTACAGCATCTCCACACACTCCTAGGTGTCACCTTGGTTGGTGTTTTCCAATTTTCCCGACGGCTGTTGGTGAAGTGTCAAATTTTGCCATGATCGGCCGAACCTGCGGACACGGCAGGTACACAAACCAGCCCGGCCTGCCAGGGGCTTTCCCTGCAGAAGCAACAGAACAAGTCTGGGAACCACTAGTATAGATAAATGGCTCTACATTGTGCTGTTTTGGTATTTAATATCTTGGTTCAAAACTGGGATAATTTATTAATCCTGCATTTATGCCTCACATTTCTCTGCCATAAAGGAAATAATCCACTTGGAGTCCAAAGTTCCCAGACTACTTGTAAGTGGGGGAACAAAATCACCACTGTGCTCTGTTTTAATCTCTTTTTAGCAGATTTCTAAATACTCCAGATATTGACTTAGCTAAATGCTACATGATTGTTTTGCATGCAGATTGTTCTCCAGGATCAAGAATCTATCACAGTAGAGTAGTGCTATATATTCTTTACACTTGTGGTTGACAAGTTTTTGTCATAATATGTTTGGTTTTTCCAAATGCTAAAGTATGACTTTTGATTTAAAGGGAAAATATCAGCTTGCTATAGAAACAAAAGAAAAAGAAATTGATGGGCTGAAGAAAACATTAAAAACTTTACAGGTAAATTAACTTTATTGTTAAATGCAGTACTCATATAGCTCTATTTGTTGTTAAGTGGAAAGCTTTTCTTTATTCTTTGTTTTTAAAGGGGGTCTTCTAGGAACTTTTACTTTACAGGTGCACCTGACCTCTGAGCAGCCAGATGCAGCTGCTGCCTGAGTTTCCCTCACCAGTCCACAGTCTTTCTTTATTTCTCAGGGTTTTTTAATTTTAGTTCTTCCCTTCTAGGAGGACTTCAGGGGAATAAAGTCCTAATGAAGTATAAAACACTGTCCATTGCTCTCTCTGGGACACAGCCTTCCTCTTTCTTTTGAAGTCTTTTCTTCTGGCTACAGAGGAGTGAAGAGGGTTTTTCCCCCACTCTCTGGAAGCCTTGGCATGGGAACCCTAAACAGGTGCCCACAATGGTCCTCAAGGTCATACTGCTACTTTTGCCACTTCACCTGGTTTTGCCACAAGTTTACCATTTTCTCCACATAGTCTACAACGAACAAACATCTCACTCAAACTCTGACCCCTGCCTGACAAAGTCACTATTTGCATTGATTGAGGTTACCACTGTTTGAAATCAGATCAAACTACACATTTCAAGTTGTGAGTTATAGCATTTTATTTTGTCTACGTGGGGCATTGCATGGGTGCAGCTACCGTGGTAAAATGGGCACAGTGGCTGGAATGAGGGCAATCTCCAGTGTAGACAAGGCTTTTAAAAAAATATTTATATCGGAAGGTAGCTAGTGATAGCATTGTTCTTAAAGGCAAAGAAAATGAGATACATTCTGAGATTGTCGACTTAGAGAGTAGGAGTGGAGAATGTTTAGTTTAAGGAAGGAGAGAATTACTGACAGTGGAATGTGTTGCTAAATTTCAAGTTTTGTCAGCTCCTAATTATTTTCCTTCTTTTGGCTGAGTAGACTAGTTATTTATTCTGCTCTGGGCAAGAAGATAGCTATGCTTCAGATGCTCACTCTGCAATTGTTGATTAACTGGAAGGAGAATTTTCAGTAAGATTGGTGGCATTTGTCTTGTAATTGTGCTAGAATACCTTCTGTGAAGCCTGGGATTTTGACATTTCTGAAAGTGAATGTTACAAGTCAGCTGCAATATGACTTGAACTCCAGTACTGCCAGCATCAGGCTCTTGCTCTCACTTTTTATGGGACTCAATAAAGAATTAAAGGAGGGTAATATAATTAATGTCAATCATTTTTTTTGATGAGATTACGAATTTGGTTGATAAAAGTAATAGTATTGATACTTATAGACTCATAGACTCTAGGACTGGAAGGGACCTCGAGAGGTCATCGAGTCCAGTCCCCTGCCCTCATGGCAGGACCATCCCTAATAGACATTTATCTAACCTACTCTTAAATATCTCCAGAGATGGAGATTCCACAACTTCCCTAGGCAATCTATTCCAGTGTTTAACTACCCTGACAGTTAGGAACTTTTTCCTAATGTCCAACCTAAATCTCCCTTGCTGCAGTTTAAGCCCATTGCTTCTTGTTCTATCATTGGAGGCTAAGGTGAACAAGTTTTCTCCCTCCTCCTGATGACACCCTTTTAGATACCTGAAAACTGCTATCATGTCCCCTCTCAGTCTTCTCTTTTCCAAACTAAACAAACCCAATTGTTTCAGCCTTCCTTCATAGGTCATGTTCTCAAGACCTTTAATCATTCTTGTTGCTCTTCTCTGGACCCTCTCCAATTTCTCCACATCTTTCTTGAAATGCGGTGCCCAGAACTGGACACAATACTCCAGTTGAGGCCTAACCAGCGCAGAGTAAAGCGGACGAATGACTTCTCGTTTCTTGTTTACAACACACCTGTTAATGCATCCCAGAATCACGTTTGCTTTTTTTGCAACGGTATCACACTGTTAACTCATATTAAGCTTGTGGTCCACTATGACCCCTAGATCTCTTTCTGCCATACTCCTTCCTAGACAGTCTCTTCCCATTCTGTATGTGTGAAACTGACTGTTCCTTCCTAAGTGGAGCACTTTGCATTTATCTTTATTGAACTTCATCCTGTTTACCTCAGACCATTTCTCCAATTTGTCCAGATCATTTTGAATTTTGACCCTGTCCTCCAAAGCAGTTGCAATCCCTCCCAGTTTGGTATCAACTGCAAACTTAATAAGCGTACTTTCTATGCCAACATCTAAATCGTTGATGAAGATATTGAACAGAACCGGTCCCAAAACAGACCCCTGCGGAACCCCACTTGTTATACCTTTCCAGCAGGATTGGAAGCCATTAATAACTACTCTCTGAGTACGGTTATCCAGCCAGTTATGCACCCACCTTATAGTAGCCCCATCTAAATTGTACTTTCCTAGTTTATCTATAAGAATATCATGCGAGACCGTATCAAATGCCTTACTAAAGTCTAGGTATATCACATCCACCGCTTCTCCCTTATCCATAAGGCTCATTATCCTATCAAAGAATGCTATCAGATTAGTTTGACATGATTTGTTCTTTACAAATCCACGCTGGCTATTCCCTATCACCTTACCACCTTCCAAGTGTTTGCAGATGATTTCTTTAATTACTTGCTCCATTATCTTCCCTGGCACAGAAATTAAACTAACTGGTCTGTAGTTTCCTGGGTTGTTTTTATTTCCCTTTTTATAGGTGGGCACTATATTTGCCCTTTTCCAAGTCTTCTGGAATCTCCCTCGTCTCCCATGATTTCCCAAAGATAATAGCTAGAGGCTCAGATACCTCCTCTATTAACTCCTTGAGTATTCTACTTAGACTTCTGTAAGGCATTTCACTTGGTACTGCATGACATTTTGATTAAAAATTTAGAATGATATAAAATTAACATGGCATACAATAAATGGATTAAAAGCTGGCTAACTGATAGTTCTCAAAATGTAATTGTAAATGGTGAATCATCATCAAAAGGGTATCTTTCTAGTAGGGTCTTGCAGGGATCAATCCTTGGCCCTAGCCTATTTAACATTTTTATTAATTGGAGAGGGTTCAGAGAAGAATCATGAGAATAACCAAAAGATTAGAAAATGTGCCTAACAGTGATAGACTCAGGGAACTCAATCTATTTATGTTAACAAAGAGAAGGTTAAGGGGTGACTTGATGACAGTTTATAAGTACCTACATGAGGAGCAAATATTTAATAATGGACTCCTCAATCTAGCAAAGAAAAGTATAACATGATGCAATGGTTGGAAACTGAAGCTAGACAAATTCAGGCTGGAAATAAGGCATACATTTTAAACACTAAGAATAATTAACTATTGGAACAACTTACCGAGAGCCATGGTGGATTTTCCATCACTGACCAATTTTAAATCAATTGGATGTTTTTGTAAAAGATCTGCTCTCGGAATTATTTTGGGAAATTCCTGTGGCTTGTGTTGTACCAAAATTCAGACTAGATTATCACAATAGTCCCTTCTGGCCTTGAAACCTATGAATGAATCTATTAATTTATTATAACATTTTTGAAAGATTGATGGTAGTGCTGCTTCTCGTTTTTCACCTTTTGAAAATCTCTTTCCATTACTACTGAGTCAGCATAATAAATTGAACATTGGATATATTTTTTAAAAATTGAAGAGATGACATAAGCTTCATTTCCTCACCTGTCTTATAAATCAGAAGGTACTAGGAAGGGCAGTCATTGCCCTAGTGTTGGCATGAACTAATATTGGCAAATTAATCTTGAGATGGTGACGCTGGCACTCATATGCCGTCATCATAGCTTTGAACACTGTTGACATCCCTCTGGACAGTAATTTTGTGTAGATCCCTGCTGCCATATATGCACAAGTAACATCCTATCATGTAAGTGGTTTAACACATTCAGGCTAGTGCTGGCATGGTAAATGGTATTATTTAAGGATAGACACCCAGATTCTTGGTATTATGGCCCAACTTTATCGTAAGTACAACATCTCATGCTATTTTTGTATATGGAATTATGACACTGAAGGTTGGGCACACAGATTTCTTGGCTAGTTACTATGGCTTTGGCTATGTCTATAGACCTTACAGCAGCACAGCTGCACCATTGAAAGATGTCCCATGTATCCGTCCTAGGTCAATGGGCGCTTTCCCTTCAGCATAATTAAACCACCCCCAACAAGTGTCTCCCACTGACATAACACTGTCCACGCTGGGGCTATGGTTGATGAAACTTATGTTGGTCAAGGAGTTGTTTTTTCACACTGCTGACTGGCAAGTTTTACCAACAAAAGTGTTAGTGTAGACAAAGCCTTAGTTTTAGGTTTTCCTTTTCTTAAGAGTCTCACATTTGCAAGTATTTATAGTGTTATTGGATGCCTAGATTGTTTCAGCTGATGTTGTGATTTATCCTCAAAAATTGTTTATATTATTTCTGTTGAACTAAAATCAATTAGCTAAAATGTGGTCAAATCTCTGGATCTGAATGAAACTCCAAATCAGATTCCAAATACTTTCTTTATTCTGTCTCATTGCATACTATCCTTTTGGAGGGAAAAAAGATAATTGAATTCTTGTCAATAAACTCTTAAAGGAGGGAGGAAAATTCTAAAATTCTAGTTTGAGTTGATAATTGTTCTTGCTCCCCCTCTATCTGGCTCTGATTCAGCAGCACATTTAAGCATGTGATGAAGGAAGAATTACTCTAAATCAGCAATTTTCAAACTATGGGGCCAGCCCTCTCAAGGGAGGCGTGGGAATGTGTCAAGGGAGGAGCCAGCTTTGTGCTTTGCTGTTTTGTTTTTGTTTTTGTTTTTTTTAAGAGCTCTGGCTGTCAGCCTGAGGTAGCTCCATTCCCTCACCAGGAGGCAGCCCAGCTCAGGCTTTCCTTCCCCCCACGATCCCTCACCTGGAGGTGGTGGGGGTCTGGCTGTCAGCCCTGGGATGTCAGCAGCAGCACAGAAATAAGAGTGGCAATGGGGCACTAAGTCTGCTGTGAAAAGTGATATTTATCACTTTTCACATTGCCACCCTTACTTCTGTGCTGTTGCTGGCATGGTACTGCCTTCAGAGCTGGATGCCCAGCCAGCCAGCAGCCGCTGCTTTCTGCTTTGCCTTCAGAGCTGGATGGTGATATATGTACTTTGGGGGAGAGCATAAGTGACTACAGACACAAAGAAGGGCTGCCTGATCAAATAATTTGAGAACCACTGATCTAAATGATGTAGAGAGATTTTTTTTAATTGCCATAATTGGGAAAACAGTAATTTATTATTGTATGTATTTTCATGGTTCATCCTAATGTTTAAGTAGCATTTCTTGTATTATCAAAAAGGTCATATTTGAAACCTTAACTTCTTACTGTTTTTCAAGAACTTTAAATTGTTTATATTAGAATTTCTAGCAATGAGTAATTGGATCTAAGGTTATTGATATTGTATTGCATATTCTGTTCTTCTTAACTTTACTGCATAGAGTGGTATCTTTGGGTGTCATACTCTACATATTTAATCATCTGGTTAATGCTGAAAATATTTTAAAAGTAAAAGAAATTCCTCCACATGGCTAACCTTCTGTGTAAAGCTTGTGAGGATTTTGTTTTTCTTGTTCAAACCATGACATAGAACAGGTGGTGTATAGTGTAGCTCATGGTCTATTGACCATGATACATGGATAGCTAGTGTAATAATGGTTCTCCTGGCTTTCCTTAAGTAAGATAAACTGAAATAAAAAATATTTCACAGGATGTTAAGAATTTGATTTAAATTTATCAATGCAAGTATATTCATAGTTGCGGTTTAACCTCCTTAACCCAGTCTATTATACCTACATATAACAGTGCATGTAAGGTTAAATCTCTGCATTTGGCAAGTTCTATAGTGTGCAGGGCTTAAGGGAGCAAGAGGTCACACCAGTGTCTGTAAGCCACCTTTTTGTTGCCCTGAGTTGTACCCATTTCAGCCCCTGGCATGAGTTAGAGCAGCCTCAGCTGCCCATAAGCAGATTCAGGAATTAAAGAAAGAGAGGAGAAAGACAGGAAGATAGAGTGCAGTGTGGGAGGATGATGGAGAATGAAGGAGAGAGCTGGGGAGTGTGTGTGTGTGGGGGGGAAGGAATAGGGTGGATAAAGCAGAGGATCGGGGAAATATAGGGCAAAGAGACAAAGCAGGGGGAAAAAGGGAAAGAATGGAGGAGTTTCCAAACTCAGCTGTGGGATCCTCAGTATGAATTCTTAAATACTATAGGTCTGCATTCTTTTCTTTAAAGTAAAATTTCTGCTCAAGATTGCACTCTTAGTTTTCAAATCACTTTCTTAAATTGTCAGAATTCCACCTTAAATTGATTCATTGTTCTCTAGGCTTCCTTCTCGATAAAACACATTTTTGCACAGGATCTACATAAACAAGACTCTTAGTTATTATATTTTTTCTTTAGTCATCTTTTTTGTATCCCTGATTGTACTTGAGGGTCACCTCTTATTTGCAATCTTCACTTGAGACTCTATGTTGTGGCCAGCCACCATAACTGTGCCCATGATGGCAATCTTAATTGGCTATGAGTATTGTTGTTGAATGAAATTAGGTACTTCTTTCCCAATGGGGTGAACTCATTTCCATTACAACATTACCAGATGGAGATATTGTAAATTTTAACACTGATCGTTCACATGCTGGTCTGGGTTCATTAATATCAAGGGGATAGGTGTCTTATTAGTACTTTAGCTAGGACACTACTAGCTGAACTGAAACTTGAATACAAAATTTTAGTGCAAAGCAAGTCTTTATATTCAAGTGATAAATCTCTCATAATATGAATTAAAAATTGAAACAATGTCAATCTCTTAACAACTGAAACACTAGTGAATGCCTCTGTGTATGCTTACCAGTGTTGATGGATTAAAGTGTACAAGATTCAAGAATTGCAACTAAAGTTCTAGTTATTTTTTTATGGATGGTAATCTTTGAGATCTAAGATCTTCAAGGTCTAAAGTCCACAGGTAGTTGGTAAATCTCACACTATTGCAAAGTTTTTGTATATCCAAAAATAGTATTTAATTTTTAGGATTGTACATTCATATATTCAAAGGTCCAGGACAGTGGCTATACATCTAAACATTTGATCACTTCTGCAAATGATACTAATATGTGCTGGCAGTATAATAATGCTACAGTTAAAGGTATTAAAATATCACTAATATTTGTATATTCTATGAGATAAAAGATAAGGGATCAAATGTTTCTATTCTTACTCAGGGATTACTTGACTCAAGATTCTCGTTGACACTGGTACTCTGCAGTGGATATTACTGGAGTGGAAAGTATTATATTAATGACTTCAAATGGGAATTTTTCATTAATAAGAAACACAAGAGTTATACTAAAATGTCTTTATTTTTCAGGCATTTATAATAGCTATTTATCTATTTGTTCTGAGTAGAGGACAGGTTCTAAGTTCCTCTAAGACTCAGATATTACTCCAATTTCTACTTCTTCTTTCTCCCTTGTTTCTTGCAAAGGCCCTACATGAAGGTGATCTTCCCTCTAGTGAAGGTTGGTTATAGCTCCCTCCAAAGTCTATGCTGATGGTGAGGGAGAAATGTATATCACTTTTTAGCACTCCTACCATCTGTTAACTTATGAATAAAGTTTGGTGTATAGAACTTAAACTTGGATCCCCTCATTTTAATTTAATACATAAAGATTTTCTCCTACTCCTTTTGAAGTCAATAGGAATTTCATCATTGCCTTAGTTGAAAATTAGACTGAGATCTAACTTATTTATAATAAAATATGCTGTAAAACAAGTATATTTAAGTAATTGCAAACCATGAAAAAGTTTCACAGGCACCAGTAGTTGACATTTTCACATTTGGTCATCAAACCTGGTCTTTAATTCTTGTAAATATGTTTTAAAATGTACTAATAAAATATTGTGTTGATTTATATTATGTTACATATTATTTTAATAATGTTTATGTCATAATACAAATGTATGCTCTTTTACATTAATTTGTTTGCATTAGAATTTCACTGATTTCTTTTGCATTCTTTAGATATTTAAATAAGTGCAATATTATAATTTAGTCTTACAATAAAAGAACCATTACAGTAAATGAACCAAAAAAGGGTATTACTTCATTGGGATGAACAACATCTTCAATACACATTGAAAATATAAATGAAATATTTAATATGTATGCCTTCTTCAGTAAAGATTGGTAAAGAAAAATGATATTGTAACATTAACTGTGTAGCTTTTTTGTGTTTTTACAGATTTCAAAATACACTTTACAGAAGAAATTGAATGAAATGGTAAGAAACTACAAAAACTGTAGATGACTATAGAAGAAAGAGGCCAAGAATTTTTACAATGACAAAATGATGACAGACTGGGAGGGTTGTAATGAAAATACTGACCGAATTTTAGAAATAAGCTATGAAAAGTAACTATTTGTTTAGACCTAGCTAAAAGAAAGAGGTCACATAATCTTGTTATATGTAAAATACTTCAGTTTTTCTCTTCTTTTTACTATATTCTGACAATTGCAGAATTGTTTATAAAAACCTTTAATTTAATATTTGGAATTTTTTTTTCTAAAACTGAAATATTCCTTAGTTTGTAGTGCATACGTAGTTTAACTTTTGCTGATTAGAGCCAGTAAAGATTCTTTTTACAGAACATAAAAAGAACAACAATATTACATTATCCTTAAAAGTAGAAGGCATGGCCTGGAGTTGGCTGCATTAGGATGAGATAGTCAGGGACAATGATATGTCTAAAAGTTAATACATTAGCAAAAAGGATGACATGGGGGGGTAGAGTTATTTTTAATATTAATTCCCCAGTAGAGTTTATATTTGATCCAAGGAGACAAAAATAAGAGAGACAACTTACTCCCTCAGACACTGAATATAGAGTGACAGTTTAGTCACTCTGAATCCTATTGTGTGTTTCGGGAAGTGAAAGAGCGAGCTGCAGAAACATTCCTAAGCTTGATTGAATAGAAGCTGTGAAAATTCTGTTGCTGCTCAACTGGAAAGAATAAAGATAATATTGTCAGACCATTATAAACTGTGATTTTAATTAAGAAGCTCAAAAACTAGAGTCCAGTTTAGCTTTAAGTACCATGACATTTGTACTGAAAGTCATCTTCAACGCTACAGTGGTTTTACATAAAATGTGGTGAAATTGAATAATGTGTCCTTTGACCTGGGAGATAAGGCTACAAGTTAAAAGATCAAAGGCAACATAAAATGTGTTTTGTCTTATTTCACTTTTAACTTGCATTTGTTGTTAAACAAGTACTTGTAATCTGAAAAATGTTAATATACAAAATTATTGAAGTTATATTTATATCCCTTCAAGTACTGTCTTTTACTGAGCTCCCATGTTCCTTCTTCCATATGAAAGAGAATAATATTTAAATTACAACACTTTTTGTCTGCAAACTAGAGGTGTATTTACGCCTTCTAATGAAATGTTACTTATTTATATATCACTGTATTTTATGGTGTGTGTGTGTGTGTGTGTGTGTGTGTGTGTGTGTGTGTGACTCATAATCATTAAAAAATTATCTTCAGATGCCTTGGAAACACTCAAACACTACAGTACTGATACACTGTAAGAACCTGGATGAATAAATAGGTACTTGTAGTAATTTCCTAGAAATATGTGGGAAAACTTGTGAGAAACCCCTTTTTTTGGACATGTCCCTACTTTCTGTAATTCATATTTTCTTAGCTCTATTCATAATAGGTGCTCAGAATCTACGATAGGGGCCAGATAAGGAGGTAGATAGAAGCTCCATTATCTAGTTATTTGTGTAGCAATGCAATAATGCATTTTAGATTGGGTCAAGTTCTGACAGCTTTATTCTCTCAGAATCTCTGGATTTCAACAGGACTGCTCAAGGAGTAAAGATGATAGATTTGTAGCTATTGTGAGCGATAGTGGCTAGTCTAGGGACTTTGAGATTGTCATGTAGAAAATAGATAAACAAAGAGTTCTTAGAAATTCCAAGTTATTAGTTTTTTGATGCTCATTTATATGCCAGATTATTTCCTTCTTTATAATTCTGTTAAAGAAGGGTCAAATTCTGCCCTGGCTAGTGCATTGAAAATTAGCAGAAAAAGCCTAGTTCATATTCTGTACCTTAGAAAACCTGCCAGCCAGGATAGCAATATTTGCTTCTGCTGGGGACTGGATGTGCCATCTTGGGCTTGTGCACTCTTTTAACATGTAATACTACAATCTTCACACATTCTGTGCAGACCATATGTAATCACGTTGTGCAATCAAGCTCGGTGTGGGAATCAGGGTTACTGTGGGTTGTTATCCATTTATGATACTGTCGTATAAATTACATTGGAATTTTTAACCAACAGGGCAAAATTTTTGTTTCTGTATTTGAAAAAGATTTTAGAAAACTTTTTAAATATTAATAGAAAATTTTAATGTCATCCTTTTTCATTCCCTCCTGTTTCAATGAAAACAAGGACCCCGGTTCTCCAGTGCAGTATCCTAGTTTTTATACCTGTGGATTCTAGTCCGTGGGACAATGAAGACAGTATTGGGGATGATAGTGTAGGCTTGGTGAAAGGTGTCTCCTGTGCCATGTCTTCTCCCTGTAGCTGACATAGAGGAAAGAGGTCATGGCCATGTCTTCCCCTTAACCTTGCTGATCTTTAGCAGCCATTATCAGTCCCTCGGCAGTTAATGTAATTTAATGTGTTCTGATGCTGGATTGGCACAGAATAGACTGAAGGTGAGCTTTTTATCATCCTTGTGCTTCCTCCCTGGCCTGCACTGCGTTATCCTCAATTATAATTGAGGATCTGGGCTAAGACTTTTAGGTTTTTTCCCCTCTCAAACTTTTCCCTATAGTATCTGAAACATGTTGCTATGCATGAAAACCAAGGAGGAATATTATATATAAAGTAATCAGTCTAGTTTCACTCTCTCTAAGTTGAGCATTATGAAAACAGTAAACACTCTAATTTGTGAAAAATAAATTATTTTTTATAAACTGTTTCAATTTTAATAATCTAAAATATTAGGACACACAAGGAATTTTTATATTAATAAGATTTTTTATCTTGGCAGTCTCAACATTTTTAGGAATTCATCCACAACTGTTCATGACTGAAAAACAATAAAACTTGTTCTGGACTGCATTAATTTTTTTTAAAAGATTGACTTTAGGGAGAAAAAAATTTGAAGGAACTATTGTATGAGCAAATTTTTCTGCTTTGATTTACAGATTTTGATAGCTCTCTCCGCATAATATCCACTTCATCTTGCCTCAAGTCTCCTGCAGTAATAACATCTCTATCTCCTTGGTACTCTCAGTTCCCAATTACCACACAGCATATATCTGACTACTAGTGTCCCATTTCCAGCATATTCCTCAGATGTGAGCACTTCATTTGTGTCTTCCCCCTAGCAAGCTACCTGGCCCTGAGCTATTTCCCTAGACTAATTCTACCAAGAAATCACTCTATTTCAGCAAACTACATGGCCACAACCAATTCGACTCTCCATCCCAGCTTATCTTTATTTCAGGGGAAGGGCACTGTAGTTATCCTTCCACATGGAATATCAGACTGTAGGACGGAGAAGTAAGATTCCATGGCTTCCCACTCTAATAAGAACAGACTTCTGTGAAAGCTCCAGGATCAAACCCTCTCTCTCCAACAGACTCTTTCCAGATTTCCTCTATTTTGTTTCCAAGAATTATTTTAGGGGAGGGATGTTAGGATCTGAGTGGAAGACTGTTTTACATCCCTGTCGGGAAGGATGTTAGGGAAGTGGCAAACCACTTACCTTTACTGGGAATGAAGCCAGGAGTGTGGCTTTTCCACCAGAAGTCATCTTTGGGCCAGCCTTTGAGGGACAGCAGGCCAGTCTCTTTCTCCCTTGGCAAGAGCATGGGAAAATAGCAAATCAGCACATTCTTCCTAGCAGAACATCTGTGCAGAATATGTGAAGGCAATGACATCCCATTTCCCCAGTGAGAAGGATATAAGGGGACTGGCATGTTGACCTATCATGAGGAAAGAAGGTGGCAAAACAGTAAGATAAAATATTGCCAAGTTAAAAAACAAAATTAAAAAATTTGCAGATCTTGGGGGGTGGGGGGAAACAGAAGACTGGGAGAAACTTCATGCAGATTTTGCTGTAATTCTTCAAAGCATGATATTTTCAAAGCTTGTGATTCTTAATACACACACGGTTATGTAATATTTTAAATATGAGGCATGTATTGTAATGCATTATTGCTAAAGTAAGCCAGGGGTTTAAAAATAATTCCTGCACTATAGGGTCAATTTTCCCTACATTGTATCTCATTAATATGAAAATTAATCAAACCTTTAAGAGTAATGGAAATTACCTGCATCTGGAGGAGAACATACTCATGTATAAATTTATATATAGGTCTACTTAAGGTTTTGACACTCAGAGATAACAGAAAAGAAATTCAATTTAAATTGACATGGCTCTTAGCTTATCATGCTGTGCCTGGCTACTTCAGAGCACAAGAGCTAGAGGCAAGAAGAAAAGATAAGCATGGATTACTTAATGCCAGGCCACAAATAAAGAAACAAAGACCAGGAAGTTATCTGGTGGTTATACAGGTCATAGATTTATTGAATATGTAACTGAATCATATGACCCAAACCTAAACCTTGAGAGGAAGTCCCTCATGGGTGTGTGTAACTCCACCATTATTGAAATTTATGAGCTGTCTGATGCTATGGAAAAACACTATGGGTGTTCCTGGACAGGCCACAAGTGGTTCCATCCCTGGGACTGATTTGCCATGTTCTAGTTATGGCTCAATACAGTGTGTCTGGCACTGAAGCCTTATTCTGTGGTATACTTCTTTCAAAACACCTTGGCGTAGCTGAGATGGCATATTACCTAATCCAACTATCCCTCAATCATGCTTTATCAGCAAGGAATGCCTACCTTAGAGGGCAGTCAGCTTAGGTTTGGCTCCTTCTACCACCATCTGCGTGGAGCAGAAGAAAAATGTGCACTTCATGTGTAAGTCTCTAATAGAATAAACATGCCTGAACTACTGTCAGAAGAAAAGGTAATAATCAAGTGTCATCATTAACTTTCTTTTCTTATTTTTGTTGGTTTCATTCACATCCCTAGCATTACTTAAATGCAGTTATTTGGATGTTTTTTTCTGTGCTAACATAAGTAAAGGGTTGGAAAAGAGAGAAGAATTATATGAAAATTCATAGGCTGAATAGCTGGAAGTGATTGTATAAGTTGTTGCTGTTTCTTTATCTGTGCTTCCATTACAACTTTCAATTTGCTGTATTGTGTTTAATTTTATTATTTCATACAACATGAAAAAATTGTATTCTATATATCCTATTATGCTAGTCTTATACTGGCCATTTCTTTTGATTACCATCAAATTTTATTACCTTCTGATGCTTGGACATATATTGCATTTGTTAGCCCACAAGAAGGGAGCACCACAGAAGTCAAGCAAGTTGGGCCAAATTCATCCCTATGTAGCTCCATTGAAGTTACATACAGGAATGAATTTGGCCCAAACTGTTTGATTTCTGTTTTATTCGCTAGCAGCTTAACAAATGCAATGTATGTCCAAGTAAATCAATGGAATTACGCAGGGATGAGTTTGCCTCTGTATTTTTAAATGAAATTAAAGGAAAATTTAGCACACTTAAAATTTTTTTTAAAAAAATAACCTAACAAAAAACAACAGAAAAACCAAAACCACAACAAAACAAACCAGAAAAGAGACTCAAACCTAAAGTAATGAACAGGATAAAAAGTAGTTTTACAACTGCATTGATGTCACCTGGAATACTGTTCATTTCTAGCCACCATGTCACAGAAAAAAAGATGTTTTCAGTGTTGTAGCTGTGTTGGTTCCAGGATATTAGAAAGGCAAGGTGGGTGAGGTAATATCTTTTTATTGTACCGACTTCTGTTGGTGAAAGAGTAAAGCTTTTGAGCTACTCAGAGCTCTTCAGCTAAATGTCACAGCTAAATACGAGGTGGACCAGATTGTTTAGCATAAGTAGTTAACACGTAGTGTTATAAGAGACCGTTCAAGATAAAATGGGCTGTTAACACCTCTGCAGCCATAGGACTAAAAGGTGTGTGTGAGGCGGGGAAGGAGCTAGTGGGTTACAAATGTTGTAATAAGCCATAAATCCAGTTTCATTATTAAGACCATGATTTTTATTGTCTAGCAAAGTTGTGAAGCTTATATTCAGTGTAACTATTTATGCAAACAATCTTTTCCACCTTGTATTTGTCTGTGACATGCTGAGTACTTTTCCCAGACCTGAAGAAGAGCTCTGTATAGCTCGAAAGCTTGTCTTGTTTACAAACAGAAGTTTGTCAAGTAAAGGATTACCTCACTCACTTTGTTTCGTTTAAAAAAAGATGAAAATTATTAGAGCACTGGAAAGAATTTCATATGAAAGTTGACTGAAAAAGGTTATTACTGTAAGGAAATGAATACGTGAGCTCTCTTTTTCTCTCGAATGGTATATAAAAGGCAAATCCTGAACTCCTATTTACCCTTTCCTATAACATAATAACCAAAGAAACAATAGACATAACACTGATAAAAGGAAATGTATTTGACACAACAATTAACCTGTGGAATTTATTGACACAAGATATCACTCATTCAAGAGTTTAGTAGGATTAAAACAAATAAAATCACATGGGTAATTAGAAAATCCACAGTTAGATTATTTGAGTTAAAAATGTGTAAGGGATGTAAACTCTCATCTTTCAGGGCATAAAACAACCATTGATTGGAAGTGGTTAGAAAGAAACTTCCCCTATGAATGACTTTATTCCATAATTGTCCATGAATCTGATACTGATTTGCATTTGTGTACCAATATTTTTAAGCTGTTAGAGCCTAACTTTTGTTTTTGAGAAGTGATCTACATTTTAGATGCTTCCTTTAGAATACAGAAACTTTTTTAAAATCCCTAGCTACTGTTTAGTAGTAAATGGTGAGCTTTTGTTTTTAGCAAATAATATATTGCAATTATTTTATTTAGATAATTAAAGTATATTCTTCTTTAAATTTCTTTGCAGTTCCATTTGATTCAGAATATTGTTGGTTGAGTATAATGCTTTGATTTATCAGTCTGATAATAGTTGAAAGTTTGAGCACATTTATAATTGCTAGAATTGCTCATTAAACTAATTCTTGATTCCTGTTTTCAACAGGATCAAAAGCTACAATTGCACATAATGGCAAAGGAGGAACATCATAAGAAACTGAATGAAGTTGAGAAATGCTATGCTACTATCACATGTCAATTTGGAATGATAAAAGGGGCTCATGAGAAATTAGAGCAAAATGGTAAATCTTTCTTAAATGTAGTCCTACAGTAGTTATTTTTGTAGTGTTTTTTTTCCTTTAATGAGTATTTTCACATTTAGAGGTTAATCCTGTCTTCTCCATGGCATTAGCGGACCCTACTCAGGTGGAACTGATGAGTTTCTGTGATGGAAAAGAGGAAGAAGAATTTCTGAACCCTGTACCTATATCCACTGCCTCTAGTTATCTGTTTCATGGGTGCTTCCTGTGTCCCAGTGAGCAAAGACCATAGACTTCAGTCCTACAAAGAGCTGAGTTATCTTGCAGAGTGCTGAGTGCCCTTACCTGTGATTGACATTACTGAGGGTGAAAGCCAGGCCTCACTGGAATCAGTGAGGGTTTTGCCTTTGATTTCAGTGGGGCCAAATTCCACCCTGAGAGTTGAAGTCATTCAGCACCTTTCAGGAAACCTCATCAGCACCTCATAGAATCTATCCCTTAGTATAATTGGGAAGCCAGACTACTCTTTTCCCTTCTTGGGGGGATGAGGAGTTTGCTGTCACCTTCCAGCCATCAACAATCTCAGCTGACAGTCTCCAACTCTGATTCATATTGTTTTAAATTAAATAGGTACAGAAATAGAAAATAAAACAGGAAAAATAAATAGAACTACATGATCATCATCTAGCACTTTTTTTTTAAAAAAAATTCTGCATAAATAGCTACTCAAGTATAACAAGTCTGTACCAAAAACTCATTCCCATCTCTGTGCTTAAATTCTACAAAGCTATTTGTGAATCTGTTGGTATATGACAAAATTGCACCAAGTATCTGTGTGCTCACTTATGTATAACAGTTTTGTACCAAATATGATTTTCTTCCATAAAATAATACTAAAATTAAAACCTATAGCTCAAATATTTAAAAGTATGTGCAATTTTCCACTCACAGAACTTGTGTAGAAAACCCCCCGTTATATGCATGTCATGAATTTATATGTGACCACACCTTTTCATGTACACAACCCTGACTTGGATATGTATTTTTAGTATTTTGTATATCCTTTTTGGCTGCATGCAACATTCAGTCTGTATATGTAAATACACCTATGGAATATAAATAAATATTAGTTATAAAAGAGAAAGGGAAAAATCCAAGCATTATATGCCAAAAAAGGCTTGTCTAAGTGAAGTTAAGTATTTTTTCTAAACCTTAAACTAGCTAGCTTTCTATATTTAGGTAAGAGTAAATTGGTGGCCTGTTCTGTGAACATTCTTGGCATTTTAATGACTGGGGTTATTCCTCATGCTCATATCTTTTGAAATACAGTTGTGATTAATATTTAAAACAAAAGAAAACATTGCTGTTCTTTCTTTTTATTTATCATGGAAAATTCCTGTTTACTGTTTGTCCTATGCAGAAAATGTTTTTTTGCAATTTTTGTGGAAAAATACATTAGCTTTCTGTATTTACATAATTTGGAATATATATACATTTTATTTTGCAAAGTATTTGCAAAGTAAACAGCTGGAAAAGATTAAACATAACACAATACAAGTGCTTCTGTTCAAAAAGAAAATGAGCTATTCACTATAGTAACTACAGTCAAGTATCAGAGGGGTAGCCGTGTTAGTCCGGATCTGTAAAAGCAGCAAAGAGTCCTGTGGCACCTTATAGACTAACAGACGTATTGGAGCATGAGCTTTTGTGGGTGAATACCCACTTCGTCGGATGCATGTAGTGGAAATATCCAGGGGCAGGTGTATATATATGCAAGCAAGAAGCAGGCTAGAAATAACGAGGTTAGTTCAATCAGGGAGGATGAGGCCCTCTTCTAGCAGTTGAGGTGTGAAAACCAAGGGAGGAGAAACTGCTTTGGTAACTACAGTGTATCTCTTATTGAAGAGAAAATTAATTTTATACTGTGGTATATAACAGCCATATTAAGCATGTAAATCGCTTGTAAATTCTGAATATGAATCTACAGTCAATGGAAAAGTCACAGGAATCCATACATTAAATAAACCTCTAATTTCTACTGATTTCCTGGGATTAAAAATAGTGTTTATGAAAACAATTTGTAGATTTTGAAAATGTTGAAGTTAAAAATTGGTGCTTTGTGTAGTTGTATAGTAGAGATGCCCCTCTTTCTAATGGGATCCAGCAATTTTAACTCTGGCTTTATTTATTGTTGTTATTGGTTTCAATCTACCAGGCTTTAAAACCATGAAGGTGAAATCCTGGCTCCACTGAAGTCAATGGGAGTTTTCTCACAGACTTCAGTTGGACAGAATTTCACCTATGATATTTTATGTATTGGAAAGTTGTCTTGGGACATTTAAAGAAGTGTGTTACATTTTGTAACGCACATTTAATTTGAAAATCTCTCTCATAATACTGTTACTGAGGCTATTGTAAGCCTGATTATATTGTAAGCCCAACTTTCAAACATTCCACCTGAAATTGACAAGCTGTAAATGCCCGAGTAGAATATTTCTAGGAATTTTGGGGAAAACAATTAAAAAGGAATAGGAACTGGATGGCACAGACCTGTGCTACTCAATTTTGGAATGGGAGCAGTTGGAGAGGTAAAAAGAGAATGCATGAAGGGAAAACATGAAGGGCAGAGCATGGAATAAGGGATGAAGAGAAAGTATAGGAGATCAAGATGCATGGATAGGGATAGAGGAGACTAAGAAATACAGAGACTGGGGGACATGTAGTATTTTAAACACTTGTAAAGTGAAATTCTGGCTCCATTGAAGTCAATGGCAGAACTTTCATTGACCTCAATAGGGCCAGGATTTCACTCACAGTTTTCAATGTAGATAGAAGTAGATTTTATGTCTCCTCTATTACCTTTCTACTGTCCATTACCTCTCATATTCCATATAGGTATAATTGCCCCTACAGATCCTATGGATTTGCTAAAATCTGTGGAAGGGAAGCCTCATTTTGATGGGTCTCATAACTTCTGTACAGCCTTCCTCCTCACCTTATAGATAACCTGATTTAAACTTTTGGTGATAATTAAAAGTAACAGAAAAGCACAAACAATATCATTGTTTAAAATGTTAAGGTTGAAAATTAATGAAGGTAAAATCCAGCTAATATCCACAATAATATTACACTTTTCTGACAAAAATGCTATCCCTTTGTAAAAATCTAAAGGTTTGAACTGTACCAGGGTAGTATAAATCAGCCTGATCCTAACTGAGTATTTTAGGCATTACTACAGTAAAACTAAGTAATTGAGACACTTGCAACCTTAGCTCCTTTTTCACAGAGTTTGTTAATGAAGTCGTGTATACACTACAGTGTATATAACCACATGGAATTTTAATTTGAAGGCATGTTTTGAGGATGTATTTGATTTTTTTTTCATTGAAGTGCTGGAAGCACTACAACTTAATAAGAAACTGGCATCAGTGAATAAAAGAAGAGAGTCTGAAATAGATAATCTAAAGGAGGTAAGTACAGTATGTATTTTCCAGATGTTTGGGCTTGTTTGAGGAGCTTCAGTAGAAGTAGTAAGAACAATAACATACAAATTGTAGCGCTATTTTTCATAATGGCTGAGTGGCTAGGATTGGCTCTCAGGATACCTGGGTTCAGTTCCTGGCTCTTCCACTGCTTTGCTGGGTCACCTTGGGCAGTCACGTCCCTCTCTGTGTCTCAGTTCCCCATCTGTAAAATGAGGATAATGCTACTGACCTCCTTTATAAAATGCTTTGAGATCTGCGGATGAAAAACACTATGTAAGAGGTAGGTATTATGTTAATATTATATGCTCCCGTTCCTGTGTGTGTATAGTAAAAAAAAAAAAAAAAAAAAAAAAAAAAGTGAGAGGAAACCTCATCAAATGTTGGGCAGCTTTGTGGAGTTCCTGGCACATAGGAACAGTCATTGATCTTCACTCATCCCAATTTCTTCTTTGCCAATAACTGGCAGCATGGCTTTCTCCTTTGCTTTGTTGCCATTGCCTCTTCCATCCCACTGTTCTGTGGTTAATGACAGCCTTTCCTGGACCCCTTAGATATACTCTGTGCCCCCCCTTCCCGGTTGAAAACCATTGAGATAGCATATGGCAGTGGTTCTCACCCAGGAGTCTGGGGCCCCCTGGGGGGCCTTGAGAAGATTTCCACCAAGCAGGGCCAGCATTAGACTCGCCGGGCCCAGGGTAGACATCCCACCGCATGGGACTGAAACCCCTGGGGCTGCAGCCAAAGCCTGAGCAATGTAGCTTCACTGGGGTCTGGAGCCCCAGACAATTGCCCTGCTTGCTACCCCTTAATGCTGGCCCTGGCTTTTATATGCAGAAAACTGTGACGCTACACTTGGGCACAAGTGGGCCATGGAGTTTTTAATAGCATGTTGCTGAGGCCTCAGAGGAAAAAAAGGTTGAGAACCCTTGGCATATAGGGATTGGGCAAAAGAGCACCTATGCCTATAAAAGAAATCTGGTAGCCTGGGAGAAAAAAAACCATTGTAGAATCACTAAAATAAATGGAGAACTTTGGGACAAATGTGACCGGTGTGAATAGGGGGCAGAAGGTGTGTGGACAGTGAGGCTACCCTACCACTGAGCTCCTTCCTGTCCCTCACACATGCAGAACTATAGTAGTTGCCAGACATCTCTTTGGATTTGCCCTTTCTCCTAAGCAGGTGAGAGAGGCAAGCTAAAAGGGTTAATATGCATGTCAGGATGGGTAGGTCTCTCTTCCTTTCAAGCAGCCAATTAAAAGGTAATGGGAGAAAAGCAAAGGCAACCCCTGCAATGGTCATGTAATTTCATTCTCTGTCCATAATCCCACCTTGTTCTTGACCCCTCCTCCCCACTTCCATTTATTTGAAGGGAGGTCCAACAATGTTTTCGCCTTGATCATCAGGCTCCCAGAAAGCTTGAAAGAGAACCAGTTCACTGCTCCACTCTCAATCTCCTTTGGGTTTCTGTCGCTCTGAAATCTTCAGACAGATGACTTTGTGGTCCTGCTCCTGCTGCTGCTACATGAAACTACCTGTTCATGAGTCTTGAGACTACGACTTGCAACAGAAAAAATTAGTTGTTTTAGGAGAAGGATTCAGTTATCATTTAAGTTTGTTTTAAACTGATGAAAATTGGACATTTACTTGCTGTGACTTTCATTTTTGAAAAGTGAGGTTGATGAGTACAGCAATACTTTAAAATTCTGCCTGCACCTAGTATTGTTTTTCAGTTTTTAATAGAACACACAGCTTATCATTGTTGAGGTTCATTGGGGTATGATGCCTTTAAAAATCTGGTCCAGAAATCGATTATATCCTGAGATAGACAATTTAATTAATTAAGACCCTTTTTCATCTGTTTCTTTCAATCTCAAGCTTGTTGCCTATTGCAGACATTTATTTTCTGCTTACAGTTTTAATAACAGCAAAGATAAATCACGAATTAAATCTAATTTATTTTTAGTTGCATACTAGAGAATAAGGCACACCATGCATATTCAAAACCACCAAGTTCCAAAATGACTGTTTGATTCAAAAGATCAGAGCTCTGTCTATTGTTAAAATCATACTTAGAAACTTAATGATAAAGCACAACATTGTGAAATTACTCAAAAAGGTGTTCAAATCATGAAGAGGTTTTAGAGCTTTTAGAAAATCCTTCTTTAGTGCAAATACATTATTCAAATAATAGCATTACACCAAATATCCACTCCCCCAAAAGTAAATTGTTTTGAAAAACAAAACTAAAATGGGGGATTTGTTTTAAAATGGTTAATCTCAACAGTGCGTTGCAGATAAAACAACTTTCCTCTTCAGAACAAATATAACTATATGGTGCCCTTTGACCACAGAAATGTTAATCTTTGAGAAATGAATTGTCATCTATGTAGAATGGTTCACATTCTCAGGCAGGATCAAAAATTGTATGGAGTCCATGAAAACTGGCTTTTGCGTAATTGAGACGCTACACTGGAACTGGGGTCTGATCCTGCACTAATTCCAGATTGAGACTTCATGGATTAGTTATTTTGGTTAAAGGGAAAAACCCAGAACAATTTTATGAAATAATTATTAGGACTTTTCCATATTTGAGGGCAAGAAAATTGTACACCGCATCCAGAAACACAATCTTTCACTAAGATTTTTTTACCTCCAGGATTTATTCTTGAGGTTTAGGGGTATAAATTAAAAGAAACTATTTTTATACAAAGAAAGAAAAGTCTCCTTTCCTCCTTTGACTACCACAGCATGCTTTCTTGTATCCTGGCTTTCTTGTAAATGTCTAATTGAACCTTCACTCTTCAAGTGCTTCCACACTGAACACTAGTGGGAGAATTACACTGCAAGTTAACTCCCTGCCTGTTATTGTTCAAGTAGGGGCCTCATCACCCTCTTGAACAGAGTGATGGAAGCGCCAAATACTACAATAAAGGCAGGATGTTTACCTATTTTTTAAACAGTTTGATAAGTAAAGAACAGCATATAAAATAATTAAGAGGGTAAGCGGAGTTCCTAAATAAAAAGGATTTGGAAAATTCACACTAGCCATAGAATGTGGTGTGTCAAAGCTGTGGATATAAGAAATTTCTGTTCTGAGAGAAATATACTGAAATTCGTGCCTGAGTTCTTTTGTTACTTTTTAAAAAATCTTCCCGCTCCCAAAAAGCCTCAGGAAGTTATTCGGTGTTTGATGCTTTTTAGCCAAACCTTTAAGAGGCTGTTTTCTTGATAATTATGTTTCTAGACAACTTTGGAGCATTCATCACAATTTCTAATTTTGACATTTCATCAAAATTTTGAAATGCTGTTAAAAAAAAGAATTTTCAATAAAAATGTTGCAAAAATTACATCCAATTTTTGATCAGCGCTGCCATTTAGCAGCTTGATTGCTTGTGCACCATTTATGGTGAGCAAGCAGGTTGTACAGTGGTTTACACTGCATTGCTGCTTTACAATTGTGTAGGGGGCTTCTCAGTTCTGACTACAGACTGGAAATACGGGTCATGTTGAAAGTGGTGCCAGGACTAAATCACAAATGTTCTGGGCCTGATTCATTTTGCTCATGGTCAGTTCATGCCAGCCTAGCCAGTGCAAAGTGATCACAAAGTGAGGCCCTTTGTAGAGTAGCTCCAGGATAGTGTAGGGTGCATCTGCAGAAAACATGAAGCAGGCAGGAACCCCCATCACACTGAAGCATGTTTAGAACAAGCTGGGATTGAGAAGGGGTGTCTCCTACATCCTGGCTGTTACCAATAGCTGCAAGGCCCAAAAGGGTCCTTATATCCAGGGTACAACTGACACGGCTGACCTAACTAGCGCTGGGCTGATCTTGCCCGTGACGGCTCCAGGTTCTGAGGGATACAAGCTGCCTGTCCCCCTTAGTCCCTGAACCAGCCTCAGTGCTGGAGCAGGAATAAATTTACTACTCTGTGTGCTCTACTCTCAGTGGGCTGTCAGCCATTTTCACAGCCATTAGGAAGTTTAGCTCCAGATCAAGAGTAATTGCTCTCATAGAGTTGCTACTGATAGGAGTATGAAGCTGGATAATATCATTTATCTTGTACTTATAGCCATAAAAGTAAGTTACATCTCCAAAATTAAGAGAATGGCATATACAGATCCAGGACATCAGATTGGAGCTCTCCAATATGCAACTGCAGTGTCTCCTAGTTTAGACTGGCACAAGTGTATCTGCCCCAAGCAAAGTGAATCTAACTGGTTTTTAGACAGACTATATATGTTTGAATATCAAAATTTTTAGAACTGACCTTGGGACATTGTGAATGTCTTAAGATGACTAGTTCTACTGCTTGCGGGAGGAAATAGCCTTCTCCTGACCTGGACTCCTTTCAACTGCAGACTTGTCAGTTTGTCTTAAGAGGACTGTGGCATAGGTTTCATTCTCAATATTTTGTATTTTAAGATATTTGTTTTTAGATATTACATTTGGCAGGTTTCATTTCAAGCATTTGATGATGATTATTTATGAAATGCTTAAATGGAAACTTGGCAAAGATAACAGCCGAAAGAAACAAACCCTTAAAAATTATACTGAGCAAGGCTTGAAAAATTTACCAGAGAAGATAGTGGAGACAACACAAAAGATTGGGGAGAGGGCCACCAGCCAGTTCAAAGGGTCCAGTACCTCAGCTGCATCTCTTAACTTTCCCACGCAGCACTAGAATGAAATTGACGTAATTCTGTGTCAGGTTCACTTTGGTTACAGGGTTCTCAATAGCAGTCCTGAAACCAACCAGTGTCTTGATATGTATGGTAGAAACCTCTAAGAAAGTTAGAAGAAGCAGCTGAAACACTGGAGCTTAGATACAGTAGACTTAGGAATCATAGAAATGTAGGACTGGAAGGGATCTCGAGATGTCAAATCCAGCCCCCTGGGCTGAAGCAGGACCAAGTAAACTGAGACCATTCCTGACAGGTGTTTGTCTAGCCTATGCTTAAAAATCTCCAATCATGAGGATTCCACAATCTCCTTTGGAAGCCTTCCTTAACTACCCTTATAGTTAGAAAGTTTTTCCTAATATCTAACCTAAATCTTCCTTGCTGCAGAATAAAGCCATTACTTCTTGTTCTACTTTAGTAGAGATGGAAAACAATTGATCATTGTCCTCTTTGTAACAGTTGTTAATATATTTCAAGAGTATCATCGGGTTCCCTTCAGTCTTCTTTTCTCAAGACTAAACATGCCCAGTTTTTTTTTAACCTTTCTTCATAGCTGAGGGTTTTATTTAAATTTATCATTTTTGTTTGCTCTTCTCTGAACTGTCTTCAATTTATTCAGATCTTTTTCTTAAAGTGCAGTACCCAAAATTGGATACAGTTCTCCAGCTGAAGGCTCAGCAGTACTGAGTAGAGGAGGACACATGCCACTCATGTCTAACATATGACATTCCTAGTAATACACTCCAGAATATTAGCCTTTTTCACAACTGCATCACAGTGCTGACTCACATTCAATTTGTGATCCATTATAATACTCAGATCTACTACCACCTAGCCAGTTATTTCCCATTTTGTAGTTGAGTGTTTGATTTTTCCTTCCTAAGTGTAGTACTTTGCACTAGTCTTTATTGAATTTCATCTTGTTGATTTAAGACCAATTCTCCAATTTGTCAAGGTTGTTTTGAATGCTAATCCTGTTCCCCAAAGTACTTGTAACCTCTCCCAGCTTGGTGTCATCTGCACATTTTATAAGCATACTCTGCACTCCATTATCCAAGTCATTAATGAAAATATTGAATGGAACTGGACCCAGGACTGACTCCTGCAGGACCCCACCATCCCAATTTGACAATAAACCTTTGATAACTACTCTTTAAGTATGGTCTTTTAACCAGTTGTGTACACACCTAATAGTAATTTCTCTAAACCACATTTCCCTAATTTGCTAATGAAAAGCCTTAATAAAATCAAGATATATCGCATCTACTTCTTCCCCTCATCCATTAGGCCAGGAAGCCTGTCCAAAAAGGAAATTGAGTTGGTTTGGTCTGATTTATTCTTGACAAACCCATGCTGGCTATTTTTTACAACCTATAATTCTCCGGTGCTTACAGTTGATTGTTTGGATGAAAACGTTACATTTGGTTCATATTTGGAACGTTACCTTTGTAGTCATAAAGGCTAGAAACTTAATTATTTTTATTTCAAAACTTAAAATTCTTCATAAAGCAATGGCCTAGGCCCCTGCACTCACCAAAGAAAGTTCTCCACTTGCCCTTGGTGGGCGGGTTTGTCTCTAGATCTGATTGTTAGCATTTTCTCTAGCCACGTGGTCAGATAGATTACCAGATTTGCGATATTGGTACAAAAGAAAATATACATGAATATATATCTTCCTCAGCTAGATCTCCCACTCTTCTACCTAACCTCCATGGCCACAATATAAATGTGCATAATAGGTTTTTTTTGTTTTTTGTTTTTAAACAGTGCAAGATAAGAAGTAAGGACCAGACTGACTACTTTGTAGGATTTTTCTTGTGCATGGCAGTAAATCCTGAGTTTTAGAAAGCATGCAGTATCAGAGCCATAGACAGTATTTGCACTTGCTTATCCATTGGGCTTTATAGTACACAGAATCTAATAACTGTCTCCCATACAGATAGTGCATTCAAAAAATTAGCATAGTACCCACTTCCACAAAGTCAAACCTCTCACCCCCTCTTACATTTAATTTTGAAAATATAGTTTGTTGCGTGTTGTATAGACACTTTCAGTAAAAACTAACATAATGAGTATTATCTATTTTTTGTATGAAAAGACTGAAATTTCCTAATTGGATTTTCAGATTACAAAATATCACATATCTAAAATAATACTATTCTCTTTACAGTAATCCAATTAAACAAACAATTATACTTTGTCTATGTAACAGCACTGTAAATTCACTTATGACTAGAGTATTGAAAACAAATTGTTTATAAAAATGAACTGATAGTAGTAGCTATACTCATTCTTTCATATAACTCTATATTCATGATTTTCACATGCAAAATAATCTTCAGTTTTTCTTTTGCACTGGTATATGATTTTGTCCAGAACAGTTAAACCATTGTTTCTGTGATAAGATGGAATTCCAGTTTTGTAGAGAAAAGTTAAACAGACCAAACATAGTTGCTAGATAAAACTATTACCATTCTGAATGCTTGGTTCACAACTATGGCATCATGAAGAATTCTTGATACTATCTGTGAACAGCATTCATAACCTCTGCTGTTTGTCTGAGTAAACGTCAGAGTGCTCAAGGAGAGAGCGATATTAAACAGACTACCTTGCACCAGAAAAGGAGGGTTGGGGGAGAAAAGGGCACAATATTTATGAGTCCAGGAACTATAAGTTGTAATTTAATTAGATCAAAGCATTTGCTGTTTATTTGCTGCACTAGACGCTTTGGATAAACTAGTTAGAAAACAGATAATGTTTTTTTTAAAAGTGCAGGACATTTAAAAGATTATAAAGGCTATAAAATCAAAGGCGTATTTTAAATGGGAAATCATGTTGTAAAGGTATCTAATATTAAATTAATTTAGTGTTCTCTTGAGATTAAGTAATTAATGTTACAGAGAAAGCAAAGATCCCAAAAATTTATGGTCAGTTCCTGTTTTTGCCAGATATCCACTGCTCTTCCTTTTTTTCTGCTATATCCCAGGAGTACACAGAAGTTGTCATTGATGTACTAATGGGTACTTTACTCCTGTTGTACGGCTTGGCCCAGGAGTTCCCTAACATCATCAACTATAATGTAACTCTAGTACTTTTGTAATAGGGAGAGACAGTAGCAATATTTATACAACCGCTCTTGGTAGATGACTTGATGCTTTTTTTTTTTTACACTGATAGTTTAAACGTAAACAGTCATTACTATTAATTTAATGCATATTACTTAACTTCATTTATTTTGGTGTTTCTGTACTTTTTTAAAGAAAGGGCACGAGTCAGGATAGTGTAAAGATTTCTCTGTTTTGAGTTGCAATGCTGATACTGGATGAACTATTTATGCATGTTTCCTGTGTTAAGGAACTGAAGAAAGTAACTACAGACTTGATAAGGTCCAAGGTCACATGTCAGTACAGGGTGGGAGAAGAAAACATCAATCTTACAGCAAAGGAACAGCAGTTACAAGAACTACAACAAAAAATCAGAATGGTATTCAAGAAGCTCTTAACATTTGTTGCCTAATGTTTCCTATTGCTCTTTTAAAAAACAGAGCTATAATGATTTCCAAGTGATGCATACATGTTGCTATACCTTTTTGAGAACTGAATATATTTAATGACAATTATTTGATTTTAAATACTACATTTTTTCTAGGAAACTAACATTATAAATGTAAGATTTTATTATTTGTAAGATCAAATTTCTTTCAAGTACTAAATTTCATTAAATAGCTCTTGATAAGGATGAAAAATCAGTTTAATATTAATATATTTTCTTTAATAAAATTACATTAAAGATTGTTGCATAATATTTTCATACATTACTTAATGTTCATTTTATATTTTGTTAAGGAAACAGAGATTAATAAAAAGCTCAGTGAAGAAAATGCACACATTAAGGAAGAGAAACAGGTGAGTGGTTAATGCAATTTTGCTATTTAAAGTTGATTAATAATACTTGTGATCAGAAATATTTGCCCATTTAAGAAATGTGCGCTAAACTCTTAAAATTAACTGTGTTCAGCATTTTACATTTCAGACATAATTTAATGTTGATTTTAATAATAAAAACAGGATCTTACTGTTTTTATATCAAATCAATTAATAGGACAAATATATTATTTTATTAATTTTGTTTTCCACATTATATTTCCAAGTCTTCATTTATTTATTTAAATTTCAGACAAGAGAAACCAGGCATGCCAATGAAAATAATCTTCTACATATGTATTAAATAAGGATATGCAGTAAGGATTGTAGAATACTCGTTTCCTCTTTCTGCACACTGGTACCCAACAAATTACTTGCATTTCACTGGTAGTCCATCCAGTTAAAATTGGGATCATGTGTCAAGCGTCCAAATAAACTACTCAAACACACATTGACTGTAATAGCAGTGTACTACACTGCTTTGCAGGATCTCTCATGTAAAAGTGATTTTTTCTTAGGTCATAAAAGATTCCCTCTCCATAGGTCATTAATATCAGGCATGTCATAGAAGTGATGTACGTGTTCTCAAGGAGGGGAAGGAACAGAATACTGACCACATTACCCATTGAGCGCCCATTAAAGGGTGATCTAGCAGTACCATCGTAGTCTCAGAAGACTGTATTTTGACTTTGCTTTTGAAGAATGCTTGACAGTAGAACTAGAAAAAGTAGGTAATGGATGCTTATTAGAGTTTAACTTAATGACTCTCTCAACCCTAAACTGTGCTAAAAATACCTCATGGAGTGATGCTTTCAGTCTGGTGTATGCATATGTTTGTATCATTTGGGAGTATGGTCAAGTATTCTGTTGTGTATTTGGTTGTCATGGTTTTTATTCCTATGGCAACTGAGGTAGATTATTAGGGGATAGCCCAGCCAGCTTCGGCCGGTTAGGCGAGCTCTGTGTCTGTAAATAAATGGTAGTTTTGTTAGCTGTCTGCTGTCTGGCCTCAAGTGATTTCTTCCTAAACCGGCTGTCCCCAAGGATATAACAAGTGGCGACGGAGGATGGGATTCCGGTGCTGCTCCAGTAACAGAAGGAAGTAGAAGTCAAGGTAAAGAACAAACAAACAAAAAAAACTGCTTGTTTGCACTGACTGTGAAAGTGAAACTAAAAATCATGGCTACTCTGACCGGGCCGCTAGAACCTTTTGATGAGAATATAGTGCAGTGGCATGTGTATACTGAGCGTTTTGAGCTTTTTGTTATTGCAAATGACATTACAGAAGCGAAGAAGGTGCCAATATTCTTAAGTGTTGTAGGGGCTAAAACCTACTCCCTGCTACGCAGCTTACTACACCCTGTTAAGCCTGAGACTAAATCTTACAGTGACACCGTGGAAATCCTGGGGTCCTATTTTTCCCCAAAACCACTGATAATTGCTGAAAGATATCGGTTCCACAAAAGAGACCAAAAAGAAGATGAAACAGTTGTACAATTTTAGCATTTTAAAAAAGCTAGCAGAACACTGTGAATTTAAAAAGATGTTAAATGATGCCCTGCATGACAGGTTAGTGTGTGGCCTCTACAGTGAAGCTATATGGAAGCGCCTACTGACAGAGGCTCAGCTTACATTACAGAAGGCTGTTGATATTGCTGTCTCCATGGAACTGGCTACAAGGGAGGCGCAATACATCGGTGCATCCCCTAGGGTGCAAAAAGTGTCACAAGAACTTACCCACAAAACTGTGCAGAGTCAAGAATGTTACCGCTGTGGTAAGCCAGGTCACCAGGCATCAGAATGCTGGTGTAAGGACCGGGTGTGTTGACACTCTATCTAAAAACTACGGGGACTCTTTAGTTGTTTCGGTCTTCCAGAACAACTTGTGAGCGACAACGGACCGCAGTTCATCTCTCAGGAGTTTCAAAATTTTATGAAGGCAAATGGGATACACCACATCACGTCAGCACCATATCATCCATCCACCAACAGATTAGCTGAAAGATTTGTGCAGACAATGAAACACGCTTTGAAATCAGCAAGGGGACAACACTCCATTCAAAAGTGTCTGGATACCTTCTTACTTTCCTACAGAAACATACTCATGCTATGACTCAGGCATCCCCGGCCTTTCTAATGATGGGACGACAACTGCGCACTTGCTTTGATCTGCTGAAACCTTCTGAACCCCGACAAATTGTGCAACATCAGCAGCAATATCAAGTTACCAGACGGGCACCCAGAGCAAAAGACCGAATCTTTAGCCCGGGACAGCCAGTTTTGGCTCGGAATTACACTTCCAGAGCTAAGTGGGTCCCTGCCACGAACATCACTCAAACAGGATCTGTTTTCCGCACAGTTCGGACTGCAGAGAATCTTACCTGGTGGCGACATGTAGATCAGCTGTTGCTAGGTCATGCCAGTCCTCAGGACACATCTGCAGTTGAGTGGTCTGACTTCACCTCTTCTGGTGAGACACCGAATCACCTGTTCCTGACTGTTCTCCTGCATTACTGCCAGTGGCTGAGATACCCCATTGCCCAGCATGAGCTGATACCACATCCTCATCTGTTCATGCTGCGGACACTGAGCCCATGGTACTTTTGGGTGCAACACCACCAGAAGTTCGCCATAATCCACCTAGAGACAGAAGGCCTCCTCATCAGCTGGATCTTTAGCTAGGGCGAACCCATGGTTATGGGGCAAAATAATCCCCAGGGTTTAGCCGGGAATGGGGGCAGTCTACCCTCCTTCTCCAGTCTAGTGTGTGTTTTATTTAGGGGATGTTCTTATTAGGGGGGGGAGGAATATGTTGTGTATTTGGTTGTCATGGTTTTTGTTCCTATGGCAACTGAGGTAGATTATTAGGGGATAGCCCAACCAGCTTCAGCTGGTTAGGCGAGCTCTGTGTCTGTAAATAAATGGTAGTTTTGTTAGCTGTCTGGCCTCAAGTGATTTCTTCCTAAACCGGCTGCCCCCAAGGATATAACATATTCCCATTAAAAAAAAAAATCCACGAAGAGCCTCCTGCTTCCACCATCACTAAAAACCCCTAAAAGAAGCAGTTAGACACAAAAAGACATCCTTTTTTAAAAATTCGAAGTCAAATCCTACTCAGATAAATAGAAAGGAGCATCAACTCTGGCAAGCCAAGAGCAAAACTGTAATTAGGCAGGACAAAAGAAGATTTGAAGAGCACCTAGCAAAAGACAAACTAACAACAAAATTATTTGTAAGTACATGAAAAGCAGGAAGCCTGTCAAAAGCAGTAGTGCTACTGGATGATCAACATGCTAAATGAGCATTCAGAGAAGACCAGTCATTGCAGAGAAGTTAAATGAATTCTGTGCATCGATCTATACTGCAGAGGATAAGAGGGACATTCCACATCTGAGCCATTCTTTTTAGGTAATAGATCTGAGAAACTCTCCCAGACTGAGGTGTCAGTAGAGGAGGTTTTGGAACAAACTGAGGAATTAATCAGTAATAAGTGACCAGGACCAAATGGTATTCACCTAGGAGTTCTGAAGGAACTCACATATCAAACTGCAGAACTACTAACTGTGGCATGTAACCAGTCACTTAAGTCAGCCTCTGTACCAGTAGACTTTCAGACCTCCACCTGGTCTCTAATTCTGTGTACAGATGCTAATACTTAAACATTTAGTTACCTGATTTTGCCTGAAAGAGGGAGACTACCTATAGTATATGAAAGAAGTCAGAAAACTTTCAGGTTTGAATCTCTTTAGAGATAAATTAATGTATGAGTCTCTCTTTCAATTCCATTCAACATTTAAGAATATTTTCTATCCCAAAATCAATTATGTCACATATTGCATCTGTGCAAATCATTTACTAGTAGCTACTGGATTAGTGTTTAGGAGCATATTCTGTAGGGATCTGTGGATATATAGTGCTTGTTTAGGTCATTCTCTCTATCTTGGGACCTTCAGAAATGTGTCTTACATATTGTTTCATGTAAAGTGGCTTTTATTTTCTCCATCACATCTGCTTTAGCTAGCAGGCTTTGCCAGAGTCATCCTTTTCTGTGTGTTATGAAGGTACCTTGGTCGTCGTTTTTTTTTTTAATCAGTCTACATTCTTGAGGGTGATTTACACCTTAATCAACCAGTTATTTGAGTGGTCCTCTCTTTCAGATCTTATTTTTCTTGAGATGAGGACATCCTTCAGAAGTAAGATACAGTCCTGCAGTCTTTAAATTCCATCTGTCCCAGAGAGCATTTCCTGCTATTTAGAGTGTATTCCATTCAACAACCCTGAGTTCTTCTTAAAAAGAGACTCTCTCTCTCTCTCTGCAGGACATGAGAAATTTTAAGACTCTAGGATTCTACTATAATAGGAGCCCTTCAGGAGTAAGGTAGTATACTGGATTAGTGTACTGGCCTTTCATGTATGGAGATCTGAGCTCAAAACTTGTCACAAAAATTAAATTTGGTGGTTTCATCCTGTTTAACTGGGATGCAGGCATTCAGGCTCAGGTTGTAGCATGGATTCTAGGAGCCTGCAAGATGGGAGGGTCCTGGAGCTCACGAGTCCAAATGTCTACACCACAATTAACAGCCCCGCAAGCCTGAGACAGCTGGCAGAGATCAACCACAGGTGTCTAATTGCAGTGTAGATATACCTTCTGTTCACCATGACACAAACACCACAAATTTGGCACAAGTGTCAGCTGCTTAAGAGAATCCCAAAACTGGAAGAGCAGCAGGGATATTGCAGGTCAGAACTGTAGTTTGCATTAGTAAAGCTGTGGAAGAATTTTACACAGTATTACGTAGTACTTAAGTAAGTGAGAGCTATTAGTCCCTCACCATCATGAATATTAAATCCCTAAGAGCCACACTGACCCCTATAGGGAATTGACCCCTATACAGTGGTGAGTAGTTACTCCTGGGAATCAATGGAATACTTGTGTGAGTAACTGCTCACACAAATAAGGGATTCACAATCTCACTGTAAATTAATCTCAAAATTTAAAAATGCGTGTGTTATTTTTAGTTCCAATGAGCCCATCATTGTAGCATTTTGGGGGGATATACCTCAGAAAGATCAGATTCTAGCTGCAAAGTCTGATAAACTTGAACTGTATCCAGGGCCGGCTCCAGGCACCAGCCGAGCAAGCTCGTGCTTGGGGCAGCAGATTCTAAGGGGCGGCATTCCGCCCAATCCTAGGGTGGCACGACTGCCCCTTTTTTCTTTTTCTTTTTGGTTTGCTGCTCCGGCTGCCCTGTAGGAGGCGGTGGCAGCCCGGGGGAGGGGAGCACCCTGCTGGGAGCGGGCTGCACACTCCGTCTGCCCCAGCCAGTGCCAGATCTGCAGCAAGCCCGGCAGCCCGCATCCTTCCCTCCCTGCCGACCTACAATTCACCTGCAGGCAGGAGTGGCGTGGGGCCCTCCCAGCAGGTGGTGCGGTGGGAGGGGCCAAGTGGTGAGCGCCCCGCCTGAAGGAAGCCCTGGCCACTCCCACTCTCCCCGCTCTTTCCCCCTCCCTCCAGCTAGCCAGGGCAGTGGCACCGAAAGTTTGCACCCTGGCTCCAGCCGCCCCGCAGTGTTTTTGTTGTTTTGTTTTTTGCTCCAGCCACCCCGCAGGTTTTTTTTGTTTTGTTTTGTTTTTTTCTTGGGGTGGCAAAAAAGCCAGAGCCGGCCCTGACAGTATCACAACATTCGGATGTTCATGTCATAATACACCATTACTGTGTGTAAATTCCAGCCCAGAAGATGGAGAACAGTTTTCAGGGTCATCCATTTGTGAAAGTGGTTGCCTGTTTCCTCTGGGGTCTTCCAAACTGGCAGTGTGATATATTGCCATAACATTACTCTGCCAAATGTGCTGAACTCAAAACTGTGAAGTGCAGATAGAATTTGGCGCATTTAAACATGTCTTGTTCAGAGGGGCCCAGAACTGCTACTGAACTGTTCGTCAGGTGGTTTCATATAAGAAAATACCTTGAGAAGAACATTACTATTATATTGTTCCACAGAAAAAGGGCACAGAGGCATTGAGTTGCTCTTCCATCTTCCACCAACCCCCTCCCAAAACTGATACTGATAATTTAAAAAGAGAAATAGTTATATTAAAGTAAATTATGTAATCTATTGACTGAGGAAAGAACACATTTGTTAATCAAAAATAAAGTATTTGTAAAACATCCATTATTTTCATTATGCTCAAACTTCACAAACTAAACTGATTTAATATACCACGATTTGTTTATTTTCATAAGGAGATTATCAGTTCTCTACAACATATGCAGCAGCTGTTTCAGCGACTGACCCAAACAAATGTCAGAATGGAAAGTGAATTGAATGCACTGAAAGAAGAATATCAGGTCAGATTTTTCTTGATTATACAATCTACTACTACCTGCTGTATACTTTTGAAGAGCGTAGGGCTGTTAAAGACATTAGAATGCTTTTCAGAACTTTTGACCTCCGATCCTCTGGTCCCTCAGCTCCTTACTGTCAATATGAACCTTGAAACACACCCTGTAGTTCCTATTTCCTGAACTCCTCAAAGAAAAAGATGGCTGCCAATTTTCATCAATTTGTTTCTGGAGGATAAAGCAAATCTTAGTTACCCTCAAGACTGTTGTCTTAGTTAAGTGATTTTTTTTGTGAAGATTGGTGTTTGAGTTTTTTTTTAGAAAGTTGAGTTCTGAAAATCAAAGGGGCAAGATCCTTCCTCAATTTCAGCAGGGCAAAAGGTCTGGCATAACAACATCCCAAGAATAGTGCCACCTTCCACCAGCCTTGGCATAGGCTGCATGTTAAAAGTGGTGAAGGAGCAGATCAGAGTATGCTGAATTTGACATAATTAAAGCACCTTCAATGAGTGGCAGTAGCTATGTCCACAGGAGAGCTCTCTCCCATTAGTGTAGAGTGGCTCCAAGAGCGATCTTACAGCAGCGCAGCTGCATTGGTACAGCTGTGCCATTGTAAGGTCTATAGTGTAGACCAGTGGTTCCCAAACTTGTTTCGCTGCTTCTGCAGGGAAAAGCCCCTGGCGAGCCAGGCCGGTTTGTTCACCTGCCACGTCTGCAGGTTCGGCCGATCGCGGCTCCCATTGGCCTGAAGCAGCGAACCGTGGCCACTGGGAGCCATGATCGGCCGAACCTGTGTACACGGCAGATACACAAACCGGCCCGGCCTGCCAGGAGCTTCCCCTGTAGAAGCATCGGAACAAGTCTGGGAACCATTGGTGTAGACATACCCTAACTATCTATCTAAAGGTATTTAGAACCATTTATACACATAAAGGGGATTCCACAGTGAACAAATAGCTCAGATATTGCCTAACTTCCAACTTGCAGCAGCAGAAAATCTCCAATCAAAGGCACACCTGAAATGGAACACTCATAGGGACACCACTCAAAGAAGAAGAAGAAGAAATAATAATACATTTCTATCTGAACTGTGAAAGCGAATCTAGCTCCCAATCAGTATATGTATCTACTGAAAAAACAAAAACCCACAACTTTCCAAACTGGAACTAATTGATATCCTAGTTGAAAGTCTCAGCAAAGAGGCTAAGGAGTGACTGGAGCTTAAAATATCCTGTCACCCTGTGCAGACTACCACTGATGCTGGCAGAACTTATGTTGATCACAGGTTTCTTTTTTCACACCCCTCAGCAATATAAATTTTGCTGACATAAGTAATGGTATAGACATGGCCTTTGTCAATCATATGTTTTCCATAATGTTTTCTTTTTAAAAAAAACCAAACAAACCAACCAAAAAATCTCTTTTCTGTGTGAGATTTCCTGCTGCTAAATCAATCCCTTAGAGTAGAACAAAAGTCTCTAGGTTTTAATAACGGTCCATCTTGTAAGCCAGTGATGCTCACTATGCCTTGATGAGAGGCACATTCCTGAGATGCCATTTGCAAGTCATTCACAAGCAGAACACAGAACATAAAAGAGACTTGCTTGAATTTGCTTTTGCTGGAGAGATTGATACACCCCTCTTCATGTCCTGGAGTGGCTGGGAATGAAAACTCTAAGCAGTCCTCTTCAAAAAGTACTCCTGTCAGCTCTGAGGGTCACATCTCTAAGAAAGTTTCTTCAACTGGTAAAACTTCTGAGGTCAGAGAAAGAAAGGATCACCACTCCTCTAAGGGGCATAAATCTAGGTCACCGTCAGTGTCCCCTAGCTCTAAGGGGCAGAATTCCTCTTGCTCTGCCACAGAAAAGGTTAGCTCAGGCTTAGGAAGGGTCCATCTGGCACTGATGCAGGCACTGGTTATTTCATCCCAGTTACAACTGTTGCAGAATATCACTCTGTGGCTACCAACTTAGCACACCCTTGTGGCCTTAGGGTGACCTTGCAAATGACTCCTGCCTCGGTTTCCTCCTTTTACAGACTTCTTCAGTAACTCACCAACCCTTTTCTCCATTCACACTCTCTCTCGGATTGTAATATATTAAAATTTAACAAACATTCAAAGTAAAGTTCATATTCATCCATTTACACCTTATCAAGTCACTGCCAAGCCTTTCCTGCCTGTACTCTCCCCAAGTCTTATGCTTCAACTTAGAAGGCTGCAGGGCTGGCTGAGCTTGGTGTTTTCCTCTATTTGTCATTCATTGGATACGGTGGTTTGAGAGCTAACATCATTCTTAGACTGTTTCGACTAGTAGATAGACCAATCCAGTATGTGTGTGGGAGTTCTGTTTGATCCCCATCAACTGACTGAGTTTGGTTATGGATGCTTCTGCCCTATATTGGGGGGCCCACCTGTGATCTCAGTAGATTCAGAGGCTCGCTCTGGTCTAAGGATTTAGCTCTCCATATAATGTAAAAGTTGAAGCCATTCCTCTAGCTTGTCACATTTTCCTTCCCCATATCAAGGGAAGCAATTTGCTGATACTTATGGTCAACATGCAGCCATGTTCTGTTTGAACGGAGAGGGGCCAGCCATATCAACACTTCTTTCCCAAGAGGCAATGCTGCTTTGGGACTTCTGTGTCACCAACTCAATCCATCTCAAAGCCTCCCACCTTCTAGGTGCCCAGAACAGTCTGGCAGACCTACTGAGCAGGTGTTTCACAAGTCACCACGAGTGGTCTCTGCCCAGATATAGTCAGGTTCATTTTCCAACTGTGTGCAACCTGCATCAACAGGAAGCGTCATCCATCTAGCACAGTATCTGATGGATGCTTTCCTATTTCTCTGGAAATACAAAATCATGTACACACATCCTCTGTTTCTGCTCCTTCACAGAGTGTTGTTAAAATTAAGCAGAACCATGCTTGAGTGGTATTGTTTTTCCACTGCTGAGCCTCTCAACTAGGGCTCCATTGACACTACCACAAGACCCAGATCTGATATCACAGGCCCACAGTCATCTCCATTCCATCCAGGAGGTCCCTTATACTGCCTGGATGCTCTATGGTTAACACCTCAGGAGGAGATCTGTTCAAAGGAGTTACAAAACATCATCTTGAATAGTAGGAAGATTTAGACTAGGTAGCTTTATCTGTTGAAGTGGAAGAGAGTCTTTGTATGGTCCACAATAAGGGGTTTCCAATATAACATGTGCCGGACTATTTGTTATACCTGAAACACTGAAGTCTTGCCATTAGTTCTGCCAGGGTTCACCTAGCAGCTATCTTGGCTTTCAACCTTCTGGATTGACATAGGACTGGAGAAAACAGAGTGATTATCAATTAGGATTTTGAAGGGTCTGGACCAGTTATATCCCCAAGTAGAGGATCCTGTTCCTCTTGTGATTTAAGCTTAGTACTGGTAAAACTAATGGGTTCTCCCTTTGTACTGCTGACTACCTGTTCATTACTCCATCTTTCAATGAAGGTAGCCTTTTTGGAGGCAACTACCTCAGCAAGAAAAGTAGGTGCGTTGAGAGCTCTCATATCTGAACCACCATATGCAGTCTTCTACAAGGACAAGGTATGCCTATGCCCTCATCCAAAGTTTTTCACCAAAATGGTTTTTCACTTCCACATCAGTCAGCAATACGTTTACGAATTTTCTTCCTAAGCCTCATGCTCATACACACGAGGAGAGACTCTATATGTTGGATGTTAGCAGAGCGTTTTAACATTTTACTTGACAGGAGTAAATCATTTAGCTGGTCCTTGCAATTGTTCATGGAAGTTGCAGATAGGATGAAGGACCTTCCAATCTCCTCTAAAAGAATTCCATCATGGATCTCCTCCTGTATATGATTGTGCTATGATATGGCCAATTATTACTGCATTGAACAGGATGTTAGCACAGCCAACCAGAGCACATGCAGCTTCTGCAGCTCTTCTAGCTCAAATACTTATTTTGGACATTTGTAGACCTGCAACTTGGGCTTCATATTGCATACTGTTTCTTCTCATTATGCCATCTCTCAACAGTCTGGAGATGATGCCAGATTTGGACTGTAGTCCTTTAATCATTATGCAGGTAGACTCTGATCCGACCTCCAGACTGAAATGCTTGAGAGTCATCTGAAGTGGAATGGACATGGGCAATCACTTGCAGAAGAAAAACTGCTACTAACCTGTAATTATCGTTCTTCAATTTGCATTGCACATGTCTAATCCACATCTCACCCTCCTTCCTCTGTATATTGGAGTCTGTCTGGTAAGAGGGAACTGGCGGGGGGAGTCGAGGGCAGCTCAGCCTTGTATACTATTATGCAGCAGCATGAGGCAGTAGAGAGGGCATCTGCCACTCCTATGAGTACCCCAAGGGAAAAATCTAATGCTAGTGTACTGGGTGTGCACAGACCTAAAGTGGAATGGATACGTGCAACACATCTCAAAGAACAACTCCTAGAGCTCAGGGCCATTTGCCGGACTTGCACAGCATTCCTTCTGCTCCTGAAAAGGTTGACCATTCAGATTATGACAAACATCACCATGGAGATGTTTTATATCAGCAAGCAATGGGAAACAAGATCCACCCTGCTTTGTCAGGAAGCTGTGCATCTATGGAATTTCTGCATTTGACATTAAATTACCCTAAAAGCTCTTAACTTACAAGGCTTACAGAATGTTCTGGAAGACCACCTGTGGAAGCAGTTTGGAAGTGACTACATGTGATCAGTAAAAGATACCATCATACAGGACATCTTCACCAGATAGTGGGACCTGTTTGCAATGAAAGAGAACAAGAAATTTCTCAGATTCTACTCCAGAGAAGTCAGTGCCAGGGTTCTCTGTCAGATGGGTTGCTGATCCCCAGGGCTCCAGGACTAATGTATGCATACCCTCCAATCCAATTAGTTGCAAGAATCATCAGGAAATTCAGATAGAAATCAGCCAGATGATCACACTGGCACTGGCCTTGCTCATCAAGTCTCAAATTTGATGAAACTCTCCATTTGACCTCCAGTCCAACTGCCTCTTCCAGCTAGATGTAATCTCCCAGACAGAGGGGAAAATCCTCCATCTTGGTCCAACTTTTCTGAACCTCACTGCATGGATGCTGGCTGGTCAGCAGCAGTGAAAGGGGCCATCTCTTTATGGGTCCAGACTATCTTTTCTTATTTAATTAGGTGGGAGTTAGTATAGTTCCCCCACAGATCATGAAGTAAGCTTCTCCATACATGTAGGAATGAGCTACTGTAGGTTTTTAAATGGTGTATATTATATTCATTCTCCAAATATTTTACAGTGAAGCTACATTAACTAGACAGTGATTATAGGCATGTTAAGATTAAGTAAACCAAAAAGTAAATTGATATTTTTGTAGTTATAAAGTGAAGTAGAAAAGAATTCCTTTGAAGAATGTTTTATATCTGACATTTTTTCCAGAAGTGGTTTCAAAGAATCACAGCAAAATCCTATAAATACAGTTGATCATGTAGTTACATGCATTAAAACTGTTTACATTTTCAAATGTGTTTGTATGATCTTTATAGAAGGTAATGGATACCTTTTATCTTCTGCACTTTGTTATAAAAATATGATAGAATAAAATTCCAGCAGTACTAGAGAGATGTGTGAGAACTGTTACTGTTGATTTACATGAGCTTGCTTTTAATTTATCAGTATGACAGTAAAGTTGACACTGAGTAAGCCCAGAAACATTAGAAGCACAAATATGACAGCATAAAAAAAAACTTAATAGCATATTACTATTCTTTTTAAAGCACTTTTATTCAATTTCAGTAAACTGATAAAAATAAAGGGCAATCACACATACACTAAATATTTGACATACCAACAGATGTGTTTTACAATTTTAAATTAAACAATTCAAATTATAGAAAACGTTATTAAGCAAGTTTGAGTATAAGCTGTGATAACAAAAGAAAAATATTTTCGATGGATATACTGTAGTTTTTTCTTTAAGTACACTGGGATTTGATTGTGCTACATTTCATATTTCTCAGTTCTACATTTCATATTACTTTTTCAGCCCATTAAAACTTATGCAGTGAAACTGAATAATGGCAAGTGTTTTTATACCCTTTTATAGCCATTTCTTTTTCATAACCTCCCCCTGTTTCCTGTTAGCTAAACTATAAGCACCTTTCTGTTAATTTATGAAAATTATTGTTGAGTGAGCACATTATCACTGATCTGTATGGCACTTTCAGCATGTTAGAAGCAAAGGTCCAAGCAACATAAAACACATCAAAATTCATTAATGTGATATTGATTATTTTTTGGATAATTAATTTTATTGCAGACCCTTGAAAGAGATAATGAGCTGCAAAGGGAGAAGGCAAAAGAAAATGAAGAAAAGTTCCTTAATCTTCAGAATGAGCATGAGAAAGCACTAAGAACTTGGAAAAAAGATGTAAGTTTATTAAATTAAATGTTAGTATAGTCAAAGAGTTTTGAAATAGTCAAACATTTCAAATAATTCCTAAAACCCATGAAAATATTGCAAAAATAAGGTATGAAAAAGTAAAATATTTTCTTTCCTGGACACTCCAAATTTGTGTCAAAAATATTTTAAAAGGTAGATTTTAGTAGAAACTCCATTTGACTTTTGCATTTTAGAAGGCCAGGCGTACATCTCTTTTGGGCCTACACCACACAGGCCAAATGGAGGCTTTTGTTTTGTTTGTTTTTTAATTTAACCGTAGCACTTAGGTATAGTTCCAGACTTATGATTTTGTCAACCACTGCTTACATCTGAGGTATCCAGATGTTTCCTTAGCATGCACTAATACCAGGGGTTCTCAACCTTTTTCTTTCTGAGGCCTCCCCAACATGCTATAAAAATTCCATGGCCCACCTGTGCCACAACTACTGTTTTTCTGTATATAAAAGCCAGGGCCAGCATTAGGGAGTAGCAAGCAGGGCAATTGCCTGGGTTCTATGCCACAGGGGACCCTGCGAAGCTAAGCTGCTTAGGCTTCAGCACTGGGTGGCAGGACATGGGGCTCTGGGCTTCAGCCCTGGGCCCCAGCAAGTGTAATGCCAACCCTGCTTGGCGGCCCCCCTGAAACCTGTTCCCAGCCCCCTCAGGGAACCTCAGACTCTGGGTTGAGGACCACTGCACTAATGTATTTTGCATTTACATTGGCTAAATTATATTTCTATTACAGAACCTTATCATAGTACTTAAACTATTACGAATATACCATTTGCATTTTCTAGATTGTATTCCTGTACATTAAAAAAGTCATTTATAAATTATACATTACATTATAAAAGTCTAAGTGTAACTCCCTATAAATTGAAATTATGAAAATTACAGGAACTTTATCAAGATTATTTGGCTTAAATACTGACCTACCCTCAATATTTGTTTTTAGTGGTACTTCTTTATATGTATTTTTAAACAAATATTCAATGGTTTCTAAAAAAAAAAAACTCTCAGTAACAGCAACTCTGCAATAAATTTGCAATAACGAATCAACTATAATAATATGAGATACTATACGTACAAATGAGGAAGAGGTAAGAAAATAAACTTTTCACGTTTTCAAGGTATTTGTGAAAACATGGCAAGCCATCAACAGCTTTCATTTTTTTTTAATAGTTTTTAATTTCTATCCTGGCTTTCCCTTGATCAATACATATGATCCTTCTTGAAGAACTCTGGTTCTTCCTCCATTTCTGGTAACCTCTATTTCACTGTAAGGTAGAATAAAAGACTAACAAAGTAATTTTCCCTCCCTTGGTATTCACCCCTTCTTGTCTGTTGAGACTAGGCCACTTCCACCTAAACTGAATTGGTTCGTTTGCACTGACCCCCCACTTGATAAGGCAACTCCCTCTTTTCATGTGCTATAATATATATTCTATATTTTTCATACCATGAATCTGATGAAGTGGGTTTTAGGCACGAAAGCTTATGCCTAAATAAATTTGTTAGTCTCTAAGGTGCCACAAGGACTTCTTGTTGTTTTTGCTGATACAGACTAACACAGCTACTCCTCTGAAACCTAACACACACAGTTACCACTGTCTATGCATTTGAGTCTTACAAACTGGAATAAATGATGACCAAAACCCAAGCTAGAGCAAGAAGAGGGTAAGAGATAATGGAAATTTGTCTAAAATCTGTATTTTGAGTGTATGTCGGCACAGAAATTAAATACCTGGGCTGACCTGGGTCAGCTGACTCAGGCTTGTGGGGCACTCAGGCAGTGAGGCTGTAAAACTGCTGTGTAGATGTCTGGGCTTGGGCTGAAACTCAAGCTGTGGGACCCTGGGGGGTGGGGCAGGGGGAAGGGTCCCAGTGCCCATGCTCCAGCCTGAGCCTGAATGTCTACAAAGCAATTTCTAGCTCCACAAGTCTGAGTCAACTGCCCTGGGCCAGCCATGACCATGCTGTGAGTCTTTTATTCCAGTGTAGATCTACCCTGAGTGAAGGGGATAATAAAATTGGCTGGTTTTGGTTATAGCATTCAGAGGCACCTGTTTTGTCATTTACTTCTATTGTGAGGTTTCAGATGTTTTACTTTTTTTTATTATAGTTTATCTTAATTTGAGAAGCCGTTGATATAGTTGTAAAAATTATCTTTCGGGTTTTCATATGCAAAAAGATTGGTGTGTTCACTTGTTCTAAGACCCTTCAATGATTACAGGAGGAAGACTTGAGAATAGAAATGGATGCTATTAAAAATGTATCACTTAAAGAAGCTTATGGTCATCTCCAAGACAGCCACCTTCCTCAGAAAGATCAACATACTGAGCAAGAGGAAAATTTGCAGGTAAAAATAAGGAGCATTTAATGGTTGCAAAACCTTATATTTCTTGTAAAGATATCAGTGAAGTAAAGATGCTTTGGTAATGTTTGCAATTCTGCTGTGCACTCCACTTAATCTAAGCAATTTAAACGTCTGTTTTGCTCTATTCAATCATTTCTACAACATAATGATCCAAGAACAGTCTGAAATTTACCGAGCATATAGTAGGTTTTTTTCTGTTGGTCAAGCCACTTCTGTCCCTCCTATTGGACCCAGACAATGTCCTGGGACCATGGGTGCCTGCTCCATCCCAACCTCCAAGCTCTCCATCCAACAGTGTGGATGCTTCATGGTTGATGCCCATTGAAAAGTCCTGCTCCAAAGATGTTCAAAACATGTTTCTGAATAGCAGGAAAAACTCAACTAGAAATTCCTGGCTAAGTGGAAGCACTTCTCTATTTGGTCTCAGAGGAAACATGCATCTCCAGACCAAGCACCCCTGGACCTCATACTGGACTATCTTCTGAATCTAAAACAACGTTTGGCTATTAGCTGTCTAAGAGTGCATCTGGCAGCTATTTCGGCCTTTAACATATGGATGGATAATAAATCCTTTTTTCCAACTCCATCACCACCCAATTCCTGGATTTGGCCAGACTGTAGCCTTAACTATGAGACTCAATCCCTCCTTGGGATTGGAACTGAGTCCTAGCAAAATTGATGGGACCTCCCTTCAAACCCCTAGCAACTTGCTCCCTTCTTCACCTCTCTAGGAAGGTGGCATTTCTAGTGGCAGTTACCTCAGCCAGAAAGGCGGGTGAGTTGAGAACTCTGGTGTCAGAACCTCTCTGTACAGTTTTCCATCAAGATACAGTTTATCTTCACTCTTCACTGAAATTTCTTACAGAAGTAGTCTCTAATTTTCATGTTAAACAAGCAATCTATTCATTTTTTTTCTGAAACCTCATACATATAGGGATGAGGAAAAGCTTCACTCATCGGTTGTCAGAACGGCTTTAGCATTCTACCTGGAGCATACTCAATCTTTCAGATCCTCTGCACAACTGTTTGTACTGGTTGGAGAACGCTAAGGGCCAACTAGTTTCCACTCAAGGAATCTCTTCCTGGCTCTCTTTGTTCATTCACCTATTTGCTAGCTGGCTAATACCATCCCACCAGGTGGAGTGTTGGCACATTTAACTAGAGTGCAGGCATCTTCTGCAGCTTTCCTGACACAAGCACCAATTCTAGACATTTGTAAAGCAGTGACTCGGTCATCACTCCACACTTTTGCCTCTCATTAAGCCTTTCCCATCAGTCCAGAAATGGTGCTAGTTTTGGATGGGTATCATCCCTTCTCCTTTTTAGGGGGTGGACCTTCCCCCTTCAGGATAACTCATGCTGCAGAGTATGCCAACTTCTCCAGGCTTCAGACAGTGCCCGATGGCCAAATTCCCAATGGCCAATTCCCGATGGCCAAAGCAAGCTAGGGGGTAGTCCAGACCAGTAGTTAAGTGTGTGCATGTGTTTGGGTAGTTGGCAAGTAATCCATATTGGATCCATATCAGTCCAAGATTCCTCTACTCATCAGATAGGGGAATTCCCTTCTGACACTTTAGAGAAAAGGGGAGTTCCATCAAAGATGAGCCTGTACTGGCCCAGCCTGGTTTGAGCAACAGTGGATGCCATGTCCAATGCCTTTTACACTGCCTCTAGTAACCATATTGGGAACCAAACTGGGATCCTTGGGCTGCATATCGATAACAAATTTCTCATGCCCCTAGTCTCTCTTGTGTGGACAACACAGGAAGATATTTTCTCCTACTCCACCTATCCTTCCCTCCACTACTTCAGGCACAAGAGTTCTTTGAGGAGCAGTGAGCCAGGGCAGATAAAGGTGCTACTTGCCAAATAAATATTTCTTCATCTTCTACAGCTGATCCCTTCAAACACTTCCAGGAGTTAATGAAATGCATTGCAAATTCTCTAAAGATTCCCTTGGAAGAGGTCAGAGAGTTGCAGCATAAGCTCCTAGATGTCCTTCACTGGACTCCCTCTACTCAAGCTGCCCTGCCTATCAGTGAGGCCTTGTTGGATCCTGCCAAATCCATCTGGCATACCCCTGTGATATTACATTCCAGCTAAGAAATATAGATTTTTGTTCACCCATCCAACACTAAACTCCCTGGCTGTGGAGACAGTGAATATAGCAGACAATAACACATGAAAGCCATGCCATATAATATGGATCAAAAATGTTGATCTATCTGGCAGCAAGACCTACTTGACTCTTCAGTGTAGGATTACAAATTATCAATTATCACATGCATCTGACGAAGTGGGTATTCACCCACAAAAGCTAATGCTCTGTAGCGAGGTGTGGCTCTCCTCCTCCCCAGGGAGGGTTGAGCCCCGTCAATCACCCCCCAGGGTGGAACCGCTGGGAGGAAGTCCCGCCCCTCAAAGGGTCAAGCAGTGACCCGGAAGGATAAAAGCCGGGCCTCAGCCCTCAGTCAGGGCCCGGCCGCTGGCAGGAGCAGACGTGCCCGCTGACCCTCCTCACCGGGAAGCCGCTGAAGCCCGAGGCCAGTGGGAGCTGCCCCGCAGCCGCTACGACGAGGAGCTGCCCCGCAGCCGCTACGACGAGGAGCTGCCGGAGCTGCCCCGCAGCCGCTACGACGAGGAGCTGCCGGAGCTGCCCCGTCCCCACTACGGCCCCGAGGAGCCGCTAGACCAGACCTGGTCCGCCGCCCCGGAGGTATTCCCGGACCTACCACCCTGCCCCGGACTGGAGAGCCCATGGTACTGGACACCCTGACGGACCAGGTAGGAACCAGGGAGGAGGCTGGAAGTAGCCCGGGGGCAGCTGACTACAGTCAGGCTGCAGAAGGTCCTGCGCCTATGTCAGTGTGTTTCGGTCAGGACCTCCCCACTGACCGCCACTAGCGGCGTCAGCCGCTACTAGGGCCCTGGGCTGGAATGCAGAGGAGTGGGTGGGCCTGCGTTCCCCCTGCCACCGTAACCGGGTAGCAGACTCCCCCTCTTCCCGCCTAGTGTCACTGCTCTGCCCTGCTCCAAAGGCCAGAGCTAACTGAACTGTGTTTGGTGCCCTGCCCGAATCAAGGGCTGGGCCCCCTTTGACTTTGCCACTGCTCTGCCCTGCTCCAAAGGCCAGAGCTAGCTGAACTGTAGTTGGTGCCCCGCCCGAACCAAGGGCTGGGCCCCCTTTGACTTTGCCACTGCTCTGCCCTGCTCCAAAGGCCAGAGCTAACTGTTACTGTGTTTGTTGGCGCCCCGCCCGAACCAAGGGCTGGGCCCCTATTGATTCGCCACTGCTCTGCCCTGCTCCAAAGGGCCAGAGCTGATAACTGTGTTTGGTGCCCGCCTGAACCAAGGGCTGGGCCCCTAGTATTTAACTGTGTAGCTGTTCGGTCCCGCGCACAGGGTCCGAACCGCCGGAGCGGACTGCGATCCCGAGGGCAGAGGCCCTCGGACGACGAGACGAGGCTGGTGTGGCTCCCCTCCTCCCCAGGGAGGGTTGAGCCCCGGCACCCCCTCGTCCACATGCTCCAAAACGTCTGTTAGTCTATAAGGTGCCACAGGATTCTTTGCTGCTTTTACAGATACAGACTAACACGGCTACCCCTTTGATAAATTATCAAGCGGTCAGGACAAAGCACAATCACTCAAATTATGCCAAATTCACCATCTTTATTAAACTGGCTAAACTGTGATAGCTGTTTCAGGCTATTATCTATGAGGGCCAACTATTAGCTAGAACATCTTTGCAAGCCTCACTGGACATGGCCTACACTGCTCCTCAGTTCATCTCCAAAGCAGTGATCATGAAGAGGGCATCCTGGCTCCAGCTGGCTGAATTCCCAAGGGACATCTGAGGACCTTCCCATTGATGGTCTCAAACTGTTCGCTGAAGCCACTGATGAATGGTGGTACATCTTTAAGGATACATTGAGATTCCTTGGGATTTACATGTCTACAAGCAAATGAAAGTTTAGCAGATCCCAAATGGCATAAAAATCTTGCCCCATTCCATTTTCAAGATTCCAGAGACTTTATGGATTGCCCAGGAAGAAATCAAGGATTCAGAGGAAGAGACCATCTACATCTTCTGTATCCACTACTGAGCTATCATCATTTAAGCATCAGGTTTCATAAGCTGGTTGAGGGCCCGGAAGAACCCCACAAAATGGAGTTGCATCTACCCCATTCCACCCACCTCCCACCCTATGGAAACTATTTTTCTCACTTTGAATCCGTGTGGGACAGTATTGCATCAGACAAATGGGTGCTGCAGGTTATCAGATCGTGGTACTCCATCCATTTTACTTCATTGCCTGCTACCCATCCCCCTTTCTTCAGGGACCTCTCTCAAGAGTACCTCTGAAGGCAGGAAATTGACAACCTTCTGAGCACAGGAGCCATAGAATCAGTTCCAGTTCAGCACAGAGGAAGGGGCTTTTACTCGTGTTACTTTCTGGCCCCAAAGATGAACAGGGGATGGAGACTGATCTTAGATTTAAGACTCCTAAACAACTTTGTGAAATCACAAACATTCAGGAGGTTGACTCTTTCAGCTATAATTCCATCGCTGGAACCAGCGGGTTGGATTTTGGCCCTTGACCTTCAGGATGCCTACTTTCATACAGCAATTCATCTGTCACAAATGATTCCTGTGGTTTTTGATAGGTCAGGATCACTTCCCTTTGGCCTTTTGTCTGACCCAAGAGTGTTCTCAAAAATATTGGCAGCAGTCGCAGCTTACCTTTAATGTTTAGCAATAATTGTTTTCCTATACCTTGATGACTGGCTACTCAAGGATTGATGAGGTTTTCACTACCACAAAGATGTCAAGGTTCTTGTTTCACAATCTAGGTTTGCAGCCCAATATCAAGAAATCTATTTTAAGCCTGGTACAAAGAATAGAGTTCATAGGAGCCTCCTTAAATGTGATACCAGCCAGGGCTTATCTTTCTCCAATAAATTCTTGATGTTAACAGTTTTCTCACCTCAAAGATTCAGATCAGTCCACAGACATCTATAAGAAATTGTCTTCAACTGCTCGGACACATGGCAGCTTGCACCTTTGTGATGCAACATGCCAAGCTCTTCCTTTGATGTTTCCAGAGCTAGCTCAGGACTGTTTATACTTAAAAACAGCCTGACCAAGCTGGTGTCATGTCAGTCTCTCCTCAAGTACAAGATTCTCTCAATTGGTGGAAAGACCATGTCTGTGAGGGGATTCCATTTGTTCTACCTCCTCCTTCAGTCACCAAGACACATGGATCTCTAATAGGTGGGGGGTGCATTTGGGGACCCACAGAACTCAGGGAAATGATCTGCCTAAGAGACATGACTACACATCAGCCTACTTGGTTGAGGGCAGTCAGGAATGTCTATCTTTTTGCCTTTAATCAGAAATAAGTCCATAAATGTCCTGATGGACAACATAACCTGCATGTTCTTTATCAGTTGACAAGGAAGGGCCAACTTTTCTTCCCTGTGTGCCAAAGCAATAAAGCTCTGGAACTGGTGGATAGTCAATTTCAGCCTTATCTCAGCAGCTTACCTCCTGAGGATACAAAACAAAATAACCAACAATCTCAGCAGGCACTTCTCCCAGGACTATGTTTGGGATTTGGATTCTTCGATTGTCGGTCAAATCTTTCTGACTTAGGGAGTTCCAGAAATACTGATTACCAATTGATACTGTTACCAACAACTTGAAATGCAAACACTTTTGCTCAAGTAGGGTCTTGGGCCCTCTCTCTTTAGGAGACACATTCCTTGTTCCATGGACAAGAGGCCTGCTATATACTCCTCCAAATGCTGTTTCTGAAAATGATAAATAAAATCAAGCAGGGCAAACCCAGAATCCTATGAATAGTTCCAGTGTGGCCCAGACATATATAATATTCTTACATGATTCACTTAGCCATTTGTCAGGCAATTAGCCTTCCATCCATTCCTTATCTTCTTTCCCAAGATCCAATTGGATTATTCACTCCAACCTGAAGATTCTGTGTCTTAAAACTTGACTCATGGGAATAGAGTGTACTTGTTCTGATGTTACTGAAAAGAAGAAAAGGTGTTACTGAACAGGTAACATGTAACAGTAGAAAACATTCCACGAGATATACTTACCTCCGCAGGTGGAAAGGGTTCAGCCTTTGGCATATCCAGACGTGTATTCCATCTGCTCATCCTTCCCTCTCAATTGTTCTAGATTACCTCCTACAGCTGAAAAAGACAGGATTATCTATGAGCTCTATCAGCGTCCACTTGGCAGCTAAAACAGCTTTTCATTCCTGGTTGAGAGATTCTCAATTTTTGCTTATCCCACAACTTTGAGGTTTCTCAGAGGATTTGGGGGAACCTTTTCCCCCAAGTTAAGGGGCGCATTTTGATTTGGGATTTGAATTTAGTATTTAGATGTCTTATGGGGCCCTCCTTTTGAGCCAATGGCTGCTACTTTCCTCATTAATTTATCTTAGCCACAAAAAAAGCCATCTTCTATCACCTCTGCTTGAAGGGTTGGGAAAAGAGAGGCTCTGACTGTGGAGCATCCATTTACAGTATTTTTCAAGAACAAAGTTTCATTATATCCACATCCTAAATTTTCACCCAAGGTGTTGTCCAAGTTTTACATCAACCAAGTTATCCATTTATTTTCCCAGAGTCACGCCAGTCTAGAGAAGAGGCTACTTCGCACACTTTAGATGTTAGGAGAGCTTTAGCTTTTTATTTGGACAGAACTAAGGGATGTAGAAAATTTACCCAGACTGTGTGTCCATTGCAGATAAGTTGAAAGGTTCATCAATTTCCACCCAGAAACTCCACAGGTAGATTTCTGATTGCATTGTATTGTGCTATAAATCTGCAGACATACAGACTCTTTCTGGGGTGTTGGCCCATTCCACGAGATCTCTGTCTATATCTAGGCTTTTACTCAAGTGTGTTCCTGTTCTGGACATTTCTAAGGCTGCCACCTGGACCTTTACACAACAGGTAGCGTGTGAACCACTGGGTGGATGGGGGGAGGCTAGCTCCCAGCCCTGCTCCTTCCACCCAATGCTCCTTCCCTTCCGTGCCCCCCACCACAGTCACCAGGCCCCTGCCCTAGAGTGGCGCAGCCACAGCTCCCCCCCAAGCTCCATAGCGACAGGAGGGCGGGTGACGCGGCCCAAGCTGGGGCCACCCCCACAGGGAAACTGGACTCCAGCTGCATGGAGCAGGAAGCAGGGGAGGTGGGTCTGGGGGCAGAGTGTGGGCGGGGGCACGCCTGACTGTTTGGAGAGGCACAGCCTCCTCAGCCTATGATACCCATTGCCCATGCTCCACACATACAAGCATTAGACAGTGATCAAGTCTTCTAGATCAGAGGCAGCTGTTGGAAACACAGTCTTTTCTTCAGTCTTGGACTGGGCTCTGCAGCCTCCGCTCCAGCTGAGGGTTCTCCTCAGTAGGTCACCTGAAGTGGAGCTCCCATAGGGACGCTACTCAAAGAAGAAGAGGAGCTCTCTCACTTTGTGCAGTAACTGGAGTTTTTAGATGTGTCCCCCTTAGGATGCTCCACTGCCTGCCCTCCTTGGAGATTATGAAGTAGAAAAGGAATTGAGGGCTGTTCACCCATGCAGTCTTATATAGCTTTGGAGTGGGGCACATGTGCAGGCTGAACGGCATTGCTATCAAAAATCTCTGATTAAAGGCGCACGGGGTCTGAGCACACCTGAAGTGGAACGCCCACAGGGACACACATCTCCAGGAACTCCAGTTACTGCACAGTGTGAGTAACCTCCCCTTTCACAAAAAAATAAAGTATTTCTCACTCTCGTTGATGAGAAAAGCTTAAAAATATGACATAAGTGCACCCTAATTTATCCAAAACCAAGAGGCAAATAAAAAGAATGCAATACTGTTTTTTTCCCCAAAGTTGTGATTTTTAAAGCCTCTCTCATGACTTTTGGGGCCTGACTCATGATTTCTGAATGTTTGAGTTTGGTTATACTGGGAATGGGAGGAAAAGACGTAAAAGAGAGAGAGACAGGCAATGTGTGAAGAAACGTAGAGGAGACTTCAAACAAATCCATAGGAATGGAGGAAAAACAAGTTATCAGACCCCATGATGGAAAAAGTCAATGGAGTTGTGGCTCTGGCCTATAGAAAAAAGTAAATAGAAATGCCTATGCCTTTTTCAGGGACAAAAGAAGACGTACAAAGAAAGCAAATGTTTTGTGAAGAAAGTGCGTGTCTGTGTAATTAGCAATTGCCTGCTCTCTTCAGTCTTCTTTTTCTGCCCTTGCTTGTTATTGGACAGGTCATTTGGGATCGTATGATTAAGCCCTGCCCTCTTCAGTGACCAAGTCAGCACACTTTATTAACACTTCTTCCTTTGAAAATTCTTCTAATATTTACATCATGCAAAGTTGCCCATTTGAAAAACCTAGTAGTTAAATAGCTTGCCTGCTGAATATAGCATGTGGGCCTGATACACTGCTGTATGTAAGCAAAGAAACTTCATTTAATACAAGAGAATGACTCCCGATTTACAGCAGTGTAGTAAAAAAGTGAATGAGGCCCTTCCTGTTAAATCTAATCTGAAACTTTGGTAAGTAACCTGAATATATTTTAACTCTAATTAATAAGTTAACTATCTCTACCATTTTATGACAGACTAGTCCAAAAGAAAATGCATATACACAATCTACAATAAAAAACGATAGTATTTCTGGTCCTGGACAGGAAGATGACATTGAAGTAAAGAATATTGTAGGCTGCTCTTCAGACATTGATAAAGTACAGACCAAACAAAGTAATGGAAGTGGATGCACAGAAGAGACAAATAACATTATTGCCAAAGGTATAAATACTCTCAAATACACTATATGATGAGAGATTCAGTGCCCAAAATCAAATATTCTCGTATAAATTAATGAAATTCTTGGTATCAGTAGGTGCCACTTTGTGTAAAGTACACAAAGCTCTGAGTATAGGCACAATCCTTCCTGGAGCTGCTTGCCTCACTCAGGTACAATTTACATGCTCCACTATCCCTTCTGGTGCGGTGTATTTTCTGTGCCAATGTGAAGATAGGTTCAGAGAAACTTGCTCGTCCCCAGCTATAGTACAGGAGCATAAGGAGGGAGACACTCTTCCCTTCTATCTGTACACCCCAGGAGACAGGGTTGCAATAGCTCAATATGTAATGGTATAATTACTATTCCATGCAGGCCACGTCCACAAATCGCTTATGCCTCATATAGCTCTCTCAAACTTTTTTTTTTCTCTTCAGTTTTTTGAACCTGCCCATGAAATGGTACTTATCTAAGCCCAGTCTCCAAAATGACAGGAATGGAAAGTCAAAACTTTAAGACCTTCATAACTATATGGTGGTTTATTGCATCTACTCTTTTCTTGCTATCTAATAGAAATGTTCATAGCATTAGAGTATATTTACAGTGAACAGCTTCTGTAAATATCAGAGGCCTTAGCTTTTCTTCATTATTTAGCCACTCATAAATGATGGCATGTTCCTATGGTATGAACACTGTCCCTTAAATAGGATTGAGGAGTTATAGATCAGAGAGATTGAGAGAAAAATTACACTTAGATATTAGTGACTTTATTTAAGCTACATATAGGATGAAAAAAATCATAAGAAATTGTTTAAGTTAAATATCTAAATATATGGCTATAAGCAATTTCATTGCAGAGACCATTATCAGATATTCTGGGAAATACCAACTGGGATAATATTACAGCCAAATCATAGAATACTTAACAGTTTCATTTTTTAAAAATAGGCAAAAATTTAAGTATATTGTTCTGTTTGAACATTATACATATTTTGTCAAGTACATACAATATTCGCCTCTAGGAACTTTCTGATATTTAGAAAAAATTGTAACTATTCACGTATGAGGAAAATGAACATTAATGAAAATATCAGTACAACTCTGTGAACTGCATTTTGCAAAAAACAAAACATTTAACATTCAGATGTTTTTGTCACTATACTATTTTCATCCTAATAGATTTACAACTTCTTGAAAATTATAAGGATGAAGTTAACATTGCTAGCCACTGTGAAGAAAAGCAAAGGGAGGCTTCTCCAGGCAAAACCCCCTGCACAGATATTGATTTAATTACTCAAGGACAGACCTCGGAAGTATGTGTTGCTGAGTGCAAAAAGACAGCAAATATAGGAAAAACAGACAAAACGTTCTTGGAGAAAAACAATGCAAGTGCAGAACTAAAGCCACAGGACAGATCTTGTGCATTGGCAAAACTCCCAGAGAACACAAGAAAGATGCTCCTTGACAATACTGAAGAATTGGGTGTCTGCAGTATGGATGCAGGTCGACAGACAGACGCCAGCAAGCATATATTTGGCAATGCTTCAAATGAATTAGTTTATAATACAAATGATAAGGCAGATGCCACACAGGATGACAAAGGTGTCTTTATAAATGAAGCACCAAGTGAAGAATCCAGACAGGTTATTGGCATAGAAGACAGTCCTGTAACTGAGAGAACTGCAGACAACCATCAAACCATGGCTGATTTTAATTTTGCCATCCTGTCTCAGGTTACAGAAAGTAATCATACAAAGTTTCAGAAATGTCACTTACAGGACTCCAATGACATTTATTTAGATAATGAACAAGACAAAACAGAACCACTTCATCTGTTAAATCGGAGCACCAGTGGCATATCCTCAGATATATTTCAGTTTAAACAGATTCATACAGATATTCAAGAGAAACACAACAGTGACACTGCAAGCACAACTAAGGGGAACCGTGCACTGAACAGTACTTGTGATACAGCAAGTGATGCTCCAGTTCTGCCTACTACTTTCTGTGATAATGTAAGCATGAACACGGACAATACAAAAGAAAACAACACTAATATGTCTCTGTTAGAGAATTTCAATGTAAGTACTGAAAAAACAGATACATGGACAAATCTGAATGATATGCACAGCAATCAAAGTGAGGAAGACATTTCTGGACAGACAGAAACTGATACAAATACATATGCATGCACAGATGTTGTTTTGCCTCTGAACACTGAAAATATATGTGATTCTCAGACTATTATTCATAAACAAATGGTTATAAACAAAATTACCACCGATAAAGAAATGTCCTGGGAAAAAGTTCATGCAAATGATTTTCAGATACCCAAAATGAAGGATGGACAATCCCTTGTGATTAATGATAATGCACTAGAGAATACATTGTTAAGAGCAAAGAAAGAGTCATTAAATAGTACAGTTCCAGGAGAGAAAATTGCTGAAGGTCGCCTGGAAGAATCATGTTCTTTACTCATAAGGACATCTGGAGATTTAGTAAACAGAAGTGGAAGGTCATCCTTTGATCTTTCAACTTCAGATAAAAAAACTGAGAAAACGCCAGTATACTTAAGTTTTTCAGATCTCAGTCCTTGGTTGAGAGTAAATCAAGTTGAAAGTCAAACAGCGTGGGCTTCAACTTCCGAAGAGCCTTTCCATTTGAAAGAGAAACTACTATGTATAACAGAAAACAAAAAGATTCTTTCAAAAGCACAGTGTCAAAATCTGAGCATAAATGCTGTCATGAAAGAAACAGGACTAGGTAAGAGAAATAATTATTTACATTTTAACGTGTAAGAGGAACATAATAGTGAATATGTATGTAGGAAAAACATTAAATTTGGAAGTTCTCTATTCAATGTAAAGTAGTATCAGAGGAAAAATGTAAACCTTTTGATAATTTTAGCTATTATCTCTGAAACTTAGATTTGCCCTACTAAGATGTTGAGATTTCTCAACTAACCACATTATTGATGCAACTAAGTGACCTATTCTGTGTTTATTCTATTATCTGAATAAATAAACTTTATCCCTTCCCTCCCTTTGTAAAACAAAATAACTAAATGTAATTCTCATAAGAATTTCTATAGCAATCATTATCATCACTGCTCAGAGACCTAGACCTCAATCCTGGATCATGATTCCCCTAATGTGGATAGCTGCATCCATGCTACTGGATTCTGATGCAAGAGGAGCCCCAGTCATGAAGACTAAGCACGGTACTAGTTTGGGGATAAGAGTGTGATCATGGAGGTGCTGAGTACCTCGTGGAAAGTTTTCACTTCCTTCAGCTCTCACAGAAATTAATGTTAGTTGCGGGGTGCTCTGTGCCTCTTAAAATTGGGCCCATAAATAGCTTGTTTGGTTATATTAGTGCATATGTCATTAATCCAGATAACACACTCACACACAAAATAAACAGAACATGGCAAAAAATGAGAGGAGAAGATTCTATCCTTTGATGCTTTGGAAAAGAAAAACAGGTGAGCCCATTAGAAAGCTTTTGGTAATTTGGTGATTATTTGCTGAACAATATTATGCATACACAAAAGCTGGGCGAATAACAAATATGAACTTTGTTATAAACATTTGTGAACTTAGTCTAGTAAAATGTGAAAAAGAAATAAAGCATATATCATAGATGTAATTTGTTTTGCAATAAATCTACCAATTAGATTTGATTACTTTAATGAGAAGTGCTGTTTTTAAACTCCAAATAATCTTTTATTAAGATAGCAGTTAGAGGTAATTTTTGTTTCTCTATTAAGAAAAAAATAATGTATTATTTTTACAGCATCAAAAATTGTGCTAGGTGCTTGAGAAAAAAATATGTGCTATAGGATAAAATTTTCAAATGCACCTAAATGATTTAGGTGCTTAAGTCCCAGTTACTTCCCTCCAAAGTTGCCTCAGCAGTTTTGAAAATGTTACCCTTAGTCACTGCTCCAAAGAATTTATGATTTTAAAAAAGCAAACAAGACACAGCAAGTAAAAACAAACAAACAAACAAACAAACAATGAAGGAAATAGGGGAAAAGAAAAGAAAAACTAAATTTGTAAAAATAAGGTCATGTGGGTACATATATGTTATGCAGGTGTCTTGGCTATTTCTTATAGATCTCTATATGCCTGGATTTGTGCCTGTAATATTTTTTATTGATAAGCTATACCTCTAATTATTGAGTAATACAATAGTGGTTCCAGTAAACACACTATTAGGCCTGACTGGCCCTTCGACAGAAGAATCCATGAGCTAAAGTAGGAGGAGAACTAGAAGGGAAACCTGCCAGGGAATGACATCTCTCTGTCTCTCTCTTCCCCCCGCCCCACCTCTTTATAGAATGAGCCACAATTCCACCTTCAAATCCCATTGCCCTCACCTTAGGGGCTTTTACGTCTCTGCATTGGGGCTCTAGAGACCCAGGAGAACTCCCTTCCTCTGCACCCTGGCAGCAGAGCTCCAATAAAGCTATGCTATAGGGCTCCTTCTAGCTGAAACTATCCTGAAGTCCCTGTTAAAGGGAATTTCTCCCTCCACGGATGGGATTGTAGAAGAGTTAATATAGCCTCATGCTGTATCAACTTTGTCAGATATAATCTACAGAAGTGGGGGTGGGTGGGGAATGATAAAACCCAATCTCTCCATCTCTCAGCCTGTCTGCTTCCTGTATCTGGCCTATCCAATTCCTCTGCATAGATCCCAGCTCAATCAGGGATACAGGTTTTGTGTATGTTCTTTGTAAATAGGATTGCAACCTGACTCACTTCATCAGTTTTTCCTCCCTAAAGAAAGTTGCCCTGAATATTGAGCAACTGCTAGAGTAAAAAAGGAGCAATGTATCAATGAAAATTTTATGGCCAGTAGGGCTAAGGAAAATCAGAAGGAATTCATGAAATATAGCAAGAACAAAGGAAATTCAAACACTGATACAGGTCTCAGACTAGATAAGGATGATAAAATTGTCAGTCATGAAGCAGAAATGACGTTAACTATTCAATTGATATTTCTGTTCTGTATTTGGAAAGAAGCAGGGTGATGTATTCATATGTTAAAACAATAAGAAAATATTTTCTGTGCCATCAGTAACAAGGAAGTATGTTAAACAACAACTATTCATTTTTTTCAAACGGACAGGATTGGATAACTTGCATCCATGAATATTAAATGAATTGTTTAAGGATTGCTCTCAACCATTAATGATGATTGCTATTATTCCAAGATTTGTTAAAGGACTGGAAAAAAGCTGATGTTGAGTAATTATTTTAAATGGTAAATGGGATGACTGGATAACTTTAGGCTAGTTATCCGGACATTGATCCCAGACAAAACCATGGAAAGACAGATATGGGACAAAATCAGTCAAGTATTAAAGTATGGCAGCATGATTAATACTAATCAGAACAGTTTAATGGAAAATAGGTCATGTCAGACAAATATGATATTGGTTTTAATGCAATCATGTTTGTTTGGTAAAGGTCATTGTGTTGGCATAATATATTTAGATGTCTGTAAGGTACCCAACTTAATCCCACATGATGATTAAATTAACACTTTACAAAATCATTGTACCATATTCAAAGGATTAAAAACTGGTTAACTGGTAGGTTTAAAAAATAATTAGAAATGGATATTATCCTATGGTTGTGTTTCTAGTGGGATCCCACAAGGATCTGTTCTTGGCCCAATGCAATTCAATATCTTTATCAATGATCTGGAAGAACATAACTATGTAAAAATTACAGATGACACACAGAGATGGAGTAGTCATTTATGACAGGCCTGTTATAAAGACCAAGTTAGAACACCTAGAAAAGTGGGCTCATTTGAATGAAAGGTTTTAATACTGCCAAATGCAAGATAAAATATCTAGGAACAAGGAATGTAGGTCACAAATTCAAGATGGTAGTTAGTATCCTGGAATGCAATGGAACTGAAAAGAACTTAGGGGTAATGTTGGATAAGCAATAGAACATAAGCCTCCAGTTAGGTATAATCTGGAAAATATCAAGGCAGTGAGATAGTATTACCTCTGTATATGGCATGAGACCACTACTGGAATACTGTGTCTAGTTCTGGGGCTCACACTTCAATAAAGATGCTGAAAAATTGGAAAGAGTTCAGAAAGAGCTACAAAGTGCCTCATCCGGCACCAGCGCGACCAGTGCGGACAAGATCCCTGTCCCCCCGGCACTGACACCAGGACAATCAGTACTAATGGAATCCTGCCACTTCAGGGATCTCCGCATATTGGATGAACCACAGTCTCCACTTCTCAGTGCCGGGACCTATGCATTGAACCTGTGCTTAGCACAGAAATTATTCACACTGCCATGCCATGCTCCTCTGCTCTCTAGTGAGGGTTTAGACAGCAAAGCAGAGGAGGTGGCATCACAATACTCCACTCAGGCCCCATATGGTGCTCAGTATCAACAAAGCCTTAAAATGTACCCACAGATGGCCTCACCACTGCCAGACTGGTTCGGCCACTATTGGGCACCACCGCTTGGATCTACGTCTCCCTACTGGCCCTTTTAAGACTCTTGGGCAGCATATCACTGACCTGCCTCTCGGGCTTCAAGCCTCACCCGAGAACCCTCAAGACATGCCCCCTCGGCCACAGCATCCAGAGCTTCAGAGCCTCCACAAGACATTACAGAGGAACTGGAGGGTGGTGCCGAGGAAGAACTGACACCGAGGATCATATTCTCCTCCTTTCCAGACGAAGCAGTAATGCCTTTCCCACCATCTCTGGCAGATGACTTTCGTCTCTTCCAGGAGTTAGCAAAGAGTTTCAGACACTCTCCAAATACCACTAGAAGTACATTCCCCATTGACTCCTTGACTTGACATCCTCCATTCTACCTCTTCTCAAAGATCGCCCTCCCTATTAAACTACCTTAGACCCAGCAAGAACCATATGGCAAACCCCAGCATTGGTAGTGCCTACCTGCAAGTGGGCAGACAAAAACTACTATGTTCCCACCAGTGAATCTGAATTCCTCTTTTGCCAGGTTATGCTCAGGCCACATCCAACCTCCCTGTTTCATATGAATCAATTGAGTCACCTTCACATTTTTTACTCCAAGCCTCACCAAGACAACAGAGAGGCTATTTTGTATACCTGAGATGTCAAGAGAGCCCTGATTTTCTAGTTGGGCAGGACAAAGGCCTTCAGGAAGTCCCCTAGGATTTTCCTCTCCATGGTGGAAAGATCCAAGGGCTCAGCACTATCAGCCCAAAGGCTCTCCAAGTGGATCTCAAATTGCATCAGACAGCATTACCAAGCTTGCAACATAACCCCTCCAAACTCTATTCATACACACCAAAAGGTCAATCTCCTCATCTGTTGCCTTCTTCCAGAGTAGCCCTATCTCAGAGATCTGTAGAGCACCAACATGGGCATCAGTCCACACTTTCGCAGAACACTATGTGATCACTGGAGACTCTACCTCCAATGCCATCATCTGTAACTGACCTGACTCTGAAATCCTGGCCCTCCAGAAGGGGGATCGCTCAGGAGTCACCTACAGTGGAGCACCCATAGGGACACTACTCAAAGAGGTTACCTTGTGCAGTAATGATGGTTCCTTGAGATATGTATCCCTACGGGTGCTCCACAATCCATGCTCCTCCCCTCTACTTTGGAGTTCTTGTCAATGAGTCTGCTGTAGAGAAGGAACTGAGGGAGGTTAGCTTTCATGCGCTGGCTAGCCTCATGGTGCAGCCAGAGGAGAGACAGCACATGTGCAGGCCTAACAGACACTGCTACTGAAGTCTCCAATCAGCAGCACAGGGACACAAGTACATCCACAGTGAGTACCCATAGGAGGACACATCTCGAAAACCCATCATTACTGCACAAGGTGAGTAACTTTTTCTCAGCACAGGGTCCTGCCTTTTGGTCCTTCTGCAGCACAGGATACTCACCAAACGCTTGGCAGTCACACCACAGGTGGAATCCATGTGGACAACAGATCTCAAAGAAATACGGGCACTGTAGGTTAAGTAACTACAAAACTTTTACACATTTACACATCTGTTTAGATTAGAAGATGATGTAGTTATGTGGGATACCTGACTTCAACTCTCAATACAAATGCCATGCTCTCAGACTGGTGCATTGCAGAAATAGTTAACAGTCTAGGTGAGGGAATTACTTATGCCACTCAACTACAATTCTGCCAGTGAATTAGGGAGTGACATTGATAGGTTACAGAGAGCAGCCACAACACAATCTCCAGGGCGAACTGGGATGAACTGGGAAATAGTATAAGACCTTCCTGAAGAATTATAACAGAACCAAACAACAAAAAATTAATGAAATACAACATTATAATTAGATTAAGGTCTCCTGCTGGTACATACATATGAAGGCATTTATAAAAATTAATGCCAAGGCAAAGCACATATGTATATTCATAGTAAGGTAATAACTTTTGCTGCTGTACCAAATGATTGATATTTGTTACTTTGCTGTATCAACATTGACTATGCTGACTGGTTTAGAAAATAGACTTCAGCCCTGATCCTGCAAAGATTTAGGTATATGCTTAATGGCACTAGTCCCAGCGTGGAAAGTCTTTGCAACATTGGGCCTTACTGTGTAAGTCATTTTCCATGGAAATTTTGTGGCCCACTCTAACCATGTGATTCTTGACAAATAGGGTCCCGCCACTGACCAACATTTCTTCCCCCTCCGCCATCTAATCCTCCTCACCAGATGAGGCAGAGATGCCTCCTCCGCCCTCTCTTACAGACAATATTAAACTCTTTCAAGACCTAAGAGGGTGGCAGATACTTTGCAATTGCCTCTAGAGGTAAAAGAATCATACCATAAACTGATAGACATTTTACACTCCTCTTCTTCATCCAGAGAAGCCTTCCACATCAATGAGGCTTTCTTGGATACAGCCAAGATGATACTGCAGACCCCTGCATCGGTTGCGCCAATCTGTAAGCAAGCTGAAAAGAAATACTACATCCCAGCCAAGGGCACAGAGTTTCTTTTCACCCATCCACCCCCTAATTTGATTGTTGTGGATGCAGTGAAGTCCAGAGGTCGTCAGCATCAGGTGAAGTCCACCTCACACGATAACTATTGGAAACGCCTCAACCATTTTGGAAGAAAGGCTTTTTCTTCTGCCACACTACAATTCCATATAGCAAATTACCAAGCGCTAATAGCAAAATATGACTACTTCAATTACTCCAAACTCAATTTGTTTATTGATCATCTTTTGGATCAGTTTAGGGCCATTATCAAAGGACAACTGGTAGCCAAGATGGCACTCAATCAGTGCTCGACATAGGCAATTCTGCAGCACAATCCATCTTCACAGCAATTGTGATGCGACAAGCCTCTTGGCTACATTTATCTGGCTTCCTCAAGCAAGTACAGACACCCATGGAGGACCTTCCCTTCAAAGGCATCAAATTGTTTGCAGAAAAGAGAGACACATCCCTCCACACACACAGAGACTCCTGGGCCTACAAATCAATGTCCAAAAATCAATGTTAATCTCAATACAGATATTAGAGTCCACAGGAGCCTATCGACTCTCTCCGACTGAGAGCGCTCCTCCCACAAAACAGATTCTATAAGAGGGGAACAGATTAAGGAGACAGTGCAAACCAGCCCTCAAATATCAGCCTGATGCTGCGTTCAGCTGTTGGGGCCTATGGCTGTAGGCACATCTGTGATAGCGTATGCCAGGTTTTGCATGAGGTGTCTCCAGTCATAGTTCACCTCAGTTTACAGGCCAATCAGAGACAGCCTAGACAAGCCCCTATCATTACCCACTGAAGTCAAGCAATCCTTGAAGTGGTGGAAGGACCCAGCAAACATCTGCATGGGGATCTCGTTCGCACAGCCCAACCCCCCTCCAGCACTACTCCTCACCATTGACGTATCCCTCATAGGATGAGGAGCACATCTCAACAACCTCACAACATGGGGCAAGCGGTTACCCACGGAGGCATGTGTTCATATTAATCTCCTTAAACTCAGAGCAGTCAGGAATACATGTGCTTATTTCCTTTTGCTGATTAGAGGTACATACACAAGGGTCATGACAGACAACATAGCATGTATGTACTACATAAATCATCAATGGGTGCCAGATTACTTTCCCTTTGTGAGGAAGCACTAATGCTATGGAATTGGTGCATTATGATATCAATGGCCTACCTACCAGGAGTGCAGAACACGACAGCGGAGAGTCTCAGACTCAAGTTCCTACACAACCACGAATGGGAGATAACTCAGTAATACTCTATGGCATATTCAGTGAGGGACACCAACAATAGACTTGTTCACCACTTACCTGAATAAGAAATGCCCATGCTACTTCTCTAGGGCAGGCCTCGGTCAACACTCTTTAGGGGATGCTTTCTTTCTGTCATGGGACAAGGGCTTTCTATACGCCTTTCCCACATTTCCTCTATCGCTCAAAGTCCTAGTAAAAATAAAGAGAGAGCAAATGTTTTAATGATTGCTCCAATCTAGCTGAGACTGACATGATACCCTTACCTGTCACAGCTGGCAATATGTCTGCCAGTCTCTCTCCACACCTCCTCTCGCGGAATGAAGGAAACACTTTCCACCTCAACCTGCGGATTCTCTAACTCAAGGCTTGGCTCTTCATGGTTCCAGCACATATAAAGATCCTGCTTTCAGGAAGTATGGGAAGTATTATTACATACTATGAAATTGGCTACCCTGTTTAGTTACCTGCAAAAGCAAACTAGATTTCTGGTTTGGTGTAATTCCAAGCAAATTTCCCCATCTGCTACTCTCTCAATGGTACAGGAGTATATACTAACTCTCGAGAAATCAGGACTATCCCCTAGTTCATTCAAAGTTCACCTAGCAGTCATAGCAGCCTTTTATGAAGAAATAGAGGGCTTCTCAGTGCTCTCACACCCAACTACAAAACAATTCCTTGAAGATATAGTAAATCTTTTTCCCCAACCCAGATGCCCCACCTCAATATGGGACCTAAACTTAGTACTAAAGAGCCTGACTCAGCCACCCTTTGAACCCAGGGCCACTTGTTAGCTCACACACCTGCCTAAAAAGACAGTGTTCTTAGTGGCAATCTCCTCAGCAAGAAGAATAGGGAAGATAGCAGCACTAATGGCACTCCCACCCCCTTGTACAATATTATTTCGGGACAAGGTTACTTTCAGACTGCACCCAAAGTTCATCCCCAAGATGACCTCATCTTTTCACATAAATCAACTGATTCACCTCCCATCCTTTTACCCTAATCCTCACTGTGATAACAGGGAGGCTATACTGCATACCCTAGATGTTAGGAGAGCCCTGGCCTTTTACCTGGCCAGGGACAAAGCCCCTTAGGAAATCTAAGCTTTTCCTTTCCATTACGGAAAGGTCTAATGATGCAACGATACCAGCCCAGAGATTCTCCAAATGGGTCTCGAATTGTATCAAACACTGCTATCAAGGTCACAACATGGTATCTCCATCCGGAATCCACACACACTCCACAAGGTTTGTTTCCTCCACTGTTACCTTCCTCAAGAATGTTCCCATCTCAGAAATCTGCATGGCAGCAACTTGAGTCTGCGCATGCTTGCCCAGAACACTATGTGATTACTATGGAGTCTGCTTCCGACACCGTCTTTGGCTCCACAGTATTGTCATCCATAACAGCTCCAAAGTCCCAGCCTCCCATTAGGGATAGTGCTCAGGAGCCAGCTACAGTGGAGCACCCATACGGACACTAAAGAAGAGGAAGTTACTCACCGTGAGCAGTAGCGATGGTTCTTTGAGATCTGTGTCCCTAGGGATACTCCATGACCCACCCTCCTCCCCTCTTACTTAGCAGTTCTTGTCAAGGGCTCTGTGGTAGAGAAGGAACTGAGGGGGATTCATCTGGGTGTGCTGGTTAGCCTCCAGGCGGAGTACGAGGAGGGGACAGCGCAGATGTGGGGTGAATGAACACTGCTACCAAAGTTCTATCAGCAGAGCAGAGATGCAATAGCACCTACCATGGAGCACCTATAGGGACACACATCTCAAAGAACTATTGTTACTGCACAAGGTGAGTAACTTCCTCTTCAATTATTTACCAAAAATATCTTTTTATTTTAATACTGGGACTTTTGTAATGCATTATATAAATGAAATGGTAAACAGTATTTTTTTATTAAAATGGAAACTTTATTAAAAAAATCATCTTGCCGCTCTCCTACTGAAACAGAATTTCTGGCAGTAAGATCAAAGTGTAGAAAAACAATAAAGTACAAATGAGGTAAAATCAAAACAAAAATTCTGTGATTTAAAACAAACACTTATGGTTGTTAAGATCAGAGATAAACCAGAAGTTTAGTCACTCTAAAATTAGTGCCTAGAAAATGAATTGCAGTTGTTACCATTTCCTTTTTGTCAATCAGATTCTACCAGTATTAACAGAGTTGCTGACACTTTGAATACCTCAAGTATCCATCGAGGTCTCAAGAGAGATCCCAGTGAAGAATGGAATGCAATAGCAAAGACTTTTTATGATTCTTCTTTTCCCTCAGAACATGTAAGTCAATTAAAAATATTGCAGAGCAGACCTTGGTGAGCTAATTCCATAGATATGTGTAGAACTGTATGCATCTGGATGCTTTAAGACCTAGTCCATCTCCAAAATAATATCAAGAGGGCAACATGGCACCATTTTTCACAATTAATGTTGATAGAAAACAGCAGGAAAAAGTCACAGCATATAAATCAAGCAGATGCTAGCCAGTCTGTTTTGGGAGGAGAGGGTGAGGTAGTTCATTATGTACCTTAATAAAAATGATCACCTACAATATAGGAAGACAAGCATATTATGTTCCTTTTGTTTACTTATCTAATAAAATAATTCAGAATATATATGAATTGCATTGTTAGCTAGTTTGTTGTATGCTGCAATAAAATATATATTGTTCATTGCTTTTGAATTTGTTCATTATCATCATCTTTGCTTGATAAGGCAGAATATTCACATTGGTATACATCAACATATGCATACGCAGAAAATTAAGAGAGGAAACCTCTCATTCTCTAGAGTCAATTTGTCATATAAGATGAAACTAGCCATGCTTCATGTTGCATTTTGGAGATCTCTGTGGTACGTAACGCTGTTCGCAAAAACCTGAAGAAAAGGGCTGAGTCTGGTTTCTGTTTCAAAGAGACAAGTGCTAAGGCACAATATTAAACATACCTACAAGGGTGATTTTTTTTTTATGACAGCTTGTGAATTAACCATCTTGGACCTTCCATTTAGGAAATGATTACTGAGAAGATGGTGGGCAGTCAGCTGGATCCTATTGGTCTGGTTTCAGGCCTGGTATGTAGAGATAATTATACTGATATCTTCATCTGATAGACCAAGGTTAGAGGTCTACTGATTTTACTGGATCATTTTCAATACTATTTCAGCACCATTTCAATATCATCAGCTCAACTGTTCTCTAGTAGCACTATTCCTTCCTTTTGGATAAATCTCAAAAGGGTTGCATTGAACAACTCCTCAGCCTCCCAACACTACTTCCATGGTATCAGTATTCTTTTTCAACAAAAATGAGGCCACCAGCAAAAGTTGAGTTGTTTTGTTTTGGGCTACATGTGCATCAATATGCTCATGATACTCAAATCTCTCTTTTGCCTAAGTCAGGTTCCAATGTGTTTGCTCTTCCCACATGTGAAAGACATAAGAATAAGGATAAAGATGAGCTGAAGTTAATGCTGAGTGGTAGGGAGAACCTGGATAAACTGGCAGGGATTATAGCATTTCCACTCTTTAAAAGGAATGGACATTTCTGCCCTTAGTTAAAATAGTAGACCATCATGTCTTAGCTACCGCTAGACAAGAGGTTGCAGCATTTCCTTTAACATACACACCTCTGACTGCATTTATACATACTTTTGTCACTTCTACACTACACTACTGAACTGTGGTCTGCGTAGGGCTATTCATGAAAGCCAAGCAAAGACGTCCACTGGGGGAGAATGTAGCGGTTTGCCTTTGTGGATTAGACATATGGGAGACATAACCCGTGCATCTTGCTGACTTCAAGTGCATTTCAAAGTGTTGAATCTATAAAGCCCCAATCTGGGATTTTGCTTCTGACTCTTCCCATTTGTTTTGGTATTACAATTGTAATAAGTTATTTCCTCAAGACTAACTTTTATAGGCATAAAGAAGGGGAGCTGGAGGACTAAAAATAGTTAAGAGGGGTTCTTGATCACTAACAATTTATATTGCTATCATATAGACTACTGTACCAGTTATGTGCTACAGCACGCTGAATAAATTGTATTCTAGCTCAGACTAAATACATTCATCTGGAAAAAAAAGGAAAGCTAGAGTATTTTTTTTATTTATTTAGTCGAGCCCTTTAATTCTGAAACGTTTCCTGCTCCAGTTCATAAATTATGAGACACGTCTCATTCACTGCATCTTGAAAGGTAAAAGCTGCATAACTGATGTCTACAAGGAGACCGGCTCTCTCCTGAAGTCCTCCTAAGGTGCATGGGATCAAACGCGTTGGTGATGTAATCATTTCTGCAATTTAATTTTTTTTTAAGAAAACCTAGAAAAATGGACGCTATTAAAGTTGGATAGTTAAACAGTCAAACCAGGAAATTACAAAGGTAAAACCTTAATTGTGGCCCTTGTACTTAGGCATTATAATAATATACGATCATTTATTTAGACTGTCTCAAATACAATACATACAGCTTTTCTACAACCTTAGGGCTTACACACACTACCACGTCAGTATAACTTATGTCACTCAGACTTGTAAATAAGTCACCCCCCAAATGACGTAAGTTACACCAATCTAAGCACCGCTGTGGACTGTGCTATGTCAGCAGAGAGCTTCTCCTGCCGACACAGTTACCACCTCTCATGGAGGTGGAGATCTCTCCCATTGGCATAGAGCATCTTCTTCAGATGCACTATAGTGCTTCTAGTGTAGACTAGCCCTTAGATACATCTGTGGTATTTTGTAGTACTGTGTGTGCCAGACATAATCCAGTAGTCATTTCTATAAGAAGTGGAGTACATCATTGCAGTACGCTTTGTGAAAATGGTACAAATTAGGTATAACAGCAATAGATAAAATTTGCTGAGATACTTGAGATATTTCATAGCTAACACATATTTCATAACTACCTGACCCCCAAGAATTATATGCAAGGATGTATGTGTAGCGGTTGAAAATAATTGTATCATATATGGCTGCTAACTAAATAAGCCATGTATTTGGATATGATAGGCAAGAACGTACCATATAAAAGTCTAAATCAAGGATGACCTGGATCACGATAACATGGAAAATAGGATATATACGAATGACAAAAATAGTACAAGATACTACACAAGTGCACCTAAGATTATAGGGGGGTGGAGGGGGAAAATATAGGAATTTTATATAGCCATGTATTAAGCATCCATACACCATGCTTGCAATCAGAATGCATATGCACAAGTGCAGAGTTAAGGTTGCATGAGCGTCCTTAACTCATTTCTTGACATGAGTGCTTAAATGCATAACATTAACATTCTCTTAATGATGGCTTCTATCAATAACAAGTTCCTGTTGAGCGTAATAGCATTTGTTCTATTTGTCACTAAGACTGACACAGCAATGCACGACTCATTAGAATCAACCAACTTGGGTACAGAAATCTGCAGTTTTAAAGCATTTCTGATCCTTTAATATTTAAAGGCCTAAAGGATACAAATTTTTAACCCAATGGAGTATCCAGTATTTCAAACACGTTGTAACATATCTGTATTAAATGTATAAGCCTCTACACATCTACACTGCAATTTACTCTCCAGGGCTCAAATGCTGGTCCCTCTTGGACTAAAACCCTAGTAAATGGCCTTGCACATGGGAACCTTACTAGCAATGCCAAGTGCAAAACCAATTCTCCTCCCACCAATCTAACATGAAGGTGCAGGTATAGTTCCATACACCCCCTAAATGGGAATTCTGGCTTGTGGAAGCATTGGCAATGGACAGTTTGCCCACAGTCCTTCAGGCCTGTGGAGAGAGCCAGATCCACCATTCATTGTCTTACATATAGTGCAGTCTCTCTGCATGGCAGCCTACGTAGTGGAACTGCAACAGTTTCATTACATTTTAGACCTTACTGGGGTAGAAATGTGGAACGGCATTTGGCTGTAAAAGAAATAACTATTATATTTTTCCATACTCTTGAGATAAATTATCTTATTTTAGTGTACAGTTGAAACACACCTACAATATTCCTTTTAAAATCCAAAAATGGTTATAAAAACACAACAGAGAATGGGCTTTGTAGGAGGTTAGGCCTTAGATATGTCTTTTTATTTTTCATAATTATTTTTACAAAGTGGTGCAGTCAGTGCCCTTACAGCTTCAAGAGATACTCTCTCTGCCTGCAGCTGAAAAATGACCCTAATATATAGTCAAAAAGTGCTAGATGCATCTTCAGTCAGCTGGAAAACTTGTGCATGAAGTCAACTCCTTGAGACTCTGTATGTCAAGGACTCGCATAACAGAATTGCAGTTCTTGGAAATGGAGTTTCAAAGTACCACTCAGTGTGGCATATTAATAATCTGACAAGCAGTTGGAATATTTATTAATTCATTGTATTATGTCTGAAAGGTGAGCCGTGAACCAATAAAATGTCCCCACACCAAACCAGCTGCATGTATGTGTAACACAATGTGTGCTGTGCAAAGAGTTTGCTCTAGTAATTATCCACAGCCAAAGTAACTAGGACACTATTTCTGTTCTTTGTCACTTTAAAACTGATTAAAACGGAAAGTTAGCAGTTTGAACAGAAGTAGTATATTGGAAAAATGCCAAGTTTCTAATGGCTGATTCCACTTTCCTATTCCATTAGTAGTGGCAGTCCTCAGAAGGGAGAAAACAAAAGCTAAAAGAAAAATTTATATTGCAGCTTCACGTCTATTAAATTTAACCTTAGGGTTTACCATTGTTTTGTTTTGGTATATGGTAGAATGGAGTGCATAGTTCAAGGGAGGAAATAACTTATTTTAAAAAATTCTTGCATTTTTTTCTTAGAGGAAAGTGAAAAGGTTTATTAAAGATACCTATATTGTCCGAAGATACAACTTTGATCACTTATTTTATCATCTGTCAGTACTGGATCCAGAAAACACTGTACATGCTTGATTCGATCAGATGTGGGCGTGTCTCTACCAAATGGTAAACACAATCGTCCAAAAAACTAAAAGAAGAGCAAAAAGAGCTCTTAACAACATGAGGCCCATTTTTTCCTCACTGACTGTCAGCTGAAGAATGAAGAGTATTTTTAAATTGTGACAGGCATCACTACATAAAAATATTTCCAACCGGCATAATGTACATTAGCAAATACTTTGCTAACTGCATACTTAATCCAAAATTGGCAGCCTCTCCCCAATTCTCAGAGAATATTCTGTATTTAAGTCTCAAATTAAGACTCCATTTTATAGAATACAGTACATTTACTAATACATTATGAAGCAGAATAAATTAAAACTAAACTATGCTTGTCAAACTAAATGAAATTAGTTTTGCAATGCATTATCCTCACTGTTAATCATGTCTGTTTCCTCCTTACTTGCTAATCTTCAAAATTAAATAATTTGCAATGGATCTCTAGATATATCAAATTATTCTGAGTTTAACGCATTTATAGTACTACATTTTATTCTCTTAGGTCAAAGCAGGAATTACTGTATCATGCCACCAGCAGCAGCTTTCCCATCTGGCTTCCAATGCAGATACACCAATCTCAAGTGAAAGTTTACTCAGCAAGGAAGAGCAGAATTGTGATTCTCATAACTTCTTTATAAAAAGCCAAATCAGTGACACTGAAAAGTTTTTGGATTTAGAAAGGCTCCACCGGTCTAGAAAAAGGAAGTATGAAGAAAGTCTAGAAAAAGCTGCAGGAGATAAAACAGAAAAATAATTCAATCTCTGAATATCCATATCATAGAAAGATTTGTAGAAATCTTCCACTGGAAGTAAAGAGGTGCATATTTTATTTTGTGAGTAACTCTGCATTACAAACTCGCCAATGATTCCCCCCCACCCCAGTATTTTGATGTAATTGTATTAAAAGAAAATAGATTCTCTACATTTCTGCAATTAAAGTCCTTTCAAGTTGTTACAAAATTTGTTACAAGTTAAAAATTTAAAACAAGTGTTAAGTATATGTCTGTTAAGTGTAATTTGTGATGTATTTAACAACTGTACACCTCCTTCAGATGTTAAAAAATCTTAGCTGCAGGACTTCCTCGTTTCTCCGCCAGAATGAGCACTAGGCACAACTATCAAACAAAAGTGACAAATGATGTCTCAGAATGGAATGGTCCCTTCAAACCTTTATGACTCTCTAACTGGCACAGGAATAAGAAAGTCTGCTGTTTACATGTATCAGATCTTAAAGAGGAGCTAATTTTTTTTAATATTGTACTAAGTACAAATAGACAATTGGAATTTTAAAATAAATATTTCCTCTTAAAAGGCAAGTCATCAAATGTATTATTTACAAGATAATAAGGTGGCAATTTCATAAAGATTAAATTTTTCTCTATCCAGCTGATAATTCTCTTCTTTTCCATTTCCACTCACTTTAGAATTACTTGAATCATCATCCTACTGCTTCTCTCCTCCTTCCCTCCCTCCCCCTCAAAGAGAGAAAGAATTAAAATTGAGAGAACCAAAATGAATTAATGCATAGCCAATATGATCATTGTTCATCACTGTTAAAAATGTATTAATGAACTCAAAGTGTTTTCCCATTTTACTTTTATTGCTTTTGTAGCTCATAGTTGAGTCTTTAATTTCTTAAAACCAATTACACATATTTTGGAGACAAAAAAACTTCAAAAGTTGTCAAAATGAAGTTTTGAACGTTTTTGGAATCTGCTCTGAGGCCAACAAAAAAATGCAACATTCAGGTATCAGAAAGACTGAGGAGACTGTTTTTCACTTGATTCAAATTTTGTTTCCAGGAGTTAAGTGTGTCATACAATTGTTGCCACTGCTGCTTTCCAAAAGTCCGATGTGTGCTGTTACTATAAAAGTAAAACAAAAATTGAAAAAGGGATTAAGACAGCATTTTTGCTATTTTTAGTCTCTCTATAAAAGGCTTCACCATACCCACACTGTAGCCTTCCCCAAGTATTTAAAGCAGCAACAGTCATTAGTATTCTTGCCACTGTTAGGTCATTAAAGGAAATGTGCTGGAAAACAGGACTCTCTTATTAAATAAGCTAATCACAATCAATCTGAGCTTTAATAAAATTATGATAAATAGCAACTATTTAACTACAGGCAACTGATGGGAATAATACCTTGCTTCTAGTTAAAATATTAAACAGATATATTAAATGAAATAATTAGAACACACTAAATTGTTCTACAAAATGCTGCAAAGAATTAAGACTTACCTGACAACTACTTTTCTCTGTGTCTGATCAATTTTGCAGTTCACCATCTTTGTCTTTACAGCTGAAAAAAGGAAAATGATTTGAGTGATATTTTCCAAGAGATAGCAAGGACATAAAATAGTATAAGCATCTTTAAACTCAAATTCATGTAAATATATACAAGTAATAACTTGCTGGATGTTAAAGCCAACAGCGAAATAACAATCTGGTAGGCAGAAAAGCAAAGTGATGTAACAAGGTCATGCATGAATTCCTATGGTTTGGTGCCAATCTATTAAAGCAATATCCTGTACAGTTTTTATGAACTGTTCTCCCCTACAAACACATCCTGTTTTAATGACAGCAAGCAAAAACAGATGACAAATTAAACCTGCAAACAATTTAATAGTTCTATAAATGATTATTTGAAATACAATTCCTGTCAATGAAAAGAAAACACTTCTCAAAAGTCAACAGTTGGCCAAGTCTTTAAATATGATGTTTCACACATGAATTTTTACATAAATTTAGAAATACAAATTGAGGGGAGGGTTTAAAATACATGTGGCTTGACAGACAAGTCTACATTAAAACAAGCAGTACCTTTTCATTACTTAAGTTCTAATATTCTAGAGAGCTGCGTACCCAATCTGGCAAACTACATGTAATTTCCTCTTAAAGATAACTAAGTATCTGTATTATAAGAATGGTGTACTCAGCTTGTGTGTGTTAAACATCTGACATTCATGTAAGACCCAAATCGTATCTGTGCTAAAAAATCCTAAAACAAGGAATTAGTTTTAGAATAAAAACAAACAGTCCTCATGAAAAAAGTGTGTAAAATATAAGCATGCTAACTCTTCTTACCATCAATGACAAATGCTTCTACATCATCGGCTCCAATCTGAAGTTCCTGCTGCATTGTGTCAAATGAGATTTCTTTGTTTTCCACTGCCATTCCCATAAAAGTAAGTAGTCTCATTTTTGCCATATTCTGCTCATGTAACAAGCCTGCACAACAGAGCATTGATAGTTTATGGGTATAAATTATACATTTGATAAACAAGTTTAACTATTTTCCACATTCTTTCTACTACATATGCCTCAGAATAATTTCAAATTCACTTCACATCATTTGAGTAAATGTTCCCTATCTGGATTTATCAACATTCCTGCATCTACCTTGTGCTTTACAAAAACACCCAATGTGCTCTTAGGTTCTTCTGGACCCAGTTGTTGGCACCGAAAGTGCAGAAAAATGCAGAAAAACAGCAAAATCTTAGGTCTTGATCCACTAGTGAACAGTCAGCTCACATCTCCTTGAGACATAACAGAATTTAGATGCTCCCAAATCAGTTACAGCAGAATGTCAGAGGATGGGGGGGGTAGACAAAATTAGTTCAAAGTGCATCACCAGACAGAAGAGAAGCACAGTGGAACAGGGAAGCCCAAATGACCCTAATGGTGCCCAACCCCCCTCCCACCGCTACAATATCCTGAACTCACATCCCCCTTGGTCCTCTTCCAGTATACACATACCCTGTGGCTAAGACTAAAACAGAAGGCAGCTCCTTGAAAACAACTTCTCTGTTGATAATGCTCATTACTAAAAGCAGAGATTTTTTTTTTTTTTTTTAACAGAAATATATCCTGTTGAGAAAATATATTAGCCTTAACAGGGGACTCCTCTCAAACTTCAGATAACAACACAGGACACCTAGTGGCAATGTATTCCCTGACATACAGAAATGAAAAAAATAGTAAAGGAAATGGAAACATACCTACTTATATAACCCCCACCACCATAGCACAAGTTGTGTCAATTGTCAGTGTATTATCTTTATAACACACCTGTGATGTAGGAAAGTGCTACTTTGCTCATCTTAGGGATAGGGACAGGGACACAGGCACAGAGATTACATGACTTTAAGGTCCTTCACAGAGAAAGTCTGTCAGAGCAGGGAACTGAACCAGGATCTCATGAATCCCAGACCAAGCCGCAAGAACTAAACCATCCTTCCTTTCTCAAACAAGGCCTATACATAGTCTTCCCCAACTGTTGCACCTTATCTAAAAAAGCAGCAAAGAGTCCTGTAGCACCTTATAGACTAACAGACGTTTTGGAGCATGAGCTTTCGTGGGTGAATACCCACTTCCTCAGATGCATGCATGCATCTGAGGAAGTGGGTATTCACCCACAAAAGCTCATGCTCCAAAACGTCTGTTAGTCTATAAGGTGCCACAGGACTCTTTGCTGCTTGTACAGATCCAGACTAACACGGCTACCCCTCTGATACTTGGCACCATATCTAGATATTCAACCAATCAAGTTTTGGGGGCTAAATTCTAGAATCTGCATAAAATTTAATTAAAATTAACTTCAGTCACTTTAATCCAGTGTAACAGATATTCACACTGCTCAGTAAATATTTAAGTTTGAAATTTATAACATCTGTACCCTAATAAAAGATCAGGGAAGCACATTATTACAGGACATCATGGTGTGTTAATTAGCAATAATTATGATGCAGGCTCCCAATCTGGCACAGATTCAACAAAAATGTGATCATCATAACTCAAATGAACAAGAACCACCAGCAACTACCGCTAACTGGGTGTAATGGAAATCTACTGCCATCAAAAAATCAATTAGTGCACATTAACCCTAATTAACAAATGCAAATGAGATGCTGATAACTTTTTGAAGCAAGAAAGGTTGCTGATAACACCAGATTAGATGTGGACATGTTAGGGCGATTCAGTTGACACAAGATAATGCTACTGTTGGCCTAGTTGTCAGCATTAATAAAACAACAAATTGCAACAAACTGATGCCACCTGTAGGAGCCTTTATTGAATAGCTTTTACAATCTAGTTTCATTTTTAATTAGTACTGAATCCAAAACAAGATTAAAACAGAAGCAAGTACTCTATTAGATGCCAAATCTTACTACTTATAATTAATTTTACTCCGTTATTTACATTAATATTGATAATTTTAAAGCATCATTGCATTCAAAAGGAAACAGCTAATTAAAAAAAATTCAGGAAAATAAGTTTAAGATGAGAGGCTATTTACAAAACTACAGCCAAATGCTCCTGAGAGATTTCTGTGTTCTCTTCTATCCCCACAACCAGTTTTTAAAAGGTTTAGATTAAATGTGACCAGAAAATGCTGTTACCATTGTAATCCAAAACTACTTTTATATGCGTGTAGAATCCTGGCCAAGACAGAGATTCCTTACATAATTTTCTGACAGTTCAAACACACACTAGGAAGTGAGAAAGCTATTACAATTGGAGACAGATTATCTTTTTCCATTTAAAAATAATTTTCAGTTAGAAAAGTGTAAGTTTCACAAGAATTAGCATATATTAAATATACTGAAGATCTCTACATTTTCTGATTTAAGGTATTTACTGATTAAACCTGTATATAGGAAAGGAAGCAAGAATAGTATGGATCATATTGGTGGGTGAGCATAACATAACAGTTGCGAAGCATTTACTGTAAATTAATTCTCTGTATATTTCAAAAATCAGCAAAACTGCATTTTCAGCAATTATTTCTAGGAACAGACAAGCAACTTATTTGTGGAGATTCAAATGTATGAAAAAGACGGCCTCTTTTGCACTAAGACAGTTATATCGTCATTTGTATGCTTTTCTGATGTTTCCAAAATACTCATGCAAACAGTAGCTGTGCTCTACCCTATCTACAATATACGAAGTGTGGTTATCAAACAGCAGGCCTTCTTTTGTGCATAAAATGGAAGTGCATATTGATGTTTCTAGTCATACTTTTATATTTTAATACAAAGTACCAGTGTCTTAAAGTTTTCAGTAAAATTATTCTCAGATTCATACTACAATCCATTAAACCAAATGATGCCCATGTTATGTTGCACTAAACTATGTTTTGTTTTACAAAACTATAACATTTTTCTCAAATGAGGACAGTTCTGATATTCAAGTGTCATTTCAAAATCAAAATTATAAAAAAAATAATTTTTATGGAAACATTTATTCATTACCAATATGTCAAAACCTTAATGTAGTAATAAAAAAATCTGCATCATTGAGCAATTTCTGCATTGTCACTGACCCCTGTCCTAAAAAGCCGCAATATAGAAAACATAATTTTACTGCATGCAATAGCTTATGAACCAGTGCTCCTTTGAAACAGTCAATTACACATCAATGGGGGAGTGTCAAAGTGTTAATTACTACTCCTTTTTTCCACAGTGCGTAAATAAAGAGGGTGCTGACATTAACATTCCATCGCATAGCTTCATGTGATGAAACAAATTAACTGGGACAGAATGTGGTTGCCAAAGCATAATGCATCAGCAATGCACAAACATTTGCACCTCTTTATCTTACTGTACTTCACCCTTGTTATACAGCTATATGGTAGAAGTTAAATCATTTAAGCAATAAAAGTTTAGAAGTAAAGGCAGAGGAATCCTCTTTTTTAAGCTATGAATAATTAAATGCTCATGAAAGTACAGGACCAATAGATCCTTCCAGGTATGGTGTGGGTAGATATGGTATAAACTTCCTCACACAGTTCTGACCTGCACAACAAACCACAACAAACCCGAATCTTGGCAGCTGAACAAAGGGCCAATCACACCAAATCGTGAAAAACTGCTTGGTGAGCTCCGAATCTAGAAAATGGGAACTAAGGGATTGTCTACTCTTGAAAGTTAATTTGGAATAAGGTATTGTGTGAATTCAAAGTCTTCTGGCTATTTCTGAATACAATTCCTAGTGAGACATTTATTTTGGAATAAGAGTAACTTATTCCTGTTAAGCTTAATCCACTGTCAAAGTGGGTTAAACTGAATCAGAAAAGGCACCTTTATTCTGGAATAAGACTACTAAATTAGTTGCCATCTCGGATTTGTACAAGATGAGAGGCCAACTCCGACTGAAATACTGATCCCCAACTCACTGTCACTTTGAACGCTACATGCAGTCTTAAAGCTTGTTTACTCTAGAAAGTTGCTATACCAGTATATTTAAAGCAGTACAACTTCCCTAGTGTGGATGCAGCTCTACCGCTATAAAGGTACTTTATACCAGCTGATATAGCTATAACTAAAGCGGTATATAAGGCACCTTTCAGGTAACATTGTGTCCACATTAGGACTTTTACTGATATAACTATTTTGGTGAAAAAGATCACCTTTCCTAATCAAAACAGTTACACAGGCCAAATATTAGGATAGACCAAAGCTGTACTATTATCTGAATCAAAAGTTTTGCAGGGTTTATAGAAACAGAATACAGAAAAGATCTGCTCAGTGATTTAAAAATCTAAACAATTTCAGATGTGTATATGAAAAAATGCTTTGGTATCAAATTATTTAAAAGTTCATGCATTTTTTGAAATTATGCATCTAAAGCACTCTTTAGCAGAAGTTGGTGAATTTTCTTAAGGTACCCCAAGTTCCCAAAATGAAGCACATTCCAGGGGTGTCTTGCCAAGATGAGGGCTTCACTCCAGCACCTCAAATGTGAATTTATATTTTGTTATCCTAACTGTTTTGGATTTCTGGACAAACATATCCATTTAAAGCTCAATTTCTGATGCCTGTAAGAGAACTCTCTCATTCAGTCTTATGACATACAACTTATGACAAGTTAACTGTCCAACTATCTCACAATATAAAAAGTGTAACATGTCACAGTAACCTTCTCTCCCATCCCCTGCTGTTATTCATTGTAATTATTGTGTAACTGACATTGCCAGGTTATTGGGAGAAGTTACATGAGCACTAATGTAATGAAGTAAAAACGGTGGGATTATTTTGTAAATGTGTAACTATTCAGAAGAGCGGGGAGAGAGAGAAAAGAGTTAGCTCTGCTCAATCATTCTTTGTGCTCTTTAACCCATTTTTAAAATGTGTTCTTAATGGAAGCTGTCAGCCCTTTATTAAACAAGCACAAGCCACACTGCATTAAAAAAAGGGAACACAGGAATTACTATGCTGAATTAGGTTATTGATGGATCTCATCTGGTAACACATCACCAGCAAGAACTGCTTCAGAAGAAGGTGTAAACCCTTCAAAACCCAACAATTATGCAACAACATGCCCGTGGAGTAGCTTATTCCTAACCCCAGGTAGCTGTTTTATGTCCCACAACATGAGGATTAAATTTCCCTTTGAATTTTTTATTAAAGCTACAGATGCTCTTATGGATAAATGTCTAATGCTTGACTCATTCTTGAGGCAGTGAGTACCAAAGATTAGTTGCGTGGTTAAAAAAACTATTTGCTTTTAAGATTTTAAAATTGGTTTAATTTTAATTTGTTTGACTGCCTGCCTACATTTGTACTCATTTATATTATATGCTTATTCTCATTTAAGAAACTGGAATCCTAATATTTCAGCCCAATCTATCTTCTACAATAAGGGAGTGGAACACAGAGTATGCTTTGATGCATGGATTGTATAAAAAATTAAGTGGAATTAATGTCACATTTAAACAACCTTTTATGTATCTGGCCCTCTCCATAATCATTTAGATTCTCAAGACCAACTGGTTTGCTTGAAAACATCCGTTTCTGAGCTGAACATGAAAAAGACGATACTGCTTTGAATCTTCACAGTCATTACTGAGAAAACTATCCATTTAAATCATACTAAGACTTTACCTGACCATCACAAAACAAATAAGTTTTCCTTCTCTTAAAGCCACCAGGCAATTAGTCTATGCTCAGGAACAAGTCAATTTTCTGATCCCTATTCAGGTACACCTCTACCTCGATATAATGCTGTCCTTGGGAGCCAAAAAATCTTACCGTGTTTTAGGTGAAACCGTGTTATATTGAACTTGCTTTGATCCACCTGAGTGCGCAGCCCTTCGCCCCCGGAGCACTGCTTTACCATGTTACATTCAAATTCGTGTTATATCGGGAGGCATTATATCGAGGTAGCGGTGTATTTAATTACTACATTGATACTTCATAAATTTTAGTTTGCTTCGATTCAGCTTAGCATTATCACATGTAAGCAAAGGTTTAGAGCAGGGGTAGTCAATTATTTTTTGTCAAGGTCCAAATTTCTTGGTCAAGGTATAGTCAAGGTCCAGACTCCAAAGAAAATAATAAGTAAATAAAAGGATTTCAGGCTCCATTCAGAAGCATCTGGTGGTCCGGATTCGGCACACAGCCTGCCTATTGATTACCACTGGTTTAGAATGTCACAAATTTCAAATTCTTGTACAACATAGAAGTGTTACCAACAGGTTTGTTAAGGACTCCATTACAATTATACCTAATTACAATTAACACCACCTACGAAACACAGTATCTGAATAGTAGATAAAAGAAAAGAAATCTACAGGTACTTGTCTTTCTATATACAAAATGTATTAAAGCAAGTACCAGGAAAACGTATTAAGATGTCTGACATGGGATTGCTCGTACTTGAAGTTGACAAGCACATTATTTGCTGCTAGAGAAAGGAACGTATGAGCTCAAGACAAACTGTAGCCTTGTTGCATGATGGATGGCGAGCTAAGAGGTCTTAACCTCAATGAATAACTTGTGGCAAAGGCCCCAAAGTTTAAACTGGGGTGTGGAAAGGAGACAGGTAATATTAACTTGTTCTAGCTAAGAATAAGCCATAATTAAATGTACCTCCAAAGTCATTAAGAGTTTCTAAATACAACTCTCTACCCCAATAGAACGCTGTCCTCGGGAGCAAAAAATCTTACTGCATTATAGGTGAAACTGCGTTATAATGAACTTGCTTTGATCCCCCCTCTTGCCCCCCCCCACCCGAGCGCTGCTTTACCATGTTATATCCGAATTCGTGTTATATCAGGGTAGAGGTGCATCTGTAATTAAAGCCTAGTACCTGTTAGGTTCAGTAGTCATCTGACTCTTTGCGGACATCACTATACTCTCTATACACATAAATCAGTACGCTGTAATGTAGGGCACAGGCAGGACAGGGAAGTGTGCCACTATTTATAATTCTACAACACTTGTCAAAGCCCATAATAGGGGATGCCAGGCAACTTTTCAAATTAAAAAAAAAAGATTAAGCTTTGAACCAACTGAGCAAAGAAGGCCTTTGAAAGTTCCATATCCAAAGCCATGGAAAGAGTACTAGAAAGTCAGAAATGCAATCATTTAAAACTTACCAAGTGAGTCAATGAAGTCTTTGTTGTTCTGATAAAACTTGACGTAGGATGCTAATTTTGCACTTACAAAAATGGTCAAAAGCTAAAGAGAAGAAGGAAAACCTCAAATATAAAAACAGATTAACTAAATTTCATTATAGTCAAACTGAACAGGTACCTCATGAGCATTTGCACTGAAGACACATGAAAAAGTCAGATGCAGTTTAATGAATCTCTCTGAATGTACTTACAAAACACAAATGGCACCAGAAAACGAAAAACAACGAAGTTAACCATTTAGGGCCAACATCTTCTACTAGATAATGACCACTCCCACTAACTTCAAAACGGACAATTTGTCTTGAGCTTGTTTTCCCAGCCCCTACTTTTGACTTCAAAGGCAGTAGGTGCCTATGTATCTGATGGCTAAATTTGGATCTTAATGACAAGATTTCCTCACCCAAAGTGCGCTTGCTTTAGTGATTATCTGTGAAGATCATATTCATCATCTTAAATTAGAGTTGTACCTTGTTCTTACAATTAGTCTAAGGAAACAAATTGCAAATAATTTTGTAAATTAATCCTTGCTCAAGCATCTCTTGCAGTTCAATGGTCCTTGTTCCTGCATAGGATGCAGCTGAAGTCAGTCAACTTCAAAATAGATTAAATCAACAAAGAAAAAAAAGCCTACTGCAGGAGATGTCGAAACAACTTGTCTGAAAACCAAAGTTACTTACATCATGGATAAGTTCTCCTTCCAAAAATTTCACTGGTTTTAAGGCAAGAAGATGGTCGAAGAGAAAGGTATTTGGGTCCTTCAGTGCTCGGACAATACATCTAGTTAGGGAAGGAAAGTACACATGGATTACAATAAATAAATGCACTGCCAATTAAATTATAATATAATTTAAGGTGAACTTCCACAGTGCTTTCTAGTGAATCTCAAAAGGCTTACCAAATTATTCATAAACAATAGGCTTGCATCACCATTGTGAATATGGAAGTATTTTTAACCCCCATTTTAAAGAAGGGGAAAGTAGTCTCAGCGATTTGTCCAACATCATAAAGAAAACCTATGTCAGAGCATAAAAAGGAACCAGATCAAATCTTCCTATCCTGTGCTTTAGCTATATGCTTGGTTTTTATTCCCTTACATAATTTAAATGATTAAAGATGGGTAAATTATCTTTAATATCACCTATAAGCTTCATAGAACCAAGTCACTTTGGGAAGATGGATTAGACTCAGACATGTGACACAAAGCAGAACAAACACCAAGAAACTTTAACATACTAGGTTCATAATTTACTAGTTGCAGCTTAAAAACTTTAAACAGTTCTATAAAGTTTCTATCACTCCTGAAAAAACACTTCGTTAAACTGCATGCTTAGTAATTATATTTACAGGTAAGTAACCCACTTTTAGGATAGTATTAATATTTCACTAGGGCTTAGAAGTCCCAACAGAGATTGTAAGCCCATTGCATCAGGCACTTTTCATTTACTGTAAAAGACACGTGCCTGGAAAAGCTTACAGTCTGAAAAAACAAGACAAATAAAACAAATGGAAACAAAGTAGCATTAGGATTATCCCACTTTACAGATAGAGAAATGAGGCATGAAAAAATCAAGTGACTTGCCCAAGGTCACCCAGGAAGTCTGAGATAGGGCAGGACTGATCCTAGATCTCCTGAATGCCTTAACCTCAAGGCCATCCCTCTCTTCACAACACTGTTAACTGGTAACAACAAAAGTACTTGGCCACCAGAAGCACAAGCAGAAACAAGTATTTAGTTTCAGAGGGGTAGCCGTGTTAGTCTGGATCTGTAAAAGCAGCAAAGAATCCTGTGGCACCTTATAGACTAACAGACGTTTTGGAGCATGAGCTTTCGTGGGTGAATACCCACTTCCTCAGATGCATGTAGTGGAAATATCCAGGGGCAGATATATATATGCTAGCAAGAAGGCTAGAGATAACGAGGTCAGTTCAATCAGGGAGGATGAGGCCCTGTTCTAGCAGTTGAGGTGTGAAAACCAAGAGAGGAGTTAGTACGATAGTTTGGTCTGCAAGACTTAGGGTATGGTTTTTGTACATAGATATGGGTATTTGGTGCTAGTAAGTATGCAAATGTTAATTCAGTAAAACAAGCAGATCTGGTATCAATGACTACAGTTAAGATTGCATAACACTCTCCATTATGAAAACTTATTTTCAGATGCTCTAATTTTGCCAAACTTTAATCATTTTTGCTGAAAATCCCCATACCAGGCCTCTTCCTCAGACTGAATCCCTGCCCTGCCCCCCTATTTCAGTGAAAACTGTTCAGCCATTTTAGAGAACAAGACTAAGAAAATTAGACAGTTTTGACAACGTTATTCCCCCAACCCAACTGTTTTGTTGATAAGCTCTAGTATTTCCATGCTTTGGAACAAGAACTTGAAACATGGCAGAGGAGAATCTTAGGGTCAGGGAGGTGCATTTCTACTCTTCCTGTGAAAACTAATAGAACTGACAGAATTAAAAGACACTGAAAAAAAAAAAATCACAATTTGCACATGCTCAGTACAGCTTGTTAGATAGTGCTAAAATCTCCAAACATGCTAACTAAACTGAGCACGCTGCTAGCCTCCCCACTGAGCATTCTGGAAGGCAGAGACCAAGATGGGTTGGGCTGGAAACCAGGAGGAGACCACAAGTTAGTTCTGGTTATCCCACTGGTAGTTATTAATTCTGTGCACTTTGCAGCCATTATTGCTGAGCAAGGCCTCACATCTCTAACTTAGGAGCAGTCGGGCAACATTCACTCATTTTACAAATAAGGTAACAGATGATGTACCTTTTTTTAAAAGAAGTTTGCTTTTTAAGACCAGGGAAAATTACATAAAATGCTACTTTAGAAAAACATTAAAGTTGAAAAAAGTCAGGCACTCAAGAGCTAGAATTGCCAAAATCAAAGTTGTTTGTTAAAAGCTTAATTCAGCCCTCTCACATGTGCTACAGTAAGACTTTAAAAACAACAGGAGGACTTGTGACACCTTAGAGTACTCCTGTTCTTTTTGCTGATATAGACGAGCACAGCTGCTACTCTGAAATAAGTCTTTAATTACATGATCACATGCTGTTTGTTCTACAGCATCCTGTGCACAGAATGAAGCAGATAGCTGCAAGAGAAAAGAGGCGTGCTTATGTTTAAGGCACTGGACTGAAGCCCTGGAGAGCTGTCGCCTCTGTCTGCATCTGCCACAAGCTTCTTATGCAATACTAGGTAAGATTACTAAATTGCCAGGTCAACCTTAATTCTAGCATTTGCTATCTATGGGGAGTTTGACTTTGCAGCATTTACACTCTTTTCACACATATATATTACATACAAAAAACCTAAGGCTAACATCTATCCATATATACACGTAATCTTATCTGCATTTGTTTGTTCATGTGCTAGAAATAGCTTATTGGCCAGTACAAAATATTACTCGTATTGGTTTCAGGATTGTGAGCTGTGATCAGTTACCTATCTCCTTTAACCACATTCTAGGTCAGAGGTGGGCAAACTACAGCCCAGGGGCCACATTCAGCCCACAGTACCATTCTCCCTTGCCCGCGGGACCGTTCTCCCCTGCCCCTGAGCTAGGAAGCTAGCCCCTGGCTGCTCCCCTGCTGTTCTCCCTCCCTCGCAGCCACAGCTCACTGCGTCACCAGCACAATGCTCTGGGTGGCGAGCTCCTGGGGCACTGCAGCTGCGGAGCCCGGCCTGACTCAGTGCTCTATGCTGTGTGGCGGGCTCCAGCCAGGCGGTGCGGCTGCTTGTCATGGTGCAGCCGCGCCACTACCCACCGGTGCTCCAGGCAGCACAGTAAGGGGGCAGAGAGCAGGGGAGGGGGGTTGGATAGAGGGCAGGGGAGTTCGAGTTGGTGGACAGGGGTATGGATAGGGGTCGGGTGGTCAGAGGGCAGGGGAACAGGGGGGTTGAATGGGGGCAGTCAGGGAGAAGGGGTGGTTGGATGGGGCAGAGGTCTCAGGGGGGCAGTCAGGAAGGAGGGGTTGGATGGGGTGACAGGAGGCAGTCAGGGGTGGGGGTTCCGGGGGCAGTCGGGGACAGGGAGAAGGGGTGATTGGATGGAGCAGGGGTCCCGGGGAGGGAAAGGGGGGCAGTCAGGAAGGAGAGGTGGTGTTGGATGGGGCAGTGAGGGGCAGGGGAAAGTTAGGGGTTGGGGGGTCCAGGGGCAGTCAGGGAACAGGCGGCGTTGGATGGTGCAGGAGTCCTGGGGGGCTGTCAGGGGCGAGAAGCAGAGGAAGTCAGATAGGGAGCAGGGGCCAGGCCATGCCTACTCACTTGGGGAGCCACAGCCTCTGCTAACTGTCCCTCCATACAATTTCTGAAACCTGATGTGGCCCTCGGGGCAGAAAGTTTGCCCGCCCTGTTCTAGTTGAAGGATTTTCTAGTGAACCATAGCGTGGCAATCCATGTAGTTGCTCCTGTTAATATTCTGAATTTAAATAACTTTATTGAGTAGATCTGAGAGAGTGCTACATTCCCCAAACATAATAATGTTATCACATACATAAAAGCTAACAAAAATTTTTGATGTATGTGTGTCTAAACTGTTTAAATCTGTGGGTACTCACAGAAAATGGTGACCTATTTGCTCACACTCTCCAGAAGATGTTAGGGTTCAATCCATTTAAACAAAACTGAACTACAGCATCCACTGCAAAAAATTAATTTCCTCAATTTATTGCATAAGAGTCAATGTATGGTAATTTACTTAGGTACTACTTAAAAAGTATCTCGTAAAAGTAAGACACAGCACTGAATGAACTCAATAGCAAGGATGACATTTTTCACAATGTTTTGAATATAACCTTTATAACCTTCTTTCCGTGTTATCCAAAGCCATGGAATGATGTCTTGTACTCCATGAGACCTCCCAGCATACGCTCTTGGGAGTGGTGAAGGCTCAGAAAAATGGCCTTTTATAAAAAGTAGGTAATTTTAAAGCGTATTTCATATACAGTAACCTTCGTAAAACCTTCCCTCTGCTGCCCACAAGTACTTCCTGACCTCTAACCCTCTAGCAACAGGCCAGCACAATCCTGTGTGTTTTGAGACCAACATAAGATTGAAAGGTAGGAAGACTCACAGAGGAATCAGCTGAACATGGTTTGTGGGGTTTAGCAAAGCTTTGGCATTTAAAAGTCAGTTGTGCAACTGACTGTTCAATGCTCTCATTATTTGGGGCACTCAGCACACAACCATACAATTACTGCATTACAAGTCACCTTCAAGGAAATCCAAGAGTTTCATATTACCTGTGAGCATCAACTCTAGCCTGGGAAGCATTATCTTCTGTGTAACTTCCCAACAGTTCCACCATTACTTTGGCTGCAGAGTCACTATGGGGGGAAGAGAGAAAAAAAAAGCGTCACCTCAGGAGTGCTGAAAAATAATTACAAGCGTCTCAAATATTTAAATAACTCCATTATGAAGTTATAGTTATATTTGAAAGGATGTGAATGATCAATTTTAATTGCAGTGAAGAGGACAAATTAGCTAAATGTATTCATTCAATTGTGGTTTTACAAAATGTTTATCTTCACCCTTCATTTCATTCTCTTAAATTGATAAATTACCTGCTAGTTATGGAAAGCTTTCTTAGCTGGGAACCGCTTTATGTGATTCACTAGAATACTCTTCTTACACACATCTGGATCTAATCACTGCAGAATAAGTAGTACTGCACAGTTTACTTCAAAATGCAAGATGGCATGTTTAAAGATCATTTATGGTCAGAAAAGTGACTATGTAAAAGCAGCACCTTCTTACTTAACAGATCTGTTCTGTGAGCATTCAGAATGACATCTACTGATGTTAGTGTCAAAATTAAGTTTTTACTACATTTTGCTCCTGTAAACCTAGCAAAGCGAATAAAGCTGAGAGCGAGCCAGATTGTTCTCTCACTCACATTCACACAATTAAGTTCTAATTGCAGAATTTTTATTATTGGTCATGATGTGAAAGTCAGAAAACTCAGCTTTGGTTTGCCAGGCTTACCTTTAGAAAAAAATCTGTACAAGTAAATGGAGTAAAACTTGATATGGAAAGCTGTGGTCTTGTCTACACTGAAGGTTTTGGTGAGGGTTTTTTTATGTGGGTTTTTTACAATAGCCTACCAGTGCTACCAACAATGGAAATGCTAGTGCAGACCAGTTCCTAATTAGATGACAGAGTAGTAAACACACGAGTGATTGATGTATATGCGAATGATTTCATCACTGCTAGCTGTAGTGAAGCCACCAACTGCAAGACCAACATAATACCATTTCTATAGTCACCTTTCAGAAGGTATAACTACAAAATAAGAGACTAGCGGTTTTCCACATGGACAGAAAGTTTGACCTTTTCTTTAATGACACAAACTTTCTGAATGAGTCACTGAGACCTGGACAACATTACCAGTAAGAATTTAACATGAAATGGCTAACAAGTCTCTCCTGGAACTATCTTACTATTTGCTTTCAAAGGGGCTAATCTACATTTGGAATCAAATCTCAGCCAGAAGGATACTAATTCATGCACTTTTCTGAAAAGTGTCTAATACATTCATGAAAAAGATTCCTTCTCCCCTCCCCTCCTCTACACATAACACCAGGGCTCCCTTCACTATCAGCTCTATTTTGCCTGTTAGTAAGAAGCTCAAATTGATTATTCTAACCTTCAGAGTGTCAGAGTATTTTTGTAACATGAAAATCTGAACATTTCCTTTATAGCAATTCCAGGCACTGTGGATTTCCTTCTGTGATCCATTAGACTATCTGCAAATTTGTTCTTAAATGAAACAAGTAGAGTTTTATGAATAGAAAGCCTCAGACTGCAAGCTTTAGCAGTATAGTCAGCATTTAACTAGCTACATTTAACCATGAACTCTGAACAAGTCACAAAGGGCAGAAACCAAGTGATGAATCGCAACCACCCACATATGGCTAGCCCATAGGGGGCTCAAGTGAGAGGTGTTTTTATATTTTTATAGCACTGTTCTTTTTTGCATTATGTTATTATTAAGGAAAATAATATTCAAGAAGACACCTTGCAAAGCTGCCACTTATCAGAGCCTCTATAAGAAGAGACTTTTTCTGGCACGATGGGAAGCAAGAGATAGCTGATTCAATCTGGAGATCGAGCAAATGGGAAAACATCTCTTTTGCCAAGGTGTTGTGTATGCAGCGGAATCTGTCATAGAACTGCTATTGCTGCAAAATTTTGTTCCATGATCAAAGCTTAATTTTTAAAAAAATTAAGATTCTAACCCTTTATGGTTGTGAATACGGTTGGTTCACCTTTGGAAAATCAACTGATGAAGTGCTGTCTGCATAAGGGCTAGCCTACACATAAACTCGCACCAAAATAATAAAAGGTATGACTTAAAAGCTGACATAAGCATTTTCATGCCCGTCTGTGTGTGAACGATTATTTTGGAAGACAAGTAGTTTAAGTTGTTACAGACAATATAGTACCTGTTTGTATGTAGCCTAGCCCTAAGACAGTGTCTACATCAGAGATTTTTGCACTGGCAAAGGTACATCAACACAGTGCACAGCATAAACCTCTAGTGAAGACACACACAATGAACCAATTTAAGATGAGGTTTACTGTGTGTAGACAGTTACCTCAAAATAATGGCTGACAGGCATGAACTGCCCCATGCATTTCAGAAAGCTGCTACCTCCAAAACCTAGTTATTAAAATGTAGGCCTTGCCTTCACTGCTAAAAAACGTACGTTTTTACTAAACCACATGGGAGATCCTGAGTTACACACTGAAGACTAGAAACTTTAGTTTTAACATAGGACAAACTTGCTGAGGTCTGCCCTATACATGCACCTATGTTAGCAGCAAAGACAAGGACTCAAATGTCAACAATGTTAACTATTGCTGATCATTTTAGTAGACACATCCAGCTAGTGTTTTTATCTCAAACTGCCTCCTACAACTTCCCAGCTGCCAAAAGCAATGACATTTTCCACCCATCTGCCAAGATTTCCAGTTTCTCCACTGAATTTAATTTCAATGCTGCAGCACTTCGAAAGTGAAAACATTAGAAACTAAACTAAAATGAAAACTCACGAAAAACACTGTTCTGGTTGTAATATTTTCATATTTAACATTAAACTATTTTGAATTGATCTGATCTGCTGCAGAATTTAGGACAAGCTTGCTGCGTAGCAATAGAGCCTTGCTCTTACCCTTGCTATAGGGCATTTAGCTCATTTTAGAGAAAATATTTGCTGCTCACTTTTTAGAAAACAAAGGAGTTTTCACTTGTACTTCCAGAAAATGTCAAATTAAGAATGTCAAGAAATTAAACTCCCCTCCCCTCCAGTCTTTTACATTTCCTTAGAACAAGTATAGCAGACAATTCTGCCTTGTTTAATTCAGTTCAATTTTGGGTGCTGAACGTGGCTAGGCTACATACAACATTTGGGTGCTGAACGTGGCAGCTCTCTACTACGCTGTATATCTCCTGTGTTATGCATACTTGTTTATTTAATATTCTTCTAGCAAGACAACCCAGGCAAATACTTTCAGTTGCACTGGCCAATCTAGATGTATGATTAGACAAAAAGTCAATGGGAAGGAGGTAGCTGAAACCAGGTATAATAGAGAGGTGAGAAGGGGAACAGAGTATACGGGGGGTTTAAACAAGATTTGGAAATCATGAGTCCCTCTACATTTTAAAATCTCAGTGGAAGGATATAACTAATGATCTTGCAAGATCAGTGCTGAGTACTTCCTTGGGAGCACCAGCAGACTGGAAGAGAAGAGAGTCTGCTATGCCTAGCAGTTTCACTCTGCTACAGCTGGGAAAGTGCTACGTGCGGCAGCAGCTAAGGCACAAAGATCTATTGGACAATCTCTGCAGGAAGAGGCACAAAGAACAGGGAGGGAAAAAACATCTCCCCAACCAAATTCAGCTACCAATAAAGATCTCAGAAATAAGGCAACTCCTGCCATCTTCCAATTTTCCTCAGTTCATTGTGGAAAAATTAATATTATTTTCTTACTCAAGGACTCCCAATGATTCTTGAACATTAGAATAGGAAACTTCCA